>NC_060149.1:735363810-735988810 GCF_021461385.2 Schistocerca piceifrons | reverse complement strand
CTAAATTGCTAAGGTCATAGGTCCCTAAGCTTATACAATATTTAGTCTAACTTTAACTTACGCTAGGGACAACACACACATACACACACACACAAAATAATGCCCGACCTGGTTGCACATTCACTTTTCGCAGTTTTTGGCCTTTTATGAACAAACTTTTTCTTACCCTGGATTTGCATCTTTTCCGCGTCATATCACTATGGTAAAGTTCGAATGAGAAATAATACTGTAGTGCTCTCAGCACAGTATTTATGTCTATCATTCAGAGTGTTTGTGTGTGTGTGTGTGTGTGTGTGCTCAATTAACTTTAATATTTTACGTTTTACCAGGATTGTCTGCTCATTTATCAGTTGTTTCTTTTCCGTCATGGTTTCATGAACGTCGTAGTTTTCTTGCAGACTGAGAACGTATTTTGTTATTTATCCTTATTATTTGCACGTCTTTGCCTCTGGTGGTAATTTTAGGTTGGTGCTTATCTACAATCGCAAAAGATGGTTACAGATACATACACATAATACCTAGTAGTTTCAGAAAACAAGGCATATAAAATAGCTGACCAAAGCAACACATCAGTTCAAACATACTTTCCAACACCATTTTATGTGTAAATATCCGTCTTGATCCCATAAGTTTCTCAATCATAATTACTAGTTTTGGCCATTGCCTTTTTCAGAGGTGACACGAATAGAAAACAGTAGCCTGACAAATTAAGTTCAATTTGCTGAAGCTAAATCTACAACCGGTCTACTAACGAATAAAAAACATTGACATGATTAACAGCCTTGCTTATTAGCGATACATACCATAAAAATATTTAGATTTAAGTATCAACGTCAATATCTATATGTCGAGGTACACGGTAAATGCTGGTAATGGCCTAGGGGCGTCCTGTATTCATACAAATAACTGAGACCAATAGAGGTCACTGATTCTAGGATGCATGAGTAACCAGTATCGTTAACTCAATATTTAGCTTGCAGTATGTGTAGTCATTAATTAAAATTATTTCCTACGACAAAATGGGCGTCTGACAATAAAACATGAACTCAGATACAGTACGTAGTAATGAAATCCACAATTAAAATCCACATAAAGTGTGTAAAGAGTAGTAGTGGAAAGCTCCTACCCTGGCATAGTAACACAACTATGTAAACGTAAGAATAAAAAGTTTAATGTCTATTAAGTTTATAGCCTATTAATCGAAACCTTTCAGCATGACAAAGCAACTAAACATAGCCGCAAGTGTAAGATAGTCAACAAGGCAATGGTTTAATTAAAATCTCGAGAGTGGAGTCTGAGTGGCGCCGCCTCGTGTCTTCTCTGCAAGAAGCTTTTGTTTTGCTTGGGAAGAAGGCCCAGTCTCCCAGCTCCTGGCGGCCGGCGCACACGGCTGCCCGACCAGCTGCTGCGGCGCGCGCCGCCGCTCAAACTAGTATGTTTCAGAATACAGCGAAATAGGCATTTAAGGGGATACGGAATCACCTATCCCCGCAATGTTAATATATGCCTACTATAGGGAACATTTTCTCACAAACTACTGGAAACAGAGAGGTAAAAATTTTACTGTATGTGCATTCATATGTTACAACAATACTGAAACAACAGTTTATTGGCAAAGTATTTTCTTACAGAGATATTGTACATTTATTTTTAAGTAAATTTTTTCCATCGCTTTTTACTAGACTATCACCCCTAAGTCTTTTGTAAATCAAGTAATTAAAAAATCGTTGTTTCAGTATGTAATAGGGACCTATGTCACTACGTCATAAAAATTTCAGACTTCTAGGTTGACCAGTACCTGAGATAATGTTCCTAGATGAAGTAAAAAGTAAACTTACGGGAAACGGAGAAAGAAGATTAAAACATTCCTGATCCGTAGCTAATACCCCCTTCACAGTCTTCATAATCATCTTCAAGTCTTCTTTTGGCACCCCTCTGCACCTGTCTTGCTTTTTTCACTAATGTCTTGATTATATTATCAGCATGCCTTAGTCTGTGCTGATCTAAAAAGAACATAGCACGTACCGTACGGGAACCAACACACATACCCAACTTTTGAAGGACCTGGCATTTAGTTATATTTCCAAGATTGAAGGTTGCCACAGCATCATACACACCAAAATGTAGTGTATTAATTCCGACAAACACTGTTTTTGGGAGACGATGCCATATCACACTATTCAAGCACTCGTTGGGGTTCTGCGTTTTTCCGTGAAGACATTTCATCAGAAGACTTCTGTCAGCCAGATCTCTGAAAATGGGCTTTATTTCTGCCATGATGGCTGATGGTAGACTGTGGTGGTGAATGTATTTCTCTCCTGTTGTTAGTCCCCTATTGTATTTACACCAGCTGTTTTCACCTTTGGGGCACAAACCATGTTGTGGATGCTCATCCGTGGATGCGGTGTGGAAATATAAAGCCCATATAGCTCTCCTCATTTCTTCAAGATTGCCTGTATTTTGCCTGATTGCAAGGCCATAGCAGTTCTGAATGTGGTCTATTATGGAATCAGTCAATCTTCCTCTGCCATCCAAGGTTTTCCCATCATCTAGTTTTTTCCCTTTCATAACTGATTTTAACCTTCTCAGCCTGGCACCCATTCTCTTCTGCACATGTCCTATACATTCAAGTTTGCTTATATTTACACTGTTCCCATATGGTTTGCTTTCCAAAACTTCTTTGAATGCTTTAGAGTCACCATCTCCCAGATATTTGACATAGCGAACATTATACCACTGTGAAGAGCGATGAAAAATTTTCTTCACCCCAGCAACCTCCATGCCACCACTACTACCATAATAATTAGCAATACAGTCATCACTGTGTTCATTTTTCAGCCTGCCTGTGCACCTACAGTATTTAGACATTATTGCAACATCAATAACCTTGCCAGTATCAACACTAGTTGCTGTTACAACACCATTGTTGGAGGTGTGGCCCCTTTTCTGCCACGTGCCATCAAACGCCACTGTGAGGTCACGACTGCCGTCATTTTCTTCCACTGCTTCTTCCACAGCAACCTGCATTGACTTCTGTGCTACATCTTCAACTGCAGATCCTAGTACATAATTGTAAGCTTCAAACTTTGAAGGTGCACTTGGAAGATTTAGAACACCACATAGCATATCACCAGCTGCTTTGCCCTTACCAATTGCTCGCAATCCATAAACTAACCTAATATTTACACTATAAAGTTCAGTTTTCTTGTATCCATTATTTACAGTTACTGAAACCGAACTTGGAAACTTACAGCTGTATTTACAAACACTGCATATTAAATTAAACTGGGCAGCCAGGCCAACATGGGATTCTACTTTCAGAGAAACGTTTCCATGACATTTTTTGCAGCACAAACTGTTTTCAAGAGCTTCACACAATATATTCGTATCAATGAGTTCAAAATCTTCATTCCCTCTATCAAGTAAATTATATTTCTCTTCCAACTCTCTTAGTTTTTTATGAGAAGCACTGTTTTCATTTGGTGTAAGTTCGTTCGGCAAATCAGTAATAAGTGGATTCACATTTTCCAACAGTGATGATGATGAACTGCTTTGCTTTGCTAATGAATCATTATTTCTTTTCTTTTGCCAGTTCACACGCTTTTTAAATACTTTTGCTTTAGCTCTAGGCATTTTCACTGCGAAAAATGAAGCACTAAATACGAAATAACTCAACAACAACTACTTTCTTATATCACACTGTTTACAAAACAGTCCCGCCACAAAGTCAAAGAGTAACTTGAGGAAACCAGAGAGAAACATTTTCGGGCAACTAGTGTATAAATAGTCGCTGGAAACCGGGATATTTGAATTCATGTCACTTTAAAGGTACTGCCAAAAAGTTCATGGTCAGCCACGAGAGACGTGTATAACTAAAGCGCAATACCCGATCTCACAAATATATAAAAATAAAATAGTTATAATTGTAGTAGAGCTATGTATGATACGTCATTTTAAAGAGGAAACATGGCAGAATATAATACGCCAATAAAAAAAAATTCGATTTTTTAACCCAAAATCCGATTCCGTATCCCCTTAAGTTAAACTTCTCCGTCCATTCAGCAGTAATCTTCGTTGCCGTTTTCTGTGTACGTAAATCTCCATTTCCTCCAGAAGGTTCAATAATTGTCCTTCTGGCGCCTTATGCAACATTTCTATATTATAGAGATATATGCAGCCACGTGCTTTTCTTTAGCCAAATGTGTACTGAATGCACTCTTATTTTGTCTGTAAATGCGTGCTTTAAAACGAGTCTTGAAATTCTTTCCCGTCTGACCAATACAAAACTTTTCAGTCTTGATAGCTGACGTTGTAGAAACAAGATTCTAAATGCATATAATGTATGAGCAACATCTTTACATCTGCTTCATCTAAGTTCTTTGACCACAGCCCACATGTTTGTATGTAAACATAGTGTATTTCACGAGTGCACATCATAATAGTGTAATATGAAGCTATACTTGGTAAAACTGAAATACGGACGTGAAAATGACCATAAGTGTGTAACTAAGTGGCAAAACTATCACCTCAGCATAACTGTAATAATGGTGCTTCATCTCTATGTAAGTACAGATATATTTTTGTCAAATGCTGCCTTACCACATACAATTGTCCCACTTGTACCTGTGTAGTCACCAGCAAATAATTTTTTTTGTATTTATACAGTGATCTCCAACAGTACAAATATGTAAAGGAGTGTATAAACACCTGAAGATGGGCGCAAGCCCGAAACCGGTCGTGTGACAAATAAATAACCTTTTATTGTGACTGGTAGGGGATATTTTTCTACACCCAAGATTCTAAATATTTATTGTTGTTGCTGCCAACTTTGTGGCGTAGCCTAGAACCAACTACACTTTTCGTTTTAAATCCAACTTTCACCTTGGTTTTTCTGAAGGCTTGTGTAATTCTGTTTGGAAACGCACCATCGTATGACATAGCAACAAGCCTCTTGCCCTCTTGTAGTCGTGCATTTTTGAATTTATCTTCTTATAAACGCTCGTTACATCACGGTCCTTGTATCCGTTTGCCCTGGCTACTTCTTTCATCACATTTCATTATTTCATTTCGTCGTTATGGGTGAGTGAAAGTTTTAGTATCCTGCTGTTGATGGCCCTAGAGCACGCCGATTTATCGTTTGTAGGGTGACAGATTTTCGCATTTCCTAAATATGCTAATCTTGCGTCTTCCATCTTTTCCAATTAACCCCAGACCGAAGAAACTTCCTTCATTTTCTAGCTCCACTGTGAACTTAATTTTTTCGTGCATCCCACGCATTCTGTTGCTTTCCGTATTTCATGTTCATCTTTGTATAGTAGTACGATGTCGTCTAGATACCGTCTGTAATAAATATTTTTTTTATTTCCCATGGAGCAGGATTTTGTTCAAAACACTTATTCTCTAGTCCCCCCCCCCTTTCCCTCGCAACCCCTCAACATGAATTCTAGTTACTACTCTTTCCACAGAACTACGTTCAGACTACTTCTCGATCGTTCCATTCTCGAATATCACACGGGAAAAATGAACATATAAATCTTACCGTGCGAGCTCTGGTTTCTTTTTATTTTATAACGGTGGTTATTTATTCCTATGTAAGTGGGGGTCAGGAAAATATTTTCGCCCTGAGAGGAGAATCTTAGTGATCGTAATTTAGTGAAAAGATCTCACTGCAACGAAAAGACGCTTTGTTTTAATGACTGGCACCCCAACTAGCGTATCATGTTCGTAGCACTCTCTTCCCTATTTCGAGATAAAACAAAGCGTGCCGCTTTTTTTTTTTAACGTTATCGATGTCCTCTGTCAATCCTATGTGGTAAGATCCTCATACTGCGCAGCAGTGCTACGGAAGGGGACGGACAGCATGTTTCGTCTGAAATATTTTAGGTAACTCATGTAAAACCCAAGTGATTATGACCAGATAATCGAGCCTGATTCTCTCGTATGAGTATCTTGTATCACAGTCTCTGCGTCACCTCGCTCCGAAAACTTAACCGAGTATTGTTTCCGGTATCCTGCTCATTTCAGACGTAATAGGTTGAGATATCATGACTATAAATGAATCACCTTGCTACTGTGTTGATGGTTAAAATGCCAAGAAGAACGCAAGAGATGATACTCGTACGTAGTCCGTAAACTGAATCACAGCTGTTATTCCGTTCGTGGAAAATATATGGGTGGAGTTCAGGCATTTCCTCTGAGGTGCGTTAGGAAGTATTATTTACCCATGTCATTCGTGGAGGATAGAAATGTGATTAAAGGAACTATGCATAAAGAGGCGGAAACGCAATTAATGCGCAGATTTTGAAACCTACATTTTCCTAAACGTTATATGGCTATAATAAAACAATGCGGCGCATTGCTACAAAAGTTAACGCTTTGAGGTGGCCACTGTCGCTATTGAAAGGCAAATTACATCGACGAAAATAAATAAGATTCTTAGGCTCGATAAAATAATTCTCTTCTTTAGTAATAGTTTAAACTTGAGCGCTGCGTATTCCGATGAAGCTGTAGTCGATCTCTGAAATAAGAAAATTGTTGAGATATGTAAGGTATAGTGCGTCACTGCGTAAATTGATTGGTGAAATGCATGAAACAGTTATGGACTTGTATCACTGCATCGTTAAGAATGAATCTACATCTACATTTATACTGCGCAAGCCACCCAACGGTGTGTGGCGGAGGGCACTTTACGTGCCACTGTTATTACCTCCATTTCCTGTTACAGTCGCGTATGGTTCGCGGGAAGAACGACTGCCGGAAAGCCTCCGTGTGCGCTCGAATCTCTCTAATTTTACATTCGTGATATCCTCGGGAGGTATAAGTAGGGGGAAGAAATATATTCGATACTTCATCCAGAAACGCACCCTCTCGAGACCTGGACAGCAAGCTACATCGCGATACAGAGCGCCTCTGTTGCAGAGTCTGCCACTTGAGTTTGCTAAACATCTCCGTGACGCTATCACGCTTACCAAATAACCCTGTGACGAAACGCGCCGCTCTTCTTTGGATCTTCTCTATTTCCTCTGTCAACCCGACCCGGTACGGATCCCACACTGATGAGCAATACTCAAGTATAGGTCGAATGAGTGTTTTGTAAGCCACCTCCTTCGTTGATGGACTACATTTTCTAAGGACTCTCCCAATGAATCTCAACCTGGCACCCGCATTACCAACAATAAATTTTATATGATCATTCCACTTCAAATCGTTCCGTACGCATAGTCCCAGATATTTTACAGGAGTAACTGCTACCAGTGTTTGTCCCGCTATCATATAATCATACAATAAAAGATCCTTCTTTCTATGTATTCGCAATACATTACATTTGTCTATGTTAAGGGTCAGTTGCCACTCCCTGCACCAAGTGCCCATGCAGATCTTCTTGCATTTCGCTGCAGTTTTCTAATGCTGCAACTTCTCTATATACTACAGCATCATCCGCGAGAAGCCGCATGGAACTTCCGACACTATCTACTAGGTAATTTATATATACTATGAAAAGCAATGGTCCCATAACACTCCCCTGTAGCACGCCAGAGGTTACTTTGTCTGTAGACGTCTCTCCATTGAGAACAACATCCTGTTTTCTGTTTGCTAAAATCCCTTCAATCCAGCCACACAGCTGGTCTGATATTCCGTAGGCTCTTACTTTATCAGGCGACAGTGCGGAACTGTATAAAATCCGTGTCACAAATACTTAATAACAATATAAGAATGAGATTAAAGATTAATATCAATATTTCCTATTCGCTGCTACATAACAAAATTTGCTGCAGAGACGAAGAACTGAAACAGATTCTGCACATAAATAGGAGGCATCATATGGGTATGGGGCGTTTCTTTTACCTGGCTCTTTCGATTAAATGTTTTCAGTTAATTTGTGGCATAGATACTTACAGGGGAAAGTAACGAGACGCAGTCGAGTAACTATACTAAAGTATGACAAAATTGGAAAGAATTGTCAGTATAAATGAAAACTCCAAGTATGTGTAGAACAATGTACCAACAGTATGCTATTAAGACTGCAAAGATGACCTATACTAAGGTCAGATTGCATCCTTGTCGTTTAACAGGAAATATTAGTGTTGCCCATAGCTCAGTCTGTGAAGTGCTATCAGAGAAATCAAGTTCCAGTAGATATATTCGTTGTCAAAGAACTCAAAATAAGCTTGTGAATGTATTCGTACGATGGAGAATGATCGGTCTTCAGAAAATGGGTTTCTCTTAACGCGACATTTCGCCGCATGCTCTGTACAGGTACAACGTATGCTGCTGCGGCAGGGTCGTACAGTTCCGTCTATGCAGTTAATGGGCCCTGGAGCACTGCGACTAATGTTCACCTGTCGGTGTCGACAGACCGACGTAGTCTGCTGCTGCCTTTTCTGGTAACACGCATGGCTCTGCGTCAGGCTTCTGTTTTCCAGAAACCACAAACGCCTCAGGTTACAATAAGTTCTTGGGCACGTTTAGTTGCGAAAAGTGGCGTTCATGAGGTACCAATAGGCGTGTTCAGTACTTACAGTTCGTTACAAGCGTCACTGCTGGAGATAAAAGCGTGCTTGAACATAATATCCATTGTACGTTCCAATAAAATGTTCCAAACACTACTGTGCCTCAAAGGTTGTTTGTCGTTGTCAGTATTTGGTACTTCGACCAAGAGCGGCAACGCAGGTGGGAACACAAAGGACTCGCAATTACGAGAATCTGTTTCATATCCTCGTCTTACCATCCAGAGTGTTTCCTATGGTTTCGCTAGCTGAATTGATGTGAATGTTGGGTTGATTAATATTGGAAAATAAAGTCCAAATTTCTGCCCAGTTATTGTCTAAAGTGAGATTGTTTCCCTAGTCTAATGAACTTGTTGTTTAAAGGAAGTTAAACTGTAATTTTTCATGCTATCTCTTTCAACTGCCGAGAAATGAGTGTGCTACCAAAAATCTTAGATGCTCGAGAGATGTCTTAAAATACAAAAAAGATATACCAACTAATGAGCACGCTTCATGACTTCTTCAGCATGGCATCGCCTGATCTACGTCTACATGGATACGCTGCAAATCACATCTAAGTGCCTCGCAGAGGGTTCATCGAACCACCTTCACAATTCTCTATTATTCCAATCTCGTATAGCACTCGGAAAGAGCGAACACCAATATCTTTCCGTACGAGCTCTGATTTCCCTTATTTTATCGAGGTGATCGTTTCTCCCTATGTAGGTCGATGTCAACAAAATATTTTCACATTCCGAGGAGAAAGTTGGTGATTGGAATTTAGTGAGAAGACACCGTCGCAACGAAAAACGCCTTTCTTTTAATGATGTCCAGCCCAAATCCTTTATTGTTTCAGTGACACTCTCTCCCATATTTCGCGATAATACAAAACGTGCTACCCTTCTTTTAAGTTTTTCGATGTACTCCGTCAGTCCTATCTGGGAAGGATCCCACACCGCGCAGCAGTATTCTAAAAGAGGACGGACAAACGTAGTATAGGCAGTCTCCTTAGTAGATCTGTCACATTTTCTAAGTGTCCTGCCAATAAAACGCAGTCTTTGGTTAGCCTTCTCCACATTTTCTATGTGTTCCTTTCAATTTGTTGTTCCGAGCGCTAGGTATTTAGTTGAATTTACGGCCTTTATATTTGACTGATTTATCGTGTAATCGAAGTTTAACGGATTTATTTTAGCACTCATGTGGATGACCTCACACTTTTCTTTATTTGGGGTCAACTGCCCATTTTCCCACCATTCAGATACAGTTTTTAAATCGTTTCGCAGTTTTTGATCTCCTGATGACATTTTTAGTCGATAAACGATAGCGTCATCTGTAAACAACCTAAGACGGGAGCTCAGATTGTCTCTCAAATCGTTTATGTAGATAAGGAACAACAAAGGGCCTATAACACTACCTTGGGGAACGCCAGAAATCACTTCTGTTTTACGCGATGACTTTCCGTCAGTTACTACTAACTGTGACCTCTCTGACAGGAAGTCACAATTCCAGCCACATAATTGAGACGATATTCCATAATCACGCAATTTCACTACTAGCCGCGTGTGTGGTAGTGTCAAAAGCCCTATGGAAATCCAGAAATACGGAATCTATCTGAAATCCCTTGTCAATAGCACTCGACACTTCATGCGAATAAAGAGCTAAACCCATGTTGACTATGTGGCAGTAGACCGTTTTCTTCGAGGTTCCAGAATCCTGCTGCATATCGACGTTAACGATATGGGCCCTGTAATTTAGTGGATTACTCCTACTACCTTTCTTGAATATTGGTGTGACCTGTGGAACTTTCCAGTCTTTGGGTACGTATCTTTCGTCGCGAGAACGGTTGTAAATGATTGTTAAGTATGGAGCTAATGCATCAGCATACTCCGAAAGGAACCTAATTGGTATACAGTCTGGACCAGAAGACTTGCTTTTATTGAGTGATTTGAGTTACTTCACTACTCCGAGGATATTTACTTCCACGTTACTCATGTTGGCAGCTGTTCTTGATTCGAATTCTGGAACATTTACTTCGTCTTCTTCTGTGAAGACATTCCGAAAGGCTGTGTTTAGTAAATCTGCTTTGTCAGCACTGTCTTCGATAGTATCTCCATTGTTATCGCTCAGAGAAGGCACTGATTGTTTCTTGCCGCTAATATACTTCACATACGACCTGAATCTCCTTGTATTTTCTACCAGGTACCGAGACAAAGTTTCGTTGTGGAAACTGTTATAGGCGTCTAGCATTAAACTCCGCGCTAAGTTTCGAGCTTCTGTAAAGGATCGCCAATCTTGGGTATTTTGCGTCTGTTTAAATTTGGCATGTTTGTTTAGTTGTTTCTGCAACGGTGTTGTAACCCGTTTTGTGTACCAAGAGGATCAGCTTCGTCGTTTGTTAGTGTATTTGGTATAAACCTGTCAATTGATGCCGATACAATTTCTTTGAATTTAAGCCACATTTGGTCTACACTTATATTATTAATTTGGTAGAAGTGGAGAGTGTCTCTCAGGAAGACGACTAGTTAATTTTTATCTGCTTTTTTGAATAGACATATTTTTCGTTTATTTTTGTAGGATTTGGGGGTTACAATATTCAATCTCGCTACAACCCTGTGTTCACTAATCCCTGTTTCCGTTTTGATGCTCGTTATTAACTCAGGGTTATTTGTTGCTAAGAGGTCAATTGTGTTTTCACAACTGTTTGCTATTCGCCTAGGCTCATGAACTAACTGATCTAAATAATGTTCAGAGAATGCGTTTAGCACAATTTCAGATGTTTTATGCGTACCTACGGAATTAAACATGTATTTTCGCCAACATATCGAGGATAAATTAGTCATCGCCACCCATAATCGTTTGAGCCTGGTACGTGTTTGAAATCAAACTCAAGTTTTGTTTGAACCTTTCAGCAACTGTAGCATCTAAATTGGGAGGTCGGTGAAAGGGTCCAATGACATTTCGCTGACAGTGTTATTTTCCTTCTGTGCAACTGACATTACATTTTTTCGTATATTACCTGCGAGACACCGCCTGAAGACATGTGAGACTGTCATTTTGGACTAATTGAAACTGCTCCACAGAAATCAGTATAACAAGTTTTGAAGTATAGTTTCAACCTGAGAAGTCTCTTAGATTTCATGCGTTTACCTTACCTAAGGACAAATATTAGTTATATCTAGGATCTTTCATATATTGCAGCGTATGTTGTTACCTTTAGGGAAAAGTAATAACTTTTAATCCGTTGTTATGCGCATGACGCGCATCAAATTTCTCCTTGTTACATCGATTGATGATGCTCTTTGATTTAAGGGTTTACAGCGTAGCAGGAATATAATATTTTATAATCGAAACAGAAACATCTTCATTCGTCTTCTGCGGTCTCGAATCTCAGGTGACAACAATGGACTTAATGCACATTGGCCGCTGCAAGTCAGTCGGATACAAAATTCAAGTGTGATTCATACTCGTTATTTTACTGTACACACATGATCGTGACACTCATTTTTTTCCTCTTTATATGGTACCTTATAATACACCGACGAACAAGCCACAGTGCTGAAGACTGGATTCACGTTCAAGATGAGCATGGTTCAAACCTCTTACCGGCCTCATCCTTGTGCAGTGCGGGATTGTGCTCCAAATGTAATTTCTTGCCGGCCGCAGTGGCCGAGCGGCTCTAGGCGCTACAGTCTGGAACCGCGCGACCGCTACGGTCGCAGGTTCGAATCCTGCCTCGGGCATGGATGTGTGTGATGTCCTTAGGTTAGTTAGGTTTAACTAGTTCTAAGTTCTAGGGGACTGATGACCTCAGAAGTTAAGTCCCATAGTGCTCAGAGCCATTTGAACCATTTTTGCAATTCCTTCATCCTTGCCGAGAAGCTGAACTCTAATATTTCTTTCTTCTTCTATTTCCTTACAAATGCGGATAGTATTTTGTGAACATGCAACACCAAAAACGAAGATATTCTTCTCAGAAAGGAATGGTGACACAATTTCCAGTCTAGACTACAGATAACATGTCGAAAGAGGTAGTCTCTTTACCTCTCAGAAAAACATATTTTCTGAAACACTTACGGCAAATAATACAACAGTCCTGGTACCGACAGGGAATAAAGTTTCTTAGTATGGTGCCCCAGAAAAATGGGTGCTAAAACTGGATCTGTGAACTATCCATCGGTTTAGATGACTTCATTATTCTCAAAATCCATAGCTGAAATCATTAAAATCTCTTAATCATTAGCGAATTTTTGAGCACAGACGGGTATTACTTATTTGTTACTTAGAAATTTGGTTAGCATTTCAACACACGATACACAGTGTTCACGGACATCATATTGCCAAGGCAGTATGTCTAAGGTTAAGTCATCAGTTTTTGGACTACATGCTTTGTTGGGACGGAACTTACATGGACCTGGTGAGTTAAGGCCGAATAATTATGACTAGAGTTGTAAACCTACCGTATGCTACGGTAGATTATCGTAAGTAAACGTAAACTATGGTAGTTTTGGTGAGTTAAGATAGTAACCGCGTTACCCGTACTTTAGGTGTGTTGCTTACCTATCGGGCGTTACCTCATTTCGATAGCTTTGCCTGTGTATGCGATCAGTGTCTCACTAGATTCTCCTAGAAACCAACAGCGGTGAATCGTCTAGAAACGAGACGAGGATATGTAAAGGGTCACTTAATCTGCAGAACGTTTTGGTCCTACGTAGTTATCCTCCTGTCTATTACTGAAAAACAAACATGTACTCCAAAATTGAAACTGTCAGTATTTAATTCAGGTTTTATTAGACAATTGTTAATCGCAGCGTGCAACGGAGGGATGTTGTAGTAAAAAAAAAAAAAAAAGATTTATCATCTAGCGCTAGAAAACGCAATTTCCTAAAAAAAAGTGTAAAATTTAAAGAGAACGCAAAACAAAAACATATCAAACATCGTTTCAATACTTCGTCGAGCTTATATAAGACATGTGTCTGTTATTCATAAACAACTCAGGGACTTATCAATAATACGAAACGATTGCCTTTATCATGATAAAGAATGTTCTGCTGAGTACAAAATAACAATAATAATTGTTTCTTAGTGTTTATACATGTAAACTGCTCTTACTTTAAAGGTAACTGCTTTGAGTACATAAAAGCACAGAAATTACAGATAAAACATACACACTGCACGATGTGAGGTTCTAATTATGCGTAAAACAAACAAAAAACAAAGAGAATTCATCGGCTCCCAGTTTGTCACACATTCGTTTGTTTCTTTCCCTACCAATGCTATAATTACTACCGGTAATCTTGTCATTTACTACTCATCTATGTACTGTATGAAAACTACCGAACTGTAGTTTTGGTAGAGCGCAACTTTGGTTATGACGAATATCTCACCACGAAAGATAAAAAAATCCACTTACACGCCGTGGAACGTGCGGAATTCCATAACATTAATTTCAAGACTCATCTAGAATAAATTACCAGCATTGGTCCTGATTCTGGTTCGTGGGAGACTTCAAATGAACTGTGTTTGTGTATAGAAACAAGATTACATTTAGTATCTAATTCTGGCAACGGCAGAAACATTGCCTTCTCATGCAATCCAAGAAGACATGACTGGACAATCCTTTACTGGGAAACTGCCTTCTTGTGGTCTCTGCCATGCAGCAGCTTGTCATTTCGTATATCATTACTTTCGAAGCGTCGCAGTTTTTTCTAAATATCTAAAATTGTTAGTAGTAACAACATAACTTAGAGGCGAACGTATTTTATCTTTAGTGTCGGTACAACTGACAGAGGTACTGCTTACTACTTTGTTGTACACTCTCGGCCGTTTCCACAACTTGTTGCGTAAAAAGTTCAATATACATAGGTACTGTAGGAGGAGTACTTAGTATCACCATCTGGTTTTACACTCGATTATCGATCTTAACAACGAATTCCTCAACTATATCGTCCCATTAAAATGTGTATAATCTGTAAGCGGAGTATTTAATTTCATCATTCATTCCGAAATTCGTTCATCGATCCACCTAAGAACATTGTTAATGATTTCGTCGCATTAAAACGGTTTTCACTTTTCCTCATGGTTTCTGGATATGTTCTGACAAATGCAGAAATAATTAAAACTAAATTATGCACTGAAGTAAGCATATAAAATTAAGAAGTTACTGCTTCTCAGAATCAAAATACGGTGGACGGAAGGTACTACTTGACTAGATTCGGTGTTCACCAACGTTCCCTGCTGTTTCAGAGGTAGTGGCGCTCTGTTGTTTTGACGAGAAGCTTCCGTGACTGAAGGACATCGTAGACCATAGAGATAGCGACTCTCACTACAGCACCTAAAAATTACAGTGAGCATCTTCTTTCAAATTTATTACACAGTCAACTTTCAGGAACTGCGTTCGCCCAGCAGACATCTGCCGTAGCTTCTTTTACCGTAAAATATTAGTCATAAACATGGATGCACGCATAAAACGCGAGCACGCAACAGAAGTCGCTTGTTTTTCTTGCGGTTCTGTTAAATAAAATTCGGTGCCTGGTAGAGACGCCGATCTGAAGAAGGAGGAAAGGAAAATGACTGTTGCATTTGGGTCCACATTCAATATTGCTGTACAAAGCTCCACTTCTGTAGAACGCATAGAAAATTTCACGTCAATGAGAGAGATTTCACGTAGCATTAAATGGTCCTCGTTACTTGTATTACCTACAGAACAATATATTTATCACTCCGAATTATGTTACAAAATGTATTCTGTAAGTAACTCTATTTGTAAAATTTTCTACAAATGACGTGGTAAGGTGAAGTTACTGTCGGTATTAGGTACTACATTGTTTTCAGAGCCTTTCACCATCGTCCACTGTTACTGATTTTTTGACTGTTAAGTCATATGAGTGTTATTCTTAGCGGCTATGACAACAGAAGCTCTCATTATCTTCAGTACGAAAAAACGGCCTAAGTTGCAATGAGAGTACAATCTCTATTGACGCAGTCGCATTTATGGGGTATCTGCACAATTTATGCATTGGAAAAATCCATAAAAGCCGGTTAAAGATATGGTACCATGTAGCACGAGATGGTGGTAAAAACGTTTTTAAAATTACTACAAAAACACCAGAGTATAGAGGCACTTAGGGTCAGGAACTGCGAGTAACGCATCAGTCATAAGCAGCCAAAACTTTTGGTGTGCACCTGGAGTGTAAAAGAAAATAATTTTAATAAACGTTGCCC
This sequence comes from Schistocerca piceifrons, assembly GCF_021461385.2. Taxonomy (NCBI): domain Eukaryota; kingdom Metazoa; phylum Arthropoda; class Insecta; order Orthoptera; family Acrididae; genus Schistocerca; species Schistocerca piceifrons. Next base: position 735,973,103 of record NC_060149.1, on the reverse strand, counting down.
TATACTAGCAACGAAGAGCCAAATTGGTGTTGGAGCCATGAAAGAGACGACTACTGTCCCTCGGCGGAGGCATGCAGCTATGCTAATACAGGGCCACGCCTCTAATCTTGACACATGTATTGGAATGCAAATTGTAGTAGGCGTGAACACACGACTGTATATGTCCACACTTCGTGAGACACTGCCGACGCAGCGACGCTTGGCAGCATTTACGTGTTAGAAAGTGCAGTAACTAAGAATAAAGTAAAACGTGTAGTGGTAATTAAAGTCAGTGCAAATGAAATAGATTTAAAAAAGCTGATAGAATTAAAACAGATTTCAAAACAATTAAAGAAGAAATACACTGAAGAGCCAAAGAAACTGGTACACCTGCATAATATCGTGTAGGGCCTCTGTGAGCACGCAGAAGGGCCGCAAAACGACGTGGCATGGACTAGACCAATGTGTGAAGTAGTGCTAGAGGGAACTGACACCATGAAACCTGCAGGACCGTCCACAAATCCATATGAGTACGTGGGGGTGGAGATCTCTTCTGAACAGCACGTTGCAAGGCATCCCAGACATGCTCAATAATGTGCATGTCTGGGGAGTTTGATGGCTAGTGGAAGTTTTAAAACTCAGAAGAGTGTTCCTCGAGTCACTGTGTAGCAATTTAGCAAGTGTGGGGTGTCGCAGTGTCCTGCTAGAATTGCCCAAGTTCGTCGGAATGCACAATGGACATGAATGGAGGCAGGTGATCAGACAGGATACTTACGTACGTGTCACCTGTCAGGGTCGTACCTAGACGTATCAGGGGCCCCATATCAGTTCAACTGCAGGCGCCCCACGCCATTACAGAGCCTCCACCAGTTTGAACAGTCCCCTGCTGACATGGAGGGTCCATGGATTCATGAGGTTGGCTCCATACCTGTACATGTCCATATGCTCGATACAATTTGAAACGAGACTCGTCCGATCAGACAACATGTTTCCAGTCATCAGCAGTCCAATGTCGGCGTTGACAGGCCCAGGCGAGGCGTAAAGCTTTTTGTCGTGCGGTCATCAAGGATAAACGAGTGGGCCTTCGGCTACGAAAGCCCACATCGATAATATTTTGTTGAATGGTTAGCACGCTGGCACTTGTTGATGGCCCAGCATTGAAATCTACAATAATTTGCGGAAGGGTTGCACTTCTATCACGTTGAAGGATTTTCTTCAGTCATCGTCGGTCCCGTTGTTGCAGGATCTTTTCTGGCCGCAGCGATGTCGGAGATTTGATGTTTTGCCGGATTTATGATATTCACGGTACACTCGAGAAATTGTCGTACGGGAAAATCCCCACTTCATCGCCATAACACCACGTTCAAACTCACTTAAATCTTGATAATCTTCCATTGTAGCAGCAGTAACCGATCTAAAAACTGCGCCAAATCCTTGTTGTCTTATATAGGTGTTGCCGACCGCAGCGCCGTATTCTGCCTGTTTACATATCTCTGTATTTGAATACGCATGCCTATACCTGTTTCCTTGGCGCTTCAGTGTAGAATATCTAATATCTGGCGCCACCTGTTGGCATCAAAAGTAAAGACAAGAAAAATGGTTCAAATGGCTCTGAGCACTATGGGACTTAACAGCTGTGGTCATCAGTCCCCTAGAACTTAGAACTACTTAAACCTAACTAACCTAAGGACATCACACACATCCATGCCCGAGGCAGGATTCGAACCTGCGACCGTAGCAGTCGCGCGGTTCCGGACTGCGCGCCTAGAACCGCGAGACCACCGCGGCCGGCTAAAGACAAGAAATCCATAATAAAAAGATGGCCATTAAAGATCCTTTGCGAAACGAATACAAAAATTATAAAAAATATCCATAAACCAAATGTAAAATATGGGGCATACAAATAAATAAACAACCTTACGAGGAGAATTATGCCAGTGCTGAAGCGTTTGTTTCTTGGTAATCAGTTGGTAATTAAGACTTACATTTTTAGCTACATTAGAGTGTTTCACGGTCTCTAACTCCTCCATCAAAGTCAACTTTTCGCTCTTCGCTGCACGATGCAAAATTTGAACGATTCTAGTACAGGTTCTGCACGTCCGCTACCTTTTAAATGCTCAGCGAACGAGAATTATTTTTAACTGTTCCGTTTTTAGTGAGAATATGCTCCTGAAATCTCGTTGTGAACATCCGGAAAGTCTGCCCAATGTGCGACATAGGACACTGTCGTATTATTCTTGCTTACTGTTCCTTCGAAGATGCAAATGTCGCCTAGCGGAGCTTCCGTCGACTGCGTCCCCCTGCCAGTCTCACGTAGTGTACGCGCATACTGCCATGTATCAACTGCCACTAAAATCTGTCTTCAAATATTTGAATCAAGATTAGAAGCGTGGCCCTTTCTCAGTATAGCTGCATGCCTTTGCAGAATGTATGAATCGTCGTCTCTTTCACGGTTCGACTGCCAGTTTGGCTTTCGTTGCTAAATGGGGTAACGCTACCCTTAGTTCCTAAACATAAGTCCCCCTCCACTCTGGAAGTTTGTTCAATGTTTATAAAAAAAAAAGTTTTTACCACCTTCTAAAACTCGATAAGATCCTACCCCTAATCTGATTTTGTGTATTTTTCCCCTTCAAAAAGGCGAAACGCGTTAGTAAAGCTTCTGCTGTCATTTCAACTTAGCCTGTTTTCTTCCAACTGAAAATACGTCAAGGTAGCTGCACCATGTCCATAGGCCTTGGTAGGTCGCTGGAGAGAGTTATCACCACATCTGAACACACGAGTCACTCAATTCCCGTAAATTCCGGGGAGGGGGCCGATAGCTTTGACACCACGATCAGTCACATCCAAGATGTGTTCGATCGGGTTCAGATCTGGCAAGATGGGGGCAGTACTAAAACTGGAACTCGCCACTGTGTTCCTCGAACCACTCCTGGCCTTGTGACATGGAACATTATGTTGAAAAATGTCATTGTCGTTGGGAAACACGATCGTCATGAAGGAGTGTACGTGGTCTGCAGCCAGTTTACTATACTCTTTTGCCGTCACGGTGCCTTGCACGAGCTCCAATGGACCCACGGATGCCCACGTGAATGTTCCCCAGAGCATAATGGAGCCGCCGCCAGGTTGTATCCATCACGCAGTACAGGGGCTGTTCCCCTAGAAGACGATTCGCGCCCTCCCATCGACATGATTAAGAAGGTATCGGAATTTTTCAGACCATGCAACGCTCTGCACTGCGCCAACGCCCAGTGCCAATGGTTACATACCTATTTCAGTCGTAGTTGCCGATGTCGTGGTGTTAACATTGTGATATGCGTTGGTCATCGGCTGCGAAGGCCCATCTTTCGCAGTGTTCGGTGCACTTTGTGTTCAGACACACATGTACTGCGTTAAAGTCTGATGTTAGTTCAACCACAGGTGGCCGCCTGTCTTGTTTTACCAGTCTGCTCAGCCCATGACGTCAGATATCTGTAATGAGGGGTAGCCGCCAACCCCAAGACGTCTGGACGTGGTTTCACCTTGGCTTCGCCACGTATTGAAGACACCCACCACAGCACTCCTCGACAAGTCATGCAGTTTCCTAAAAGCTTATTTCGAGGCTCGTGGCCAACACAATCTGCCCTCGGCCAAACTCAGACAGATAGCGCGCCTTCCCCATTCTACACACGGAGAACACGCTCACTACATGCGGCGTTTGTGTGTCTGACTAGCAGTCATTCCTCCTCAGGTGACGCTGCTATAGCCTGGACAGGTTTATATCGACAGTAGGTCGGTGGTGATAATGTTCTAGCTGAACAGTGTATATCCCCTTAGCTTGATATTTCAGTAACAATTAGTATTCTTGACACAGAATCTCATAATCTCAAAGATAAATTTCGAGGCAGATTTAAATTCACGTTGTACCTCCTATTTTACATATTTCTTTTCTTTCGGCGAAATTGATCGGGAAACACGTCCTACAGGTTTCTTAGTACACCAGTGCAAGATGAAGAATAATTAACATGAAACCATGAACGGAGTTTTATTCACATATTATGTAGTTCTACACTAGACATATTCAGAACCACAGGTTTATGCACCGGACATATTGTCTTGGACAATATTTAAGGTATCTAGGTACACCGAAGTAGTGCAACCATACCTGGACACGATCATATAGCTTTTGCATAGTGTACTGGAACCTAGCGGCCTACCTTTCCCAACTTCTTGTCGTATTCTGTAAAGGAATATTGTTAGTGATGCAGAACGTGCTGGACGTCAGCTCATCATATGCCACACATGCTCAGTGCGAAGCAGACCTGATATCCGTGCTGTAATTCTTGGAGAATACGTAAGGCAGTGATAAGTATTTGTACGAGCATTTTCCTGCTATAGAAACACATTACGCTGCCCTGAGTTGGTCCTGTATGTTGCTTTGCGATATAATCCGACAGCTCCCTCTGTAATATTCGACACTGCACGTGCGTTCGACCTTTACTGACGTCAAGGGCGGATGTATCATCACTAAACACAACGTGCGCCGTTTATCCCTACAGCTACCTCTATCGCTGCACCATCTTATGCTAACTACCAGGTGAATGGGGTGTGACAGGGATTATGCAAGGCGGCACTATTGATTGTAATGTAGCTTCCAGTAAATGCTATCGTACTATCGTAACCCACGCTCTGGCTGCAAGATTATTCCGGAGTTGCGATACGACCACCATACGAACAACAATGACTGCTCATCCGTGCAGCAGCAGCAGACGATGATTTGGTGATAATGATGGTTCGCACATGCGCGCGCGTGGGCACACACACACACACACACACACACACACACACACACACACACACACACACACACTGTGATTGTGTGTGTGTGTGTGTGTGTGTGTGTGTGTGTGTGTGTGTGTGTGAGAGAGAGAGAGAGAGAGAGATGCATACTAAAATCATGTTTGTCATTAGTAGCTCAAACTTACGATAAGGAAAAGAAATTAAATGGAATATTCTAAAATTGTACAACAGATTAAACGTGGCTGGCTGGATTAAAAAGAATGAGCTAGATGTTCTGTACCACACCAAATCCTCAAGTCTTAGAGCTTAAGCAGTATTTCAGACAGTACACAAAATTTTAATAGTTGTACCACAATCGTCTGGTAATCAACTGAAATAGAAGGCAAATCGGAGTGTGAAGTCATGAGTTAGTGTCCTAATTGGAGGCGATTCAGGGTGACTTCGTTGCGTAGGAGTGACTGCTATGACTTACGCCGCGGCTGAGGGTTAGCTCCAGCGAGTGCAGTTTATTGCCCCTCACTGGCAGCCATTCCTCCTCCTCCTCCTCCTTTCTCTGACTGCTGAGAGCTGACAGCTTGCATGCGAATGCCACATCAGGTCGCGTTGTGTTCCCTGCAAGCCTGCTCGGTGGCGTCTGCACAGCAGTATGCTGCTGAAACATGGAACCAGAGAGACAAGCAGTCAATCATCTTAGAGCTGCCTCCACGAACACTGAAAAACAGCCGACATATCATGTCCGACGTGGTACGCAGTTCTTCGTACGTACAGTCTGGCCTCCTATATGTTGACAATACGGCCCTCGCTCAAATTTAGTTAAAACTGACGTGTGCAGTGTTCACTAGCCAGTACTATGCTCAAACTAACAGAACACTATTTTCCTAACTCAAATGCAGTTTTTACGCCATCAACGTTTTTATGCTTAAGTTTTCGTTTGCACTCCGTCCACGCCGCTGGGCTTTAAGTACTGTATTTACAAAACTCGGTCAGTGACCCGGGAAAAGAGTGTTTCTACATCACGTCTGTTGATTTTTTCAGTTTTTTTCCTTCCACAGGTGTGCGTTTATAGTACACACATTGCAGTTAATTCTTCGCTGCCATGATGTTGAAGGTAAACACAGGGCAGCGAAATGCTGATTGATCATGATGTGAAATCTTTGAAAGAGTCGCTATGGCAACGTATCGGATCAATACGGTTGTCATCATACAACAGTACAAGTTACAGTCTGTGACATAAATATGGTTTTGCGGAATTTGCCTGTATTTAATGAAGTTTCGCGCCTGGTCTGTAGGAAGGAGCACTTTACCTGTTGGTCAAGGGTGTGGTGTGGAATGGACGAGAACCTTTTTGGAAGGACTCCCAGCGCTAGTTCAAATGATTTACAGAAACAAGTCAGTCATTATCATTGCTTGACGACGATTTGCACTCGGCCCTTCTACCGGGAGACTTCAAAAAGTAAGCTACACATTATTATGGCAAGCCAAATAACTTTTATTTAATACTGAAATACACGTCAAAGTGAGACAGATGAATGTCACTATTTTTCGCCATATTCACGAAGTCCTCGTTAACAACTGTCGGAGCGCTCTACCAGTCGTTCAGCTTCTCGACGATAAAAATTCGCTCCTTCGCCACGGAGTCATTCGGCAACTGCTGTGTGGACGTCCTCACCGTTGATAGTCACTTTCCCCCATGATGTTCTTTCATGTTACCGAAAATATGGAAATCAAAAGGTGCAGAATCTGGATTTCCCGATGAACATCACCCATGGCTTATAGGCCTTGTTCAAATTCTTGGCATCTATACACTACAGTTGGAAGCGACATTGCATTTTATTCATATACCGCCAGATTTTTGCGGTAAATCTGTGCGCAATTGAGACGTTTTGTGCGCAAAAATCGTATTGTCTCACGTACTTCAGTTTTCGGTCCGCAGCTCGTGGTCTTGCAGTAGCGTTCTCGCTTTCCTCGTGCGGGGTTCCGGGTTCGATACCCGGCGAGGTCAGGGATTTTCCCTGCCTCGAGATGACTGGGTGTTGTGTCGTCTTCATCATCATCATTCAACCCCATTCCAGTCGGAGGAAGGCAATGGCAAACCACCTCGGCTAGGACCTTGCCTAGGCGGCATTGCGGGTCTCCCGCATCGTCCCCTACGATCCTCTGAGTATGGGACCGCATCATCACTTCAGTTTTAGACTACGTTTCCTGTTGCCATGGTATTTCACTCTTACACCGTAATGCATCTCTTATCCGTGACGCAGCAGAACCCAATCTTCAGGTCACACAGAAAATGTACTGTCTTATGACACAGCGCCACTATTGTTGCGCAATAGTCTTCGAGTGGGACGACTTCTGTAACTTATTATTTGAAGCCCCTAAGTGTAATACGAGCAGTTTTTGGACTAATTTTCCTGGCTGTATTATGTAACAATTCACGAGACATGGCTTTGAAACAGAATCTACCAGAGTTCCACTCAAAAGAAAACAGAAACGATGCTCACTTCCAGAGTCATCCATAAAGATAAAAGCACTTTAGTAACTAAAGAAAATGTCACAAACGACAACATACTGGGTGCTTCTAATGAAAGTGCAGCTACTCTGAGGGCCATCGTGGGTTGCGATTATCGTATGGTAGCGATACTTCGTAAATATTATAATGCGTTAAATGCGGAACCGATTTACGGTGAAAAGTTAGTTCCAATTTCGAATTGTGAATTCGAGAAAGACGTATATAAATGTTTTCAGATGTACGAGACGTGGGCAAAAAAGTTAGACCAGTGCGAAAAGCATGATGCTGATTTTATTATTAATCGTGCTTACACAATCTGTTCAATACGTGCACCGGCGACGTCGACGTGTTGCTGTACAGCTCCATATTTGCACCTGGTGACCGAAATTGGAACTAATTGTTTTCCAGAGTAAATCGGTTCTACATTACCGCATTAGCATGTCTACCAAGGTTTGCTGCCATACGATAATTACAGCCAACAGTAGACCTCCGTGAGTGAGTAGCTGCACTTTAATTATACCCACCCGGTATATCGCCTAGGCTATCATTACATGTATTTACTTCCGATCGTTACGTATGTTGGTGTCATTCTCAAGTAACAGCTCATCACAAGGTACTTTGTGATGTATTTTGATTCCTCTTAAGAAGATATTGCCCTCGTTTCAATCATATTTACATATTCCGCGTAACATGAATAATAAAGCAGGATCATTGTCATCTGTGGGAAAGGACGTAGCACTTTATAGTGAGTTGTTTAGAATGCTACAGCAGCCGAATTCACGAGCGTAAATAAATTCAGTAATAACAGTGCAGGCGGAAATGTTTATAAAATACTGCAAGACTCGGGACGCAAGTAAACAAAAAAATAAATGTGGAATTCATCTAGAAAATGTGTTAACTTGTTTCTGGCATGAAATGATATCGACACTCTATCATCTCGTCTCCGTGAGCTCGGAGGTAATTTTTAACGCTGATAAGGAATTTTTCCTTCTGGTACACCGATACAAAATGTTATTTTTAGAACACGGTTGTCGCAGTGGATGAAATTTGCCATAGGGTTATCTTGCGCCTTAGGCAAATTAGTTTACATAAAAATCGTATAATTAACTTTTGCATCTGATTTCCGTGGGATATTTCGTTCACATGTTGACCCTCGCACTGCACACATGATTTTCTTAAACCGCTATTTCATTTATACTCATTCTTCTTATTTCAAAACATTACGTTCCCAGCCACTTAACACGACCTGAAACAAGAAAATGAAGGTAAGGGAAGGGATGCACTAAATTTAAAAAAGTACTCCTCGGATAACATTCAAACAGACTACTCTCCAAATACACGCGAATGCGTTTAATGGTTACGTCACGACCGCTCTCCCCAAAAGCAAATGCGAGCTGTGCATTGTAATACCCACAACACTAAAGTTACACGTAAGTGAGCAAACGTTGCCCGAATCTTTCACGGTGGCTCAGAGTTTACGCTGCGGCGCAAAGGTGTGTGCTAGTAGGGATACTGACCTTTCGCAGACAACGCTGTTGTAATTTGAGTAGCGGAGCGAACCTCCAGATTAAATCTTTGACTTGGACTATTAAACACTCTAGAATGGCTCATCACGTAAACACGCTGCCCGCAGATAGCAAATGTCCGGGGTCGAGTATGAGTAGAAATTCTAAAGGCCTCCTTTACTTTCGACGTAATACTTCACGCATAAACAGTGTTTCAAATTTAGATATGTTATTAGTCAATTCCAGTAACTGCAATGAAATCCTTATTTGATCGTATTTAGAGATTTCTGCACAAGCCTACCTGTTTCAGCTTCCAATGCCATTTGAAGTGCACCTTTTGACGTGATTAGTGGATTTTATGTCTTGCTTATGATTAGTAACGTCATTTTTTAAATCCACATTTTTACTTACGTCTATGTGGGACTGACGATCATATGGCATCCAGGGGCCGACTGTGAGCTGTGTGTTATGAAATAACATTATCATAATGTGAAATTTTTCGTAATTATTATTTCGCAGTTGGAATCCTCAGACGCTGTTTACCGATTTTTCATGCTTAGGAGTAAGGGTTGGTGTGTTTCTTTCATAGATATTATTCGGCCGAAAATTTTTCTGTATGTGTTATCTGTGGTTTCATGTGTTGGGTGTTGTGTGATGTCCTTAGGTTAGTTAGGTTTAAGTAGTTCTAAGTTCTAGGGGACTGATGACCTCAGATGTTAAGTCCCATAGTGCTCAGAGCCATTTGAACCATTTCATGTGTTCATCCTTTCTCGTGGCAGAAAATTTAAATAAAATCTCCTAAGTGGGGCTTGTTTCACGTCAGTTTATTCACTGAGAAAATAGTTGGGGAAATTTCTCGCATGTGTGTCTATTTCTGATTCTTCCAAGATATTCGTACTACGTCCTTTACATATTTCGTGTAAAAGTTGTACCGTGTTTTCAGTGTGGTGTTCTTTGTGGTTTCCATTTTTAAGATGTAGGTGGAAAGTTGGTTGAATATAGTATTGATGTTTTTTATTGTTTATCCGATGTAGAATTTCATACAGTTTTTTTAATCGCAACTAAAAACTCTAAAATTTTGCATATATAACTCTTTTACTTCTTGTACCATACTTTGAACTGATTGGCTAAATCCATGGCGTTAAAAGCGTATGGCAGCTTCAGTGGTCGCTATAAATAAAGGAAAAACCACAGACTTTATGCTAGATTAGCACATTGTACGACAAGTGACAATGAATAAATGAAACTTCAAAACGCAGTTACAGATGAAGAAAGCGTATCTTAACAAAAAATATCGAAGTTTGACAAACTTAGATGAGTCAAACTGTTGTAACTGAAGTAACTGCAATTCAGAGGCTGATTATTTATTATTCTAGCGACTAAACAGCAATTTATGTAACAATATTAAAGATGATGGCCGTGGACACCTCAGGAGCTGAATAGTAATATTAATTCAAAGTTCCTCTGACCACGCTAAAGGCTTCTGTGGCCGTGAGAAGAAACCTGGTTCCAGAGAGCATTGTAAATATTCTTTTTGGATTCATATCGGGTGACCGAGCTGGCCACTGTGCACGAGACGAGACATCGTGAGAAGGACGTAAGGATATTCTGATCTCAGCTTACCTGCCTTCGCAGAGCCCAACTGAAGAGACAAACGAATGTGAGTCGTGTTAAAAGACATGGAATCGAACACACAGACACCACCGACGGAATCTCTTCCATATATGATACACGAATGATTGCGGATTACAAATTTTGGCCTAGTTACAATACGCCAGCCGTCTCGTGGCTAGCTCACGAAGAGTTAATCAACGATTCTCCTTTGAACAGCAGTTCACCCCACGCGCAGGTCAGCACTCGCTCCTTTAGAGAATGGCGACTAAGTTCATGAAGCTTTGCGCGTATGTGACCCAACTATATCACTCCTCAAGGTAGTACAATATAGAAAGAAAGTAGTTAATATTGTCGCCTTTCTATTCATTCAAGTGCGTAAGGGTTAATATTACCCGTCGATGTGAATTCTAAGCCTTACACTGTAAGCCTTACCTGAAGTAAGAAACTGATTTCCCAGTTCATGAACAATAGAGTGGTAAATGCTCAAACACAGGGCATCCTTCATCTGATTTAGAACTGGATCCAGTTTCCTAATGTCCCCCCATCGCAGTTCGTTCCTCAACAGAAACTTCACTACCGACCGCTCTGTGTGTCTTCTTCCATTCTCATAGCACTAACTCTCAAACACGCAGTTTTCTGTCGGTAGGAGACTAAGGTGCATTTGGGAATCGCTGGCTACTCTGTTCTATTATGGCAGAAAGATAGAAGAGCTCTGTATCATTTGATTTGCATGTTCTAGGATGGATGCTAATTTCGTGAATGCTCCGTATCTTAGAAAGGCAGTGTAGATTCACTCAACAATATTTTTTGTGGTGTCACCGCCAGACACCACACTTGCTAGGTGGTAGCCTTTAAATCGGCCGCGGTCCGGTAGTATACGTCGGACCCACGTGTCGCCACTATCAGTGATTGCAGACCGAGCGCCGCCACACGGCAGGTCTAGAGAGACTCCCTAGCACTCGATCCAGTTGTACAGCCGACTTTGCTAGCGATGGTTCACTGACAAATTACGCTCTCATTTGCCGAGACGATAGTTAGCATAGCCTTCAGCTACGTCATTTGCTACGACCTAGCAAGGCGCCATTATCATTTGCTATTTATCTTGTGATGAATGTACCGTCAGACCGATGTTCACCAATTATGGATTAAAGTTAAGTATTCCAGAAGCTACGTACTTTTTTCACTAGACTCAACTCCTTTAACTGTTCCAGACCTCACGCCAACCTGCGTGAGCTTAAACGCGTGCCTTTCGGCTATCTCATAGTGGCTTGGCTGTCTTGCCAAGTCACAACATTTTTAACATCTGATAGTTTTTAAAACATTTCGTTAACTCATCCACCATAATAGCTGCTCGTCGTTACAAAACGAACTCTTATACTTGCCTACTGCCCCTATCGTTCAACTCGAGTGCAAACTTTGTCATAGTTTTCGCCACAATGACAATCATCGTTCAACGGTATTATACATTTCGCTGCTCCTCCACCGCTATTTGCTATTACACGTCCATGAAATGTCCAGTTAGCACTGTTGGTCACGTGAACACAAATTCTGGAGGCACATGTGTAAGCTATCTGCCAGCCCACGTAACCTTCTGCCAGTGCTACACGCCTGCTAAGTATGCAGTCCCATCGCATTTAATATTTATCCCTGTTTCTAGCAATAACATTCGATAATTTGGGTTCATTGCTGCATAGTTATTATCATGAAACTGCCTTTAAGATTCTGTCAGCGAAAGTCTCAACCAAGTCAGGAATGTGTGAAAAAAAAATTGTTTACATTGATTATTTGCGAGATGTGACATTCTACCAGTTGCTCAAATACCATGTCAGTCCATGCGTGTTCTGTATGTGCTCGCGTAAATGTCAGAAAGCGACAGGAGAGACAAGTAAGGTTTTGAACTGCGCTCCGAACGAGCAAAGAATTAGTCGTAGTTCAGTAGAGGAACGAGAAAGATGTGTGACTTGAAAGGAAAACCCACTAAATACTGTAAAACAGAAATATCTGACACCCTAATTGGACAGTGAAACCCAAATACAAGAGCACGATGTGAGAGAAGCAAAGGGAAGAGCCTGGAGTGAACACAGCAAAGTCCAAACAATCGAAAAAAGGTGAAGAACCACGTTGACGACAAGACAGGGCAACGTACGGGGACGCCGCAAAGCTGAGAAAAAGTGTGGCGTGCGAGTCGGGAACCACTTCTAAATAGCAGAGGGGCGCAGGCACGGATAATGAGCATCCACTCGAAACCAAACGGAGAATGAAGACGAAACCCGATACGAGCCAGCGGGGCGGTATGGGCTCCTGTAACGGCAGTGAACTGCAATAATGACGAGCGCGTTTGAGCCTTGTGTGTTTGGTGCCCAGCAAACAATGTTTTGCTACAGGGAGATGCTACGAGGCTTTTCAGACATGCGTTAACAGAAAAACGTACGTCGACATACACTGAGGTGACAAAAGATATGGGATATAACCTAATATCGTGCCGGACCTCTTTTGCCCGGCGTAGTGCAACTCGACATGTTATGCACTCAAGAAGTCGTTGGAAATCCCCTGCAGAAATGTTGAGCCATGCTGCCTCTATAGCCGTCCACAATTGCGAAAGTGTTACCGGTGTAGGATTTTGACCTCTCGATTAGGTCCCATAAATGTTCAATGGGATTCACGTTGGGCGACCTGGGTGGCCAAATTATCCCCTCGAATTGTCCACAATGTTCTTTAAACCGCTCAGGAGCACCTGGGGCCCGGTGACGAGACCTATTGTCAGCCATAAAAATTCCATCGTTATTTGGGAACATGAAGTCCATGAATGGCTACAAATGGTGTCGAAGTAGCGGAACATAACCATTTCCAGTCAATGATCGGTTCAGTTGGACCAGAGGACCCAGTCCGTTTCTTGTAAATACAGCCCGCAGCAATATGGAGCCACAATAAGTTTGCACATTGCCTTCTTACAACTTTGACCCTTGGTTTCGTGGGGTCTGCGCCACACTCGAACCGTACCATCAGCTCTTACCAACTGAAATCGGAATTTGTGAGACCAGGCTGCGGTTTTCCAGTCGTCTAGGGTCCAATCGATATGGTCACGACTCCAGAAGAGGCGCTGCAGGCGATGTCGTCTATTAGCAAAGGCAATCCCGTCGGTCGTCTGCTGCCATAGCCTATTAATGCCAAATTCCCTGTCCAAACGGATACGTTCGTCGTACGTCCAACAATGATTTCTGTCATTGTTTCACGCAATGTTGCTTGTCTGTTATCAATGACAATTATACGCAAATGCGGCTGCGCTCTGTCGTTAATTGATGGCCGTCGGGCATGAGTTGCCCGTGGTGAGACGTAATGCCTGAAATATGTTATTCTCGGCACACTCTTGACACCATGGACCTCGAGATATTGAATTTCTTGACGATTTCCGAAATGGAATGTCCCATGTGTCTAGCTCCAACTATCATTCCGCGTTCAGTGTGTGTTAATTCCCGTCATGCGGCCGTAACCACATCGAAAACCTTTTCTCATGAATCACCTGAGGAAAAATGACAGCCCCACCAATGCACTGCCATTTTGTAACTGTGTACGCGATACTAGGGCCATCTGTATATCCCATGACGTTTGTCACCTCAGTCTGTGTTAAATTATATTTTCGGTGTTTTAAGGTACGAAGTACCAAATCAGTGAAATTTTTCGTATCATTATTCAGTGTCCAACAACATCACTCTGTAACTCACACAATTCAGTTTTTGTAATTATTAATAATAGATCTGTACTGATAAATGAAACTTTTCTTTCTTTTCACATATCTAGACGAATCGAGACGTTTTCATGAAACAGAAGATCATTAATATTGTTATTACTGCTTATCAACATATTTATAAAGTAATTCACAGTTCAGTAAATAGTTTATACAGTTCAAACAGGCAAAATAAAATACTTCTTTGGAAGTTCTATACAGTAAATGAATGTAATTCCATGAATAAAAAGGATGTCTGCAAATGAAAGACAGAATTTGTAAAGGGACAGGTCGTCTAAATTTCACAAAGAGAAACTGTAAGCAGACATTCGGCAGGGTACTTAAAATCGATTTTCAGCATTGGTTACGTTCGTCTAGCAAAAGTGAATTAAAAATTTGACATATAACGTAAGTCAAATAGGGAAAATTTCTGCATACTGTAAGCTGTTTTTGTGAAAACTTTTACGGTTCACTATCGAAATTTGCCACCGATAATGTTTTATTATGAATACAGGAATTACACAATATAATGAAGGTAACAATGCCCATTAACCAAACAGTCAAGAAATCAATGAATAACAAACAGATTCTGCAGTAAAAGGACTTAAACCCACGCTCAAAGATATCAATTCATTTTTCTCATGTATTGCTGTTCCTCTTGTACATCACACAAATAAAGAGAAACTAAATACAAATTAAAGGAGCAGACATTGTGTCTCATCGCAGAGCGAGTAACCCACTCAGTATTATCAGGTCCTCAAACTGCACCTTTAGTCGCTGTTCCACAATAAAGGTCACCCTGACATTAACACTCTTTAACTTCGACTTCCAGAAGGCAGTTCACTACATAAAATTATTTGGATAAGATTTTATATTTGTTCATTGTGTAAAATTTTTTGCATCTTCTATTATTTATGTTGATGTTCCGATTAGCAGGTGCAAAATATGGTTATATCGTAGTCAAGACACCGTATTTGTGTTCTTGAACAACAGGGGCATTATGCATTTGGTCATCGTGATTTGGGTTTGTCGTGATTTCCACAAATCTTTTCAGTGCAATACTGGGATACTTCCTTAGAAAACTCTCCGAGCCGGCCGCGGTGGCCGAGCGGTTCTAGGCGCTTCAGTCCGGATCCGCGCGACTGCCACGGTCGCAGGTTCGAATCCTGCCTCGGGCATGGATGTGTGCGATGTCCTTAGGTTAGTTAGGTTTAAGTAGTTCTGAGTTCTAGGGGACTGATAACCTCAGATGTTAAGTACCATAGTGCTCAGAACCATTTGAACCAAAAGTCTCCGACGGAGCGCTTACCAGCCTTGTGCAGTCTTAACAGGTGCTTTGTGTCTTGACCTCTGTGTCGACGAGACATTCTGCTACAAGACTGCGATCACGGCGAGTCGAAAAAGAAAGGAGAAGTTACTTTCAAATAAACTGTTTTTGGATTCATAAGAACTGAATCACTGTTGAAATAATTGAATCAAACAACTATACATGCTAATCAGTGCAGCTGGAGATTTTAAAGACGTCGAGACAGAGAAGAGAAACAGATCTGAAATGTGGTTCTCACATATGTGAGAAAAAAGCAGACAATAGCTATCAGTAGAAGATAGCCTGCAGAATCAAATTGCAGAAAATGAGCTAAAGACAGGAGTCACTTAAGCCAGATTAGGGGGCAGGAGGCAACGTGGAGACGAAACTCGAGCAGCCAACACGGTAACGTGAGGCATACTGAGTAGGATGGAGTCAAATTCGTTCAAAATACTGTTCTGCAGCGAAGGAATTATTGTAAATAGATGGGTCAAGTTTGTAGCACATATTGCTAGCAGTGGAATATACTGTATAAACATTCAGATTTTCAGACGGACTCAGTCATATTATTGGCGGGAATCCCGTACTTTTAGAAACTAAGATCTTTGCGTTGTGACATGAATCCGACAGATTTTGGTTTTCTGCGACGAATTCTGACAAACCGCTTCTACGATAGTTTACAGTTCGTATTAGATTACGGAGCCATAGTAGTGGGATACCTGGTGATTGATTATGTAATCAATATCACGGCGGGAAACTTTTTGGTTAGGTAGTAAGTAGTATTCGCTTGGAAATATTTACGGGTAATCGGTGTTGTGGCTACTTATAAACGGTTGTGGTCGAAGACATCGAAACACCTGCACGACTATCCAAACCCTCACGTGTGGCCTTCATCCAATAAGACGCTGCAAATATTGTCTGGAAAAGGACATTAGATCTACATTTTGGGATGAGATTTATTTTAGGATACGGTGAGGGACAAGGAGCTCTACTGTGGGCAACATTGAGCGTGTGTGGAATCTTCTCATTCGGCAAAAAGTCCTTCAGTGTCCTTCATTAATTTTCCACCTGATACTTGGTCCCACACGAAACAAATCCGTAGTGCAATGTATCACGAACACATTCAACTTTTTGTTTCGTTTCGTTTCAGTACCGACATAAGCAGAAGCTCCACCAAGATAACTCATTTCGTGACAGTGTTTATCAAAACTAAACTTGTGTTCAATGCTTAAGGACGAAAGTA
Source organism: Schistocerca piceifrons (assembly GCF_021461385.2). NCBI lineage: Eukaryota > Metazoa > Arthropoda > Insecta > Orthoptera > Acrididae > Schistocerca > Schistocerca piceifrons. Next base: position 735,956,450 of record NC_060149.1, on the reverse strand, counting down.
ACTTCCACATGTGTCAGCCCCAAGTAACATAGATCGATAAAACTTGGACCGTACATAGAAAGAATTTTTACTGTATAGTACAGAAGGTAACTGAACGAAAGCCGGCCGGGGTGGCCGAGCGGTTCTAGGCGGTACAGTCTGGAACCACGCGACCGCTATGGTCGCAGGTTCGAATCCTGCCTCAGGCATGGGTGTGTGTGATGTCCTTAGGTTAGTTAGGTTTAAGTAGTTCTAAGTTCTAGGGAACTGATGACCTCAGATGTTAAGTCCCATAGTGCTCAGAGCCATTTGAACCATTTTTTTTACTGAACGAAATACGGAATAAGACGAACAGGATTGTCAATTTTATTGGAAAAAAATAATCACACTTCTATTGATGACAGTGTCCTGGACATCAGAAAGGGCGGGACATGTTTCTCAATAGTGTGTGTGATCACCACGGATGGCAATACCTACTCTGCAACTTGCTTCCGTAGTGGCCACAAGGTTAGTAAGGAGTTCCTGTGGTAAGGCATTCCGTTCCTCCACCCACGCTGTTGATAGCTGCTAGATAGTCGGTGGTGTGTGTGAATTTGCTGCAATACGTCTTCCCCAACGCGTCTCGTACGTGCTTGATAAGATTTAAGTCGGGGAACGGGCAGGTCAGTCCATTCGCCGAATATCCTCTCGTTCCAAGAGCTGCTCCACCTCTGCAGTTCGATGTGGTTGTGTATCGTCATCCATAAAAAATGGAGTCAGGGCCGAATGCACTCCTGAAAAGACGAACATGAGGAAGGAGTACAGTGTCGCAGTGGCTTCAGTGCAATTACTGCTTTGAATAAAAGTGTCATTTCTGTTGGTCTCACTGCGTATTTCTTCCAGCTACCTTCTTTACAATACTGAAGCAGTTTTTTCTGTGTATGGTCCAAATTTCATCGACCAATGTTACTTAAACGATGCGGAAACTACTTTCGTCTTTAAGTATTGCACACCAGTGGATTTGGACAAGCTTTGTAGATATTATTCACGAAAAGTTACATCTTAAATATATTTGGCAATGGTGTGGCCGAGTGGTACTAGGCGCTCCAGTCTGGAACCGATCGGCCGCTACGGTTCGAATCCTGCCTCGGGTATGGATGTGTGTGATGTCCTTAGGTTAGTTAGGTTTAAGTAGTTCTAAGTTCTAGTGGACTGATGAACTCAGAAGTTAAGTCCCATAGTGCTCAGAGCCAATTGAACCATTTTTGTATTTGGCAATGCTCTTAGTTTTAGTTGTTCGTGAAATTACATTAATGTGGTGTAGCTGATGAAAGTTAATCTGCTTATGAACTCCTGCAGAGTTTCTCTAGAATGTTCTCTATTTGGTTGGTGCATGTTGGGGCTAAAAACATATTTTTGTCACATCATTCCATATATACACGTCTATGAATGGCACGAAAAAAGGAAAACTATTAGGATTATGGTTTAACGCCAGCTCAGCGATGAGTTTATTAGAGATGGAAACATGGAAGGGGGTGAATACTAGCCGAGACTTCGTGAAGGAAGAACGCTGCATGTCATTCTCAATGGAGAGAAGTCTTCCGAAGTAAGAGTGATTTCAGGTGTGCCGCAGGGGAGTGTCGTAGGACCGTTGCTGTTCACAATATACCTAAATGACCTTGTGGATGACATCTGAAGTTCGCTGAGGATTTTTGCGGATGATGCTGTGGTATATCGAGAGGTTGTAACAATGGAAAATTGTACTGAAATGCAGGAGGATCTGCAGCGAATTGACGCATGGTGCAGGGGATGGCAATTGAACCTCAATGTAGACAAGTGTAATGTGATGAGAATACATAGAAAGAAAGATCCCTAATCATTTAGCTTCAATATAGCAGGTCCATAAATTATCTGGGAGTACGCATTAGGAGTGATTGAAAATGGAATGATCATATAAAGTTGATCGTCGGTAAAGCAGATGCCAGACTGAGATTAATTGGAAGAATCCTAAGGAAATTCAATCCGAAAACAGAGGAGGTAGGTTACAGTACGCTTGTTCGCCCACTGCTTGAATACTGCTCACCGGTGTGGGATCCGTACCAGATAGGGTTGATAGAGAAGATCCAACGGAGAGCAGCGCGCTTCGTTACAGGATCATTTAGTAATCGCGAAAGCGTTACGGAGATGATAGATAAACTCCAGTGGAAGACTCTGCAGGAGAGACGCTCAGTAGCTCGGTACGGGCTTTTGTTGAAGTTTCGAGAACATACCTTCACCGAGGAGTCCAGCAGTATATTGCTCCCTCCTACGTATATCTCGCGAAGAGACCATGAGGATAAAATCAGAGAGATTAGAGCCCACACAGAAGCATACCGACAATCCTTCTTTCCAAGAACAATGCGAGACTGGAATAGAAAGGAGAACCGATAGAGGTACTCAAGGTACCCTCCGCCACACACCGTCAGGTGGCTTGCGGAGTATGAATGCAGATGTAGATGTAGATGTACTCACTGCGCCATTTCTGATGGATGGCTAACAATGTTCTTCGAAAAAATCTTCTTTTAGATGTACATGGCTGGACGAGGTTATGCGTATACGTAACCAGGAGGAAGAAATTTTTACTGTTTCCAGCTAACGCTTAAGGCACTCCGAATAGTTATTTTCACCAGAATAAAGTAGACAAACATTATAAGAAAATCAAGTTTTGCGGAGCGATTGAGGGAAATGATGCCGGATGAAATGACGTATTCATATCTAGTTGTTTGCAAGATCGCCGTTGGAATTGATGCCATAACAACATAGTCTGAAAACAAAATTACACTTATTATTTCGGTGCTTATCAAATAATCGTTGGACACAAGCGACAATGGAATAAATCGTCATGGTTGGAGCCGAATTTGCTCCTAAACTAAACGACGGGTATATTCAACTATAGTACCTATTAGCACTACTAATACAATAAATATCTCAATGAAATCTCAGGTCATTCTACAAGTACAGCAGATTTGGCTACCAGAAAGACTGAATCAGAGCCTGTATCTGATACGATGGTCCTAGATTTCAAAGCCGACATTTTGCTTCCAGAACAGCTAGCCAAGTGGTGATTCCTGCTTCTCGAAACTGTCCTTCTGTCTCCCAAAATAAGAGCACAAACTGTCCATTCAGCTTCTCTTCTTCCACCAAGCATCTTGCCACCATTAATTCGATTTTAGCGATAAAATAAAAGTACTTACAATGACTTTTGAATTCCACGTGTGAGAAATACTTTCCTCTGTCGTCTCTATCCGTTAAATAATCACGACTTGACTTTCGGTTATATCCTCGTCCTTCAAAGGACGTCTGTTCAGTTGGTTAGTATCTGTTTCCTGCACATTTGGTGACCTCGCTTGGTGGCAACAAGCCTTACCCACACTTTGATACCGTTACGTCTTAAAGGCCAGTGTCCGTCGCATGCCTCCGGTTGACCAGCGCCGCTCGTTTCGTCTGTGAAGGCCTACGAATATCTTCTCCATCCTAACGGTATAAAATATAAAATTCTATGAGTTATGCATTTTTAATGATCTCTTAAAAAGAGATGCACTTCCGGGCCTTTAAGAATGAAAATGAAACTCCCCCGCCACTGTTACGTTGTGAGGAAACAGTCCTTGAAGTTTGTAGTAGTATTTCTATTTCACCTTTTATTTGCCTGGAAATTATTTCCTAGCATCAGAATCAACAAAAATTCGCACAAAATTTCACATTTTCACTGTGAATTTTTGCAATTCTATAGAATTCGCTGTGGCACCGAGTACGATGGGTTCATGATACTTATTTCGAAGACGCTCTGCTTACAAGGAAATTCAGAATAACGTGTGGTAAGCTGATTTGCGGGAAAAAAGTGAATTAATCGGCCTTTCATCAGTCTTATTGCAGCCACCTGGGTCTTTTGAGGAAATAAACTAGTTAAGTGTTCTTTATTTCGCCTGAAGTGACTGAGGCTCGTTCCGTTGGCATGCATAGCAAGGAGTTGAGCATTACCACGTCGTGCTCAGCGGCATTAAAAGGGGACGTGGCTCGAAACGGTTTCTCCTCAATGGCTGCCTTTAAATCGTGGCTCTGTCGGACTTCCGTCCGTTGCAGCTGCCGTTTTCTTTAATCAGGAGTACAGAAAACATCGGAACGGTGAATGCGACCAAACAACTCGGTAGCAGAAAGATGCACCTTTGTAAGAATAAATTGTGTGACATTCCTGCTATTGTAGTTTAATGTTTCATCTTAAAATTATGATGATGCTGATTTGTTATATACGTACTAATGAATGAAATACTTCAATGGCAAAGCAGACGTAAGACGAACTTTGAAGACGGAACGTTCTATTTCTAGGATGTGTGCGTGTTTCGGAAAATTTTGATAATACACTACTGGCCATTAAAATTGCTGCCCCACGAAGATGATGTGCTACAGACGCGAAATTTAACCGACAGGAAGAAGAATCTGTGATATGCAAATGATTAGCTTTTCAGAGCATTCACACAAGGTTGGCGCCGGTGGCGACACCTACAACGTGCTGACATGAGGAAAGTTTCCAACCGATTTCTCATACACAAACAGCAGTTGACCGGCGTTGCCTGGTGAAACGTTTTTGTGATGCCTTGTGTAAGGAGGAGAAATGCGTACCATCACGTTTCCGACTTTGATGAAGGTCGGATTGTAGCCTATTGCGATTTCGGTTTATCGTATCGCGACATTGCTGCTCGCGTTGGTCGAGATCTAATGACTGTTAGCAGAATATGGAATCGGTGGGTTCAGGAGGGTAATACGGAACGCCGTGCTGGATTCCAACGGCCTCTTATCACTAGCAGTCGAGATGACAGGCATCTTACCCGCATGGCTGTAACGGATCGTGCAGCCACATCTCGATCCCGGAGTCAACAGATGGGGACGTTTGCAAGACAACAACCATCTGCACGAGCAGTTGGCCAACGTTTGCAGCAGCATGGACTATCAGCTCGGAGACCAAGGCTGCGGTTACCCTTGACGCTGCATCACAGATAGGAGCGCCTGCGATGGTGTACTCAACGACGAACCTGGGTGCACGAATGGCAAAACGTCATTTTTTCGGATGAATCCATGTTCTGTTTACAGCATCATGATGGTTGCATCCGTGTTTGGCGACATCGCGGTGAACGCACATTGGAAGCGTGTATTCGTCTCGCCATACTGGCGTATCACCCGGTGTGATGGTATGGGGTGTCATTGGTTACACATCTCGGCCACCTCTTGTTTGCACTGACGGCACTTTGAACAGTGGACGCTACATTTCAGATGTGTTACGACCTGTGGCTCTACCCGTCACTCGATCTCTGCGAAATCCTACATTTCAGCAGGTTAATGCACGACCGCATGTTGCAGGTCCTGTACGGGCCTTTCTGGATACAGGAAATGTTCGACTGCTGCCCTGGGCAGCACATTCTCCAGATCTCTCACCAACTGAAAACGTCTGGTCAATGGTAGCCGAGCAACTGGCTGGTCACAATACGCCAGTCACTACTCTTGGTGAACTGTGGTATCGTGTTGAAGATGCATGGGCAGCTGTACCTGTACACGCCATCCAAGCTCTGTTTGACTCAATGCCCAGGCGTATGAAGGCCGTTATTACGACCAGAGGTGGTTGTTCTGGGTACTGATTTCTCAGGATCTATGCACCCAAATTGCGTGAAAATGTAATCACATGTCAATTCTAGTATAATATATTTGTCCAATGAATACCCGTTTATCATCTGCATTTCTTCTTGGTGTAACAATTTTAATGGCCAGTAGTGTAGTAATAATGATGATGATTCAGTAGACAGAGAAACAATAGAAAAAAACCATTAGCGAAACTGGTGTTAAAGCAAAACTAGCAAACATAATTCGTGATACTCTAACAAATATGATGTATAAAGTTAATCATATTGGGACCAGTGGCGTGCTACTTACAGGCTGCTGAGAATTTGAGCTGGACAGGTCGCGTGTCCTGTTGGCTGAGGTGGTTAAGATATCCGTTCTAGAGAAGTGGAGCATCTGGGTTCGAGTCCCGGTCCCGCGCAGATTTTCAAGCCGACCATTGCTTTATTTCAATGTCTGTAGGCGGCCGAAGTCCTGAATTCCCTTAACATAATTTCTTTATGACCGTTGTCCAACTAGTGGTGTCCAACAGAACAGACACCACATATCAATATACCTAAAATTAAATTTATAGAGAAGCATCTCAGCCATCTGAAATAATAACTAGTGCTAGATAAGGAGATGGTTTATCACCTTTACTGTTTAACTTTATTGTAGAAAAAATTGTAGGTATATGGAATTTGAAGCTGAAGAGTCACAAAATAGAGCCGATAATCCTGAGAAGAAGAACAAATGGAATTATGGTAAACTGCCTGGCTTTTGCAGACGATTTTGCAATACTATCAGAAAATCTGACAGAAGCATTTATTCAAATAAATATTCTGAAAAAATAGCAAACAGAACTGGTCTCAAAATGTCAGCTTAAAGAAACAAAATTCATGACAAACATAGAAAATGCAACAAAATTCATAGAAACACGATGTAAGAGTTAGCGAAAGTCAGCAACTGGTTCGACCAAGAATATTTATAAGAAGAAACGAATATCTAAGAAAACAAAACTAAAACATTAAACCAGTGTCGTACGACCATAATGTTTGTAATTATGTGAGAGACTAACGATGATTTATAACATGGACAAAACAGAGGTGCTAAAGGGTGCAATACAAACTATAGATGATCGAAAATTGAGAGGTAATAAGGAGATCTACAAAAACATCAAGAAAATTGTAGTTGGTTGAATGACATTACTTATAAAAATAGTTCTTAGCTACTGATACGACCATCTGAAAAGTGTATAGAAACTGCAAAAAACATAAAACACACACAAAGCAAATGTGTGCCTGAAGATCAGGAAAAATTATTTCCACTTTCTTTGACAAACCTCTGTTACCTTCTGGAAGCCAACGATCTCAGTTTCTAAGGGATGTCAGACAGGAATAAAAGTGTGCTGGAGCGACTTGTTAAACAAGATGACTCACCTAGGTACGATTAAGCATTTAACAGCCCGTCTCTCGTTCTGCTTTTGACGCAGAGGCACTATCACAGCGCCAGTCGTCAGCTGCAAAGCTGAAGGACTCAGAAGAGTGACGGGTGGCCGTTAGGTTGGGTGGGGTAGTTTATTACGGAGCCCGCGGGAAGCTGTAGGCCTTTTAAGGCCACAGTAGTTTGATGCCGCGGTTTTATGGGCGCGCAGGAAGTCTGGGTGAGAGTGTTGGCAGCCCTCTGGCGTTCCTCTCTGCCTCCAGATAAATGTAGCTGATCTCATTTACTCCATATTTTGCTCCATTTTTTCACAGACTATTTGAAGTCACTGTCTAGGGAGCAATTCCAGAACCATAAAATTCGCAGTATCTCTCGTTCAACTATTAGTAGAGTGGAATTGAAGTTCAGACTGAGGCAAGGTCAGTTTTAGGGAAGGATAGGCAAGGAAATCGGCCCGTGCTCTTTCAAATGACAGACAAGGGGAAGTCCTTCAGAGGATGAAGAATTTTCTCTGATCTTCTGGTACGCATTAGTTTTGAGTGTGTTTTGTGGTTTTTACAGAGGTAAAGACAAGCAACTATCTGTTGTCAGAACGCTTTCAGAAGGCATAACACTATTTATAAGTGATATGTTTCAGTCTCCAGCGAAGGTTGCACTGCTTAAAAGCTTCCTGGAAGTCGAAAACCGTGTGCCAAATCGGGGATCGAGGGCGGATGCTTGTGTCTAGTGAGCAGCAATGCACCCACCGTCTGAACTAAGTAGGCACGGCTCACGGCCACTCCACATACACTGTGATCTAAAGTATCCGGACACCTGGCTGAAAATGAATTAAAAGTTCGTGGCGCCCTCGATCGGTAATGCTGGAATTCGATATGGAGTTGGCCCACCATCAGCCCTGATGGCAGCTTCCACTCTCGCAGCCATCCGTTCAATCAGATGCTGGAAGATTTCTTGGGGAATGGCAGGCCATTCTTCACGGAGTGCTGCACTGAGGAGAGGTATCGATGTCGGTCGGTAAGGTCTGGCACGAAGTCAGCGTTCCAAAACATCCCAAAGGTGTTCTATAGGATTTAGGTCAGGACAATCCATTACAGGGATGTTATTGTCATGTAACCACGGGCCATGCATTATGAACAATTGCTCGATAGTGTTGAAAGATGCAATCGCCATCCCCGAACTGCTCTTCAACAGTGGGAAGCAAGAAGGTGCTTGAAACATCAGTATAGGCCTGTGCTGTGATAGTGCCATGCAAAACAACAAGGGCTGCAAGCCCTCTCCATGAAAAACACGACCACACCATAACACCACCGCCTCCGAATTTTACTGTTGCCACTACACATGCTGGCAGATGACGTTCACCTGGCGTTCGCCATACCCACACCCTGCCATCGAATCGCCACATTGTGTACCGCGATTCGTCACTCCACAGAACGTTTTTCCACTGTTAAATCGTTCATTCTTTACGCTCCTCACACCAAGCGAGGCGTCGTTTGGCATTTACCAGCGTGATGTGTGGCTTATGAGTAGCAGCCCGACCATGAACTCAGTTTTCTCACCTCCCGCGTAACTATCATAGTACTTGCAGTGGATCCTGATACAGTTTGGAATTTCTGTGTGGTGGTCTGGATAGATGCCTGCTTATTACACATTACGGCCCTTTTCAACTGCCGGCGGTCTCTGTCAGTCAACAGACGAGGTCAGCCTGTAAGCTTTTGTGATGTACGTGTCCCTTAGCGTTTCCACTTCACTATTACATCGGAAACAGTGAACCTAGGGACGTATGACACAAGTGACACCCAATCACTTGACCACGTTCGAAGTCCGTGATTTCCGCGGAGCGTCGCATTCTGCTCTCTCCGATGGCTAGTGACTACTGAGGTCGCTGAAATGGAGTACGTGGCAGTAAGTGGCAGCACAATGCGCCTAATATGAAAAACATATGTTTTTGGGGACTGTCCGGATACTTTTGATCACATAGTGTAGCTTCAGTTCTGCCAGTACCTTGCAGCTCTTTTCTAAATTCTACAGAAGCTCTCCAGCACACCTGAGAAAAAATGTTATATAGAACGGTTTAGCCGCTGCCTAGTGCATCTTCACAAAATGAATATTATACAGCTGAGTATTCGTTGTTGTGAAACTTCCTGTGAGATTAAATGCTGTGAGGTACGGTTTGCGAGTCACTCTGGATATCTCAGCCGGAAAGAGTATGTCCCAAGAAAGGCAAGGAACTATGCCCGAGCCGGCCGATGTGACCGAGCGGTTCTAGGCGCTACGGTCGCAGGCTCGAATCCTGCCTCGGGCATGGATGTGTGTGTGATGTCCTTAGGTTAGTTAGGTTTAAGTAGTTCCAAGTTCTAGGGGACTGATGACCTCAGCAGTTAAGTCCCATAGTGCTCAGAGCCAACTATGCCCGAGCCCTAGTGTGACATATTATTTTGATCTGCCAGGAAGTTTCAAAACAGTCCTCACTTCTCTCCAGAATGCTCTAGGTTCATTACGACAACAAGCCCTAGGCTGAAGTTGAGCCACTTCTTCGCATTATACTTTCTCTTCAGAATGACAGTCCGTTGTGGTACCCAGGTTATTTTCTGTAGAGTTTGGAAAGTGGAAGAAAGGTGTTGACAGGACTGGAGCTATGGAGGTGAGTAATGTCGTGCCTAGGTTGATTTGTCGGTAGGGGGAAAGGGTCCGGGACTGAGTTTAAGTCCGGCACACAGTTATAACCTGTCATTACGTTTCAACAATGTCAGGTGTTCGAGAGACCGGTTCCTGAATCTTATTTTCGTTTCTTAAATTTGTTTTTAGCACCTGTGGTTCTGTTTATGCGGCAGCCTAGAACTAATAAGGGTGCTCTTATCTTACAATCGGTGAAAGTTAAACGTAACTTTTGCGCTTCTTATTTAACTCTGAAGCCACAACCAATATAAAGATGAAAGTTTAAATTTAATTCACCTAAAATAGTACTTAATTTCATGACACAAGCTCTTAATTAGCAATCCTCGATTTTTCATGAGGAGTTTGAGGCAATGAAACCAATAATGGAACAGTCTGCCAAATACTGATAATGATTTATATTTTAATTTGTCAGTCTGTTTCTTTCGGTGCCTTATAGTATTCGCTAATCGATAGATTTTTCTAGTAAAACTGTTATGCTACTGCATCCGCTTCTGTGCACTGCGTTTTAATTTGAAATTTGAGATATAAATTTACATAAGGGTACTATTCCTTCAGCCTGGTTGCAGCCGATCAGGTTGTGTGGACGACTTTGCAATTGTGGCGAGAAACACTGTAAATTCTCTCAGCACCCTACTGTTTAAATAATTCTTTTTACTGCTTCTGAATACCAATTGTATACCTACAAAGGAATGCAGTTTACATCTAACTATTTATGAATCACGAATAAAATTCCTTTTTCAGTAAAATAAGTACTTACAAATATCCAGTCTTCCGATTCTTTCATAGAATATAAGTAATACAAGAATCTGGAGGTCTATTACGGCCTAAAATTCGTGCTTAGTAGGGAAAATGCAAATGTTGTGGTTCGACCGAGCGAGGTGCGAACAGGCAAAGAAAATGTTTCGTATTCTGTCGGCGCAGGTTACAAATCCCAGTCCAAGCATGTAGGATTAGGTGTAGCGGTTTTTTCCAAATTTCTTACGGCAGTTGCCCGTATGATTGCTTCGAATAGGACACAGTTAACATTCTTGTGTAATACGAGCCCCTGCTCCTTCACTAATGATTTCATGGTCAACGAGATGTAAACCTTTATATTACTTGTCACCAAGATGGATTATCTAATTTAATGGGTTATTCGTTCAACAGTGATGTAATTCCATTCCGCAAACATAGACACAGTATACGAACTGAATTGAACTCACTGACAATCTACATCTACATTTACACGAATCTGCAAACCACACTTCAGTGCTGGCATAGGGATCATCGAACCGGCTTAACAATAATTCAGTATTATTCCACTCTCGAACAGTGCGCGGAAAAAAACGAACACTTATATCTTTCTGTGCGAGCTCTGATTTCCCTTATTTTATTATGATGATCGTTTCTTCCTATGTAGGTCGGCGTCAACAAAATATTTTCGCCGGCCGGTGTGGCCGTGCGGTTCTAGGCGCTTCAGTCCGGAACCGCGTGACCGCTACTGTCGCAGGTTCGAATCCTGCCTCGGGCATGGATGTGTGTGATGTCCTTAGGTTAGTTAGGATTAAGTAGTTCTAAGTTCTAGGGGACTGATGACCACAGATGTTAAGTCCCATAGTGCTCAGAGCCATTTGAACCAAAATATTTTCACATTCGGAGGTGGAAGTTGGCTATTGAAATTTTGTGAAAACGCCTTTGTTTTAATGGGTTCCATCCCAAATCTTGTACCAAGTCCGTGACACTCTCTGCTCTGTTTCGCGATAATACAAAAAGTGCTGCTCTTAGTCGAACTTTCTCGATGTACTCCGTTAATCCTACCTGGTAAGGATCCCAGACCGCGCAACGGTACTCCAAAGGGGGACGGACAAGCGCAATGTAGGCAGCCTCTTTAATAGGTTCGTTACATTTTCTAGGTGTTCTGTGAATGAAACACAGTCTTTGGTTTGCCTCCTCACACTTTTTTTTCCTAATTTAAATTGTTTGTACTTGTAATTCCTAGGCATTTAGTTGAATTTACGGCCTTTAGATTAGGCTGATGTATAGTGTAACCGAAGTCTAACGGATTCCTTTTAGTACTCATGTGGATGGTCTCACACTGTTCATTATTTATGGTCAATTGCCCATTGTACCACCATATAGATACCTTTTCTAAACTGTTCTGCAATTTTTGATCTTCTGGTAAGTTTACTAGACGATGAACGACAGCATTATCTGCAAACAACCTAAGACGGCCGCTCAGATTATCTCGTAAATCGTTTATATAGATAAGGAACAGCAGAGGACCTATAACACGACTTTGTGAAACGCCGGAAATCACTTCTGTTTTACTCTGACTTTCCGTCAGTTACTGCGAACTGTGACCTCTCTGACAGGAAACCCCGAATCCACTCACATAACTGAAACGATATTCATTAAGCACGCAAGCTCACTACAAGCCAATTTTGTGGTACAGAGTCAAAAGCATTTTGGAAATCTAGAAATACGGAACCAATTTGCAATTCCTTATCAGTAGCACGCAACACTTCGTGTGAGTAAAGAGCTGGTTGTGTTTCAAAAGAACGATGTTCCCTACGTCCTTGTTTACTGTGTGTCAGTAGACCGTTCTCTTAGAGGTGATTCATAATGTTCGAACACAATATATGTTTCACCAGCTGCGACATGAACAGTGATCCAATACTGTCAAATGTTTTTTTATTCCAGTCTTTGATCACAATATCAATTCTTTTGACGATGACCGGTTTCAGTCCGAAATGACCACCCGCAGATCTTAAGACGTGGTGTAAAAAAGATCTGAGGATGGTCATTTCGGACTGAAACCGATCATCGTCAAAAGAATTGATATTGTGATCAAAGACTGGTATAAAAACATTTCACAACATATGTTCCAAAATCCTGCTGCATATCGACGTTAATGATATGAGCCTGTAATTTAGTGGATTACTCGTACTACCTTTCTTGAATATTGGTATGATCCGTGCAACTTTCCAGTCTTCGTGTACGGATGTTTCGTCGGGCGAGTGGTTTTATGTGATTGTTAAGTAAGGAGCTATTTGTGGTGTGCGTACTGTAAGACCTTCGGTACACACACCATCAGATTATTTGACTTGTCGCTCTAATGAAGTAGGCGAGTGTCAGAATATGTCTCGTGGTCTTATCGTGGCGTGTTTATCTTCTGCCGTTAGGTCAGACGATAGAAATGCCACATGCACGCTTAGAGTAGCAAATTGACGGTGACCAACTTTAAACAGAACTTGATTAATTTTCACATACATTTATTAAAATAATAAAAATCATAGAAATTACGTAACTTGATTCTGGATGCTGTTTACAATTGACAATCTGAAGTTCCTTTGGTCTTGGTAGGTTAATCTTATTCTCACATACCTCTGATACTTGACAAAGTGTCTATTCATTTATCTTCATGGCTATGTACAGGAATATGATAATCTTATTAGGCGCAGACTGAAACTTGACTATTACATATTAATACGCGGATCGGCGGAAGCAGAATTTGGTCCGTCTGTAAGGCAGCGCCATCTCGTAGTGCGGAGACGGACGAGCGCTGCGCCTGCGTTGTTGTGCTTAGCGGGGCGCGCTCTATTGGGAAAGTGTGCACGCGCTTACTACGCGGAACTATGTACACAACACTATTACAACAGCATATTCTAAAAGGAACCTAATTGGTATACAGTCTGGACCAGAAGACTTGCTTTTGTTAAGTGATTTAAGTTACTTCACTACTTCGAGAATATCTACTTTTAAGTTAATCACGTTGGCAGCTGTTCTTAATCGAATTCTGGAATATTTATTTCATCTTATTTGGTGAAAGGATTTCGGAAGGCTGCGTTTAGTAACACTGCTTTCGCAGCACTGTCGTCGATAGTATTTCCATTGCTATCGCACAGAAATACATGAATGGAGTCGGTGGGACTGCAATAAATGAAAAGTGATGGTATATACTGATGTCAGTGAAATCCTTTCATAAATTCTGAACGTACGACGTCATGAATAAGTCATGACTAATGAAAAATTGGGCCAAACTGGGATTCTGATGCAGCCAGATTCTTCCACCGAATCCGTTCCTCCAGTGATACACACACAGTGGTTTACAAAATTACGCCTGAAGCAATTAATCAGGTCGAAATGGAACCCTCTACATCAATGTATTACAAATGTACACTGTAGTAAACAAAAGCTGGCTAAAACCAAGCAAACTGCTACGAATGCGACAGATGCTCAGGAAAGGGAGCAGATATGAAACTGTTTTGAAGACGTTGATAAATCTGGCAACCAGAAGCAGAAAAAAACCTAATTTTTCACGTATAAATCGAAACCTTCAGAACCGACGAACACAGTAGACCACCTTGAATAAGTCGAAACTGTATTGTGATCCGACGATACGTAACAGCGGTGGTAGATATTCATAATGCAAACCTATAGGTTGCTCACTCTAAATATTAACAGCCATAGCAAATACTTGGCGAAAACTATTTTCCCTACTGCAGAGACACCGATAGCGGCCGGATGCGGATAAAGAACATCGTCCCGTATTTCGCAATTGATGAAGTCTTTCGGAGTAAAAACGGGATACCGCGGAAAAATTCGTAGTTTAGTAACCAGCGTCATCCTAGAGAATGTTTGTTTGTCACATAATCAAGGAAACACGGAGAGGTCGCTGAAAATGTGCTAACAAATTTCCATCGTGAACGGTAGAATCGTGCAACTGTTGTTAGTCGATACTCAACTTAATATTTTACGGGACGTTATTCTGAAATCAAAGAGTAACCGAGTTCTTTGCTGGAGAGCTATTTAAAGGAAAGAAGATTAGGATTTAACGTCCCGTCGACGGCGAGACAGAGCAAATGCTCGTATTGGAGGAGGAAACGGACTGTAACCTTTCGAAAGAAATTATTCCAGCATTTGCGTAAACGATTTAGGGAACTACGAAAAACCGAAATCTGGGTGGGAGGACACAGTTTTGTATTGTATTTCTCCGGAATGAGTGTAGATCTATTTAACGACAGAACTCTTGTTGAGATTGTATCTGAAGTCAGTATTGTTATAACGGAAAATGTCACGAACGGGAAAATGAAAATTTCAGTCACAAAGTTTCTCCAAGATAAATCCGTGGGAATTGATATGCTAGTGATGGAATTCTGTGTTTCGCTTGTTTTTCATATATGATTCCAGAGGAAGTAACGATTAAGGGGAACGAATTGTCGATAAGCAACGTATTTCCAGGGAGAATTACGGAAAGATTACGTGTTCTGATACCGCCTCTTCCCCCTTTCCCCCCCTCTCCCCCCCCCCCTCCCACCCAAAGAGAATGGTTTTACCTGAATTTCGACAGATGATCCGTTTAAACGGAGATTTTAAAAATCTCAGACGACTCGTGAACAGAATGAGGAAATGAAATGAGCGTATGGAATTTTTGAATAGGAGACCCATCTGGGATTGATCAGCCACCTAGAGCAAGTCCTTTCATTTACCGCCACTTGGGCGACTTGCGCGTAGTTGGCGGTAAAGTGATGAGAGAACAACACAGCACTCAGTCCCCGAGTCGATAAAATCTCCGGCTCGGCAGGAAATCGAACCCTGGTTCCATGCACGGCAGTCAGCCACGCTGACGTCTCCGTCAAGGAGACGTACAACAAAACGATCGATTATCATTAAGTAAACACCGTAATGCACGACCAGCTTAACGGAATACTGAGACAAAATAATTTTATCTTGGTTACCAAGATCCAAAATTGACCCGCCCAGCTGGATGAGCGCATTAAAGAGCAGCTTCCAGGATACACAGAGACGAGCCTGCCACGGATTGAATCCGCTTCGCGCATACAACTTGAGGGCTGGTGAGCCGGCCAGCCTGGATGTTATTCTTAGTCGATTTCCACATCCAAATAAGTAAATACCGGGGCGAGTCCCGCCTCAGATACATGATACGCAGACGCTTAGAAAACTTTTTCACATTTTAACATAGATTTGCTCTAGAAGCAGACAGATGGGACACATAGGATAGGGGGGGGGGGGAGTAGTGGCGTCATGGATGTCATCTGCAATGAACTGCTACAAAAAAGCCTCAACCCGCAGAATAACGACCCGTAGATAAACGGGAAAAGAGAAAAGAAGAAGATTAAGATGCAAAATTGCCTTAGGATTCCTCTATTTTGATGAGGGTCTTGACAGAAATATTTATTAGTATTCAGTTAACACAGTGCCTGAGATGGGGTTAAATCTATAATTGAGGCACACAATATGAAATCACATGTCTGCCGCTCACTCATAGTGCAAGATCAGTTAATAATCGACAATGCCAGGGGCAATCAAATATTTGCCTTGACACTATGACGATTCTGACGAACTGTAACGCACTGCAAAACTTTTACCTAGAACTGCCGCAAAATTGTCGAGGCATTTCTTATTTTGTAACTCTTTTCTCTTCATTTGAACTCTAACAAATGGTTCTCTGAGATGGTTGTAAATTAATTACCTAATGTTACGTGTCATTCATATAGAATTGTTCAATTGAGAACATATTCGCCAAAACGACATATTTATTGTTCCCTATTGGCCAGTATCGGTGCTTTATCATTTGCAAGAGGTCAGTGCAACATACATGTTGTTGCTGTGGTCTTTAGACCGAAGATCTGTTTATATCTCCGAAAGAACAGACACCATGCATTCATGTAACTGATTCACCTCGATGGTGAATGAATCAGTAACCTTCAATGAGGATGGACATTTAGTTTCGTTTCGACCTACAGCGGGAATCTAAAATTAGTGAGCATGGAGGACACGCACAGGAACTACGAATGTTTGGTGCTAGGTGGAAATGTGAGTCGGCCAGGGAATGTGCCGAGATAGTTGGCGCATTTGGGATTTGTACTGTGTCCGCGTGGTGCTGCCCAGTAAGGAGAGGTGGCTTACAAAACACTCGTTGGACCTATACTTGAGTATTGCTCATCAGTGTGGGATACGTACCAGATCGGGTTGACGGAGGAGATAGAGAAGATCCAAAGAAGAGCGGCGCGTTTCGTCACAGGGTTATTTGGTAACCGTGATAGCGTTACGGAGATGTTTAGCAAACTCAAGTGGCAGACTCTGCAAGACAGGCGCTCTGCATCGCGGTGACGCTTGCTGTCCAGGTTTCGAGAGGGTGCGTTTCTGGATGAGGTATCGAATATATTGCTTCCCCCTACTTATACCTCCCGAAGAGATCACGAATGTAAAATTAGAGAGATTCGAGCGCGCACGGAGGCTGTCCGGCAGCCGTTCTTCCCGCGAACCATACGCGACTGGAACAGAAAAGGGAGGTAATGACAGTGGCACGTAAAGTGCCCTCCGCCACACACCGTTGGGTGGCTTGTGGAGTATAAATGTAGATGTCGATGTAGATCCCGGATGCGAGTCCCGGTCCAGCACACATTTTTACCTGTAGCCGCTGATTTCCCATAAAGTTCCGATGCAGCTGATATCATCAGTCCTTTTTCTTTCCCTTCTCCCCTCTCCCTTTCCAGTTTACATAGGAATTTCTCTTTGATGTTTCTCTGCATCCTGTGTCGTGCGAGAACCTTAATTACTGATAACTATTGCAACTTGCATACACGTGAACCTACTTACTGTAGTCCACGTAAAAATACATACCTCTTACACATCCTTTCGTTACCAAAACTTAAGATTCGTTGTGTTGTGTATATAGCAATATCGTACACAGTAATGTCAAGAGATATCAAGAGAGAGTGCCACCAAGCAGACAGTTTTAATACTAGGCAACTCCAAGTTCAAATATGCTGCTGCCTAGATGTTGCAGTTCAACACATGCGGTTCACCAGTTGGCCCGGCGGCAGTTCCAGTGTACAGTGGCCGTCGCTATTCCAAGCGCTATTTACGGGGCATCGCTGGTCAGTTAAATCCCGAATGTCAGGTGAAATTCGGATTAAAAGACTGAATTTAATAATGGTCACAGGTATAAGTCCAAACAGAACTCTCTCGATTGGCTAGTTCCTTTCAGTCTGTTATGTTAGTTAGCGTATAGGACTTCGACTCGAGTGCTACACACCTTGTAGCAGTCAAAAACTGAGTATTCTGTATTCATTACTTTAATAAATGTCTGTTACATGTTGCATATTGTGTTGCTCATGATAATGATTTTAGAGATAACGCCCTGTGAGCACAATCCGTTGCAAGTGTGCAGGCCTGCGTTGGTCGTGTTTTCCTGTCCTGGTACCTGTTGGACGCTAGACTTATTTTGGTGAATACCTTGATTACCAAGCTGTACCATATCAACCGAATCATTCTTTTAGTCAAATTGTGCCAAAAATTTTCTCTCGAGTTCTGTTACTCTTCATTAGTTACCAGATTGACCCATTTACTCTTCGGGATTCTTTTCTAGCTCCACATTTCAAAAAAAAAATCTTTACTAATCTTGCATAAACTTTTTATCGTCGACGTTTCGCTTCCGTACTAGGTGACGCCCCTGAGTAACACATTAGAAAAGATGTCCAAACACTTAAATGCACAGTAGTTCTAAAAATACTTCTTTTTTTATGGCCTACGTTTTATACCATCTCCACTTCCGTCATTTCCAATAACCTTGTTGCGTATGTAGAATCTCTTGTCTACGACTTCGGATGTCTCAAGTCCTCCTCTAATTTATTCAGCATCAGTTCACTTAAATTTTCGATACTTCCTTATCTTTACTCTAAATCTGTTGATGCTCATATTATGATCTCTTCTGAAGACGTCGCCCAGTCCATTCAACTGCCCATTAAAGTCCTTTGCCGTGCGCGTCAGTATCACAATGTCATCGGAAAAATTCAATATTTTTATTTCTTCTCCGTGAAGTTAAATTTCTTTTCAAAATTAGTTCTCAGTTTCCTAATCTGCCTGTTCAGTCATAAGATGAAAAACCTCGGGTATAGACTATAACTCGGCCTCACTATCTTAAATACTGCTTACCTTTCAAATCGTTCTACTCTCATACATTAAAGCGCCAAAGAAACTGGTATAGGCATGCGTATTGAAATACAGAGATATCTAAACAGGCAGAATACGGCGCTGCGTTCGGCAACGCCTATACAAGACAACAAGTTTCTGGAGAAGTTGTTAGGTCGGTTACTGCTGGTACAATGGCAGTTTATCAAGATTTAAGTGAATTTTAACGTGGTGTTACAGTCGGCGCGCGAGAGATGGGGGACAGCATCTCCGAGGTAGCGATGAAGTGGGGATTTTCCCGTTCGACCATTACACGAGTGTACCGTGAATATTAGAAATTCGGCAAAACATCTACATGGTTGCGGTCGGAAAAGATCCTGCAAGAACGGGACCTAATTACTGCAGATTTCAATGCTGGGCCATCAAAAAGGTCGGCGTGTGAATCATTCAACGAAACGTCATCGATATGGGCTTTCGAAGCCGAAGGCCCACTCGTGTACCCTTGATGACTGCACGACACAAAGCTTTACGCCTTGCCTTGGCCCATCAACACCGACATTGGACTGTTGATGAATGGAAATATGTTGCCTGGTCGAACGAGTCTCGTTTGAAATTGTATCGAACGGATGGACATGTACAGGTCTGGAGACAGTCTCACGAATCCATTGACCCTGCATGACACCAGGCGACTGTTCAAGTTGGTGGAGGCTCTGTAATGGTGTGGGGCGTGTCCAAAAAATGGCTCTGAGCACTATGGGACTTAACTTCTGAGGTCATCAGTCCGCTAGAACTTAGAACTACTTAAACCTAACTAACCTAAGGACATCACACACATCCATGCCCGAGGCAGAATTCGAACCTGCGACCGTAGCGGTCTCGCGGTTCCAGACTGTAGCGCCTAGAACCGCTCGGCCAACCTGGCCGGCTGGGGCGTGTGCACATTGAGTGATATGGTACCCCTGATACTTCTAGATACGGCTCTGACAGGTGACACCAACGTAAGCATCCTGTCTGATCACCTGCATCCATTCGTGTGCATTGTGCATTCCGACGGACTTGGGTAATTCAAGCAGGACACTGCGACACCCAACACTTCCGGAATTGCTACAGAGTGGCTCCAGGAACACTCCTCGGAGTTTAAACACTTCCGCTGGCCAGCAAGCTCCCAAGACACGCACATTATTGAGCATATCTGGGATGCCTTGCAATTTGCTGTTCAGAAGAGGTCTCCGCACCCCTCGCACCCCACGATTCGTGGCGTCATTTCTCTCCAGCACTACTTCAGACATCAGTCGAGTCTATGCCATGTCGTGTTCAGGCACTTCTACGTGCTCGCTGGGGCCCTACACGGTATTAGCCAGGTGTACTCGTTTCTTTGGCTGTTCAGTGTAATTGCATATTGCGCATCTTCATATTTTCGCGGCGCAAAGACTGATCCATAAAATTTCTGGCGTGCAACCGCATCAATTCGACTTCTTCAAATATTTCGGCTGAATACCGTCCAGCCATCTTCAGAGTGAACAATTATATATTGGTTTCTGTGCAAGTTTTAGATAATTTTTCCACCCTGTATTATAATCTTGATACTCTCAGATTTCAAAGAGTTTATTCCAGTCAATGCTGTTACAAGCATTTCTCTAAGTCTACAAATGCTATATACGTATGTTTGTCCTTCTTCTACCTATTTTCTAAGATAAGGCGTAGTGTCTGTATGACTCGCCCGCTCTTACACAAACTATTTTCCCCGAGGTGGGTTTCAACCAGTATTTCCATTCTTCAGCAAAGTCGTGTTAGCATTTGCAAACATGCCTATTGAAACTGATGATTTGATAATATTCACACTTGTCAGCTGTCGTAGTCTCTATATAATTGGAATTATTACATTCATGCTGAAGTCATAGGGTTTTTCGCGTGTGTGGTATATCTTGCATACCAGGTGGACTCACTCAACCTTTGGTTCTCATCTTTTGTGCTTAGTACTGTGTTGTCATCTAAGCTCTTGATATTCTGTCCCTCTTCTCTTAACCGGTTTCTTTAATTTTTCTTTAGCGATATTTATCATCCCCATACACGTGCACTCTTCTGGAGCTTTGTTTGTACACTAGCCATTTCTGCTTTCCCTTTTGACACATCATCATTTTTATTCTTTACACGTCTCTAAACAGTTTGGTCTTCTTCATTTGCTACAGTATTGTAGTTACTTCTTTCGTCAGCTAAATTCTATGTCTTGTGAATTGTCCAAAGATTTCTTCTGGACTTTATCCTTTTGCCTATTTCTCTGCTGCCTTCAGTATTTCATCTCTCGTACTTACCCATTCGTCTTCTATTGTTCTCCTGTACCTAGTTTCAAGTAATCATTGCTTAATGCTCCGTGGTACACTCTCAACAGCTTCTGGCCCTTTCAAATTATCCAGGGTCTGTCTGCTAAAGTTCTTACCTACTTAAAATTTCTTCAGTTTTAATTTGCAGTTAATATAATGTGATTACATTCGTCATGTGAATCTGTTTTGCAGTATACACTTTGTTTACGGAATCTGTCTTAAAATCTGATGTGTCGACAGAAGTGCCGACACAGTGTGGTTTGAGGAGACCGAAATACACGCTATAAGCTCACGCAGATGGGCGTGAGGTCTGAAACAGGATACGTAATGAATGCTATAAAGAAAAGTACGTAGCTGATGGAATTCTTAACTTTAATCCATCATTTGTATACATCGTTCTTGATGAGACATGTGAGACTCTTTAGATACAAGCTATGTAAGGCTAATGGCGCCTTGCTAGGTCGTAGCCATTGACTTAGCTGAAGGCTATTCTAACTATCTGCTCTGCAAAGGAGCGAGGCTTCGTCAGTGTGCATCGCTAGCTACGTCGTCCGTTCAACTGGGCGAGTGCTAGTAAGTCTCTCGAGACCTGCCGTGTGGTGGAGCTCGGTCTGCGATCACTGAAGTGGCGACACGCGGGTCCGACATGTACTAATGGACCGCGGCCGATTTAAAGCTACCACCTAGCAAGTGTGGTGTCTGGCGGTGACACCACAAAATCATATAACCCACCTGAGATCTTATTGCTAGATCTCTTGCACGATACAACAACCTTTCATCACCTGAAAATGCATGACAAAAAATCTTAATCTTACTGGGCCAGTTAAAAAACTCCCCCTCTGGATCTCCTTCTCTCTTTATGTCCACCCCTCACCACTCCCCCCCCCCCCCTCCTTCCACGCCATGTCCATCTTCTCGTCCCCCTCTCTCTGTCCAACTCCTCTTCGTTTTCTCTGTTCATTTCCTCCTCCCCATATCTGTGTCCATGTGCTTCTCCTCTCCCCCTCGCTGTCTGTCCACCTCTTCCTCTCCCCTTCTCTCTCCACGTTATAAACGTACCCCAATAGAAGGTTGCTTCTTCTTATTCCCACATTATTTCTTAACAGATAGTAAGTAATACGTGTACCAAGTGTGGCTGAAATCGATCAGGTATTTACGAGGAGCTTCTTACCTGCGTATGCGCACGTCACGAAAGTTTCACATTTTGTAACGTACTTCACGCTTATTCGTACACATTTTTCGCCTGTATCTCTAGCGGATTTCACCCAGCAGTTTCGTTTTCACGCAGCTCAATGTTTATAACATATCTTCTGAAATATGTGTCGTACAATGATATAATTTTTTAGGGGACATCCTGTGATATAAGCACACTGCCTGCAAAATGTGTTACAAATACTTAATAGCAAAGAAGTAGTAAAATAAAACATCATGATGATGCAGCAGGTTTTCATATATCTCAGTATTTATGACGTCATATCTCCTCAACTATATGTCATAAAATATGGATACTGTCTGCGAAATGTGTTGCGAATTGAGTTAGTAGTCAAGAAGTAATAAACTGAAACGTCAGGCTTCATGTGGCAGTTTCTCTGAATGGACAACGAAAATATAGTACGGGGATAAACTTTTTTTTATTTTCATCATTTTGTGGGGGTTGTCAGCGAGCAAAAGTTTCGTAAAGGTCTGAAAATATTTCTAAAGTTTGTTATGAGTCACTAAGTGTTCTCATTCTCAAGTACTGGATGGCCAAATTCAGGGTATTCGGGCGTCAAGGACTACTCTGTGCTTGCACCCCAACCCCTTTGATCCTTTGATAGTTAGGTAGTTCTTACCCCCACAGTGATTCTTTCCAGACAGTAAGTGACGTCTGTACCAAGATTAGTGGAAATCGGTCCAGTGGTTTATGGGGAGATGTGGAACACACATACGTACATCCGTTTTTATAGGGTGGTCAGAAACAGTCTGAAAAGCTTGTAAGGATGTTTTTGGATAAGTTGTACTGAGAAATGACCGTTCAGTAGAAAATAGATAATCTGCACCTTTTCCGAGTTAATTAGCATTGAAGTTAGCCAATCAGGGCGTTGGGTGCTCAAATTCAAGTGGCCCTCCAGATGCAATTAGTCAGTTGTTCTCGTGACGTAGATGATAGTGCACGAGACTGTTCAATATTTGGTTCATTTTCGACCAACTTACTATCATCCCATACCCAATTTTTGTATCGTTTTCTTTTTCGGTTTTAGGAAACCACAATACGAACACAGTTGGCGACACCGTCTCTGGCTGCCCGCTTGAATTTGCGCTCGCAACGGCCTGTTTGACGAACTTCGTTACTAATTGTCTCGTAAACGGTGGAACGTACGGAATTTTTTTATTAACAATTATTTATCAGCAAAATCTACCCTGAAACACCCTTACAAGCTTTTCAGACTGTTTCTGACCATCATGCATATACACTATGATTTCCATATGTAACTCAGTCTTTGAATATTTCATATGTAGTCTTCATAGTTTTCATGAAATGTTGAAGTAGTAGACAATCAGTCATGCCAGGCTATCTGAGAACCTGCGTCAGTGTATCCATACAAAATATTTTAGTCTTCATAGTTCCTTTTTTGCTGAACACTGAAACCGAGATCTTATTTTTGTGACAATTAAAACTTCACAAAAGAAGGTAGTCTCTGAGGAAATGGGTTGAAATTTCAAGCAGAATCAAACAACAATATTGTTAAATGGTGAGAAATAAGTGTATAAGATACTCCGTCGTACTTTGTGGTTTTTATGATAACTGACAGTGCTCATGAGGCAACAAAATTTTTCACGTATAATTTGATGAGAGTGTTGCAGTATTTATTTCCTTAGAACTGTTCATTTCAGAAAATTGGCAGTAATACAGGTTTATTTGTCTTAAATTGAGAATTTTGTTGCTAATTTTAACTAAAACGTTATATTTTTCTTAAGTTACATTTATAATAGTCCATGTAATACATATTGGTCACTTAACGAACGAAATGTCTGGCTCCTTCAGAATCAGTTTAAATTGCTATTCGGTAGTGATGTTATTGTTTTGAATACATGGTCTCACTGAGCCCGGTAGAACTAATTATAAAGGATTAGTACTGTGTCTGTAACGCATATGTGTATAGGGATAATCGCTGTTTGTCACCCTCGAACGGAGGGCTTAGCGCGTACTTCCCGGTTCCCGTGGAGATACGCTTGCGAACCTCACGGAAGATGATCTATCATACAAGCAACGAACGGTGCACTGCATGTGTATAGTCTCCCTGAAACAAAACAAAAAAAATTAAATATTGTTGTGTGTAAATTCTGGATGCTTACAGATTGTAGAAAGTAGTCGTGCAAAGGAGGCACAGTGGTGGGGGACAATGAAAGTTTACTCGACCTGGACCTGAACTGTATCACTTTTCCTTAGACCTCATCTTCACGCCATGTCGAATCGGAATACCCCAAACCGGGGTACCGCTGCTAAAAATAGCACAAACCCTTGCTATATGGTTTATTGTTTCAGATAATACAAAAATTAACAAGGGGGATGAACAGTTTCTCAAGTAGAGGCCGTGCCAGAGCTGGTGACGTCTTTCACTTTCTCATTTTTGGATGTAGATCAATTTATGATCGCAATTTTGATTGATTATTGAGTATGTCATACCAAGCTGTCAAATTTCAATAAGTCCATGGAAATGTCATACAGCTGAACGGTGTTAATGCGTACTGAGACGTAGACATATGCACACACGCGGGCGTTCAGTTACATACGCATCTTCTTCACAACAATTCAGTATTGAATTTGACTAATCATAAGTCTGTGAGGTTTTGAAGTAATAAGTTATTGGAGGAATCCAACAAAATTCGAACTCCTAAGGAAAATAGCGTGGCTTATTCGGCTGTGTTGGATAACTGCACGAACATTACGGAAGGGATCTCGAAATGCGTGACGGAGGAAACCTTCCAAGTTCGTAGGGCTGGCTGTCTGGCTGGCTGCGCGGTCTGGGCTCTCATCAGCAGAGATTGTGAGCACCGCTTAAAGCTGATGACTCGAACGGCATCTGAACAGCAAATTAAAGTCAATAACTAGCTTCGAGGGCAGTGAAACACTAGTGCTGGATTAATGAGTTTGCTATCCATTTAAAAGATATCAGTTTCAGTATTTCGCATCTTGCGCACTGTTGTAACAAGTAAGTCTTCACGTTGAAATGCCAATTGTTCATAGCGTACAGTGAAGGTAAAATGTGATAGCGAATGGCTCTGAGGACTATGGGACTTAACTACTGTGGTCATCAGTCCCCTAGAACTTAGAACTACTTAAACCTAACTAACCTAAGGACAGCACACACATCCATGCCCGAGGCAGGATTCGAACCTGCGACCGTAGCAGTCGCGCGGTTCCGGACTGCGCGCCTAGAACCGCTAGACCACCGCGGCCGGCTGATAGCGAATGTCGTTTGTTTAGACTCGTTTTGCTAGTCTCTTGAAAGAAAGTTCTTCCATTAAGCCATTGACGTCTTGTCTCACAGTGACATAAATGTATAAAGTTATGGCGATTACTTTTGAAATAATAAACAGATTACTTGCCCTCTTTCCATCTGTCTCATTTTCATTTGAATGTTTCCTACAATATGGATGGCTACAAAGCTACCTTGACGTCAAAATCATTAACGTGAACCTGTAGTGTAACTCCATGTGGTTCGGGTGAGCCGGCCGATGTGGCCGAACGGTTCTAGGCGCTTCAGTCTCGAACCGCGCGACCACTACGGTCGCAGGTTCGAATCCTGCCTCGGGCATGGATGTGTGTGTGATGTCCTTAGGTTAGTTAGGTGTAAGTAGTTCTAACTTCTAGGGGACTGATGACCTCAGATGTTAAGTCCCATAGTGCTCAGAGCCATTTGAACCATTTTTGGTTCGGGTGAATCCGATGGGTGTGTTGTATGCACATGAACTTTCCACTGATAATGTTGATCGCCTGCTCAAGTGTCGGTATGCTGCTGTAGGGTCTAGGTCGAAGAGGAAGATTAAGCTGACGATTCGTATTATTGTTAGTATTTATTTTTATTGTCCTTGTTACTGTGAGCTTAGAGCTCTCAGTAGAGTGATAATTAGCTTGGGTGGAACAGGTACGATGCTACACTATGTGATCAAAAGTACCCCGACACCAGCCTGAAAATGACTTAAAAGTTCATCGTGCCCTCCATCGGTAATGCTGGAATTCAATATGATGTTGGCCCACCATTTGCCCTGATGACAGCTTCCGCTCTCTTAGACATACGTTCAATCACGTGCTGGAAGGTTTCTTGGGAATGGCAGCCCATTCTTCAGAGTTCTGCACTGAGGAGAGGTATCGATGTCGGTCGGCGAGGCCTGGCACGAAGTCGGCGTTCCAAAACATCCCAAAGATGTTATAGGATTCAGGTCAGGACTCTGCAGGCCAGTCCATTATTGTTGTGTAACCACTCGCCGCAGGTAGTGCATTATGAACAGGTGCTCGATAGTGTCGAAAGATGAAATCGCCATCACCGAATTGCTCTTCAACAGTGGGAAGCAAGAAGGTGCTTAAAATATCACTGTAGGCCTGTGTTGTGATAGTGCCACTCAAAACAACAAGGGGTGCAAGCCCCCTCCATGAAAAACACGACCACAATATAACACAACCGCCTCCGAATGTTACTGTTGCCACTACACACGCTGGCAGATCACGTTTACCGGGCATTCGCTATACCCACACCCTGCCATCGGATCGTCTTATTGTGTACCGTGATTCGTCACTCCAGAGAACGTTTTTCCACTGTTCAATCGTCCAATGTTTACGCTCCTTACACCAAGCGAGGCGTCGTTGGCATTTACCGGCGAGATGTGTGACTTATAAGCAGCCGCTCGACCGTGAAATCCAAGTTTTCTCCTCTCCCACCTAACTGTCTTAATATTTACAGTGGATCCTGATGCAGTTTGGAATTCCTGTGTGATGGTCTGGATAGATGTCTGCGTATTACACATCACGACCCTCTTCAACTGTCGGCGGTCTCTGTCAGTCAACAGACGAGGTCGCTTTCGTGCTGTACGTGTCCCTCCATGTTCCCGCTTCACTATCACATAGGAAACAGTGGACCTAGGGATGTTTAGGAGTGTGGAAATCTCGCGTACAGACGTATGACACTAGTGACAGCCAATCACCTGACCATGTTCGAAGTCCGTGAGTTCCGCGGCGCGCCCATTCTGCTCTCTCACGATGTCTAATGACTTCTGAGATCGCAGTAGGTGGCAGCACAATGCACCTAATATGAAAAACGTATGTTTTTGGGGATGTCTGGATACTTTTGATCACATAGTGTATCGACCATACTTACATGCCAATTTGTAAAAATGGAAAATTTGATTTTATAATCTAAAATATGGCTCAGTTTCATGTATGAATAAACTCTGTATACTTCCCTGAACATTCTGATGGTCTACAGTTGTCTCTTCTACACTTTCAACTTTGAAACGATAGCGGCTTCAGCTAGACGTCTGTATATGGCCAACATGCACGCGATGGACATCCAAAAAACAAACGTTTACGCTGTTCAGTGACTTCATGCCGAACAGACCTGCCTCGATTATTTCTTTATTGTGTAATTTTGGCAGACGACGTAAGCTTAAGCCAGAACCATATGTAGTTTCAAATGCATGTAGTTGAAGCGTTCCAGTCCACCGGTTGACTTCTGTGTCAGAACCTCTACTTTTTAGGCCCCTATCTTCTAAACGAAAGAAGAATTGGAATTAATAATTTAACACCCTGTCGAAGCTGTGGCAATTAGAGGCGGAGAACTAGCTTACTTCGTCGAGGATCGATCGAAAAATCCACCCCAGCCTTTCTGGGGAATCATGTTGGCATTCAGTTGAAGCGATTTAGGGTAACAACGTAGCATTTAAATCCGATTGCACGCTTGGAGATTTATATCTCACTCCTTCAGATTAGAAGCCCATTGCCTTATTTATCCTCTGCTCTTCTTCACTCGGTCAATTTAAGGACGGATCAGTAATGGATTGCAGCTATTCAGCGGTTGCCATCAGTAACTATCAGCGACATTTTCGAAGTCATTGGTATGATATGTTGCCTGTCATTGTATCAGTCTTTAGTGCATGGCATTCCGGATGTACGCTTGGAATTACACCAAGGCGTTCATCGGCTTCGGTGACTTACGAGGCTAGAAGACCCGCATTGCTCCAAGGTTTCTGTCTGCTGCTTCAGGAGAAGGCCACGCTGTTTCCTTACCCATCCCACCTCTTGCGATCCATCTCCAGCCACCCCGTATTGGACGGTACGATAAACTATAGCCTTTATGTATTTTATGTAAACCACAGGAAATATAAATTACGTTACTGGACGGATACCTGAATTTTTCTTCTCCCAAATACAAGCCCATAAATACCATCTGGATCAATCTTTTCTTCGCTCGGTAATATCTGCGTGTCGTGTCCTTCACTTCCTATCATACTCATTCAAGGAATTTTAGTCGTAGTAACGGTTTCGGCTTGGTCAACTGCCTCATTGGACAGTTTATACGAAATAAATGGTCCGGTATATTGCAGACCTTTTGGGGCTGTGAATAGCGACTGTCACCAAGGCACTCTGCGTCCTGATAGTGCCTGTGAATACATATGTGTAGTGTGTCGTAATGGTAGGAACTGAGTCTAGTGACCTTGATACACGTCACTTGCTGGTTGCCACAGTTAAAAATAACTTGGACTATTTTTATCCTTTATTGAATGACCAGAAAATTATGTGATATATCGCCAAGACATTGCATGATCTGACTGGACATTATATGTGTTGTCTTCGCTTCATTTAAGTAATGGTGTTGAGCCTTTTACCTGTCATTCACATAAAGTGAACAATGCAGTGTAAAAGTCCACGCTTGTGCCCGATAATACTGACAAAATACCTTAAAACTATACTCAGCTAAAGAAACTGTGTAGTCCATTGTTTCTCCAAACGTATTTAGTCCCTTTACTGAATTCGATTACATCGTGTGGCTGAATTACACCGAGACGTAACGTTCGAGACAGGAATAAGTACCTCAATTTGCATAAATACTTTATTCGAACACAAGAATAAGAATCATTAGCACTCATAGACGGAAGAATGGCTGGATGGAAGGAAGTGAGGTAAGTGACTGAGGGGTAATGCCACCAGAACGCTCTCGTTACGACAATAGGCTCATATTGGATTGCCAGAGTTCAGATATCCGTCAACTACCCAGATGTACAATGCACGCGGTTTAAACAAATTGATGGAAGATCGCAGTTTAGCGGCCAGATGATCACAAAATATTTGAGAAGAATAATTTCGCATTGCCCAAGTATTCATAAAACTAAGAGCCGTCCCATTCTTATGGGAACTATCACAAAGTTTGCCTTAAATGTAGTAGCAATACCATCCGAAACCTAAAGCTGGATGACGAGACGGTGATTTGAAACCCTCTCGTTCCAGAAGTCCCATCCACTCTGCCACTTCGTACTGTAGCATTCTTCGAGAATATCTGATACGTTCCTAGTTAACATCACAGGTGCACTAAGACTGTTTAAAGTGCAGATGTCTAGATTAAACCGTAAATTCGTCTCTTCTTTACGAGTGTTCCACTACTGCCTATAATCTGTAGCTCGCCTAGTAATCCATTTCCTTGTATAAGGTAGTGAATGAAGTCTACTGCATTGGCGTTCTACCTAGAAGTAATCAGTCTGAGTTTCGATGGTGAAAGGAATTTAGATAACTCAATTTGGCAGAAAATGATAGGACAAATGTTGGTGTACAACTCCTGATAAAAGGGCCATGGGTCGTTGTACTGGAATGAATCTGAATTTTCTCTGCGGTATCACATGGAATAACTGCATGTGGCAGTTTAGGTGTTATCTTCTACGGATGCCAGCAATAAATTAGAGAGCCATTCGGTGATGTTCTGAAGGGCTAGATTGTTTGATGGTGTCAGGTTTCTCTTCCTTCATCAAAATCATCATCATCATCATTATCATCATCAACAGGCCGACCGAAGTGGCCGAGCGGTTCTAGGCGCTTCAGTCTGGAACCGCGACCGCTACGAGTCTTGCCTCGGGCATGGATGTGTGTGGTGTCCTTACGTTAGTTAGGTTTAAGTAGTTCTAAGTTCTAGGAGACTGATGACCTCCGATGTTAAGTCCCATAGTACTCAGAGCCATCATCATCATCATCATCATCAACAACAACAACAACAACAACAACGCAATCGCCGCACTCCACTTTACATGTTTTCTCTATAGCCCTCCACATATAACGAGCAATACCGTAACATCACACAGAGAATGCTAGTCCATGGAAAAGAAGATATTTATCTAGTTGGATTACCTGAGAGTCCTCTATGCTTTCCAACAAACAGATGTATAAGAGTCTTTTATTGTTAGGCTACGCTGCACATGTAAGTTACCTAAACTATTTATAAATGACATAGATAATCTCAGAAAAATGTTTTAAAAGGTCGGACGGCTGGTCAAGTACAAATATCTTACACTTTTAAACAAAGTACTTTGACAAGATACAGCACTCGTTGTTAGCAGGAAATGGATGCTTTTATTGATCTCAGACTCAATGGATACGTTGATTAAAAATTTGTTATGGTCAGTTGCATTGAGTATGACTAAAGTTAAGGGGAAGCAAATAGGTATTGTGAAATATTGGTCTACAGTCGTAGTTAATACCTTTGATGAACAACAGTTACAGAAATTTTAAAAATTAATAGGTAAAATTGTAAATAAAGAGTGGTACAACATAGTGCTTAACTTATTGAAAATGAACAAAAGAAATCAGTGGTAAATTACTTGTAACTGTCACTTACAACGACGTCAAAATAGCTGTCATGTATCTATATCGATTTTTAATTGCGTGAATCCAACAACAGTGAAACACCATCATTAATACTGGCGTGATGTCAGTGTTCTATAAGTTACGCTGACAGTTTTCTAGGTGGGATACACTAAATGTTCAAATGGTTCATCAAGTAGAGCCAGGAAAGACTCCCGTCTTATAGACATTGTTTTAAATACTATTTTATCGTTTTCTGTTTGCAAGCATCCACGCAAAAATGACAACGATGTGATAAAAAAAGACTATTTATTTGATGACTCTCAACTGAATCAGGAAATGTAAGAATTATTAGTGAGGAACTAAATTTAACTACTCCTTTTATTGGTTTAATATTTTGCACCGGAAGCATGTTTGCTATATTTATTTGTATTGTTTCAACAGACTGCAACATCAAAATCGACAGAAAATAGTATGATGCTTCTTGATGTTAGCATGTAAACACTAAACTAAGGGAACGATGGTCAGAGGAGAAGGATGTAATCTCGGGTGGGAAGAT
The DNA here is from genome assembly GCF_021461385.2 of Schistocerca piceifrons. Taxonomy (NCBI): domain Eukaryota; kingdom Metazoa; phylum Arthropoda; class Insecta; order Orthoptera; family Acrididae; genus Schistocerca; species Schistocerca piceifrons. The sequence continues at coordinate 735,925,129 of NC_060149.1, read as the reverse complement.
AATTAACTACAGAGAATGTCTAGATGCTATCGAATCTTTTCTTTTTTTACTGTCGTCTGCTGTTCAGTGTAATGCAGCTTACGTAACTGGGAGTGTAAATCACGACGGGCCAGCTCAGATATTCATGGCCGACATTAACTGTCATTGTGACTTATAGCATAATATTGTACTAGGTGAAGTTACTCGGCAATGCTACTTCAATAATGCAACCACAGTTCAGAACATTCTGGAGATCGTGTGCATGAGTAGTGATATTATTTATCGTGAATTGTTCCTATGACCGAGCATTAATGAGGAATACAAAATTAACTTTTATAGGGAGTCTCATTCATTTGCGAAGAGGTAAGAGAATCACTTCTATGATAGATACGTGGCATTCAGACGTGACATTCATTTTTGTATAGCTATTAGCCTGACCTGAGAAGTTATGGGCCGTCAGGTGCTCCTTTACATCTAACCGGGCATCTTTTACATTACATGTTTTGGCTCAAATCGATGGGCTGTTTTTTTTTTGTATTCATGGAAAATAGAGGAAACTGCAAGAGGCAATATACCAAAGGACAAAGCACAAGTAATGACCAACTCTTAGAAAATGCATAATTTCCCTGCTAGAGACAACTTCATTCATACCATGTAATACCCTGTACTCTACGTTGAGTATACGAAATGCTGTCGGAAGTTGGTTGGAGCGCTAGTACGTAGCAGCCACATGACCATTTGTACTGGCAAACATACGTCTCCCAGCAGGTGTCCCGCTCAAGTGGAGTACGCCTCGCCTGTGAGGCGTAGTGGAGGGAAGATGATATGTGAAAGCATAACTTATAGCTGAGATTTACCGGCCTCTGATGGAGAATGACATTGTGTCGTCCATTCGAATGTACTATGCAGAGTGTCACGGCGAATGAAAATTACATCTCGTATGGAAACATCTTCATTTACTTCTGTTGTTCAAAATCGTCCTGTCGAAGTTACTAGACCTCCTCGTGGCGGAGGGCTGGCCATGTATATGTATCATAAAGGGAGCAAGAAGTACTAACCGGTGCGTACAATAATGTTAACAAAACGTGCATACATTATTTAATTTCTAATGCAACAAATACTTCGAATAAATTTAATACTCATAAAAAACCCAAGGAAAGTACCTTTATCTGACAAACTGGTATGTTGTCAGTGTCACCTCACTTGTAGCTTCGGTTCACGGCCTTACGTATGGCGTTTCGGTTACACGTTGCTAGCAGCAGTAGCCTCATCGGTCCGTTCCCGCGAACATGTGATTCGGTCACGTCGAGTTTCCAGGCTGGCGCATTCTTTGGCTGCCCCACGCTGGCCCCTTTCAAATATTCACAAGAGCATGGGGCAGTGAACGACTAGAGGGGGATTCCTCATTGTCTGCCTGCAAATCACTGTTAAATGGGAAAACCACACTGACTAGCCACGCGATTTTGATGGCTGTTCCTCTTCGATTTTAGATGGTAATTGCTGGAATGGTAAGCCTGAAGACACATCGCCGTAACGGGGAGTACTGACAAGCAACGAGTACAATGCCCTGGCAGGGAAAGCAATGTGGAGTGAGCTTTGGAAAGGATCTGTTCTGCCTTGGATGGTAGTTACATCCTAGAGTTGGAGGTGGGGAGGATATTTTGCGTGTGACTCTGTGCATCTCAAATCCCACGATATTGAATTTCAGAGAGGCAATCTCGAAGTTAAACAGGAGATAATGGAGTATGTATCTGAGCACTGCTTCTGTTGCATACATATACAAATGCCGCCGTTGTCCAAACACCTGTGCTGCAGCTATGTAGTCCACAGTGGTGTGACTGGTGGTTCCGTACAAGCCATACCTCTCTATCCGTACTTTGAAACAACTGGTCACGATGACATTCATGACTTCGTGAATCTTGGTATACTCCAGTCATTTCATAACAGACAGAGGTAGTTTTTTAAAGGACGCCATATTTGCCGTTGACTGTAGAAATTATTTATTTCATAATTGGAGTTTCGGCCTTTGGTGCATTTTCAAGTGGTACTGAAAAGATTTTGGTTCTGCACATATCAGACTTCACAATCTTCCAGCATGTATACATGGAAATACAGTAACATCAGACGAGTATACACGTTGGCTAATTCTGAAGTCTGACATGTGCTGGAGCAAAATCATTTGTAGTACTACTTGAAAACGGCCCAAAGGCCGAAATTGAACTCATGAAGTAAATAGTATCTATTGTCAACGGCGAATATGATTTCCTTTGAAAAATTTTACATGAATGTGAATCCGACAGTGAAAAGTCAGAAAGAGGTAGATTTGACACCTTCGGCGTGGTTACACCTTTAGTCGGTGTGTCTGGCCCGTCATTCCCGGTTCCAGCTTCTAGTTACTGGAGGAGTGGTTGACAGTTTTACACCGCGGCTGTGATCAGTGACAGGATGAAGCCGCCGTCGTGCGACGACGACCTGTTTTTGCTGAGTGATTTTTCACAGCATAGCAGTCTGTTACTTGCATCCAGACATCCTGTTAACTTGAATTTTCTGGTCGAGGTACAGGGGTCTGCAGAAGACCCCTCGGCTGGCAGTTTCCGCGAGATGTGATAGCTGATCTTGTAGATACGCAGTGGATGTCATCCGTTAGCTGTATGAAGTCCTCTTGGGTCAGCCGCATTCGGACGGAGTTCTGATCCACGGCCCATAGTCATTACTATGGCGAGCCTAATATTTTAGGCTCGCCATAGTAATGACCATGGGCCGTGGATCAGAATTCTGTTCTCTTCAAACAAGCCACAATCTCCCGGCTGCCGACTGGCTGAATCCCTAGCGGCCTAGGCTGAAACGTCCATTCCTTTCATCTTCTCAGTACGGAATAACTGGACTGTGCGGCAGTCTTCTAATGCGACCTGCTACAGAGTGAGTATGCCCATGATAGCTGTTAATGGTGAGCCCGGCGGTGAGGTTGTCTGTTCTGAGTGCATGGCGCTCATCCCAACCGAATAGACGTCTGTGTGCGTTTTGATATCTTGAGGGAATACTGGAATAATAATGGTACATAACAGGCTACAGCCATATAAACGAACCGAGTTTCTTAGCAAATTGAAGAAAGTTACGTCCGTGTATGTAAGAAAAACACATAAGTTTCTGACGCCCGTATGGCTAGGTCTACGAGACAACTTCAGTGGTAAGAAGGTTAGAGGTGAAATGGCCCTTACACAGAGACATACACTCTAAGACAGGAAAAACGCGCCACGAAGTACTTATTCAATGGGTTGGAAATCGGTAGATGTGATTCAAACGTACAGACCGGAATATGATTACAATTTCAGAAATATTGGTTGGTTTTTTATGAGAAAAAGCTTCACAAATTGAGGAAGTCATTAACGCTTGGTCCATCTCTGGCCTTTATGCAAGTAGTTATACGGCTTGTCATTGACTGGTAAAGTTGTTGTATGTCCTCCTGAGGGATATTGTGCCAAATTCTGTCCAATTAGCGGATTTATTCAAAATCCCGTGCTGGTTGCAGGGCCCTGTCCTTAATGCTCCAACCTTTCTCAATTGTGCAGAGATCCAGCGACCTTGCTTCCAAAGGTAGGGTTTGGCAGGCAGGCAGGAAGAAAAACAGTAGAATCTCTCACCGTGTGTGGGTGGGAACTATTTTGCTGAAATGTAAGCCCATGGGTTGCCATGTAGGGCAGCAAGAGGGGGGGGGGGGGGGGCTATAATATCGTCGCCGTACCAGTGTTCGCTAAAGGTGCCACGGCGGATGACAACCAAAGGGAGGAGAAGGAAATTAAGTGGTTAACGTTCCGCCGACAACGAGGTCATTAGAGACGGAGCACACGCTGGGATTATGGAAGAATGAAGAAGGAAAGCCCTTTATAAAGAATCATCCCGGCATTCGTCTTAAGCGATTTAGGGAAATCACAGAAAACCTAAATGAGGATGGACGGACGCGTGTTTGGACCGTCGTCCTCCTGAATGAGAGTCCAGTGTGCTAACTACTGCGCTACCCCTCTCATTGACAACCAGACAGATCATCATATGAAAACAAATGGCATCTCACACCGTCATTCCTCGTTTTTGGGCCGTGAGGCGGGAAACAGACCGAGTGGTGTTCTACCGCTGTCTGTGGCGTCTCCAGACACGTTTTCGCTGGTCATCGGGGCTCATTTCGAAGCGCGACTCATCACCGAGGACAACTGTACTCCAGTCAGTGAGGTTCCAGGCATTACGTGGGAGGAAGTGATATATTGTCCGACTCTTCCTGGAAAGTACTCTCTTGAGATTTCAGTAGTAAACCTTTCCGTGATGCACAGCATGTATCTTGTAGTGTCTGCCACTGGAGTACGTAGAGCACCTCTGTAACTCTCTCGCGCAGTCTGAACGAATCGGTGGCGAAACACGTCGATCTTCGTTTGATATCGCCTATCTCTTCTACCAGTCCTACACGGTAATGTTCCCATATTGATGAACAATAATCAAGAATCTGTTCAAACAAGCGCCTTGTAAGCCACTTCTTTCGTGGATGAGCTACATTTCCTTAAGACTGTTCGTATTAATTGTCTCTCATCTGCTTTTCCTACTATTTGTTTACGTGCTTATTCCACGTAAGGTCGGACTTGATAGTAACTCCTAGATATTTTACGGTGATTACTGTTTCCAGTAATTTGTCATCAATAGTGTATTTGTAGAGTGGTGGATTTCTTTCCTTACGTGTGTGCAGTATGTTACACTTATTTACGTTGTGTGTCAACTACCAGTCCTTGCACCATTCCTCAATCTTTTGTAAGTCGTTCTGCAAATCGCCACTGCCTTTTGGGGTTGGTGCTGCTTTCTTGTAGACAACCACATCATCTGCGAACAGCCTTAAAGAGCTTCCGACACACTCTGCTAGGTCACTTATGTACATTGTAAACAGTAACGGTCCTGATGTGATTCCTAAGTCTCAGAAAGCACCTGAAGAAGATAATGATTAACGTCGATTTTGTTCCGTTAATGGCTACATGTTGAGTTCTGTCTGCAAGGAAGTCTTGTATCCAGTTGTGAAGCTGGTATTTTTTTCATCAAAGAGCAGTACGGAACACTGTCAGATGCCTTCCTGGATTAAGGGAACGCGTCATCAATCTGAGCGCCGCTGTCTACACTGCTATGGATCACATTGAGGAACAGAGCGAACTGAGTTTCGCAAGATCTCTGTATGCGAAACCTGTGTTGATTTTTTATAGAGCAGATTTTCATTCTCCCAAAACGCTATAATTCTTCAGCATAAAACATGTTTCACAATTCTACGACACATTTATGTCAACGATATAGACCTATATTTATATGAATTCGTCCTATGATCCTTCTCGAAAACAGAATGGCCTACGCTTTTTTCCCCGTTGCTAGGTATCTTTTATTGCTCCCGCGACCTACGATAAACTGCTACTACAAAAGGAGCGAGTTCTTTCGCATAACATCTGTAGACTCTTACAGATATTCTACAGGTATTGATCCTATAGCGACTATAGTTGTTTTTCTATTCCGCGATCGGTTATCTTAATACCTGCCACAGAAGTTCGTGCGATAACTGAAATGAGGGAGCGTGTTACGATCTTCCGCGGCGAAAGAGTTTCGGAAGACCAAAATCAGTATTTCGGACTTCTCTCCGTCGTTTTCCGTTTCGGTGCCATTATGGTCAGTGAGTGACTGAACAGCTGATTTCGAACCTCTTACTGATTTTACTTAAGACCAAAACCTTTTAGGGCTTTTAGTCAAATCGGTTGGCAAAATTTTACTTCCAAAGTCATAGAACGCTTCTCCCGTTACTATTCGTTACGTTAATTTTCGCTTCGTTTAGCTTTTGTTTGTCAAAAAAATGGCTCTGAGCACTATGGGACTTAACATCTTAGGTCATCAGTCCCCTAGAATTTAGAACTACTTAAACCTAACTAACCTAAGAACATCACACACATCCATGCCCGAGGCAGGATTAGAACCTGCGACCGTAGCGGTCGCCCGGTTCCAGACTGAAGCGCCTAGAACCGCTCGGCAGCAGCGGCCGGCGTTTGTTTGTCAGTTAGGTTTTGACTTCTCTTGAATCTGTGACTCTCTCTCTGTTTATGAGTAAAGCATACTTTTTTTGTTACATAATCACCTGTCTCACTAGGCAAGGTCGCTCATGCGCATTGATGCCGTAGCACTCAACTCTGAAAGATGCGGCTCGAATACAGTCAACGGTATAAATTTCCATCATTATAGTTTTGTCAGCTATGGGAAGACATGAAGGGGCGTACACTTCTTAATAACGAGACAGAGCAATGACGACAATATCCTGCAAAACACCAAACCTCACCGCAGCACTGCAGAGTGTGATAACATGTGACACTTCTGTTTCTGGCGATTGGTTCACAGAATGGGTAGATTAAGCTCTACATCTGTCTTTATGATTATGCACCAGCGGTGATTCGTACCTTTGCACTGCCTCACAATAAGAAAGACACGACTCTAGCCTTTACAACTACTTAGTATATCCATAGAAACTAGTCTGACACATTTATGACTCAAGACAATTTTCACAAAAGGCATATGAGCATGTCCTCAATTATTCACTCTGTGGAGAAAAGTGGGATTTATTCCAGGAAATTAGTAAAATGCTTGGTGATTAGGAATTTAAAGCCACCATCTGTCCTTCCCGTGCCAGCGAAATGCTGATCATGAAAATTATTTCCACTGCCAAAGTAGACCTGGCTACTTCCAAAGCTGTCACAACGGCACAAACCTAGTCTTCGTCTGTGGAGGGGTTAAAGGGCATGGGGTACTTTACGCACACCCTAAAAAATTGAAACAAAAGCAAAATTTGTTATTTGTTGTTAATTTACATCAAAAACATCACAGTTAAAGACACTCTGATGTTAAAGTAGAGCCCAGCGCACTATTAGCACCTTCACTAACGTGTAATACCAACAGGGGAGTACATTTTGCCTACCGTATGAAAATTAAGAAATGAAATTTCGTTAATTGTTGTTAACTTTCACTCATAACATACTATTTAAGTAGATAATGATGTGTAAGTAAGATCTTGAATCTGAAAATAATGAAAATTATATATACATATATATATTGGGGGAAGTGACATCTAAGACAATTATTTCGTTAAGTTGAAGAGACAAATTGGAAATATTTACGGAATCTGATAGAAGGATCGTTGAAAACAACATTTCCTTTCAAAATTTTAAAATATAAAGTAAATTACTTGATTGACATTTTCAAAAGGTGTGCATAAAGTATCCCCCCCCCTTGGTTATTGTTGTTGTTATTGTTGTCGTCAGTCCAGAATCTGGTTTGATGCATCTCTCCATGCTACCAGTGCAAGCTTCTTCATCTCCCAGTACCTACAGCAACCTACATTCTTCGGAATCTGCTTAGTGTATTCATCTCTTGGTCTCCCTCTACGACTTTCACCCGCCACGCTACCCTCCAATACTAAATTGGTGATCCCCTGATGCCTCAGAACATGTACTATCAACCGCTCCCTCCTTCTAGTCAAGTTGTGCCACAAACTTCTCTTCTCCCCAATTCTTTTCAGTACCTCCTCATTAGTTATGTGATCTACCAATGTAATCTTCAGCATTCATCTGTAGCACCACAATTCGAAAGCTTCTATTCCCTTCTTGTCTAAACTAGTTATCGTCCATGTTTCACTTCCATACAGGGCTACACTCCATATAAATACTTCTAGAAACGACTTCCTGATACTTAAATCTATAGTCGATGTTAACAAATTTCTCTTCTTCAGAAACGCTTTCCTTGCCATTGCTAGTCTACGTTTTATATCCTCTCTCAACTTCGACCATCATCAGTTATTTTGCTCCACAAATAGCAAAACTCCTTTACTACTTTAAGTGCCTCATTTCCTAATCTAATTCCCTCAGCATCAACCGACTTAATTCGACTACATTCCATTATCCTTGTTTTGCTTTTGTTGATGTTCATCTTATATCCTCCTTTCAAGACAGTGTCCATTCCGTTAAACTGCTCTTTCAGGTTCTTTGCTGTCTCCGACAAAATTACAATGTCATCGGCGAATCTCAAAGTTTTTATTTCTTCTCCATAGATTTTAATACCTACTCCAAATTTTTCTTTTGTTTCCTTTACTGCTTGCTCAATATACAGATTGAATAACATCGGGGAGAGGCTACAACCCTGTCTCACTCCCTTCCCAACCACTGCTTCCCTTTCATGCCCCTCGACTCTTATAACTGCCATCTGGTTTCTGTACAAATTGTAAATAGCCTTTCGCTCCCTGTATTTTACCCTTGCGACCTCTAGAATTTGAAAGAGAATATTCCAGTCAACATTGTCTAAAGCTTTCTCTAAGTCTACAAATGCTAGAAACGTAGGTTTGCCTTTCATTAATCTATTTTCTGACATAAGTCGTAGGGTTATTATTGCCTCACGTGTTCCAAGATTTCTACGAATCCAAACTGATCTTCCCCGAGGTCGGCGCCTACCAGTTTTTCCATTCGTCTGTAAAGAATTCGCGTTAGTATTTTGCAGCAGTGGCTTATTAAACTGATAGTTCGGTAATTTTCACCTCTGTCAACACCTGCTTTCTTTGGGATTGGAATTATTATATTCTTCTTGAAGTCTGAGGGTATTTCGCCTGTCTCATATATCATACTCACCAGATAGTAGAGTTTTGTCAGGGCTGGCTCCCCAAGGCTATCAATAGTTCTAACGGAATGTTGTCTACTCCCGGGGCCTTGTTTCGACTTCGGTCTTTCAGTGCTCTGTCTAACTCTTCACGCAGTATCATCCCTACCTTTTTATCTTCATCTACATCCTCTTCCATTTCTATAATATTCTCCTCAAGTACATCGCCCTTGTGTAAACTCTCTATATACTCCTTCCACCTTTCTGCTTTTCCTTCGTTGTTTAGAATTGGTTTTCCATCTGAGCTCTTGATATTCATACAAGTGGTTCTCTTTTCTCCAAAGGCCTCTTTAATTTTTTTGTAGGCAGTATCTATTTAACCCTAGTGACATATGCCTGTACATTCTTACGTTGGTCCTTTAGCCATCCATGCTTAGCCATTTTGCACTTTGTCGATCTCATTTTTGAGACGTTTGTATTCCTTTTTGCCTGCTTCATTTACTGGATTTTTATATTTTTCCTTCATCAATTAAGTCTGTTATCCAAGGATTTCTACTAGCCCTCGTCTTTTTACGTACTGGATCCTCTGCTGCCTTCACTATTTCATCTCTGAGCTACCCATTCTTCTTCTACTGTTTTCCTTTCCCCTTTCCTTGTCAGTTGTTCCATAATGCTCCCTTTGAAACCCTCTACAACATCTGGATCTGTCAGTTTATCCAGGTCCCATCTCCTTAAATTCCCAACTTTCTGCAGTTTCTTCAGTTTTAATCTACAGTTCATAACATATAGATTGTGGTCAGAGTCCACATTTGCCCCTGGAAATGTCTTACAATTTAAAACCTGGTTCCTAAATCTCTATCTTACCAATATATAATCTACTTGAAACCTTCCAGTATATCCAGCCCTCTTCCATGTACACAACCTTCTTTCATTATTCTTGAACCAAGTTTTAGCTATGATTAAATTATGTTCTGTGCAAAATTCTGCCAGGTGGCTTCTCTTTCATTTCTTACCCCCATTCCATTTCCTTCATTTCCTTTTCCTACTATCGAATTCCAGTTATCCACGACTATTAAATTTTCGTCTCCCTTCACTATCTGAATAATTTCTTTTATCTCATCATACATTTAAGCAATCTCTTCATCTGCGGACCTAGTTAGCTTATAAATTTGTACTACTGTGGTAGGCGTGGGCTTCGTGTCTATCTTGGCCACAATAATGCGTTCACTCTGCTTTTTGTATTAGCTTACCCGCATTCCTATTTTTTTTATTCATTATTAAACCTACTACTGCATTACCCCTATTTGATTTTATATTTACAACCCTGTATTCACCTGACCAGAAGTCTTGTTCCTCCTGCCACCGAACTTCACTAATTCCCACTATATCTAACTTTAACCTGTTCATTTCCCTTCTGAAATTTTCGAACGTACCTGCCCGATTAAGGGATCTGACATTCGACGCTCCGATCCGTCGAACGCCAGTTTTCTTTCTCCTGATAACGACGTCCTCCAGAGTAGTTCCCACCCGGAGATCCGAATTGGGGACTGTTTTACCTCCGGAATATTTTGTCCAAGAAGACGCCATCATCATTTAACCATACAGTGAAGCTGCGTGCCCTCGGGAAAAATTACGGCTGTAGAGTGAGATTTTCACTCTGCAGCGGAGTGTGCGCTGATATGAAACTTCCTGGCAGATTAAAACTGTGTGCCCGACCGAGACTCGAACTCGGGACCTTTGCCTTTGGCGGGCAAGTGCTCTACCATCTGAGCTACCGAAGCACGACTCACGCCCGGTGCCCACAGCTGTACTTCTACAGGTATCTCGTCTCCTACCCTCCAAACTTTACAGAAGCTCTCCTGCGAACCTTGCAGAACTAGCACTCCTGAAAGAAAGGATACTGCGGAGACATGGCTTAGCCACAGCCAGGCAAAGGTCTCGAGTTCGAGTCTCGGTCGGGCACACAGTTTTAATCTGCCAGGAAGTTTCAATTACGGCTGTAGTTTCCCCTTGGTATTTCGAGCGTTAATACTGTGATTATCCTTATAACTTAACAGAAGGCATGGGAACCCTGTGCTGAGTGGATCGAGAATGAATTCAACAAATCCAGTTGTTTGGAATCTCTACTACTTCCTGTTTAATTCAGAAACTGATTTGGTTGATCTCTTTCTGAGTTCAGTCTTCAACGTAATATAGTTTCACGGAAATAACATCATTACACCACCACGCGTCTTTCGGGGCCTTTAGAGGGATGCTAATTTTTGATACTGTTTGATGTCGGTTTGACTTCGGTGTAGGGTTTACTAGTTAATCGTACAGGATAATAATCGTTCGGGTCAAGTACGGCGTTCGTAACTCCAAGTTTCTAGTCGGTCTGTATACGGAACCGTGAAGTTTTATGGTGATCAACGATTCCCGGCATGCGAATATTTGAAAGCTCTAGCTGGTCTGAGATGAGATTAGAAACGTGTACTTCTAAGTACACCAAAGATTAACGTGCTCGTATAGTTCAATGTGTAGAGTGAGTGGGGGCGGGGGCAGGCGGGTTGTGTAATAGTTAGACGATCCATCCGCAGGGGTTTGTGTAATAGTTAGAAGATTCATCTGTGGATCGAAGGCACGTGTCAGTTTACTGAGCGTCGATATGGAACCTGGGCCAGACAGGATGTGCTATGTATACAGTTTCTCCCACTGTCGACCACGAATATGGGGCTACTTCCCCATCACTGTCTCATAAACATAACTCCTAAACTTTTAACACGACTATATACTGACCAGATTTTATTTTATATGCAATCTGCTGGTGTTCGGACGTTTATCATCTTAAATTAAAAAGACATATCCGTATATTCATCACGTGAACAGTTCTTCGAACTTATCAACGCGTTTTAGGAATGTACTGTGACAATAACATGATCAATAAAAAACTGAAGTACTGGAATATTAACAATATTGTCCTCTAATCCGTTCACTTCAGGCAACTGTATCCCGTATGACACAGAAACGAGCAACGTATACCTGTACGAAACAGAAGTTTATCAGGCGATTGTCTGTGCATGTTATTCGCTATAATATTCAGTAATATCTTCTTTCTGTGTCAGACATCAGTGTTACCGCCGTGGAGAAGACACGGGGTCATGTCTTTCTTTGTTTTAAATCGTACCTATACTTGGTGTTCGCATGCTCTATCCAGCAAGAGTCGAAACAGCTTTTAACTTTAAGATTATTACTAAAAGCACCGCGAAATTAATTAAATTCAATATACAATGTATGTATACATAGAAAGTGAACTAATACTTATGAGGGTTATATTTAATAAAATTTTGGGGCCAGACATTGCTTTAGCTCAGTTGTGCACTGAAAAATTACAAAAGTGTAGTTTCACAAAAACGTGCTAAATGTTATCAGTTTCTTCCTGTTTTCTAGTATTCATATTTTCAAGAACAGGGAAGAAATCTTTAAACTGAACACAAGAACACTCACATGATCACAAATTCATGATAACTTTGCTTGATCGCTCAGTCCATGCAGCATGCAAATACTGTACACAGAACCATTTTAAAAATAGTATCACAAAGATATATTTCTTCTAAATGATAACACTCTTTCATTACACTTAGTGATAAATGTTTAGAAAACATTCAGTTTTGAAAATCTAATTTAAAGAACAGTGCTGGACAATACAGGGTGTTGCAAAAAGGTATGGCCAAACTTTCAGGAAACATTCCTCACACACAAAGAAAGAAAAGATGTTATGTAGACATGTGTCCGGAAACGCTTACTTTCCATGTTAGAGCTCATTTTATTACTTCTCTTCAAATCACATTAATCATGGAATGGAAACACAAAGCAACAGAACGTATCAGCGTGGCTTCAAACACTTTGTTACAGGAAATGTTCAAAATGTCCTCCGTTAGCGAGGATACATGCATCCACCGGGGTTGCGTAAACAAGAGCTTTCAAATGTCCCCATAAATGAAAGTGAAGAGGGTTGAGGTCAGGAGAGCGTGGAGGCCATGGAATTGGTCCGCCTCTACCAATCCATCGGTCACCGAATCTGTTGTTGAGAACCGTACGAACACTTCGACTGAAACGTGCAGGAGCTCCATCGTGCATGAACCACATGTTGTATCGTACTTGTAAAGGAACATGTTCTAACAGCACAGGTAGAGTATCCCGTATGAAATCATGATAACGTGCTCCATTGAGCGTAGGTGGAAGAACATGGGGCCCAATCAAGGCATCACCAACAATACCTGCCCAAACGTTCACAGAAAATCTGTGTTGGTGACGTGATTGCACAACTGCGTGCGGATTCTCGTCAGTCCACACATGTTGATTGTGAAAATTTACAATTTGATCACCTTGGAATGAAGCCTCATCCGTAAAGAGAACATTTGCACTGAAATGAGGATTGACACATTGTTGGATGAACCATTCGCAGAAGTGTACCCGTGGAGGCTAATCAGCTGCTGATAGTGCCTGCACACGCTGTACATGGTACGGAAACAACTGGTACTCCCGTAGCACTCTCCATATTGTGACGTGGTCAACGTTACCTTGTACAGCAGCAACTTCTCTGATGCTGACATTAGGGTTATCGTCAACTGCACGAAGAATTGCCTCGTCCATTGCAGGTGTCCTAGTCGTTCTAGGTCTTACTCAGTCGCGAGTCATAGGCTGGAATGTTCCGTGCTCCCTAAGACGCCGATCATCTGCTTCGAACGTCTTCCTGTCGGGACACCTTCGTTCTGGAAGTTTGTCTCGATACAAACGTACCGCGCCATGGCTATTGCCCCTTGATAATCCATACATCAAATGGGCATCTGCCAACTCCGCATTTGTACACATTGCACTGACTGCAAAACCACGCTCGTGATGAACACTAACCTGTTGATGCTACGTACTGATGTGCTTGATGCTAGTACTGTAGAGCAATGAGTCACATGTCAACACAAGCACCGAAGTCGACATTACCTTCCTTCAATTGGGCCAAGTGGCGGTAAATCGAGGAAGTACAGTACATACTGACGAAACTAAAATGAGCTCTAACATGGAAATTAAGCGTTTCCGGACACATGTCCACATAACATCTTTTCTTTATTTGTGTGTGAGTGAGGAATGTTTCCTGAAAGTTTGGCCGCACCTTTTTGTAACACCCTGTATAACATCCTACTGACACAGAAATATGTAATGAAAAAATGTGTATTTAATGAGCATTTAAGAAAGCCATTGTTGAAGTGGCTGCAACATTGTAATGACACGATATAACAACAGGAAAAACTATACAAAGCGATACTTCTCAAGAAATTCAAAAATTCCCTTACTCTTCACTTAAAGGTCTTCGCGGTTTTTTGTTTGTTGGGTAAAATGTAACAGTCAGGATGATACTTAATACTACTTCTCTTTACTATTTATATTGAAATTATTCAAAGTTGTCATTGTACATGAGTGAATATCACTGTAGTAGCAATGCTTATTATAAGTTAAAGAGAGGAGTCTTCATACATATTGTTAATTATTTACTTGACTAGCAAGCGGCTTCACTGTTCATGGGTCATCATAGCTGTGTAGTATAAATGTATTTCTGTGGGTCGTGGGACTCGTTAATGACAAGCCTGAAGCATAACTGTTTGCAGAATCGGATATTTTATTATCATTTAACACTACTTATGCCACAGTCACAAGCACAGTCAAAAATCAAAAGAAAAATACAAACTCGAAACGCACATAAAAGATAAGAAGCGATTGATTGCCTTTCACACCACACAAATCAAAGACCTTCACATCAGCTTTACTCTCTCAGATGCAGAACGAGGCTTAGAGATAAATCGATGCATTTGTCGCTAAGTCAGCTAGTATATACAAAGTGCGAATTGTTCTGGAAGCTTCTAGAAAGGTAACTTCCACTTTTCATTATTAACATAGTTTCAAATTTATGGCTCTACTTCACAAATGCTGATTATTTTGAATAATTGTGATAATGGCAAAACATTGACAGGAATATTAAAATAAGGCAATTATTTCTAAAGTTACTAACTACTTCTTCCGTTATGAAGTTGATCTAATACCGATTGTTAAAACGGTAATAATATAAATAGTAGCAGGTTTTCTGAACATCATCAGAATGACTACAAAATAAGAATAAGTGATAATGTTTTATTATATATACGTATAACGGAAAAATATGTATCTGGCATGAATTAAATACCTTATAAATATAGAGACATTTGAACTCGGCCAAAAATGGGAGGTATCATAGATTTCAGTTAGGGGTGTACGAATTCTGACAGGTCCTCATTTATTACAGGCCCTTGTCTTTCACAATGCGTCAGTTGCATTTAATCATCTTGTAAATATGTGACGATATTCAAATTAGTAATTTTGACTTGAGACGTGGCTTGTGAGCGAACTATAAATTTTTATGTTATCGTTATGTGAGATCAAAACGACATTTGACATAAATAAATGGATTTATTTTCAATGTCAGTCAAAAACTTTACCTGTTACTATTCACGGCTTTTTAATAGTAAAGTTTACGAAAACTGTAATCATATTAAGTTATCCTCTTCAGGAGCGAAGGTAGACATTATTAATTAATGGAATGATTTAACTGTATTCAGCTTTGTCCTAAGGATTCACGTATGAAGTACATTTCTAAAAGGCAGATGCTTTTAACATCCTTTTGTACAAGTTAGCCGCAAACAGTTTAATAGAGTCTGTGGACAGATAGCGGCACGTTAACAGTGTATCTGGCACATAAATTAGCCAAATAGTACGCAACGAAGCCATTTATTTTCTGGAATACACTTTTAAGTATTCAGAAATCTGTACCAGGTATGTTGACAGGGAAGCTGGACTCATAAAATCAAAAGTCTTTTGGATTTTACACCAATGTAAGTTTCAAACCCTCCGTATTACCTTTCGTGAGAAACCGCAAACATCATTTGTAGCTTGTGGGTAATCTCTTGATGTGATTACAGAATTTCTTTGAGTAAATACTGTTTTTCTGAGTGAGGCAAACTGTCAGTGAATGCAAACGTCGATTTAGAAATAGGCTGTACTAGGAAATAAAGAACACATGCTGGATGCAACAGCCTTAATATCTGTGAAATGTCCAGCGTGAAGAAGTAACGTGAGATCATCGGTACTTTCACCCGACGCAACAGTTTATTTTATAATATCCAGCCATCGTTTTAATGAAAATTTGTAAAGGGATGTTTACCGGCAGATCTTCAATAAATATAATGGAAATACGTGATTTCAACGTGGTGGTAGTGTAGCACGCAGTACGGGTGTCGCAATTCCGGGTATTGACTGAAATGTGTCCAAAGCGATGAATAGGACGCGGCGGTGCTGTTAATGAAGAGACGTATTGTGGCTGTTTGTGGTCACATTAAGCCTGAAACACATCGATCCGTCAGTTGCTCTCTGGAGACGGGTTAACAGACGGGTTTAGCTGTTGATGAATGACTTTTAGTACTCATATTCTGAAGATATAATATTTGGATTTTTATGCGTGACTGTTCTTCAGATATATTATAATTTTTAAAAGTTTGTTGTCACTTTTATTGTTGGGAACGACAGCAGCTACGACTTAATCTTCGTTTGTGCTTGTATTTCTCTCGTTATATTACTGTGAGAGTCCACCAAGTTGTTGCATTCTTATTCAGTACTTTATTCCTGTTAATTATGATTTTATCTCTGCATTTTTGAGATCTTCATTTATTATTCCAAATAATTTTAAAGTAGTATTTGGTTACTTTATTTCATTATATGGCGGTTTTCCTTGCGATACTGTGGACTGTTTGTGTCATTAGTGTTGACATTTTATCTACAAACCTTTAATTAGCGTTTTGTAATGCTGTTGATAAAATGTATTGATAGCGCTTATTGTGAACATCGTATTACAATTTTCAGTACGGTTTCATCTTTATGTTCTTAGTAATTAACTTAGAGAATTTATGTTCAGCGGTACAGCTTTCTATGCGCATATAAATTCTCATTTATCGCCTAACTTTTTCTGCGCTTTGTGTGTTTGAATGTGGTGCAGATGTTGTTTGAATCGATACACATCTGCCAATTGCAGCATCAGGTAAAGTACGGATATGAGAGACTGACGCAGTCATCATCCCGCTCAGTTCTTTGTTTACTTGGTTGACAGGTATACTAACCCAGAGCCGTTCATGGGGCTAAAAAATATCCATAAGACATGTACTGATTTGTGCTGGAGCTACTTCCCTTCCACCAAGATAATTTTTAACCCTACAGTCTGAGTTGTTAGACTGTTTCCTACTCTTCTACGGCGGTACGTGAAAAGCCCAGTGCCTCCAGCAGCTACGAGATGGAATGTCCCAATGCCAAATGGTCTGAAATTGTACTTTCTGCCCATCCTGACGTCAACTGTCACTCGTGTTGAAAACGAAAGGTCTGACAAAATCCAGGTCGTGTGACACCCCGGACACTTTAATTCCCCATTATAACCTCTGTGATGTCTGTGAGTGAAATAAGCCTGCCTTAGACCGAAGTCCAACATATTTTCATGAACTTTATATGCAGCTTAGCATCGATGGATCGAAATAGTTACCCAACGCATTCGAAGTCTTGGGGAGTTCATACGACAATGCATCATCTGCATCTTCAGGATGGAAGAGGCTTGGACACACTGCTAGGTCTGTGTATCTAACTACACATATAAAAAAATTTTTTTGCGTCACCCCGATTCCCAGAACTCCTGAAGATAGACGTTGACTGTGGGTATTGTATCACTGACAGTCCCTTTGACTGTTCAGAGATGTCACTAAACTCGCCCAAAGATGTAAACAACCATGCATGAGCAGCGTCTAATTGATGGAGGGGGTCCGACAGCCGGTCAGTTCCAGTCATTTGACCAGGAAGGAGGTACACGGCTAGTGTTGTCTGTAGTTCAACCATGCCTCGACGGTCAATACCGTGGTTCGATCGCGTCCGCATTGTTACTTTGTGCCAGGAGGGGATCTCAATAAGGGAAGTCTCCAGGCGTCTCCAAGTGAACAAAAGCGATGTTGTTTGGTCATGGAGGAGATACAGAGAGACAGGAACTGTCGATGACATGCTTCGCTCAGGCCGACCAAGGGCTACTACTGCAATGGATTACCGCTATCTACGGATTATGGCTCGGAGGAACCCTGACAGCAACGCCACCATGTTGAATAATGCTTTTCGTGCAGCCACAAGACGTCATGTTACGACTCAACTGGGCGCACTAATCTGCATGATGCGCAAGTTCACTCCCGACGTCCATGGCGAGGTCCATCTTTGCAACGACGACACCATGCAGCGCGGTACAGATGGGCCCAACAACATGCCGAATGGACCGCTCAGGATTGGCTCACTTTCTCTTCACCGATGAGTGTCGCATATGCCTTCAACCAGACAATCGTCAGAGACGTGTTTGGAGGCAATCCGGTCAGGTTGAATGCATCAGACACACTGTCCAGGGAGTGCAGCGAGGTGGAGGTTCGCTGCTGTTTGGGTGGCATTATGTGGGACTGACGTACGCCGCTGGCGGTCATGGAAGGCGCCGTAACGGCTGTAAGATACGTGAATGCCATCCTCCGACCGATAGTGCAACTATATCGGCAGCATATTGGTGAGGCATTCGTCTTCATGACGACAATTCGCTCCCCCATCGTGCATATTTTGTCAATGGCTTCCTTCAGGATAACGACATCGCTCGATTAGAGTGGCCGGCATGTTTTCCAGATATGAACCCTATTGAACATGCCTGGGATAGATTGAAAAGGGCTGTTTATGGACGACGTGGCCACAAACCACTCTGAGGGATCTACGCCGAATCCCCATTGAGGAGTGGAACAATCTGGACCAACAGTGCCTTGATCAACTTGAATATTATGCCACGACGAATATACGCATGCATCAATACAAGAGGACACGCAACTGGGTATTAGAGGTACCGGCGTGTACAGCAGTCTGGACCACCACCTCTGAAGGTCTCGCTGTATGGTCGTACAACATGCAATATGTGGTTTCATGAGCAATAAAAAGAGCGGAAATGATTTTTATGTTGATCTCTCTTCGAATTTTCTCTAGAAGTTCCGGAACTCTCGGAACTGAGGTGATCCAAAACTTTTTTTTGATGTGTATATCTACATCAATGTGTGTAAGGGTGTTCCTGGAAGAATGGTCAATATTCAGGGATATGACGGGAAAGATTACGGGAAATAAAAATTCTAGTAAACAAGGGCTCTAAAATGCTTACCTTAAGGGCTATGAGGACTTTTTCATCTTCCCTGTTGTGTAACATATCTCCTACACTGAAAAAGTGTTCCCAATTCTTAAGGTACGCATCTTACAGCCCATGTTTACTAGAATTTTTTTGCTCCCAATTCTTAAGGTACGCATCTTACAGCCCATGTTTACTAGAATTTTTTTGCTCCGAATGATCGTTCCTGTCTTATACCTGTATACAGTATAGACCATTCCCCATGTGATTTTGGTATAGGCACTGCTGGTTATTATAACTACAGTATCAGGAAGGATAGGAAATGCTGAGATTTTACATAGTGTGCTGACACAGTATGGCAAGAGGAATGTATTAAATTTGTCGGCGATTTTAGCGTATACAGGGCGAAAAATTTAGTGTACAAAGCTACAAACTCTAGTAGCACCATTGGCTCTGAATCGGCTAGACAAAAAGTATAAACGAGCTTGGATTACTGTTATGTGGACATCATTCCACACTTCAACTCTACGCCGACGTACATCAACCGTAGTGGCTAGCGAGTAGTGCACTGCCTGTCCGTCGGCAAACCTTAAAAAGTTGTTTCCAGTGGGTGAAGCATTTGTAGAACGTGCTGTCTAGGGAAGCATCTGTATCGAGATATACTTACACGGATATGGTGTCTGTTCTTTCGGACATTGACGACCTACAGCCGTCTAGAACGAAATTAGAATTATATATTAGAATTATATATTAATACCTTCAGTTTTTTGCCGGGCGTTGATATATATCAATAGGGACAGGTGAAAATGTGTGCCCCGATCGGGACTCGAACACGGGATCTCCTGCTTACATGGCAGACGCTCTATCCAACTGAGCCACCGAGGGCACAGAAGATAGAGCGACTGCAGGGAATTTCTCGCCCACGCCTCCCGCGAGACCCACATTCTCACCTTGTATGTCCACACAATACATTCGTAGTGTCCCTACCCAACACACATATAAGGTGAGAATGTGGGTCTCGCGGGAGGCGTGCGCGAGATAGTCACTGCAGTCGCACTATCCTCGGTGCCCACGGTGGCTCAGATGAATAGAGCGTCTGCCATGTAAGGAGGAGATGCAGGGTTCGAGTCCCGGTCAGGGCACTTTTTTTCACCTGTCCCCGTTTATATATATCAACGCCCATCAGCAGCTGAAGGTATTAATATATAATTCCAATTTCATTGTATCGAAGTAGGTCAGGACGGTGTGGACAGTATGAAGTCTTGGTTTCTCTTGCTATATGGTAGGGTTATTTTATAAAATGGATAGACATAATTTGGAGGGTGAAATATCTGCCAAATCCAACCAGATCCTTTCCAGATGCTAATGTAACACCTAGATGGAGTGTTTTTTTAAAAAATAAATTGTCTGTTTTACTTTAGAGTAGTCCGTAATTTTAAAAATGTGTGGTGTTCTTATCCAGAAATTTTATTTCTTCAGCGGTTAAAATTTATGTTTTTGTTCTTGAAGTGTTTTTACTCCGCCGGCCGAAGTGGCCGTGCGGTTAAAGGCGCTGCAGTCTGGAACCGCAAGACCGCTACGGTCGCAGGTTCGAATCCTGCCTCGGGCATGGATGTTTGTGATGTCCTTAGGTTAGTTAGGTTTAACTAGTTCTAGGTTCTAGGGGACTAATGACCTCAGCAGTTGAGTCCCATAGTGCTCAGAGCCATTTGAACCATTTGTTTTTACTCCTAATTATTAGTGAGCCAGTTTTGCTTGTACTAAAGAAATTTTTAATTTTGTGATTGTGTCGGCCGGTAGACTCCTATTTCCTCTAATTTGGAATTTTGCGGCTCAACCTAGTCTCTCCCGAATCCGATAGACTAGACTAGTAGCATGACTGATGGCAGAGGTTTTGGGGCAATTTTGTGATTATTAAAACGCACCGTTGTAGTACTCGGAATTAGAGGGTTTAGTTCGTAACAAAGCTTAGTGGTTAAGGCTGGAAGGGTCAATTCCGTAATTTGAAGTACTGGCTTCACGTCTGCTGAACGGACACTGTCCAGACTGCTGCTTGTTCCAAGTCAGTCGCAAAGTGAGTTCTGTTTAATAAGATGCCTCTTCTGCTAATTCCACGGTACCGACATCCATTCTATCCACCGTCACTACCGTTGAGATTTTTCACTGTCACTCTAGCAAGTGGTCCTTAGATGGCTCTATCACCCTGGCGAGGTGAACCTGGTTTTTTTTTCCCTTTCTTATGTGGGTATTACTCCTTCCCCTCCTCCTTCATCACTTGCATGATGAGACACCAGTCTTGGGACGGGTAAACCAGAGTTCATTAATAATTGAAAAACTACATATGGACCTTCTTTCTTTACATTAAGAAAACTATGGTGATGTTGCCAATGAGAAAAAACTGCAGGACACGATCCCTAAAAGAATAAAGAACAAAAAATGGCCATGTGGGCATGTGGCTTGAAATGGATTCAGAGGGAGATCACTCACTTAAGTGGAAGATTAATGTCCTTTGGCAGTGTAGGTTTCAGTGACTGGAAGTACACATTAGAAAACACCAAGAAAGTGCGAATGTGCTGCCTATACTAGTGTTTTAGCTCCACACGTAAGAGCAGTGGGAACCATCATTCAGTAGGCACATTACCCTTCGTACCTGCAAAGGCATGTCTTCCAGCATGGTAGGTAGGGTCACCTGTAGAAAGTGCAGATATATCTCACCTGTGAGGCGTTGTGGAAGGTTGACAGGTTTCACGAGGCAGTCGCCAATAATCCCTACCCACACACTGAGGCTGGAGCGGTGCTGATGGATCGCTGCCACCAGCAGAAAAACCGTCGCTGCGGCGGCAAGTCTGTAAGTAATAAGGCTGGACGGACGCGTTGTAATTGATACGGAGAGGGGTAGTTGTGGAAAATGTTCCACATGGTCCCTTGCCGGCCTGCCACCCGCCATACACCAGTGTCACTACCAAAAACCTTTTATTTCCACCTTCACGTAGGTATACCTACAATGGAACATATTTAAGGCCAAATGAGCACATGATATTTTTTACTCATTATTTTCTCAGAGTTCGTTTTCCGCAGTTAATGTCCTTTTAGCAAATTGACCCTTGTATACAGAAAATTAGCGCATACTGACTGGTATGTATGGAGTGGGACAAATAGAACTGCCGGCCGCGGTGGTCTCACGGTTCTAGGCGCGCAGTCCGGAACCGTGCGACTGCTACGGTCGCGGGTTCGAATCCTGCCTCGGGCATGGATGTGTGTGATGTCTTTAGGTTAGTTAGGTTTAAGTAGTTCTAAGTTCTAGGGGACTGATGACCACAGCTGTTAAGCCCCATAGTGCTCAGAGCCAATTGAACCATTTTTTTAAATAGAACTGGCTGGAAAATATTTACAATAAGACTGACACAGAAAAGACCCTTGTTGATGAATTTCACAGAACAAGCTGAAGGTGGCCACTGTTGACGTTGATGCAGCACTGTGTTCCATTTATCAAACTGTGAGACGTGTTTAGCAGCTCTGTTTGAGGGTTAGCAACAACAGCGTTTTCATTGTTCCACTATAGCTCTTCCAATGTATGAGGCTTATTTGAGTACACCTGACCCTTCAATTTCCCTCACAGGTAAAAATCACCCGGGGGGACATCATGTGATCTAGGTGACCAGGATATTGCACTGCCTCTGTTCATTCCCTATCCTCACCGAACACCTTATGCACTCGTGACAAGGGTGTCACGGCGATGTGTGCTGTTGCATTTCTTACTGAAAATATCCATACAGTCGTTGACCTTCCGTGATTTGATCCACTTATGGATTAAACAGGGCATGGTCACACCGTTTAGCATTAAATTTGGTGAAATAGTGTTACGATGCGAACACCTGACATAGCGTACCAAAAAGCAGCCTTGAGATTATGGAACGACTCTTGAGAGAACTGACGGGGGTTTTCTGGTGCGTTATACATGCCCTAACAGACTGAACCAGGCCTCAATTGAAGAAATGGAAAAGCCGAGGGTCCGAAAGTTCTGATTCCACTTCACTCTGAAACCACCGGCAGAACTCAACACGCGAAAGTTCATCTGGATTCTTTAACTCGTGCACAAGAGTAGATTTATAAAGTTACAGATTTAGCTTGTTTTTGGTAATGTTTTTCGACCCGACAATCTCTTGATTTACACTAGTAAAGTCAATTGGCCTCACTCCAGGCTTTCCATCACTAGAGCAATGTTTTCAAATGTTTGAACTCTTTTTCCGATAATTACAGGTTCTATTCGTTACAGAGCCCGCTTCGTACCGTTTCGCCACTAAGTTTTGCATTGGAGACTTTTCTGGGGGTTTTTACAGAACACTTCCTGTCTTAAAACTCCTGCGCAGATATGAACTGAGCTTCGCATAACACTCTACAACGAACACGCGCTGTTTTATGGTGAACAGCATTTTGCGTTGCAGTCAGCTGTTAACTAAGAATGTCTGCTCCTCCCATCCTGTCACACGCGGTGAAGTACTCGGGACAGTGCGTGCGGGAGTTGGGTACGTGCAGACATGTGACATACGCCGGCTGTGGCATCAAAATCAAGGTTTCCTGCATTTTCTGTGATGAACAGCAAGCGGCTATCCTTTTATTAACAAGGATCAGTTCCGCGTGAGTCTTAAGAATACTCTGCTGGCCAGTTTTTTTTCCATCTTGTATATACAATGAAGTGTCATCTGCTATACCAATGCATGGGGATCCAGAGGACATTAGAGAGGAGGGCTTACATTATCTCGGACGTGAAGATCTAGTCGCAAGAGCTGTAACACGCTACGCTTGTGTTAAAGTAGAACTGCTACACTGACGAACGGATTTGTTTCGACTTTCAGAATCAGTAGAAGACGTACGTAGATTGCTTGCTTTCCTGCCATATGCTGCAGGTGTATTTTGAAATGTCTGTAGGATTTTAAAAGTATGTAATATTGGAAGTGTGTTTCGTCCACCAGTCAAGATTAGACCGCCCTTTCGCTTGGTAAAAGTTGATCTAGTACTGAGGATGTCCGGCATTTACAAAACCCCTTTCCATTGTGGGGCGAATAAATGTGGCCCGGAGAAGAGTGCTCCAGGGTACAGAGGAACACAGTAGAGGAAAGAAAATACAGTACTAACCTGACTATAGCAGACGTTGAAAGTGACCACCATTCGTCTCTTGGCACTTCTGGATCATGGTCAGCAAGCTGAAGGCAGATCGAAGCTGAACTGCTGGAATTGCTGCAGTCTCATCCGAAACATTCTGCTCCAGTTCTTGAAGACTGTGAGGGTTCTTGTGGTACACGTTACAAAAAAATGGCTCTGAGCACTATGGGACTTAACAGCTGTGGTCATCAGTCCCCTAGAACTTAGAACTACTTAAACCTAGGACATCACACACATCCATACCCGAGGCAGGATTCGAACCTGCGACCGTAGCAGTCGCGCGGTTCCGGACTGCGCGCCTAGAACCGCGAGACCTCCGCGGCCGGCTTACACGTTACACTTCAGAGTTCACCACACAAAGTAGCTGCACACTGACAGATCAGGTGACCTGGGTGGCTAAATAGGGCTGCGACCAGAGTAACCTCTGGTAACAACATTGTTAGGTGCGAAAATTGTGTAAATGTGCTCCAACGTTCGTACTGGCAGTTGCTCCATCCTGTTGGAAGTAACTGTAGGTCTTTTCCTCCTCCGTTAATGCTTCCACAAATGATGGTTTCAAAATGTTGGCAATGTAAAGCGCCGAACGTTCAGTCCACTTTTATTTGCCCCACCCTGTATATCGGTCAGACAACTTAGACTTTTCACAATGGCTCTGCTGAGCACCGTCGTGCGACCGCTACGGTCGCAGGTTCGAATCCAGCCTCGGGCATGGATGTGTGTGATGTCCTTAGGTTAGTTAGGTGTAAGTAGTTCTAAGTTCTAGGTGACTGATGGCCTCAGAAGTTAAATCCCATAGTGCTCAGAGCCATTTTTTTACCACCGTCGCCAACCACTGTCAGTGATGATGGAGCACTGTTAAACGAGGAACACATGACAGTGTGCGGTGAGAAACAGGTAGTTGCTACTGTGTGTCGCTATTGGAATAGTGCCTTAACCAAAGGTCACTAAACCCTCGTATATGTTACGATTACAGATGGCACCAATTCGCGGTTGCAGCCATTCAGATTAACATTCATATTTTAGGTCGTGATCTCGGTCATCTCCAGTACTACATTTGCTATTTGTGGTTTATGACTTTTTACATGGGGAAATAACTTGCACCTGAGGGGCCACAGAGGAGGCAAAGGAGAGCAGGGAGAGATACGAATTAGGGACCATAAATGCTACATGTAGCGACCTGACCATGTGAGTGATTCTGGGAAGCAGCGCTCAGTGGATCTTACCTGCAGAGAGACTTCTGGCCGAAGCTCTCTCCTTCCACTTGGGGTCAGACAGAAGGGCACCATTTCGCAAACAGGCGGCAGTCCGTCCTAAAGGCGGCCAGATGGCGGAAAGTGGATGGAGGAAACCATTTAAGAGAGACTGCTGTAAAGTGAGCTTTTGTGGAAACTGTGGGAAGGCCATAAAACTTGAAGCATTGTCATGTTAGTAGCTGGGACAATACAGACACGGCAGCTGTCCATGTATAGTGAAGGCAGGACTGTAACTCATGCCCACCCTCCCCCCCCCCCCCTTCAGTGACTCCAGGAAGTCGCCAGGTCCTTCTAGCGAGTGGCAAAAACTATGATTGTCTGGGAAGCTTAACAGCCTTCTTTCAGAAATTGGAAATGGTCAGCCTAGAAAGATTCGATCACTCTGTAACAACAAAGGAGGGACTGAGGTCTCATCTAGGTAGATGTTTTTCATCAAAACATGGCCAAGCTTACCGTGAGAACGACGTCTCCATAGCCTAAAATCAGTTTTATTTTCGGATAAGAGAGATTTGGAGTCGCTGACTGGTTCCTCTCAGGGTATGCAAAGTAGAGGCTTGCTCACTCAGCATGGGAACCCCGGTGCTATGTCTGGATTGCATACCAGGCAAACAGAACAGTAAAGATGGGAGATTAAATGTATAGAGGATAGTTGAATTGGTTTGTGCAATGCGGGGCGGTTTCGTTTTTGCTAATTCGGCTCTTGTACCAAGGCTTGGTGGAAAGTGACTCTGATTCTTTCGCTCCTTTTTATTCTGGGTCTTCCCTAGTGGAGAACTTCAGGTTTCTCCCTAAGGGGTAAGACTGGTGGTCTGTATCTTGTGGTGGACTAAGAGCCAGTGGCAGCTTCTAGTTGTACCGATAGTGGAATTGCACGTGTGTCCCTAGGGTGAATTTATTCTTCCTGAATCAGTCGTCTGACATGAAACGTACTGGCAGATTAAAACTGCGTGCCGGACCGAGACTCGAACTCGGGACCTTTGCCTCTAGCGTGCAAGTGCTCTACCAATTGAGCTACCCAAGCAGGACTCACGCCCCGTTCTCACAGCTTTACTTCCACCAGTACCTCGTCTCCTACCTTCCAAACTTTACAGAAGCTCTCCTGCGAACCTTGCAGAACTAGCACTCCTGAAAGAAAGGATATTGCGGAGACATGGCTTAGCCACAGCCTAGGGGATGTTTCCAGAATGAGATTTTCACTCTACAGCGGAGTGTGCAGGAGAGCTTCTGTAAAGTTTGGAAGGTAGGAGACGAGGTACTGGTGGAAGTAAAGCTGTGAGGACGGGGCGTGAGTCGTGCTTGGGTAGCTCAGTTGGTAGAGCATTTGCCCGCGAAAGGCAAAGGTCCCGAGTTCGAGTCTCGGTCCGTCACACAGTTTTAATCTGCCAGGAAGTTTCATATCAGCGCACACTCCACTGCAGAGTGAAAATCTCATTCAGTCGTCTGACGTTTGACATTTCTAGCATGCGCCGTCGTGGCTGCGATTCAAATTGGTTTGGCCAGACTATTGAACAGGTGCACCTCACACTGAAATCTGTCGGGATTTCAGGACCCTGATAAGGAAGTTTCACGCGTTCAGATAATCAGAGCGCCCAGATAGAGCAGTTCGCGTATTTTCGTGGACGCGTCGAAATACAAAGCTGCCACAGCGCATCATTCGTTGGCCACAGTGCACCATTTTCTGCTGCCACCTGAATCAAGGTGAAACGGGAAAGTATTGCTGCATCGGCCTAGGGTTGTTAAATGATATTCACAGCTCCGTGCTCTCAGGTGAACCATATTTCGTGGTATACTTCATCGTAGTTGTTTCCATTAGAATAGAGTTGGGTCTCACAGTCAGATTACATTGTTACAGACATTAATTTAGGGGAGAATTAGTATAGCTTTCACCCCAATGTATGTTTTGACTATCAAACACCATTCCTTAACTGATTAGTGTTTGTCTTTTTTGTGTAACATTTATGAGCTTGTTCTCCAGAAAGCCGTTGTTACTAAAGGTTTAATAAAACTCGTCTTATTTTGTAAACTTCAATACGCCTCTGTTCTCACTCATACTCCCTCTACTACACCTGCAATGGTATACACCAGCAATTTAAAGTTCAATATTATTAATTACATTAGTTTTAATTTGAGTTCTGAAAGTGACTACACGCAGAGGGCAACAAAAGTACCATGATTAAGTTCACTAATTCATGTTGATAACTCGTGAGTAGCACACGATTTGAAGGTTATCGATAGGATAATATTTTTCTTTATGTAAAGATAGTAACATTTAGATTCACTCACACATATATTTACGATTAAAGCAAGCGACAGCTTGCAACATCCCATTGGAGACTTTATGACCGTAATTGATTCGTGCATAAACTGTAAATTATAAATTCTTTCAATAAAATATGGAGTAGTAAAATTTACGATGGTTTAGTAAAAACGCTACATCTCCCGCTCCTTCATTGTTCTAGGGTTAAAATAAGCAATGAAATTTATAATGTTGTCTTCCAGTCTAGAAATGAGGGCTCCCTTTAAATCAAAATGTGAAATCCTTTTTTAAATGACACAAAAATGATGTACTTTTACTCGGACCGCAGAATCTATCAACAGCGTTATCCGATAGCGATTCATCATTTCTGTCAGCTGTCAACGCAGCGTCGCTGTACCTTCACTTGCATTACGGGCCGGCAGCGACGATTTTTGGCGCACGTGCTGATGATCTTTCGCGGCGTATAAAACGACTGCCGTTAAAGTTATGAGTCAGTTCCAGCTAGATCAGCAAACAAGGTTCTCACTTGAAGATGGTGGCCAGATGAACTCCTGAATAATTGTATGAAACGGCTGCTAATACGACAAGAATAGCATCATAAGTTACGAAAACGTATCACATCTCAGTGAATGAACATTTACGACATTCAGTATTCAGAACTCAGTGTTAGTGCTTTATATTTCATCGTCAGTGGAAAAATTATCCGTATCTCAGGTGTTTCATAGAAATAATCTTTATCATATTGCCAACTAAAATCAAATCTACGTGCTCAAAATTATTTTGGCAGAGAAAAACGCGCGGTGGAAACAGCGCTGAAAGATTGATTCGGGTACCCTTTCGCCTAAAAATACCCAGTCTTGTTTCAAAATAACAGCATTACAAATATTGGTGTACCTCCTTCGCACAGTGACAAATATTTCCATAAAGAGCAATAAAGCGCTGGTTGCCGTTTCCATTGCACAAACGCTGAAAGTTTATTTCAGGGCACCCTTCCGACTGAAAATATGCGGTCTCGTTTCAAAATGGCAACATTAAACCTGTACATCGTTCTCCCAGTAGCAAACAATTCCATAAAGAGCAATAAAGTGCCACATGCCGTTTCCCCTGCACAGCCCGGAATGTTCTCGTTTTATGTCGGATTGATTTGCGATAAAATTGGAATGTTGTCTCCTGTACAGGTACCACGGGATCTCAACTCACTTATCTATTGGACAAAGAGGACTGTTTTCTTTCAATAACGAACGAACAGACGGCCAGAAAGGAGCGGTAGTCATAAGAGTACACTGTATCTATTTAATATAAGATCCCATTCTCGTATCAGATCACCTGCATTGGCTAACTAAAGATAGAAAATAATAAAGAAGTAAATGCTCACATCTGCAAACGAAATGGTATTCAAAAACATCTGTTCAAAAAATGGTTCAAATGGCTCTAAGCACTATGGGAGTTAACATCTGAGGTCGTCAGTCCCCTAGACTTAGAGCTACTTAAACCTAACTAACCTAAGGACAGCACACACATCCATGCCCGAGGCAGGATCCGAACCTGCGACCGTATCAGCAGCGCAGTTCCGGACTGAGGCGCCTAGAACCGCTCGGTCTCAACGGCCGGTTAAACATCTGTTAATCATGTCTTCAAACAGCAGAACTACAAAACTATAAACTGTGACACAGAGGCTAAGGATATGAGAGATCCACTTTTGTTTAAAGAAGCCGGATATGATGATTATCTTCCTTCCAGTAGCGAACAGTAGTTTTGAAAGCACATAGAATTTACGTTGGTAACTAAAGCTAGTACAGTTTCTACGCACGGAATCTGATTTAGGTTTGTGTTAACAGAATGAATTACAATGTTTCATTGAATCACATATGTCATTAGGCCAGTAGCACTCGAAGTGTTGTTAAAAAACTGGGATCCTTGTGGAAGACTACACTGCCGAATCAAGTGACATCTCCCCTCTCCATTCCCTCCAGCATTTGTTGCCAACGCGTCAGTCGGGCCGTGGTCTTCGTTTGTGTCAGACCGTGTGTCCACAGTGCATCGAAAAAATTCTTCCTGTTTTGAAAGAACAGGGGATTAGTGTGAGGTTTTTAGTGAAACTCGGAAAAGCCGGTGCAGAGGTCCATTCTTTGTTGAAACAAGTGTACGGTTACGAATGTCTTTCACGCACTGGTTTAAGCGGTTCAAAGAGGGACGAGAAAAGTTTGGAGATGAGTCACGTCCAGAGCGATCGTCAACGTCAACTACGGACGAAAAAATTGAAAAATTTGGAGATTTAATCCGAACAGACCGTCGGTTGAGTATTTGTATGGTTGCTGGCATTATACGAATCGACGAAGTGTAGCACATTTTACATGGACATTTTCACATAAGGGAAGTTTATTCAGAAATGATGCCCAGGAACCTGACGCCTGAACAAAAAGGCTCTGTTGTGAACATCTGTGTTCACACTCTGAAAACCATAAAAAACGACCCCAAACGTCTTGACAAAATAATAATATGTGATGAATATTAGTGTTTCATCTCTTATCCGTAAACTGAGTGCCAATCACTGCACTGGAAGAGCAACAGTTCACCGAACCTGAAGAAGGTTCGAATCACAAAGCCAAAATTTAAAGAAATGGTGATTGTGTGCTTTGTCAGAGGGACTGTAGACGCAAATTGTGTGACTGAAGGTCGAACTGTATTAGTAATATTATCTTGAAGTTCTATCTACATTCTGTGAACAAGTAAGGACAAGACGACCTGAATCGTGGAAAAACAATTGACGCATTCTGCTTAATGACAACGCACCTGCCCATACTGCACTGGCTATTTATCGCTAAGCACGGGATACTTGTGTTGCGACATCCACCCTGCTCATTATGTCTTTCCCCGTTTGACCTTTTTTCTGTTCTCGAAAGTGCAATCTGCACTGAAAGAAACAAGACTTCAGACAAGTGAATACTGTGAACATGCCTGAGAAGATAACTTCAAACACTGTTCTGAGCGTGGAAAATTAACATGCAGTAATATAAGGATTGTGAAGGGAAGTATTTTGAAGGGGATAACGTAAAAGTTGTGAAGAAGTAAAAATAATGTTAAATCACTAAACCGGTTATTTTTTAACCAGACCTCGTAAATATATTGGTCATATTCGGGAAACACAGTTAAAATACACGAATGGACTATCAAAACTTCATCTCAAAAGTCTAGTCAATGTTGATATAAATTACACATCGTATACTGAAATTCCATGTACAACGAACACAAAAATGATTCGTGTTGCTGACCTTTTAGACTAGTGAGTGCAAGTTTAACCATTAATATTTCCACAAATGTTTCGGAAGGATGAAAAGCCATTTCGAAGAACGCCTCGTTTAACCTGTTCGTTTTGTTTTGGATTTCCACTTTAAACATCCGCATTTGGATTCGGTTACGTAATGTCTCACAGTAAAGCATTCAACAGGAATTTTAGTCGTAGGTTTCTACATAAGTCTTTCTCTCGGCAGTGTCTTAGGAATGCATCATGGTCCGAACAAGGAAATCTTGTGTCGTTTGCTTTTTATGGAAAAAGTCTAGAAAAAGACCAAAATTAAAGGAACCACCGCAGCGCTAATCGGCAAGTTGCGTAACGAGCTTAATTTCTGGACACGGAGGCAGCGTTTGCGAGAGTTTTAGCACCATTGCCTCTTCTACCACTGACCGTCTTAAGAAGCTGTTACTTAAGATTTCAGCTTCACTCCGAAATTGCTTGTGAACAAGTATTTTAGTATTATACTAACAGTGTTATGACTTTCAGTTGTACCGATGTAAAATTATGGTGTGCAGTTGATCTGGTAGAAGGTTTAGGGATATATTTCATTTTGATCTCACTATTTCGGTGGTTAAATTTAAATAAAATGCTGTTTGTATGATCTGTTTGCTATCAGTCGTCATTTCTTAAGTAGTCATACATATCTCGTATATCATCGATGAGTATTTGTAGTAATGTGTAAGTTTGGGACTATTACAGCCAAAGTGTGAGTTCACAGGATTAAATATGCATTTAGAAATGCAGCCTCTACCGCTTGAATCTTAAGCAATGGATTCAGAACATCACCTTGGAAGACACAACTTCTTTATTTATTGTTGATACTTCCAGAATTATTTGGATTAATTACATGTTTTCATAGCGATAAAATGTTTTTCAACCTGTTGATTTATATATCTCCTCGATTATTGTGAAAACTGCAGCAAACATACGAATGACGAGGAACATTCAAAGTAGACTGAAATGTGGGTTTTGAGAGTTACAAAATAACTAAGCATTGCCGGGATCTTCCTGAAGGCTGAGAGACGTGTGCTGGAGAGAATGGGACTACCCATAAACTCTGTAGTGGAATACGCCATCAGCATGACATGACAAAACGTTCCATAACCCCTCAGTAGTTACGTACGGTACAGCTGTGCCACGTGTTTCGGCACAAGACTTCACCACTGCTACAGGTATGTCATGACCTGCCCTTGCAGCAACCAGGTTCCTGTTGCGATTTTGATTGCCATTACTTATACATTTGCGAAGGCTATTCATAACTAAAAATCCAAAACGTTGGCAGCTACATCCAATTAATGCATAGCATAGTATGGCATTACAACTGAAAAAATTAGTCTTCTCCGCCAAGACTGGCTTCACTGTGGACTTCAGAATGCACGTAAGAGGATAAATATGGGGACATTGTCTCTCGGAGTGTTTTTTCCAGTGTAGACTCTGGGTTGATAGTTTGTTGAGCCGATTAGTGTCGTAGACGATCGGGATTGGCCCGAATTCCAGGCTGTATGCGAATGAAAAACTTCGTCAAACATTATTTGTCCTGGAAGAAGTTACTATTTACCAATTTCTGGAATTGTTAAGTTGCAGTTGCACGGTTGCTGTAGTCTGAGAAGTGCTTCCAGCTTGGAAACCTATTCGATTCGGCTCGTGGCGACAACCAAATGAACTGCTGCGCTTCCCTAGGAGCCCAACGCACTAGTTTGTGAAACTAACTTAAGCTGACTGCTTAAATTCCTCGCGGAAAAAGGAAGTAATTTCAGAATACTGACTTATTGGAGACGGATGATAAGCTCAGTTAGGACAAGAATGGGGTGCGGCGGGACCACGATTGTAGATGGCAGGACCTCGTTTAGTATTATAACACCAGCAGATCTGTGACGGAGGAGACGATTATAAACGAGGTTATCAATATAAGGTTTAAGGTTTATTTCGTTGTCATATGTAAAAGATGAACGAAATTTAATTAATTGCTTATTATTATTATTATTTTATTGTGTTGGAGTTTCCATAAACACAAACATATGAAAAACAAAGGCAGATTGCTAAAACAATGAAGGGAAATACTTCCTTGCTTTGCTATTCGCTACAGGAATTAATCCAGACGAATTGGGTTGGACAGACAACAGGCGCTGTCGTGACACTAGAACTTCTAGCTGCCTCTCAGATAACCAGCATTAAGTTACCACAACATATGCTAGTTAAGATTCGTGTGGCACAAACGCTAATTAACCGTTTGACTGCGGAGAACTGCCTCAGTGGTGTCGTGGGCTTTCCTACCGTGGGCCTTAGATTTTAAACTTCTTCTTACATGCACCGAGTCGTTACATATTCTTACAATTTCTTTTAACCTTTTGCCTGGATTTATGTATATTTTTGCTCTTTTTAGAAGAGCTAGGGCACTGTAATCTATTTTAATTTCAATTACAGCATTTACTGCTTCTTCGTTCAGCTTCCTAATCAGAAAATATACATTCTGATGTTTTTGATTTATTGAGAGCTTTTCTATGATACACTTTGACAGCATTCGTCGTCCTGCGTCGCTGGTTGAAAACATTCTACATTAAAATGAGTATACTAGGATTTTACTTTCACTGGCTGACCACGCAGTCCACAGATTTCATGACCTTGTCCCTACTGGGCATTTCTTCATTATTACCATCCACGCTTTATCAACAGTGTTTAGTAAAAGATGTGCCACCGCAACCTATATGCGGTAAAATAATCGGACTTATTATCTATCCCTGTATTCCTCTGTTAATCTCAGTTCTTGCATTTTTTTGTTGAAGAGAAAATTGCGACAGGAAAGGGATGTTTGAGTGAAAACTGTTTTCATATGTTCCCTCGTAAAAGTGGAACGCCGGCGCTACGGTCAGGAACGGTAGAACGGAGAGGACTGTGAAGAAGTTGTCAGCCAGTAGTAAGCCGACAGATCCCTGTCTAGAACGACACCGAGACAGGAGCGGCCTCTAGGCGAAGAGAACATAAGAGCCGTGCCGCCTGGCCGCCGTTCTACGAGCTCTACAACAGCCACTTACGAACTGTATTGTTTCACTTGTATTAAGAGTTCTGTACACTACAGAGATTTTCTTATTTTGTCTGTCGCTCGTTGCTCGCCCCACACCATTGTACATTCTCAAAGTTAAGTATTGTCATTTATCCTACTGTAATAAAAATTCATTAATACGGCCTGCTTGAATTGTTTTCCAGCGATCCGAGAAAGCAAGTTTCCTAGGCACCCCATACTCGACGAGTAGGCAGGTCACATCATGATAGCTTTAACTGTAGCCATTTCAAAGACTAGCACTGCAGAGTTCATTAACCACTCAGGCATCTGTTTTCGATCCAGAAGGAAGTCTTTCACATTTGTTTTTGAGTTGTCTGGGGGGAAGCAAATGAAATAGGAAATACCTTCGTCTCTTCTTCCGCGCTTCTTATGCCAACGTGTATGGTTCAAATGGCTCTGAGCACTATGGGACTTAACATCTGTGGTCATCAGTCCCCTAGAACTTAGAACTATTAAACCTAACTAACCTAAAGACATCACATACATCCATGCCCGAGGCAGCATTCGAACCTGCGACCGTAGCAGTCGCGCGGTTCCGGACTGCGCGCCTAGAACCGCAAGACTACCGCGGCCGGCTCAACGTGTATGGTGCACAGTTGTTGGAACTGTTTCGAACAACTGTCAGATGTCCCATCCATAAGAACAGTTTCATTTTCACACATCGTTTTCTTCGCTTTCTCACAATCGAACAGCAGGATTCTTTTGCCAGGAACAGACCCATCGTCAATTTTAACTGTTACCTTCCGTTAAATTCAAAATGTCTTCACTCAGCTGAATCTCCGAACTAGTGTCAAGGTTCTGGGTCGTCTCAAAAGCATCCCTTCATGCTTTACACTCTGTATCTACCTTCCGGGAACCCGAAGTGATCTTTCCCAAGGTCGACCACTACCAGTTATTCCATTCTTATCTAAATAACTCGTGTCAGTATTTCGCAAACCACGACTTGTTATAGGGCTGTTTCAGTGTAAATCACCGCCGGCCGGAGTGGCCGTGCGGTTCTAGGCGCTACAGTCTGGAACCGAGCGACCGCAACGGTCGCAGGTTCGAATCCTGCCTCGGGCATGGATGTGTGTGATGTCCTTAGGTTAGTTAGGTTTAATTAGTTCTAAGTTCTAGGCGACTGATGACCTCAGAGATTAAGTCGCATAGTGCTCAGAGCTATTTGAACCATTTTGTTAATCACCCCTGTTAGCACTTGCCTTCTTGGAGAGTATTTTGCCTGTCTTATACTGAGCACACGGCGTGAAATAATTTTGTCATGTCTAGCTTTTGGAAAGATCTCGAAAATTCTTATTGAGTGCCGTCTACTGCTGGGGCCTAGTTTCGCGCTGCGTCACTCAGTGCTCTGAAAAATTCTTCCCGCATTATAATATCTTCCCTCTAGTGTTCATCTACTTCCTCTTATCTTAGCTGTGACATCATACTCTAGATTATTCCCTTTATATGGACCCTTCCACCTTCTAGTCTTCCGATCTTTCCTTAGTGCTGGCTAACCATATCATCTCTTGATATTCATACTGCTGCTTGTCTTTTCTCCAAACGTGTCTTTAATTTTCCTGTGGCTGATATCTATCTTTCGCGCTAGTTATACATGCTTCTGCAGTCTTGCATTTAAACTCAAGCCATTCGTGCTTAGCCATTGTGCACGTACTGCCAACCTAATTTTTTTATATATTTGCATTCCACATCGCATGCTTCATCTGCTGCCTTTACCGTGCATATTTTCTTCTGTCGTCAATTAAAATCAGTACCTCCTGTGTTACACAGGTAATTTGTACCGGGTCTTGTCGTTTTACTTGTTATCCCCTGCTGCCTTTACTATTTCATCTTTTACAGCTACCCGTTCGACTTCTATTGTGTTCCTTCCCCTGTTTCAGTCCAGCGTTGCCTTATGGCCCCCTTAAAACTGTAAACATCATCTGGTTCCATCAATTTATGCAGATCCCATATCCATAATTTACTACGTTTTTTTGCATTTCTTCAGTTTCCATCTACAGTTCATAACAATAAATTATGGTCAGTGAGAAAATGCCTGACCATGGAATGGCCTTACAGTCAACAGTCTGGTTCCGAAATCCCTGTCTTACTGTTATATAATCAATCTGAAACCTTCTCAGCTGGCCGGTGTGGCCAAGCGGTTCTAGGCGCTTCAGTCTGTAACCGCGCGACCGCTACCGTCGCAGGATCGAATCCTGCCTCGGGCATGGATGTGTGTGATGTCCTTAGGTTAGTTAGGTTTAAGTAGTTCTAAGTTCTAGGGAACTGATGACCATAGATGTTAAGTCCTGTAGTGCTCAGAGCCATTTGAACCATTTGAACCTTCTGGTGTCTCCAGGTCTCTTCCACGTATACAATCTTCTTTGTTGTTGTTGTTGTTGTAGTCTTCAGTCCTGAGACTGGTTTGATGCAGCTCTCCATGCTACTCTATCCTGTGCAAGCTTCATCATCTCCCAGTACCTACTGCAATCTACATCCTTCTGAATCTGTTTAGTGTATTCATCTCTTGGTCTCCCTTTACGATTTTTACCCTCCACGCTGCCCTCCAATACTAAATTGGTGAT
Source organism: Schistocerca piceifrons (assembly GCF_021461385.2). Classification (NCBI taxonomy): domain Eukaryota; kingdom Metazoa; phylum Arthropoda; class Insecta; order Orthoptera; family Acrididae; genus Schistocerca; species Schistocerca piceifrons. The sequence continues at coordinate 735,888,695 of NC_060149.1, read as the reverse complement.
CCCTTGATGCCTCAGAACATGTCCTACCAACCGATCCCTTCTTCTGGTCAAGTTGTGCCACAAACTTCTCTTCTCCCCAATACTGTTCAATACTTCCTCATTAGTTATGTGATCTACCCGTCTAATCTTCAGCATTCTTCTGTAGCACCACATTTCGAAAGCTTCTATTCTCTTCTTGTCCAAACTAGTTATCGTCCATGTTTCACTTCCATACATGGCTACGCTCCATACAAATACTTTCAGAAACGTCTTCCTGACACTTAAATCTATACTCGATGTTAACAAATTTCTCTTCTTCAGAAACGCTTTCCTTGCCATTGCCAGTCTAGATTTGATATCCTCTCTACTTCGACCATCATCAGTTATTTATTTTGCTCCCTAAATAGCAAAACTCCTTTACTACTTTAAGTGTCTCATTTCCTAATCTAATTCCCTCAGCGTCATCCGACTTAATTCGACTACATTCCATTATCCTCGTTTTGCTTTTGTTGATGTTCATCTTATATTCTCCTTTCAAGACACTATCCATTCCGTTCAACTGCTCTTCTAAGTCCTTTGCTGTCTCTGACAGAATTACAATGTCATCGGCGAACCTCAAAGTTTTTATTTCTTCTCCATGGATTTTAATACCTACTCCGAATTTTTCTTTTGTTTCCTTCACTGCTTGCTCAATATACAGATTGAATAACATCGGGGAGAGGCTACAACCCTGTCTCACACCCTTCCCAACCACTGCTTCCCTTTCATGCCTCTCGACTCTTATAACTGGCATCTGGTTTCTGTACAAATTGTAAATAGCCTTTCGCTTTCTGTATTTTACCCCTGCCACCTTCAGAATTTGAAAGAGAGTATTCCAGTCAACATTGTCAAAAGCTTTCTCTAAGTCTACAAATGCTTTCCTTAATCTAGCTTCTAAGATAAGTCGTGGAGTCAGTATTGCCTCACGTGTTCCAATATTTCTACGGAATCCAAACTGATCTTCCCCGAGGTAGGCTTCTACCAGTTTTTCCATTCGCCTGTAAAGAATTCGCGTTAGTATTTTGCATCCGTGACTTATTAAACTGTCAGCACCTGATTTCTTTGGGATTGGAATTATTATATTCTTCTTGAAGTCTGACGGTATGTCGCCTGTCTCATACATCTTGCTCACCAGATGGTAGAGTTTTGTCAGGACTGGCCTTCACAAAGCTGTCAGTACTTCTAATGGAATGTTGTCTACTCCCAGGGCCTTGTTTCGACTGAGGTCTTTCAGTGCTCTGTCAAACTCTTCACGCAGTATCGTATCTCCCATTTCATCTTCCTCTACATCCTCTTGCATTTCCATAATATTTTCTTCAAGTACATCGCCCTTGTATAGACCCTCTATATACTCTCTCCACTTTTCTGCTTTGCCTTCTTTGCTTAGAACTGGGTTTCCATCTGAGCTCTTGATATTCATACAAGTGGTTCTCTTCTCTCCAAAGGTCTCTTTAATTTTCCTGAAGGCTGTATCTATCTTACCCCTAGTGAGATAAGCCTCTACATCCTTACATTTGTCCTCTAGCCATCCCTGCTTAGCCATTTTGCACTTCCTGTCGATCTCATTTTTGAGATGTTTGTATTCCTGTTTGCCTGCTTCATTTACTGCATTTTTATATTTTATCCTTGCATCGATTAAATTCAATATTTCTTCTGTTACCCAAGGATTTCTACAAGCCCTCGTCTTTTTACCTACTGGATCCTCTGCTGCCTTCACTACTTCATCTCTCAAAGCTACCCATTCTTCTCCTACTGTATTTCTTTCCCCCATTACTGTCAATTGTTCCCTTATGCTCTCCCTGAAACTCTGTACAACCTCTGGTTTAGTCAGTTTATCCAGGTCCCATCTCCTTAAATTCCCACCTTTTTGCAGTTTCTTCAGTTTTAATCTACAGTTCATAACCAATAGATTGTGGTCAGAGTCCAAGTCTGCCCCTGGAAATGTCTTACAATTTAAAACCTGGTCCCCAAATCTTTGTCTTCTATCTGAAACCTGTCAGTATCTCCAGGCTTCTTCCATGTATTCAACCTTCTTTTATGATTCCTGAACCAAGTGTTAGCTATGATTAAGTTGTGATCTATCAGGCGGCTTCCTCTTTCATTTCTTAGCCCCAATCCGTATTCACCCGCCGGCCATAGTGGCCGAGCCGTTCTAGGCGCTGCAGTCCGGAACCGCGCGACCGCAATGGTCTCAGGTTAGAATCCTGCCTCGGACATGGATGTGTGTGATGTCCTTAGGTTTAAGTAGTTCTAAGTTCTAGGGGACTGATGACCTCAGATGTTAAGTCCCATAGTGCTCAGGGCCATTTGAACCATATTCACCTACTACGTTCCCTTCTCTCCCTTTTCCTGCTACCGAATTCCAGTCACCCATGACTATTAAATTTTCGTCTCCCTTCACTATCTGAAAAATTTCTTTTATTTCATCATACATTTCTTCAATTTCTTCATCATCTGCAGAGCTAGTTGGCATATAAACTTGTACTACTGTAGTAGGCATGGGCTTCGTGTCTATCTTGGCCACAATAATGCGTTCACTATGCTGTTTGTAGTAGCTTACCCGCACTCCTATTTTTTTATTCATTATTAAACCGACTCCGGCATTACCCCTATTTGACTTTGTACTTATAACCCTGTAGTCACCTGACCAGAAGTCTTGTTCCTCCTGCCACCGAACTTCACTAATTCCCACTATATCTAACTTTAACCTATCCATTTCCCTTTTTAAATTTTCTAACCTACCTGCCCGATTAAGAGATCTGACATTCCACGCTCCGATCCGTAGAACGCCAGTTTTCTTTCTCCTGATAACGACGTCCCCCTGAGTAGTCCCCGCCCGGAGATCCGAATGGGGGACTATTTTACCTCCGGAATGTTTCACCCAAGAGGACGCCATCATCATTTAATCATACAGTAAAGCTGCATGCCTTCGGGAAAAATTACGGCTGTAGTTTCCCCTTACTTTAAGCCGTTCGCAGTACCAGCACAGCAAGGCCGTTTTGGTTATTGTTACAAGGCCAGATCAGTCAATCATCCAGGCTGTTGCCCCTGCAACTACTGAAAAGGCTGCTGCCCCTCTTCAGGAACTACACGTTTGTCTGGCCTCTCAACAGATACCCCTCCGTTGTGGTTGTACCTACGGTACGGCCATCTGTATCGCTGAGGCACGCAGGCCTCCCCCCCAAAGGCAAGGTCCCTGGTTCATGGGGAGGGGGGGGGGACGACAATCTTCTTTAATGATTGTTAAACCTAGTATTAGAGATGCTTACATTGTGAGAAATTCTATAAGACGGCCTCCTCTTTCATTCCTTTCCTTCAGTCTATGTTCTCCTTTTATGTTTCTTTTTCATTTTCTAAAATCCTGTCACTCATCTCACATAAATTTTCATATATTTTAATGGTGTGAAAAATTTATCTCGTCAAATATTTTTTCAATATCTTTATCATAACTGGAGCTAGTTGGCATATGAATTTACACTACTATGGTGGGTGCTGACTTCATGTCTATCGTGCCTACGATAATGCGTTCACATGCTTTACAGTATCTTATCCATATTACTATTTTATTATTCATTATTAGGCCGCCTCCTGCATTACACGTATGTGATTTTGTGTTGATAGCCCTGTACTGACCGGACAAGGGGTCCTGTTCGTCCTCCCACCGCACTTCTCTAATCCCCATTATATCTAATATCATCCTATCCATTCCTCTTTCAAAAACTCTAAGCTACTTGCATGATTAAGGGATCTTACATTCCTCGCTCCTACCTGTCGAAAGCCAGTTTTGTTTTTCCCGATGAAGATTTCACACTGCACTTGGTGATCCAATTGGGGGACTATTTTACCCCGGAATATTTTATCTAAAAGGGTGTCATCAACATTAAGCCGTACCGTAAAGTTGCATGTCTTCACAAAAAAATCACGGATGTGGTTTCCCCTTGCTCTCAGACGTCTGTTGTACCAGCACAGCAAGGCCACAGTCGCTAATACCACAAGGCCGGATCAATCAATGAGTCATCTACACAGTTGCCCCTGCAACTACTGAATACGCTGCTGCCCAAAACGTTGCATGATTTAAGTTTCTGTAATTTTCATTGAGAATGTCCCAGTAAGACTAACCAGAGCAAAAGTAGACTTGGTAAGACAATGAATTGAAAACTGATGCACTGTTAGCTTTAATAAACAGTCACTATTCTTAAAAATGGTTTTGGTCAGTTATTAAATGTATCCCAGGACGTTATATTATTCATTAAATTAGAATGAACAACGCTTAAATGTTCAAAAAGAGATCGAAACAGAAACATGGGATTAGTAACGCGTACACAGTCACAGTTCTTTGCCAGCCCTTGTTCATCAATATGCAACTTCTTCACTCCCAAATATATGATTTCCAATGGCCATGATAAAATTTGTTACCGCAAAGTGAAAATTAGAAATAATGCGAGAGTATAAGTGTTACAATTCTCCCTACCTCCCTACCTTCCCTCCTCCACACACCGTTGGATGGCTTGCGGAGTATAAATGTAGATGTAGATCGCCAAGCATCGGTACTCGGCTCCCGGCTACAACGCATAGCTGCTGATATCAGGGTCGCGACACAAATTGCTGGACCTGCTGGAAACTGCTTGATTCAACCACTCGCTCTCATATACGGCCACAATACAGTACCTTTCAAATTTGTCAAGCGCTGATTTTGCTGTGTAATCTATTATCGTGATATTAATTGCTTTCCTCTCACTGTTTCACGTAACTGTCAGAGACTTCACTTATGTCTCGTTACAAACCTGAGTATTGATCACACTATCACGTGGCGTCATTATTAAAGCACTCTGATGGTGATTCTGAATCCTATGTCATGGCAACAGTTAAAGTTAACTTAGCCATTTGTGATATCTTCATCTACGAAATCATGTGGCTGTATAGAGGAAATATGTGTAGAGAAGGTACTCCGCACCCCACTCTGAACAGTTGTATTGTGGCATTTACATTCTAATTATCGTACAAACTATATGGAATGTATACGCACTACGCATCATTTGAAGTTACTAACACAACTACAAAGCTTCCTCTCATTTTTCTGCAGCAATGAACGATATTTTATAACGGTTCCGTGGTGTCATTGGGGCTATAATAAGTTATTTAAGCTTCCATTCTTTTTACAACGGCAGTGATGTTATTCCGCACAGTATATCGAACAACTGGTAAAAATCTCTCTCTCTCTCTCTCACACACACACTCCACCCCCCCCCCCACACACACACACACACACACACACACCCGAACCCCCCCCCCCCCCCACACACACACACACACACACACACACACACACACAGCCACAGCCACCCCCCCCCACACACTACACCCCACACCCCACACCACACACTACACCCCACACCACACATCACACCACACACCACACACCACACACACACACACACACACACACACACATACACACACACACACACAGCCACCCCCCCCCCCCACACACACACACCAACACACCCCACACACACACACACACACACACACACACACACACACACACACACACGCAGCCCTCCCCCACACACACACCCCACAAACCCCCCCTACCCCCCACCCACCCACACACACACACACACACACACACACACACACACACACACACACACACAACACACACACACCCCACAAACCCCCCTACCCCCCCCCCCCCCCACACACACACACACACACACACACACACACACGTAAAGTACCCTGGTAGGGCAGACGCCATACCATACATTGTTCCATGCAATTTACTCTGATATCAAATATTGTGGCATATACTTTCAGATGAAATATAATATACTGAAGTATGCTGTTGTAGATACTCTGTTGCTCTTGTCTATGTGAAAATTTTCGCAACAGGAGAACACATAAGCACAGAAGCAACAAATATCACAGTTCTGTAATAGAATGTACGGGTATCATGATCGTCAACGGATAACACAGATATGCATTTGCGTAGAATGGATTTAATGAGATTATTGAGCACTTTGGGAAGAAAATATTTTCGCTTCTGATGAAGACTTGCGTAGGAGTTTATAATCGATCTGCAAAAATGTTTGTGAAGGAATTTCAAACGATTCAAAACTACAGAGGTTCGAAGACCATTCTGTGCAAGGCGTTCAAGTGATAGAATCACCTATTGGGAAGTCACACACCAAATGACTTCTTTTATCTTCAACATACGGCTGAACTGTGATCGGATCCACGTCTTCTCTAAATCTTCAGTAGATTAAAAATGTTACTGATGACGTGACGGTAGGTGTATTTATCAGTATTATTACCTTCTAGCGTCATTTTCTTCTCCGGTATCAACTGCTCTGCTATCGGCCATAGTGTCCACGTTGTACAGTTTCAGCAACTACTGCCTTCTGAAACTTGGGGGTAATTGTACTTAATGGGGCACACATCATGGGCCAACCTCCTTACAGAGGACTACGGATAAACCGGTCTGATGTTCTACACCACGCTGCTAGTTTCAGGGTTCACCGAAACTGAGGTATGCTGCACCGTAAATTACGACTGACTGAATTGCTCGACGACAGCGAGTCCTGATCTGATACGACTAGTTGTATGAAAGTGACGCCTTAGCAGTGAAGCTTCTCTTCGTGATACTCAGTAGTACTTACTACCCATACTGTCACTCAACAACTCCACCTACCGGTCACCACGCAACACATTACTGTTCCCGTGAGGATGTTTTGTAAAGAAACTGGACATCTGTGAGGATCTTTTATAAAAAATGCTGTACCTCTCACCAATGGACCATTCAGATACTTTGATGGTTTGACAATGAACACTGTGACCGAACACCAACCCCAGAGAGTTTCAAGAGCTGATAAATGACCCAAGTAGCAGTCAGGTGTGGAGTTGATATCTCTGCCTGATCTGAAAGATTGTATTCTTCCTATAGCAATATACACACCGGCGCAACGTATGATTTCGCGTTTGGACTGTGGTTCTCGATTTTGGAGTGTCCGTTATGAAATCTAGAAGAGGAAGACAACGAACAAATGGAATCGTCTCGTCCCAACGCTCGTCGTCTATCATTATGGAACTGAGTTTGTCGTTGTAATAATACAAAGGAGTTGCAATTCAAGTAGCTCCACGGACGCATACTTAATGTTTTCTTTTACGCTCCCAGATTATTGATAATGGGTGTAAAACATGTGAATTTCTTGCTCATACGCAGAAAAAAACAATTATTCTCTTCATACACCATCCATGGCTGGAATAGAAAGCTGGTAAAACGATGCTGAGAACGTTTATACTGATAATGATTCTGTGGATGTACGGGCATTTTTTTCTGTTCTGCGAATGAGTGCCCTGATTTTCTAAGCTACTTAGGTGTTTGTGGAAACTGAGAAACGTTTTTTGATGACTGACCTGCAACTCCTCATGTGGTTAACATGTCCTGAAAACGGTGTTACATGCTACAGGATATCGTTGTTGTTGTTGTCGTTGTTTTTGTGGTGGTGGTGGTGGTTCTCGTAAATCCAAAGATTAGTTAAATGCAGCTCCGCAAGCCAGTACATCATGTGGCAGCCTCTTCATCTCTGCTTAATTCCTGCAAACTAAATCCATATGGATCTGCTGAGAAACTCAAGCCGTGTTTTCCGTCTACAGTTTTGACCCCCCCCCCCCTCACTTTTCCTTCCATTACCGATTTGACAATGCCTCTCACAAACAAACCCTTGATTCAGTCAAATTGTGCAGTAAATTTATTTTCTCGTTCGTTCGATCGATTCATCACATCCTCATTAGTTATTCGATCTACCCATCTAATCTTCAGCATTATTCTGTAACACCACATTTCTATAGTTTCTGTACTCTAAAAAATGGTTCAAATGGCTCTGAGCACTATGGGACTAACATCTGAGGTCATCATTCCCCTAGAATTAGAACTACTAAAACCTAACTAACCTAAGGACATAACAAACATACATGCCCGAGGCAGGATTGGAACCTGCGACCGTAGAAAGAGCGCGGTTCCGAACTGATGGGCCTATAACCGCTCGGCCACAACGGCCGGTTAAATACACTATCCATTACGTTCAATTGCACATCCAAGTAATTTGCGTCTCTGACACTATTATATTTGCAAACATCCAAGTGTTTATATCTACACCCTGGACTTTAATTATCTATCAAAGCTGCTACTTGGTATCCGTTAGTGCTAACTCGGCTTACTTATTAAATAACATCGGGCATAGTCTGCAACATTGCCTTCACGGTGTCAGCAAGTGCCTTGTTTGAAATTGGAATTATTACATTCTTATTAACATTTGAGGGTTTTTCGCCATGTCTTATATATGTTGCACGCGAGGTGGAATAGTTTTGTCATGACTGGCTTTCCTAAGGATCTCATATTCTGAAGTTATAGGGTCTACGGCAGGGGCTTAGTTTCGATTTACATCCCCAAGTGCTCTGTCAAATTCTTCTTGCAGTATCATATATCCTGTCCCATCTTCACCTACTTCCTCTTGCCTTTCCATAATACTCGTTTAAATTTCGCTTCCTTCTATAGCCCTTCTATGGTTTGCCCATCCGTTCAGTCTTCCCCACTTCGGTTAGTAGTAGCTTCCTTCAATAAGTCAATGCGCTTACTGTGAGGGTAGAAACGTCGACGAGCTACTTCGATGCGCTTTTAGGCTAATATGAAATAAGGAAATTATTACCACGTTCCTTTCGTATGAAATAAATCGAGCGTGTTTGAGTAGTGGTGGAGAGGTCTTTTCATGCCAAATACCCCGGCTTGCGCGTCATGCAAGCATGGGCAGCTACCAAATGTTTGTAATTTATCATTTACTCGCAGCTCATCTGTTCCCTTGTTGAGTCGGTATTACAGTTAGGGGATGAAGATGGTATATAATCTTACCAACCTGAAACAAGACCTCTGGATGTGGATATAATGTGAATAGCAAGGATACGAAAGAGAGGCAAAAAACCTATATAAATAACAGAAACCTAGTATGTCACGTGTACGCTGTATCGTTAATTTTCCGATATAATTATTGTAATGATACACTGAACGTTTCAGAAATAAAATGAATGTTCGCAGAAATATATAAGCGAAATACAACTTACACAAATCTTTCCCTAGACTTACCTCATCACTACCTATATTATTCGGCAAAGCAAAGTGATAATCTCGCCACGGTGGCAGCACAGACGTGTTTTGCCCGATAAACAGAGGAGGAAGTAGTACTGGTGTATACTCCGGTATTCTTACAAGTGGACCCCTGTAAAACGCCCCTTGTCTATCACCATGTATATGTTTCGGTATGTATAAAAGTAAAACAGTTTTTGTAAAATATGACGTACTCTCACTGTTATTTACTGATCTTTGTTTACAAGATGATGATTTTACATCTGGAATCTTGTGGGGAACAAATATTTTTCTTCATTTATGGCCAATTTTGAGCTTGATGTCCTGCAATATATGTTAATGACATAAACTGTCACTTGAAAATGGTATAAAATGCCGTATCCGGGGTCGTAATTCTTTAAAAAACAATACAGTCAAATGGCTGTGGGTTCATTTTAAAAACTTACAGTTGGCATCTAGACGCCCATCCCACCCTTCCCCCAGTGAATACCGAATGTTTTCTTACCGGCAAACTACTGTGGACTGGAGCATTTGTGAGTAAGTGAAAGTAAGCATAATAATTTACAAGTTAGTCTATTACAAAGGATAATAAGGTTGTCGCCAGTTAGATGTGTTTTGTTAATTCAGAAGATATTTCCGAATACGTGTTTCTTGGTTTAATAAAGAAAGGTATAATGCAATATTCCTTAAATAAATAAAGACTTCATGGTCAACACAATACTTTCTACCTTCACTTCACACAAAATCACTTCATTCAAATAATCGACAGTTTAAAAAGTAGGTAGAAATCTCATAACTGTCCAGTTGGAGGAATTTTGGTTTTTGAGTCATATGTGAGAAGTGAAGCCAGAATGGAACTCATGTCATCGCGAGCATGCACAACAATTAATCGCTGACCTGCACTTCTATTCGACAATACTTCTCGCACACTGTCACTTTCCCAAAATGTATTTACACTGTCATGTGCGTGAATACATGTTCCATCTAAGTAAGTCACCGGCTGCTTCAATTCTGATGCCTTTTTTCCGTAAAAACAAAATTTAATGTGCCCTTTTCGCAACTATGTCGTCTTGCTCTCGCATAACAACACGTTTATTTTGGTACCTTTAGAAACTGAGTCTCATAGACAGAATAATTCTTCTCAAAGTTTCCTTGCTAACCTTGACCATCACTTTTGTGCGACAAAGGCTGTGGCTTCCGAAAAGTTGTTATTTCTTTACATAGTTCCTAATAGCGTACAAGTTGCTGCCTGCTGATACATTTATCCATATCGTCAGTAGAATACCTACTGTGAGCACCTTGACTCTCCTTCTTTGATGTATAAACTTGAATTGCCTCCTTTCATAATTTTCAAACCATGCTGTTGCTGAACTTTAACACTTTGGCTGCATGATCAGTCGCCTTGCCCGCCGACACAATAAATCCCCTCTCTTCCCATCGTCAACAAATTTAATCACATTAACCACAAGTCTGTGTCCCTGCCCGTGAAGAACTTTCCCGCGTTCACCTCCCGAGCTTACACTGCGACGTAATACTCTCAATTTCAACAGGAACGTGGTTGTACCCAGTGCGTGGCCACGTTAGTTCCTGATACGGCCGCTTTGCCACTTCACCTTGTCAGGAAACGGTGCTGAGTATTAATACAACTATCGCTTTTACACAACAACCAGTGACAATGATTTGCAGCCAACTGTTCCATTGGTGCTGAAGTGGAAGAGACAGGCAAGCCCACAAGTACGGCGCCTCCCACTGCAGCCCATCAGCAGAAAGTCAACAAGTGAGCCACCGCCATCTGGTCACCACCGTCACCTCAAAGCCATTGCTGTTCTAGCCATATGTTGCCCACTGCTCGCCTTCGCCCGTACGTAGTTGCAGCTCTTCTACCTCTTGTTTATGGATTTTGTTTTCCGAATACAATTAGGATTTTCATTTCTCCTCGGTGTAGGTCGTTGCTTCAGCTTTTGTGGTCCTTTACTAGAACTATGTAATCCATTAAGGGGGATTTATATAATGCCCTTACATTTTGTCCATGTGCAGTCAATAATGTGGCAACTCAAAGAATACAACAACGGATACTGTGAGTGTAACTGTAGATGCTCACCTCAGATGGTTTGGAAGCTTATCAATACATAGAGTACCTCTCTGTTTAAGGCTGACTAGAAGCAGCCACAGAGTCACAGAAATTACATTATCGTACCAATCATTTTTTTCCGACGTTGTTAGCATTTTCTCTGTGTAACATGTCTAGTGCCGCATACATACTTACAAACTTGGAATAGTCCATAGTGATGATCCTCTCTGAATATTATAAGACATACATTCCATTTAGCGGTGTACAACCAAGTTCGTCGAAACTATTTAGACTATAAAAATACACTGAGATGACAAGTCATGAGATACCTCCTAATATCGTGTCGGATCTCCTTTTTCCTGGCTTGGTGCAACAGCTCGACGTAGCATGGACTCAACAGTTCGTTGGAAGTCCTATGCAGAAATATTGAGCCATGCTGTCTCAATAGCCGTTCATAATTGCGAAAATATTGCCGGTGCAGGATTCTGAGGACCTACTGACGTCTTGATTGTGTCCCATAAATGTTCGATGGGATTCATGTTGAGCAATCTGGGTGGCAAAATCATTCGCTGGAATTGTCCAGAATGTTCTTTAAACCAGTGGCGAACTCATGTGGCTAGCTCCAACTACCATTTCGCGTTCAAAGCCTGTTAATTCCCGTCGTGCGGCCGTAATGACGTAGTAAACCTTTCCCCATGAATCAACTGAGGACAAATGACAGCCCTGTCAATGAACAGCCCTTTCATACCTTGTGTACGCCATGGTTCAAATGGCTCTGAGCACCATGCGACCCAACTTCTGAAGTCATCAGTCGCCTAGAACTTAGAACTAATTAAACCTAGCTAACCGAAGGACAGCACACACATCCATGCTCGAGGCAGGAGTCGGACCTGCAACCGTAGCGGTCGCTCGGCTCCAGACTGTAGCGCCTAGAACCGCACGGCCATACGGGCCGGCTGTGTACACCATACCACCGCCATCTGTATAATAGGTGCATATCGCTATCGCATGAGTTTTGTCACCTCATTGTAAATAATTTACATATCAACGCGTTACACTTTACTGGCGTTGACGAACGACGATAGATGGCAGAGGTTTACGTGAAGCCTGTCTTTGGAAACTGCCGTAGATTTTAAAAAGAAATAATTATTAGTAGGAGAAATGATAACATTAATACGCAGTGCTTCCTAGAAGTGAGGTTTGTAAAAAGATGTCGGTTCTTGAAAATTAACAATTTAACTTGGTGAGAAAGGCGTACTGAGATGCCCCTCCATTCCGCATCCAAATGACATGCTTTCCATGATCTTCATGATCTTCAACATGGTGGCGTTGCTGTCAGGGTTCCTCCGAGCCATAATCCGTAGGTAGCGGTCATCCACTGCGCTAGTAGCCCTTGGGTGGCCTGAGCGAGGCATGTCATCGACAGTTCCTGTCTCTCTGTATCTCCTCCGTGTCCGAACAACTTCGCTTTGGTTCACTCCGAGAGGCCTGGACACTTCCCTTGTTGAGAGCCCTTCCTGGCACAAAGTAACAATGTGGCTGCGATAGAACCGCGGTATTGACCGTCTAGTCATTGTTGAAGTACAGACAACACCAGCCGTGTACCTCCTTCCTGGTGGAATGACTGGAACTGATCGGCTGTCGGACCTCCTCCATCCAATAGGCGCTGCTCATGCATTTGTGTTGACACCTTTGGCGGGGTCTAGTGACAGCTCTGAACAGTCAAATGGACTGTGTCTGTGATACAATATCCACAGTCAACGTCTATCTTCAGGAGTTCTGGGAACTGGGGTCATGCAAAACTTTTTTCGATGTGTGTAAATAGAAAATAAATGTGGTGCCATAATAACTTAGTTGCAAGGGTGCTAAAACAATATACCTCTGTTTCCCCATAAAAGATCAATTTAAACATTTAAAACAAAAGCTGGAAAGATCGAGAACGAAAAATGGGCCAACCTTCTCTGGTCTCCCTTAAATTATCCTTGTCTTCAGATTAATGGAAACTTGGAAAGTACTCCTTAAAGTTGTGTTCTCCAGCTTGCATTATCAGTTACTGTTGAAACTTACTTTAATGCAAACAACTTCATTCTGAACACGGAAACATTATTTCCCTTCTGTAATAAAATGAACCTGTTGTTTCATACTAGTTCTCGAACAATTTCAGTCGTGTATCAATTGCTTTATTTCAGGATGTTCGTTGTAGTCTCTCTTGCATAAGCTGCTACTGTTCCATTCATTTACTATATGGCGGGGAAAAAACGGATGAAAGTTCTGTGGAGTGAGTCGCAGTATCCAGAAATGTCACTACAGTACAGTCTTCATCAGAGCTGCAGTAAACTATCAGTGGTCAAATAACGCTAATCAAGACCTAGTAGGGAAGATTTGCGTTGAGCAAAGAAGTAGCAGCTCGTCTGTTACTAGAGTGTCAATCAAGTGTGGCAATGGTCGTTGTAATCCGAGCAGCAATCGATCCAAGCAGTAAACCATTTATCTTCCAAGTCCAAAGCAACGTGTTCCTTGTAGCTAACAGCGAGCTTTAATAGCTAGCCAGGTAATGTTCTGGCGTGGTGAGCCCGCACTGCGTCTTAGGTTGGCAGAGTTGGGAAGGTGTAAGGACGTTGGCACGTCCCATCGCAAATGCCGGGTGTAGTATTTTTCAGTAACATGCGTTACCCTGTAAAAGTATACTGCAGAGTAATATAGACGTCTTGTTATTAATTAATGATACATTTATACAAACCACAGTATGTGTCACTTCAATAATACATACTACTTAGTCAGGTATTCTTTAAGATCTATGCATCAGCTGCCTTTTTAAACCTAGATTTCCGTTTCCTCTTATAATTTGATTACACGGTAGCAAATATTGTTTCGAGTTTTCCATATGTTTTTGATACTGTTGAATGTAAGTTAGTGTGGTCCTTGTTCCTTGATAAAGTCAACAAAGCTCTTAGTACAATAATTGCTGAGTTTCTTTTTAATCCTCATAATGGATTTGCAGAGGAACCCACCCGGTGCATCTGGGATATCCAGTTCCTTAAAAGGTTATATTCAAAGGGACGGATTTCTGTTTTCAGTCATTATGCATACGGTCCTTTTCTGTAGTATAAAAGCTGCGGAAATGTTTCGGAATATGGTCCCCAAAAACAGATTCACAGGTAAGAATTGAGAGTACTGGGGAATAGTACGTACTTCCAAGTAATATTCGAGGGACATAACGTGCTTGTCACCCCTCCCCCCCCCCCCCACCCCATGAACCATGGACCTTGTCATTGGTGGGGAGGCTTGCGTGACTCAGCGATACAACCGCAACGGAGGGGTATCTGTTGAGAGGCCAGACAAAGAGATAAAACAAATTATTTACATAGTGAAGGGACACGAAAATTTAATAGTAATGGGGGACTGGAATTCGATGGAAGGAAAAGTAGTATGGAATGGGGGTAAGGAATGAAAGAGAAAGCCGCCTGGTAGAATTTTGCACTGAGCATAACTTAATCATAGCTAACACTTGGTTTAAGTGTCATAAAAGAAGATTATGTACGTGGAAGAGGCCTGGAGACACTGGAACGTTTCAGATAGATTACATAACGGTAAGTCAGAGATTTAGGAACCAGATTTTAAATTTTAATACATTTCCAGGGGCAGATGTCGACTCTGACCACAATCTGTTGGTTATGAACTGCAGATTAAAGCTTAAGAAACTGCAAAAAGGTGAGAATTTAAGGAGATGGGACCTGGATAAACTGAAAGAACCAGAGGTTGTAGACAGGTTCAGGGAGAGCATTATGGAACAATTGACAAGAACAGAGGAAAGGAATTCAGTAGAACAATGGGTAGCTCTGAGAGATGAAGTAGTGAAGGCAGCAGAGGATCAAGTAGGTAAAAACACGAAGGCTAGTAGGAATCCTTGGGTAACAGCAGATATATTGAAATAATTGATGAAAGGAGAAAATATAAAAATGCAGTAAATGAAGCAGCCGAAAAGGAATACAAACGTCTCAAAAATGATGTCGACAGGAAGTGCAAAATGGCTAAGCAGGGATGGCTAGAGGACAAATGTAAGGATGTAGAGGCATATATCACTAGGGGTAAGATATATACTGCCTACAAGAAAGTTAAAGGGACCTTTGGAGAAAAGAGAGCCACTTGTATGAATAACAAGAGCTCAGATGGAAACCCAGTTCTAAGCAAAGAAGAAAAAGCAGAAAGGTAGAATGCGTATATAGAGGGTCTATACAAGGGCGATGTTCTTGAGGACAATATTACGGAAATGGAACAGGATGTAGATGAAGATGAAATGGGAACACGTGAGGCAATACTGATTCTACGACTTATCTTAGAAGGAAGATTAAGGATAGGCAAACCTACGTTTATACCATTTGTAGACTTAGAGAAAGCTTTTGACATTGTTGACTGGAGTACTCTCTTTCAAATTCTGAAGGTGGGAGAGGTGCAATACAGGGAGCGAAAGGCTATTTACAATTGCACAGAAACCAGAAGGAAGTTATAAAGAGTGGGGCAGTGAAGGGAAGCAGTGGTTGAGAAGTGTGTGAGACAGGGTTGTAGCCTATCCCCGAAGAGAGAGAGAGACCAAGAGATGAATACATCAAGCAGATTCAGAAGGATGTAGGTTGCAGTAGTTACTTGGAGACGAAGAAGCTTGCGCAGGATAGAGTAGCATGGAGAGCTGCATCAAACCAGTCTCTGGACTGAAGACCACAACAACAACAACAACAACAACAACAACGTGCTTGTGATATAATTCTTACTAGTATCTTTGCATGTCCATTTCACTTCATACATTCATAGTGTAGCAGCCAACAGAACCACTGATTCTCGATTTTTCGCAATCTGTAAGATATCCAACTGCTTCATCTAGCGTATATGTTAACTCTGCAAGCCAGTTTTAAATCTAACACGACAAAGCTTAGAAGTACAGTGAGAATATTGTCAAACGAACATTTACTACGATGGGACAGAATATGCGAAAAATTGCTGTGGCGTAACAAGCTAGTTACGCCACACGGAGAAGGGAGCCGAAAGGCACGCGTACACACACGCCGACAAGCGTCAAGTCTGGAACAGGATACGTTATGACTGCTATCAAGAAAATACGTAGCTTTGGAATATACGTAACTTTATTCTTTGTTGGTTTACAACGTTCTTCTTTAGACATTTATACGATAACTCTCAAACTAGGTAAGGCTAACGGCGCCTTGCTAGGTCGTAGCCATGGACTTAGCAGAAGGCTATTCTAACTGTCTCTCGGCAAATGAGAGGAAAGCTTCGTCCGTATTGTCGCTAGCAATGTCGTCCGTACAACTGGGGCGAGTGCTCGTCCGTATCTCCAGACCTGCCTTGTGGTGGCGCTCGGTCTGCGATCACACAGTGGCGACACGCGGGTCCGACATGTACTAAATGGACCGCGGCCGATTTAAGCTACCACCTAGCAAGTGTGGTGTCTGACGGTGACACCACAAAAATAACGTCAATAAAAACTGCTGAAAGAATGACAGACGATCAGCGCTTAGTGCAAAGATTGGCAGCACACTCTAGATATAAATGAATATTACGGAGTGTCGTAGACAGACAACACTATCAGCAAACAGTAACTGGAATTAGTAACAACCATCGAGTATCTGTGAGTTTCTGTCAGGAGAGATTTAAAGTGGAACAACCACATAAATATTGTCGCGATGAAGACAGATGCTATACAGAGTTTTAATTGTAAGGTGGTATAATTCACCCGTGACGGAGGCCTTTTGAAAATTGAAATATCGGCCTTTACTTCAGTTATTGTGTGTCTGATTGGAACCCTTCCGAAGGCAACTTAGGGGAAGAGACGGTGTGTTTAAGGAATAACTGCCTCTCGGTTTTGATTAGCCATTGTGACAGAGTGAAAGAAAGGCTCTACAGAGATATGGGTAGCTGCAAAAGAAACAGTGTATCGGTGTGGTGTGAGTGGAGTGGAGAGTGCAGCGCCGGCTACGTGATGCTGCGTGCAACCGAACCTCCCACTCTATCGGCAGAAGCCCGACAAGATCCGTGGAGAGTGCTCACGCTGCCTCCAATAAAGGCGACCCGGCTCCGTGTGAAGTGGCCCCGAGGTGTTAAGCCGTGATGACCACGCGCCATCAGCTCAAAGCGATAATGGACCAAAGGTCAGCGTGTGTGCCTGCTGCCTATTTCTATCAAGACAAACGTCAGCTGATCGGAAACACATTTCTAAGACAGCTCAAGAGCGATGTTGAAACTGTAGCCCCTTCTTCTTTTTGTACACATTGTTTCAGGAGAACCGGGCATAGGTTATGAATTGATTGTGGGGTCCATTTTTAATGGAACACATTTTGTACGTACGTTACTTATACTCAGTAGCTATCTAAAAAAAGAAAGGAAATAAGGAAAAAATGTTAGGCTTGAAGCCAGGCCGATGATTATTCGATTACTAAATCCTCATAAAATTTACGATTACAATGGATTACAACACAGTTCATTATTAACTTAATTTGGTATGTAGCGTACTTTTGGAGATCTAATGATGGCAATTAACTAATGGATAACCAATAGATTATTACGTCCTATGAATAAAATGTGAAGCAATAAACTTTGCGATGGTTTTGGTAGCAATATAACTTTCCTCTCTTTAGAGTTCTAGGGTTAAAGACGGAGCACAAACCCGGAGGGGCCGGCCGAGTGGCCGAGCGGTTCTAGGTGCTACAGTGTGGAACCGTGCGACCGTTAAGGTCGCAGGTTCGAATCTGGCCTCGGGCATGGATGTGTGTGCTGTCCTTAGGTTAGTTAGGTTTAAGTAGTTCTAAGTTCTAGGGGACTGATGACCTCAGAAGTTAAGTCCCATAGTGCTCGGAGCCATTTGAACCATTTTTGAAACTCGGAGGGGATCAGGCTAGAGAGAAATAGGTCTTGTCAATTTCATAAAGGAACCGCCCTAGCTTTTCATAAAGCAATTTTGAAAACTAAAGAAAAACAGAAACATATAAAACGTACTGCTGGATCCCCAGACGTCCAGAATGCGAGTCCAGGACCTTAACCGCTCCACCACTTTAGTAGCTAACAGGTTTCGAGATACAGCTGCTTGAAACTGACAACTATAATGTTCATCAGTTTAAATATTACTTGCCCAGATATCTGTATACTGCTTGCTTTAAAGGGGTGGAATGAGTCATCTTACCTTTTTCCCTACTCTGATAAACAAATTTTGAAGTAGTTTTTCTATTCTACACGATGCGAAGTGAAGTTGAGCACAGTGACACCACCGTTGTGTTCAAGTTTGTCTCTGGCGAAGAGACAGATATCTAGCTAGTTACCTAGCTACCTAGTTACCTAAATTAGATAAAAAGATAGGCAGGTAGGTAGAAAGAGAGAGAGAGAGAGAGAGAGAGAGAGAGAGAGAAAGAGAGAGAGAGAGAGAGAGAGAGAGAGAGAGAGAGAGAGAACATCCCGGCATTTTTATTAGTACACTCCTGGAAATTGAAATAAGAACACCGTGAATTCATTGTCCCAGGAAGGGAAAACTTTGACACATTCCTGGGGTCAGATACATCACATGATCACACTGACAGAACCACAGGCACATAGACATAGGCAACAGAGCATGCACAATGTCGGCACTAGTACAGTGTATATCCACCTTTCGCAGCAATGCAGGCTGCTATTCTCCCATGGAAACGATCGTAGAGATGCTGGATGTAGTCCTGTGGAACGGCTTGCCATGCCATTTCCACCTGGCGCCTCAGTTGGACCAGCGTTCGTGCTGGACGTGCAGACCGCGTGAGACGACGCTTCATCCAGTCCCAAACATGCTCAATGGGGGACAGATCCGGAGATCTTGCTGGCCAGGGTAGTTGACTTACACCTTCTAGAGCACGTTGGGTGGCACGGGATACATGCGGACGTGCATTGTCCTGTTGGAACAGCAAGTTCCCTTGCCGGTCTAGGAATGGTAGAACGATGGGTTCGATGACGGTTTGGATGTACCGTGCACTATTCAGTGTCCCCTCGACGATCACCAGTGGTGTACGGCCAGTGTAGGAGATCGCTCCCCACACCATGATGCCGGGTGTTGGCCCTGTGTACCTCGGTCGTATGCAGTCCTGATTGTGGCGCTCACCTGCACGGCGCCAAACACGCATACGACCATCATTGGCACCAAGGCAGAAGCGACTCTCATCGCTGAAGACGACACGTCTCCATTCGTCCCTCCATTCACGCCTGTCGCGACACCACTGGAGGCGGGCTGCACGATGTTGGGGCGTGAGCGGAAGACGGCCTAACGTTGTGCGGGACCGTAGCCCTGCTTCATGGAGACGGTTGCGAATGGTCCTCGCCCATACCCCAGGAGCAACAGTGTCCCTAATTTGCTGGGAAGTGGTGGTGCGGTCCCCTACGGCACTGCGTAGGATCCTACGGTCTTGGCGTGCATCCGTGCGTCGCTGCGGTCCGGTCCCAGGTCGACGGGCACGTGCACCTTCCGCCGACCACTGGCGACAACATCGATGTACTGTGGAGACCTCACGCCCCACGTGTTGAGCAATTCGGCGGTACGTCCACCCGGCCTCCCGCATGCCCACTATACGCCCTCGCTCAAAGTCCGTCAACTGCACATACGGTTCACGTCCACGCTGTCGCGGCATGCTACCAGTGTTAAAGACTGCGATGGAGCTCCGTATGCCACGGCAAACTGGCTGACACTGACGGCGGCGGTGCACAAATGCTGCGCAGCTAGCGCCATTCGACGGCCAACACCGCGGTTCCTGGTGTGTCCGCTGTGCCGTGCGTGTGATCATTGCTTGTACAGCCCTCTCGCAGTGTCCGGAGCAAGTATGGTGGGTCTGACACACCGGTGTCAATGTGTTCTTTTTTCCATTTCCAGGAGTGTAGAAAGCGTGAAGTTGTAAACGCTTAGAAACAGTTCAGTGTTGTTGCACTGCCTCGTTTAAAAATATTCCTGGAACATTTTAGATTTGTGTTGTCAGAATTTACTCTTAGTGCAGTGTGTGCATCCAGAGATGGTTTCTATAATTCAGTAGTCACTAGCATTCTGGTGCTACTATTTTTTCAATAAAATATGTTTTAACTTTTAGTCTGGAACCTTCTAATACCGGCTATCATAGAAACATTTCCGTGTCTTCAATGAAATACATTTTGTGAACACTTGCTTTATTTTGTTTGGATTTGATATTGGAAACCAAGTCCCCGGTCATGGTGTCTCTGGCGTAAGCTGAGCAATCTCACCCCAAAAAATTTCAAAGGTGTTATAACGCGCTCTCCGGCGGCTCTTCCATCTTTATTTCTTTCTCAAAACCTATCATCTGCCTTCGAAACACTTCCCTCGGTCACTGACGTGGTCGCACCGCGAGGTAACAACGGCCTTAAACTAAGACATGGCTGTGCCTAATCACGTGACCAAGTCAGTCCACGCTACTGCCAAGACTATAGTATACCATTTATCTTAGTGTAGTTCTTATACTGTGCTGTGACAGTACATATATTTGCTTATTAAAGTATGCTGACATCTGCGCGTTTACGATCGCTGTAACAGATTAACTTCTCATTTTGTGAACGTATTTTGGATCTAACTGCCTCATTTCAAATCTAGGCAGTGTGTAAAAACACCATTTCACTGCGATTTGTGTTAAGGGTGTTGAAATTGGCTATAGTTCCTGTAATTTACTTAATTTCACGATGTACGGGACTTCTTACGCGATCAGTGCTGCTGTATTTTTACAGTGAAAAGACTCAGTTGTGATGAATACAGGTTGGAGGGTTTTAAAGTCTAACATGTGTTGAAGCAAAATATTTTTCAGTACCACTTGATAAGGGCCTTAAGTCCGAAGTTATGGCTGTGAAGTAAACACTCTACAGTCAACAGCGAATATGATGTCCTATAAAAATACGCTATAATAGAATTTGAGGGGGTGTAGTTCGAGAAGGCCAAAGATAGTTCCCTCAATGTAAAATAGCCCATAACATTACTTCCAAAGCCTTCGACGGACTACTGTATGCAGTTCTTGCCTAGCGGTCAAATGAAGTGGCAAATATTCTTTGAGGAACTGAGCGTCGCCCATTATGGGACCGTAAAAGAATTTTCGCGCAACTGGGTGTTCCACATACATGAGATTATCAGACAATACGAGAGCAAGGTATGTAAACTTACCGTCAGCAGCGTGTGTAAAGGTAGTAATATCGTGTGGCAGGAGTTTCGTGAATAAGTAACAACGTACCTAGCTATACAGAGGCACGAAGAATGATATTTGTATTAAAAGTTGCAACATATTAGGCAGCAAATGGGCTGTGTCTAATGCTGTTCTAAAGGTTAAGCAAGACGGTCGCCAGATGGCAGAGGCAAAGTTCCATGCCCATACGTAAGAAAACTGTAACATGTTCTTCACTTGTTTGGTTGGAGAGGCATAGACAGAGTTGGTCCATTGTCGATCCCAAATGTGATGTGCTCCTAAGTACTGTAAAGTGTGTGATTGTGGTAGTAATTGTACATTGTCTTCATAATGGCTTCGTGACTTACCATATGATAGCATTCCGTGGCAGTGACAGTGAACGGAACTTCCTGCCTTGCAACACAGTGTTTGCCTCGGTAGACAGAATGAAGACAGTAGCGAAGGCATTTGTATTGAATGACCTAAGTAAGATGATCAGGTCCGAAGCAGTGAAATTAACTCATTCACTTGGATGGCTACAATGTTCTCAGTGTTCAAAAAGTGGCTGAAAAATTGTGATAGCTAAGGCAAGTCAACATTTCCGTAGAGACCGTCACCACTCATGATTAAAGAAATTTAGGCAGAGTAACGGTGCAAAGAATCAAACACAAAGGTAAACTGTCAGTGAGATATATGAGCACAAGAAAGAAAAACTTGAAATATATTAAATCTATGGCATGCGAAGTTTGTTCGTGACTGAAGTCGTTCTAAGTAGGCTGAAGTTATCATTTCGTAAATGGAGATAAAACCACACGAAGAATTTTATTCACTAACTTTTAGTAAATAAATAGCGTATAACGCTTTGGACACTATTGTGAGTCTTAGCACAGTAGATAAGTCTCATGTCTGGCTATCTTTTATTGCCACCACTACAGTGCACTACATTATTAACGCTTACAAATGACCTATTTTCCTAACTCTGCTACTTTTGTGCTTTCCAATATCCAATTTATTCGACATATACTGATTACTGAAAAATGAACATGAGCTCTTAACGGAAGCAGCAGCATGTGTAACCCTCACAAACGAGAGTATGATAATTTTGACACGTTGGACAGGAACTTTCAGCGTAGTTTTTCAGCTGATATGTGTCGTAGACACTGAAATCCGTCATTCCTGCAAAATCTACTGCCTGGGCAATTGGACGATGTTCCTTTTGCCACTTTTGCAAGTCCAGGATATACTTACAGCAGGATGGATGCAGAACTGCTCAGTAGAACTTAAACGGGTCATTTGAATGAATAGCAATGTTGTAGGGTCTACCCTCTCCTCCCAACGCCTTCCCCTCTCGGCACCAAACACCACTTCCCCTTCTCCACCTTCTTGACGGGCCCTCTACAGGAAAAATGACAGGTAGTATGGAAACTGCACCCACGACTCATTAACGGCTTGCTTTATGTTGTTGTTTTGTGTAACTTCAATATTCCTTACGTTACTGACATGAGTGTTTTATATCACTTATACAGTGCACCATGGCTGCATAAAGTCACTAACCAACTCTACGCGTAATAGAATGAGAAATAATTGCTATGTTGGAAGACAGGAAGATGAGAGATTAGAATTTAACGTCCCGTCGACGGAACGGTCATCAGCGACCGAGCACAACCTCGATTTACAAAAAGATGGGGAAGGAAATTAGCCGTGCCCTTTTCAAAGGAACCAACCCGGAATTTTACTGGAGTGGGTTTAGGGAAATCGCGGAATATCTAATTCTGGCTGGGTGTACGGGAATCTGAATTGTCGCCCTCCAGAATGCGAGTCCCGTGTCTTAACCAATGCGCCACTTCGCTCGGTTTGTTGTTTAAGAGAGAGAGAGAGAGAGAGAGAGAGAGAGAGAGAGAGAGATAGCTTCTCACAGTCAAGCACAGCAGGATGGACAAGACGCAGAATCAGCTGATTTGATTAATGCCAGATCGCAGTGATCTGTGACAGTGAAACGCCAGCAACAGGTCGTGCAGCCTGGGCTTTTCATGTGCCTCCATCTCCTGTCCGTGGGGTACAGTGCCTAGCAGCCACAGGTTCATCTGTGTTCAACGCGCGCCACGGGGCACCAGCTCAGAAAGAAACCTTTGGGTGCTCTGAGCGTGGAGAAGCTCACCAGAGTTGAAGAGTCACGTTACACGTTATTACTTGGCGTGGTCGGAGTATGAGGACACGGAAAATCACTGTTGGTGATGCACCAAGCATGCCATGAGAGCAACGTTCAGGCAGATGCTGGTGTGTATCTACAGGATGAAATAGAGCACCTGATACGTATCACAGGTGAATTATACTGAAATACACATTACAGTGATGAAAATACGTTTTCTCGTCTACAGCACAGCAAAGGCGACCTATACCTTCAGAGAGATATGCCCCATTGCTCCCATATTTGGTCTGAGTGGTTCCTGGAACACTCCACAGACATGTGGGAGTCTGTAGTATATCCAATGTGACATGATGACCTGATACCAGTCCTGTAGAATGTATCTGGGCTACATTAGCGACATCGTGGAACTCAGTTAGCTGTCTTCGTCTACAAGATATAGAGCGTAGTAGATATCAGAGTCCAGGATTATGCCGAGTTCCTTGACTTCACAAAGGAATTAGTCTCGGTCGCACAGTTTTACTCTGCCAAGACGTTTCATATCAGTGCACACTCCGTTGCAGAGTGAAAGTTTCATTCTTCACAAAGGCATTTCCTACAGTTCGCGCTGCCGTTTAGTGAGCAAAGTACTGGCTTACCCGTTACTAGATTCTGTACTTCTTTGCAGATACATAGTCCAGTCACATTAAAGTGGCCACCGTTTATGTTCCACATCGACATGCAATAACCACTAAGAGACGGCAGGTGGTAGCACTAGCTCGACACATATTGCTGCGTATGGATCTCCGCAGAAGGTGCCTGGTTCGTGCTCGCATTCTAACTGCTGTTCAGCGGCGACGACGACTGGAATTCACACGCAAATACCGCAACTGGGAGTTTACTGAGGGCTGTTAGCGTGTACGGCCCTGCAACAATCGTCGGAAGGAGGCCGGAGGAAGGAGTGTTACGGTCTGGAAAATGTTTACGTGGTGCTCCCTGGGTGGCCTCGTCATTCTGCAAGGCACACTGAATTAACACAAATATGTAGCTATCTTTGGAGACCATGTCCTTCCCTGTATGCTGCTGGTTTTTCCTCGGCACGATATCTACCAGCAGGACAAGGCGACGTGTCGCACAGATAGCAGTGTGTGTGTGTGTGTGTGTGTGTGTGTGTGTGTGTGTGTGTGTGTGTAGTTCGACAAGCACCAGGATGAGTTCTATTTCCTCTGACCACCATTTAAACCCAATCGAGAAACTGTGGGACCACCTCGATCGGGCTGTACGCGCCATGGATTCTCAGCAGCGAAAACTAGCGCAGCTGGTTACGGCATTTGATTCAGCTTGGTTTCACATCCCTGTCGGCATCTTTCAAAACTCTCTTCCTGCACGGCTCTCAGCGGTCCGCTCTGCAAAACGTAAATAAATCTAACGCATTGCGCATAAATAAGCGGAGAAGTCCGGTACTGCACGATTACACTATTCGAGACAAATCACTACCATAAAATACTTGACGGTAAAACTCGGTGCGACCTAAAGTATTATGACTACACAAAACAAACTACAGGAAAAGTTTATGCTAAGCTTAAAAAATGGTTCAAATGACTCTGAGCACTATTAGACTTAACTTCTAAGGTCATCAGTCCCCTAGAACTTAGAACTACTTAAACCTAACTAACCTAAGGACATCACACACATCCATGCCCGAGGCAGGATTCGAACCTGCGACCGTAGCGGTCGCACGGTTCCAGACTGTAGCGCCTAGAACCGCTCGGCCACCCGGCCGGCTGATGCTGAGATTCACTGGATGAATCTCGAAGAGAAACTCTTTTTGGCCAATGCTTGGGTATTGCTCCTCAATCTGAGACCCTTTCTGGGTTGGATTAGTAGAAGAGGTAGAAAAGAGCCAACAGAGAGTGGCTCGTTTCGTCACGGAGTCGTTTAGCTCGCACGACAGCATTAAGGAGATGTTCAACAAACTCCAGTGACAGACTCTACAAGAGAGACCCTGTGCATCACTGAGAGTTTCAGTTCTGAAATTCAAGACTACGTTCCGAGGAGATTCGGGCAACATACACACATCAAAAAAAGTTTTGCATCACCCAGGTTCCCCGAACACCTGGAGATATACGTTGACTGTGGATATTGTATCACAGATACAGTCCCTTTGATTGCTCAGAGATGCCACTAAACCCGCCCAAAGGTGTAAAAAGCCATGCATGAACAGCTCCTATTAGACGGCAGGGGTCCAACAGTCGATCAGTTGCAATCATTGCACCAGGAAGGAGGTACACGGCTCGTGTTGTCTGTAGTTCAACCATGCCTAGATGATCAATACTGCGGTTCGATCGCGTCCGCGTTGTTACTTTGTGCCAGGAAGGGCTCTCAACAAAGGACGTGTCCACGTGTCTATGAGTGAGCCAAAGCGATGTTGTTCGGACATGGAGGAGATACAAAGAAACAGGAACTGTCGATGACATGTCTCACTCAGGCCGCCCAACGGGTACCACTGCAGTGGATGACCACTACCTACGGATTAGGGCTCGGACGAACCCTGACAACAACGCCACCATATAGAATAATGCTTTTCGTGCAGCCACAGGACATCGTGTTATGACTCAAGCTGTGTGCAATAGGCTGCATGATGCACAACCTCACTGCCGACGTCCATGGCGAGGTCAATCTTTGTAACCACGACACCATGCAGTGCGGTACAGATGGGTCCAACAACATGCCGAAAGGGCAGCTCAGCATTGGCATCATGTTCTCTTCAACGATGAGTGGCGCCTATGCCTTCAACCAGACAATCGTCGGAGACTTGTTTGGCGGCAACCCGGTCAGGCTGAACGCTTTAGACATACTGTCCAGCGAGTGTAGCAAAGTGGAGGTTCCCTGCTGTTTTGGGGTGGCATTATGTGGGGCCGACGTACGCCGTTGGTCATGGAAGGCGCCGTAACGGCTGTACGTTACGTGAATGCCATCCTCTGGCCGATAGTGCAACCATACCGGCAGCATATTGGCGAGGCATTCGTCTTCATGGACGACAATTCGCGCCCCCCCTCGTGCACATCTTGTGGATGACTTCCTTCAGGATAACGACATCGCTCGACTAGAGTGGCCTGCATGTTCTCCAGACATGAACCTTATCGAACATGCGTGGGATAGATTGAAAAGGGCTGTTTATGGACGACGTGACCCACAAACCATTCCGGGGGATCTTCACCGAATCGCCGTTGAGCTGTGGGACATTCTGGACCAACGGTGCCTTGCTGAACTTGTGGATAGTGTGCCATGACGAATTCCGGCATGCATTAATGCAAGAGGACGTGCTACTGGGTATTAGAGGTGCCTGTGTGTACAGCAGCCTGGACCACCACCTGTGAAGGTCTCGCTGTATGGTGGTACAACATGCAATGAGTGGTTTTCATGAGCAATAAAAACCGCGAAAATGATGTTTATGTTCATGTCTATTCCAATTTTCTATACCAGTTCGGGAACTCTCGAAACCGAGGTGGTGCAAAACGTTTTTTGATGTGTGTATCACTTCCTCCCACATAAGACTCGCTATATGAACTCTACGAGAAAATCAGGGGTAGCTACAGCTAAATTGGAGATTAACAAACTATCATTCTTCCCACGTACCAATCACGACTGGACCATGGAAGAGAGGGACCAAATAGTGGTGCCAGAGCCTCTCTCCGTCACACCGTAAGGTGGCATGCGGAGTATACTTGCAGATGTGCCAGACTTCCTGCAACCAATACGTATGGGTCGGGATCAGCGGTTGTGTTGTCAGGATCAAGACGGCTGACCAACACCATCGTTGTCTTGTGGCTCCATGTCAAGAATTCGAAAGAGGGTTGTATACCGCGTAACTCTTCATTTATCTCGTTGTAGTGTTGCAGACGATTGTTTGCCGGTCTGCTGCACACGCATATATATCTTTCATCATTCTGTCTGCTGAGTCGTCATGGGACTCTCGTCCGCCAAGGGAAAGGTGCTCAGAAGCAGCCTGAAAAGCTTCTAAGACTGCTGCAGATTGGCTTGTGCTGAGAAATAATTGTTAAAAAATAAATTCGATGTGTTGCACCGTTTCAGAGTTAATTAATATAGAAGTTAGCCAATCAGGCCGTTGCGAGTGCAAATTAAAGAGGCCCACCAGATACCATTAGTCAATTGTTCCCGTAGCGTAGATGATAGCTCACGAGACTGCTCAGCCTTTGGCTCGGGTTCGATCTTTACTACCGCCCCATGTCCAAATTACGTATTCCTCTATTCGGCACTAGAAAACCAACCAAATAACATAAGATATTGCAGTGCCGGTGTTGTTCGGAAATACGATGCTAAGTTCCTTCGAACATGCATGAATGCCCGAAGGAACTGCGCATCGTAATTCAGAATAACACAGGCACTGCACCATCGTATTTATTCACCGACACCGACCGAGCGATTTGGAAGTCAAATGTCTCTCCTGTACGGGAATATACACTGAAGCGCCAAAGAAACTGGTATAGGCAAACTTATTCAAATACAGAGATATCTAAACAGGCAAAATACGGCACTGCGGCCGGTAACGCCTGTATGACAATAAATGTCTGGCGCAGTTGTTAGATCAGTAACTGCTGCTACAATGGCAGGTTATCAAGATTTAAGTGCTTTTGAGCATGGTGTTATAGTCTGTAAAACATCAATTCTCCGTCCTCGCAGCGGTCTGAAGAAGATCCCCCAAGAGCGGGACCAACGACGATTGAAGAGAATCGGTCAACGTAACAGAAGTCCAACCATTCCTCGAACTGCTGCAGATTTCGATGCTGGGCCATGAAGTGTCAGGGTGCGAACCTTTCAACGAAACGTCAGGGATATGCGCTTTCGGAGCCGAAGGCCCAGTCGTGTCCAATTGATAACTGCACGACACAAAACTTTACGCCTTGTTTGGCCCCGTCAACATAGACATTGGACTGTTGATGACTGATATTATGTTGCCTGGTCGGACGAATCTCGTTTCAAATAGTATCGAGGAGATGGACGTGTACGAGTATGAAGATAACCTCATGAATCCCTGGATCCTGCATGTGAGCAGAGGACTGTTCAAGCTGGTGGAGGCTCTGTAATAGTGTGGTGCACATGCAGTTGGAGTGCACAGGACCCTGATATCTCGAGCTACGACTCTGACGAGTGACACGTGCGAAAGCATACTGTCCGATCACCTGAAGCCATTCATGTCCATTGTGCATTCCGAGGGACTTCGTCAATTCTAGCAGGACAAGGCGACACCCCACACGCCCAGAATTGCTACAGAGTGGCTCCAGAAACACTCTTCTATGTTTAAACACTTCCGGTGCCCACCAAACTCACCAGACATGCATATTCTTGAGCATATCTGGGAAGCCTTGCAATGTTCTGTTCAGAAGAGATTTATGGATAGACCTGCAGGATTCACAGTGTCAGTTCCCTCCAGCATCACTTCAAACATTGGCCTAGTCCATGCCAGGTTTTGTTGCGGCACTTCCGCGTGCTCGCTGGGGCCTTACACGATATTTGGCAGGTGTACCAGTTTCTTTGGCCCTTCAGTTTACATAATGGATGTACGAGTACAGGATGTTAACGCATGGTTGACGACATATGGAAGTTTCGGTCTGGCCGTCAGTTGTTCTCAGGTAGCCTAACGTTAAGGCGACTGCTCGCGATAAGCGGGAAATCGGGATTACAGTCCTGAACTAGCACAAATTTTCGTTGCCGTCATTCCGTTGTACAATTGATGAGTGTCCATATTCGCAATTGCGCATACATTCAATATAAACGAAAAACGCAGTTGGAATTTGCATGCGCAACGGACCGATTGGCTAACTTCATTGTTAATTATCTAGGAGACGGCGCAATGTTTAGATTTTGTTTTTTATTAAGTTATTTCTCAGCACAACCTACCCTGAAACACCCTCCAAGTATTTCAGACCCTTTCTGACGACCCTATGTAGGTCACGCCCAAGAATCGGTCCAAGGTCGCAGATCGTGGTCAGTGCACGCGATACTTCATACAAGGGATTTATGAGCATACAGCTCAATCACCGTCATAATGACAAATGTAGATCACTGCATGTGTAACAGAGCTATAGTGAGCTCGGTTGATCGTAAACTAGTGTCGGTTTAGTTTTGAGACTACTTTCAAAATCACACCACTTCGTCGCACCATCGTTTCTTTTGTGTCCGTTCAATAACGTGCGCTCCGGACTGCCAAAGTGACTGACAAAGCTGGTTGCCAGTTCGAATAATAAACCCTGTAAATCCCTCCCCCCATCACCCAGCCGAACCGTAGAAGTTTTGTTTATCAATATTCAGAAACAGTGTCAGAGTTTTCAGTACACGTTATCATCCATTTAGTCTGTTTACTGTCTCCCTACAATCAG
Organism: Schistocerca piceifrons; assembly: GCF_021461385.2. Classification (NCBI taxonomy): domain Eukaryota; kingdom Metazoa; phylum Arthropoda; class Insecta; order Orthoptera; family Acrididae; genus Schistocerca; species Schistocerca piceifrons. Next base: position 735,858,766 of record NC_060149.1, on the reverse strand, counting down.
TTCAGTGATTTAGAGTTTCTGTAACTTTTGTTACACCTGTACGACAAAGTAAACCAGTTACTTTTACATTACCTCGGCCACTCGTCCTTTGACGATCCCTGCCAAGATTTGGTACATAAAAGAAAATCCTTAAAACATACAAAGTAGGAGCCATTGAGGCTCTCGTAACTGCTGGTAAACAGAAGAATGGTGCAGCAAGCTGAAAGACTGTAATTCATTCCTCATACGTGTGTTTGAATGAAAAGTATTCATCTTTGTGTTTTGTGGACATTAATGTACGTGAATGAACACTTGACCATTGTGGCTCTCTTTTGTGGTGAATTACACCTGAACTGAGTTACCCGAAAAAGTTATCCCGTATGACGGGCTAGAAAACAGGCAGCAGACACATTAACAAAACTCACTGTGTCACAGCCAGTCGCTGCCCACTGTCGGTCCGACGATGAAAACTTATTTTTGTCACAAATGCTTAGACGTATGGTGTTGAAGTTTGTCACATTCTGAGGTCTATGGTCCCTGGGAAGTATAATACACGTTAGCTTTCAAGTCAGTGTAATCAAAAGATACGGCCATTTATGTCACACATTTTGATACTCGCAGAGTCACTCATCAAAAACTGTAGGGTACTTCCCGTTGGCCTATAATGAAGAAATTTGGCATGAAGCTAGGTTTTACAGTACAATAAAGTAAAAAATCCGAAAAATTGTTAATTTGGAACTGACACACGAAAAAAATTCTTTTGCCGTATGTTATCCGACGTAAAACTTGAAATTAAAACAATCAGAAGTTCTGCATTCAGGCTGAATGGATCACAATAGTGAAAGTCAAACATTAGGCAAGGAAGGAACTTATTGCTCATATGACGCGTTTCGGATTTTATCCATCATCAGATATCCAGTCGCGATTACTGCACGTAAATATGGCGTGATGATGGATAAATTCCGAAATGCGTCATAGGAGCAATAAAGTCATTCCTTGCCTGATGTTACACTTTTACCACTGCAGCCCAGTCGGCCTGAAAGGAGAACTACTGATCTTTATACTTAGTCGCTTAGCCCCTGCATTACTTTGTCACGTTTATGTTATTGAAATTAAAACACTCGAAAATCTTGGAATCCTTGGGATCGATATCTTGTCAGTATCACTATCGATAACAGACAAAAATGGTTGAGATTCTAGACTGCAGGAATGGTTGAACCGACTATACACATAATTCAGTTTGTGCAGAACCCTCTGTGCACAAGTCCTAATCGCACCTGGCCAATTCTTCTTTATTTTAATGCTTATTTTCAGTCACAGTTACAAGCAGCACTAATGATGTGAAAGGAGCCACTAGGAGATGGTGTATTTTAATCGTGAAAGTTAGTATTGCGGCTGACATGGTGCGTGGTATACTCCCATCTTGTGGAAGGGAGCAACGACACACGATCGATCCAGTGCGTGATTCACCACTCACTAAGAAATTTCATTCACGGTCTCATATATCATGTGGAGTTATCTGTCATGGGAAAACATCATTCTTCTTTAAATAGGCCAGCTTCAATGTCAGGAACTTTGTTTCCTTAGGTCCGTTATGAATCTTACTCTTATACGAATGGCGCGCCTGCCGGCCTGGTGTGATTTTTGTGCTGTTGTTTACGACTGGTTTGGCAAATTATGGTTCGTTCTAAAGTCATTCTTCAAAGACACAATATACAGGCAATGAAAACTAACAGTACACAATATTTAAACATAATACACTCCTGGAAATTGAAATAAGAACACCGTGAATTCATTGTCCCAGGAAGGGGAAACTTTATTGACACATTCCTGGGGTCAGATACATCACATGATCACACTGACAGAACCACAGGCACATAGACACAGGCAACAGAGCATGCACAATGTCGGCACTAGTACAGTGTATATCCACCTTTCGCAGCAATGCAGGCTGCTATTCTCCCATGGAGACGATCGTAGAGATGCTGGATGTAGTCCTGTGGAACGGCTTGCAATGCCATTTCCACCTGGCGCCTCAGTTGGACCAGCGTTCATGCTGGACGTGCAGACCGCGTGAGACGACGCTTCATCCAGACCCAAACATGCTCAATGGGGGACAGATCCGGAGATCTTGCTGGCCAGGGTAGTTGACTTACACCTTCTAGAGCACGTTGGGTGGCACGGGATACATGAGGACGTGCATTGTCCTGTTGGAACAGCAAGTTCCCTTGCCGGTCTAGGAATGGTAGAACGATGGGTTCGATGACGGTTTGGATGTACCGTGCACTATTCAGTGTCCCCTCGACGATCACCAGTGGTGTACGGTCAGTGTAGGAGATCGCTCCCCACACCATGATGCCAGGTGTTGGCCCTGTGTGCCTCGGTCGTATGCAGTCCTGATTGTGGCGCTCACCTGCACGGCGCCAAGCACGCATACGACCATCATTGGCACCAAGGCAGAAGCGACTCTCATCGCTGAAGACGACACGTCTCCATTCGTCCCTCCATTCACGCCTGTCGCGACACCACTGGAGGCGGGCTGCACGATGTTGGGGCGTGAGCGGAAGACGGCCTAACGGTGTGCGGGACCGTAGCCCAGCTTCATGGAGACGGTTGCGAATGGTCCTCGCCGATACCCCAGGAGCAACAGTGTCCCTAATTTGCTGGGAAGTGGCGGTGCGGTCCCCTACGGCACTGCGTAGGATCCTACGGTCTTGGCGTGCATCCGTGCGTCGCTGCGGTCCGGTCCCAGGTCGACGGGCACGTGCACCTTTCGCCGACCACTGGCGACAACATCGATGTACTGTGGAGACCTCACGCCCCACGTGTTGAGCAATTCGGCGGTACGTCCACCCGGCCTCCCGCATGCCCACTATACGCCCTCGCTCAAAGTCCGTCAACTGCACATACGGTTCACGTCCACGCTGTCGCGGCATGCTACCAGTGTTAAAGACTGCGATGGAGCTCCGTATGCCACGGCAAACTAGCTGACACTGACGGCGGCGGTGCACAAATGCTGCGCAGCTAGCGCCATTCGACGGCCAACACCGCGGTTCCTGGTGTGTCCGCTGTGCCGTGCGTGTGATCATTGCTTGTACAGACAGCCTTCTCGCAGTGTCCGGAGCAAGTATGGTGGGTCTGACACACCGGTGTCAATGTGTTCTTTTTTCCATTTCCAGGAGTGTAGAATGACTTGTAGTTACGCTATATGCAAATTCACGCTAATACATCTTTTGCCAGAGAATACTGCGAGCGAAGTCGTACTGCATGGTAAGAAATAAGATTCAGAAGTTTGATAGTTGGGTCAACAGCCTTTGTGAAATTTTTAAATGAAATCATTTGAGCTTTTGGCGTTAAAACATTGTTCATTGCGACTGCAATTTCGACAAGCTGTTATTTTTAAGCACTCTGAAAACAGTCAGTCATAAATTACAATACACGTAATTATGAAACTGACAAACACTGAAAGTGAAAATTTTAAAGCTACTTACGTGGTGTGTTGTAACCCAATCGATAATACAAAGCTATACCATGGTGTGTAAGAACAGTTTCACGAGGTGTTGTGAATTTATCAGCTGTTCCATATGCCATATTCGTTATAGAGCTGGTGAAATAACAATGTGAACGTTGATTTTTAAGTTCCATGTTGTAGGCGTGGTAACTGGATCATAAAGGTGGAAAAGATGTAAACGTAGAGAATGAGCTTTGCAATCCAGAAGATGCTAATATATGGAGTCGATATCATGTGGTTTGTGAAATATGTGTGTAGAAAAAAGAAAAGTGACGGAAGTATGTGAGAGATGTAAACAGAATCTAAGAATGATACTGAGAATATAGATCAAAAGTAGGTAAAGAGATGTTTTCATTTCACACTTACTTCCGTAAATTTTCTCTTTTCTACACACACGTGTCACAAACCACACGAGATCGACTCCACGTATTAACATCTCTGGATTACATAGCTCATAATCTTTGTATGTTTACATCTTTGCCTCTATTGTGATCCCGTTACCACGCCTACTACATGAAATTCAAACTTAAGTGTTCACATCATTATTTCACCAGCTCTATAACGTATATGGCATATGGAACAGCTTATAAATTCACACCACCTCATACAACTGTTCTTACACAGCATGATATAGCTTTGTATTATCGACTGGGTTACAACGTCCCACGTAAATAGCTCTAAAATATTCACTTTCAAACGTTTGTCAGTTTCTTAATTACGTGTATTATATTTGACGTCTGATTATTTTCAGAATTCTTGAAAATAACATATCCAAATTACAATAGCAATAACTAATGTTTTAATAGTCAAAAGCGGAAATGATTTCATTTAAAAGTAAGATTCAGTGCAGAAGCAAATCTGGTTACATATTTTTATTGTAATCTGGCAATTTTTGGAGTATGATTATACAAAACCTGCAGCAGTGCTGGTCTCGGAGCTTCCAGGCGAGACACGTTCCCGTTCAATAGAGTGCACGTCGTTGCTTCGTAGAACAGCCAGGAAACCAAACGTGAAGAAATTGTTCGGGGCCAGAAGGCTCGCTATTACCTTAATTTTAATGAATACGACAAGTAGCAAAGCAGAAGGTGATGGAAGGTCTTGGAAAAATGTTAATTTTAAGGCTGTGGTGTGTAATTATGGAGGGAGAACCACAGTGCCAAGAGGAGTGGGATACGAAACGATAATTAAGGTTTAGCGGTCCCTCGACAACAACGTCATTAGAATGGTTCAAATGGCTCTAAGCACTCTGGGACTTAACAAAATGAGCAATCTGGGTGGCAAAATAATTCGCTGGAATTGTCCAGAATGTTCTTTAAACCAGTCGCGAACAATTTGGTTCAAATGGCTCTGAGCACTATGGGACTTAGCATCTGATGTCATCAGTCCCCAAGAACTTAGAACTACTTAAACCTAAGTAACCTAAGGGCATCACACACATCCATACCCGAGGCAGGATTCGAACCTACGACCGTAGCAGCCACGCAGTTCCGTACTGCAGCGCCTAGAACCGCTCGGCCACCGCGGCCGGCCACAAAGTCATTAGAAACGGAGCGTAAGTTTGGATTGTCGAATAATGGAGAAAGAAATTATCATCGTCCACTTCATAGGAAACATTCCTGCGTTTGCCTGAGGGGATTTAGGCTAACCACGAAATATTTTGGCTTGTTCAGTGACTGGTAGTTCGAATACCGGGGCGCGTCGAGACAGACGATCACAGAATCGGCAACACCCGCAATATGAGCGAGTTAGACAGCGGCGAGACCGTGGCTGCTAGAAGAGGACAGCAACCATTCGTGGTTGAGCAGGCACTGGGATTTTCACGTCGCAGCTCTTAAGCATCTACCGTGAGCAGCTCGATGCGGGCTATGCCAGGGCAGCCAGATTCAACTACCACATGCAGCAAAGGGTCGATGAGAGAGGTCGTCGCCAACTATTGCGTATAGACAGACAGCAGACGGTAAATCGATGGCCAGTTCATTGTTAGACAACAACTGGTGACCAGAATCTCATCCTTACCATGGGCAAGACGCCATCTTCCTAAAATTAACGTTCCGTTTTCATCACGTCAAAAGACTAAAATATATGGCAGGAGCGTGCAACAAGGCCACTGGAAGCCAACAAGATGGAAAATCTTCCCCCGACAGTGAATGGCAGTGCATATTGCTACGCAAATGTAAGAGGCTATGGAACGATGCATCCTACTTGTGAAGAGGAAACCGTTTCAGCAGGCGGCGGAGTTGTGTGGGGCTTTGACACTGGTTAAATGGGGACACTGATATGAATACTGTTTTCTCTTGCGGCTGAACGATACAATAGCATGATGATCCATCATCTGCGTCCGTTTAATCGCCTGAAGCTCCTGTTCGTGACCTGCACATGTAGCGAGACCATGTCCCCATCCTGTCGTTGATAAATTGTCACAATGGTTTGACGAAGATTTAACTAGCACTGAGGCTGTGTAATCCTGCTGAGCAAATATGGGACGCCATGGAGCGAGATGTAAGTCGCATTAACAAAGGTCCGAGCAGGCTCCATTAGCTTTAGTTGGCAAGTGAGCGATTCTGGGTCTGGATGGGTGCCCAGCGAGTTCTGTGTATAGTAGTCTATGAGAAACGGTTTGCCCACGCTACTAGGCCAATAAATGTGTAATATACAAACCGATTGTATCTCCTAAGAATCCCGACGTTGATTTTCTCTAATGTTTCGGTATATAACTGCAAATCCGTATTTCAGTTTTTAGATCCGGACACAGCGTCGACGGAAAATGTTGTTTCTTGATACAAATCAACTGTTTTTAAAGAGAAATTTAATACCCCATTGTATAGAACCATCCACAACTAGTCACACGTGGCGTTTGGTTTTACGATGTATGTTAGCAGATACAGTGAAACATGAATATTAACCAGCAACGACCCAGTAGCTCTGCTACATGGCGGCAACAGGCCTCAGGGTGCGGACCAGTACACGACACGAGGAAATTCGAACACTTCAAAAATGTTTTCACAGTATGGCTTGAAATTTTACTTGCACATGGTTGTATTACTAATTTGGCTCTCTGGCTTACTCTTAACCATTCTATATCAACAGACACCGAAAGATTAGTAAACATTTCTTCGCCACTTTTCCCCTGTCCTACATGATACATCTGAGCGTGTTGTCATTCTTCGCCTTTTGCTGTAGATGTTAACGTATGCCGATAAAACGAGTATTACCTGCGCTAACTTGGGACAGCGCAATCGAATGGACTGATAAAGTTCCACTTAAAAAAACTGTTTGTAGCGGGAAACCGATGTTTTCTGACTACACAGGTATCGTACAGGGCACATGATGATCAGTATTCATTTAAGCTGAGTCCGTCTCCAGATTGCAAAATGGAATTAGTGAATATATACCGACATACAAGAGAAAATGTGTCTGACAACTTTTAGAGGAGAGACGTACAACTGTAAGTCGGATCGACGTTAGTAGCATTACCTTGACACGTGAGAATTACTGTGTCATCCAAGGAACTGAGAACTGGCCAAAATATTAGGTAGAGATCTGTTCGCGCAGTAACACTCGGAGAGGTGATGTTGGTTTAGCAACAGACTTCATTCAAGCTTCCTTCTTCTGAAAAAAAAAACAATCTTCTAAAAACACAGTGCAAAGACTCTTTCTTGCTAGAGGACACTAGGAGTTTAACCTGTGAACAGGTTGTTTGAACTTAAAGATGCAGGTTGTTTATGTCGAGTCCTGTATTGACATTTTGCAGTTCTAATTTCCCATGCTATCGTGAAGAAATCGAATGAAGCTGTATTATTTACGTGCGTGTGTATATAGTTGTCTTCTATAATACAAGGGTGACCAAAAAGTTCCCATTTGAAGGTAGTACAGTCCAGACTCGGTATGACAACGAGACAAAATCGTCTTGAGCGTTTAGGAAATCGTACCACCAACGCACCAAGTTGAAGATATCCGTTTGGTGAAACACCGTTTCCTGTAACCTGAAGAAGTCTGTAATCGCCTGCTCGCTGAAAGGAATCGTCGACCTCTCAAGACCTTGTTAAATGGATCAAAGGTGAGATGCTAAACGGAGAGAGATAAGGACTAAAAGGTGGATACTCGAATGTGTCTCACTTCTCGAGTGTCTCCACTTGAGCTGGCGTAACTTCTGCGTTACGACATTTTTTCATATGGGGACGTGCGTTGTCATGATGCAGCAACACCCCTTGTCGCAGTTTTACTGGGCCTTATTAGGATGATTCAGGTACCAGCAACTGTCAACAGGTCGTGAAGGAATGCTCGATCGCATCAGGAACGCCTTTGCTGACATTCCTGCAGATATGCTTCTGTACTGTGTACGGTAATTTTAAATGTATTGAAGTTGACGGCCCTACTTTTGAACATTTACTCTAATTGTAAGCCAAGGCCACAGTGGCACAACATCAGTCCTTTGTTTATGTCTGAGGAATATAACATTGCCAATGGGGTTTCCAATTAGAAGTTATGAAATCCTGACCTGTCCTACCCTTGCAGAATGGAGGTGGGGTCGATATTCAAGGGCCATTGAGTAGCATGTCATAAATGTAGATTGTATACACATTTCTATTAAAGCACCATCTGTGGCGAAACGAAGAAAATTCTTCAGACAAAACCTACGTAAATTTTTCCATAGAACTGTAATCTGCAATAAAAAAACGGGTTTTCCCATTAAAGATTTCAGTGTTTCCCGGCCAACCACGAATCGGGTTGGGGACGGGGGAGTCGAGGGTGTTGTCGTTGGATGTCTCCCTCCCAGACAAACAAATTGGAATTATATATTTTTTTGTTCCGATGTGTAGTTCTCGAGATGTTTCAATGTCTTCAGTGAAAATGAACACCCAGTATACCAGCATAGGAGTCGCACTGTTTTGCATATACGATGCACCAACACCCTAAAATGGAACGTTTTTCATCGCTCCATATATATTGATAACATGCCTTGTTTTTCTAGAGCTATTAGTACGAATTTTATTGAAAGTCAGTTCAAAGATTTTTAAAAAATGTGAATTCCGGAAAAAGTTGTAATTGATATTCATTTCCCCATTCTGTAATTTCTTTCTACAATAGCAAATTGGCTTGTGCATTCACTTCGAAACTCCGCTTCTGCCTTTGCTTGATGAAGATAGTATGTTTGTTCTATGAGGCTGGTTATAAATTTTGCGACTATTTTGTACATTAAATATGGGAGGTCGATACGTCTTTAGTTCGTTTTGTTTTGTGTCTCCTTTCTAGTGAAGCAGAACAGGTAGAGCATTTCTTCAGTACCGAAGAATTATCATTCTCTGCATTCGCTCTGTAAATAGTATTGCAAATTCCTTTAGTATTAATTTATATGTGTTCTTGTTTCTTACCTCGAGTGGCTTTACACACCTTCTTTTACATTCCTTTCGGTGTGTAGCTATCTTCATTATTTTCTGTCTTATCTCTGAAACTAAAAAATTATGGAGGGAAATATTCTGAGACTTGTACAGTTTCATTTCTGTTGTTAGTTACTATGCCATTTTTACTGGTGAAACGCCGAGTTTTCCTCAGCACAAGCTTCCAGTTTCTGGTTTTTATGTGCTCATTGTTTACACTTATTTCTCTTACCATAGCCGGCCGGAGTGGCCGCGCGGTTCTAGGCGCTACAGTCTGGAGCCGAGCGACCGCTACGGTCGTAGGTTCGAATCCTGCCTCGGGAATGGATGTGTGTGATGTCCTTAGGTTAGTTAGATTTAATTAGTTCTAAGTTCTAGGCGACTGATTACCTCAGAAGTTAAGTCGCATAGTGCTCAGAGCCGTTTGAACCATTTGAATCTCTTACCATATTTTCATTGAGTCTTCCAAAACCTGTCTCCTTGGTTAACGCAGATTGCTGACGTAAAATGAAACAGTGCACCGCTCATAACATTTTATGTAGTGACATTGTAATTTTTATTACGATGTGAAAAGGGTAACTAATACATGGTTTTATTATCTGAAGACATCAATTTTATATTCATCTAACATGATGCTGTAAATGCTTTTAAGAAACTCATGATGGTAATAGGTTGTGTAAATAACTCAAGGCGTAATTGTTTAAATAACTCAAGGCGTAATTATGACTTTTTCAAATAATTTCACATTTCGTCTATATGTGTATAGCCTTAATTTTACGAGATATTGAACGTGGTACTTGATTTAATCTGGTATGCCTCCCCTTTTTTGAAGTGAATTCCAATATTCGACTCTTTTGAAGTGGTACCAGATAGTAATGTGCTACGTCTCTGCTAGTGGAATTCATGGCAGTGAAGTGATAAACATGTTCCAGTTTGTTTTGCGGAATTAACGCAGTAATAATTACGTAAATAAAAATGAATATTTGATAGGACACGTTTTTAAATAAAACATACGTGTATTTATTCTAGCCCCATACTGAGTCCTAACCCATACTAGTCGTCCTGGAAATTTTTAATTCTGAATTTTTAATAGTTACAAAAATACTTGTAGGATTTAAAGGATTTAAAACAAAAACGTGGGTGCATGCAGTAGATAACAGCTGATGCATCCATGCAGCAATTAGTGTAATGGTAAGGAGGTAAACTATTCATACATCAATTAGGTATAGCATGGCCCCCACGGCTTTCGTTTTAAATCCTACGAGTATTTTCATACAATTTAAAAATTCACAATTACAAATTTTCAGGACTATCTGTACAGAGATAGGAATCTGTATAGGGATGGGAGCAATTATTTTATACTTTTTAGTCCAATTTGAAAGCATGGTATATTAAAAATTTATTTTCATTTAAATAATTACTTTCCGCTTTTAAGTCAGGTGTGTGTGAAATTTTTAAATTGAATTTAAACATATTGATGAGATTATAAGAGACATACGTTAAATTGCAGGTGTATTTCAGTGTCTGTTCACCTGATGATCTTTGAACTACAATAATGTTGTATCTACTTAAAAATAGTATATAAATCGTAAATGTTGTTTCCCTAAAAAATAAAACAAAGAAGCAATCGTAATTAATTCTGTCTTGATTTTTATGAGATCTTTATTTAAATAGTAGCTTAATCTCCACGGCCTTGCCCTTGTGCACGAACTTTATCTATATTGCCGACATCTCCTCCTTCCCTTTCATGCTGATCATTTCCCACTTCCCCCTCACCTATCTTTCTCCTCCTCCTGCACTTTCTGTCCATCTCCTCCTCTTTCACTGTTCAGCTGTGCCCGTCTGCAACTGTGTCTGCTGCTACGCTTTCTGATACTACCTGCACAACACACCTATCGTGCAAAGCAACTTACATGTCAGGATTTACCAAATTTTTTCAACCCCACTCCCAGCTCTGTCGAGCAGACGGACAAGAAAGCCAGTTAATATTGCACAGTCATTCAGTTCTGAGGTATGTTTAAAATTTCAAGTCAGTAGCTCATCTGGAAGTTAATTATATTCCATTGCAAAATTTATACCGAACGTAGAGACAGACAAGAAAGCAACCTAATAAAAAGGTAGCAAAGTAGCTTGGAATGGAAACGTGGCAGAATGTCTGAAAGTAGCTATTGTACTTGAATGTGCCCATGACGACACCATGAATTACGTTGTCCAATTTATTTGTCTATCAACACAGATTTTCCGACGTGCCTACAAGGAATGGTGTACCACTTGCAGCCAAATTATTAGATCTAAGAACGGTCGTAAAGGACAAGAACCAGAGAGAAGTGTTACGCCTTGTCAATGACAACCAATTTCAATCCCAATAGGAATTGTTGCTGTCACTGAATGCTGATGCATCTCAACCAGTTTCGTAACGAACACTGTCAGGTGAACTACATGCAACGGATATAGGGATTCGAATACTTCGAAAAGGCCGTTGTTCACAGCGGAACATCAGGCTCCATATCTTCAATGAGGCAAACAAGACACAAACTGGACAGTAACTGTGTGGAGACGCACTGTGGTTCTAAGAGTAGCGATTTTTCCGCTTTTCAAATGATGTTAGGTTTTGAGTGCGCTAACAGCTTCATGAAGTGATTACTCTGCAGAGTGTGTAGTTCAGGCATGAGGTTCTTCTGTGGCGTTTCGTAGGTGTTTCTCATATCATGACTCTGGCCCACTAACGCTGGTTACAGGGAGCATAAAACATTTTTTTAAAATTTTAAAATATTCATCCATTTGCTTGTCAAGTATTATAGCATTTATTTATTTCTTCATGCTAAAACAGCAAACTTCAGCATACAACCTACATACGTAATAGCACTTACAAACTAATTGATGATTTAAAATGGAAGACAATGGTACATCTTGCAGGACATAGTTTACACTGGTATAATTGGTCTGTAGTTTGTTGAACCCCAGTCATAGAGTGCTGATGACGTGGAATATCCTCGTATCTGAAAATTGTCTTTTAACCTTGCAATCCCTGCTCTGAGCCTGTTCAGATTTTTCTACAGGGGCATTCCTCAGTGAAACGAGCAGCTAGAATTTCCGATGGTATCATCCAATGGTGTTCACACCTCATCTTTCACATACGTAATCGGGAACTTCTGTTGACCATTGTTAACTGCAGCCTTCACGAAACTTTTCCTGGATATCTTCCCTGAGTGAGGCGGTTGGTGATCATGTAATGAGTGTTAATCGGAGTTAGATACCTTATACCTTTTATGCGTGCCACTCCCTTACGTCTGATGTCTTGAGTGGTAATTTCGGCTAAATGGTGGAGTTTATCCCGGAGTGTATGCTTAAGATATTCAGTAATGACTCTACGTGGCTCGCTAAGAGTAATATTCAGATGTTCAACGTGGACAGAATTGTAGCAAACAGGGTTAGATTAGCCACCTGCTGCATAACACAGAGACAAATGTGTAGTATTAACTGTTTTTACTGCTGTACGTCAGAATATTCCCGTAATTTGGCACAAATATTATATGTTGCAGATACGTTTTGCTTTAAATTCAAACAGCATTGCCAGAAAGTCAATATAGGTCAAGAATGACCCAAAAATATTTGGGCTGGAAACTGCATTCCAGCTGGCTCCTCTCCAAATTACTCAAAGTTTCCTCTAGAACCTGTCTGTTCCTGAAATGGGATGCGCGCAATTGTGTGTTGATGGGATCTTCCTTCAACTGACATCACTATTTATCTAAATCCTTCAAAGCAACGTTAAAGTTAATTTCACCTGTTCGAAGGTCTCACTCTGGGAAGAGAGAGCGAGATCAACATCACACATGAAACTCTGTGTGTGTCTATGCCGGGGTAGTTCAAAAGGTTCAAATGGCTCTGAGCACTATGGGATTTAACATCTATGGTCATCAGTCCCCTAGAACTTAGAACTACTTAAACCTAACTAACCTAAGGACAGCACACATCACCCAGTCATCACGAGGCAGAGAAAATCCCTGACCCCGCCGGGAATCGAACCCGGGAACCCGGGCGTGGGAAGCGAGAACGCTACCGCACGACCACGAGCTGAGGAGGCCAGGGTAGTCGTTAGTATAAATATTAAGAAACAGAGGCGCCAAAACACTGTTCTGGAGTAATTCATTGTTTTGGATCAACCATCAACTCTGCTGCCCATGAAATTCTGCGAAAAACCATCTACACTGCGCAACAGAATTAAAGCGTAACTTTTTCGAAACCCCGTAATTGCCACCCACTGCGACGCCTAAGTTTTAAATTTGTCTCAAGGTGCGTAGCCCTTCCTCTGCAATAATGCAAACGCGTGGCGCCCTGCGACGTCACCCTCGGGCTCGGCGACGCTTGAAACAGCAAGACGTCGACACATGAGAAAAAAATGCTACAGCTCAGAAGTTAATGTGACGTGTAAGGAGGATTCTCACACTGGTACCAAATTTCACCAGAATTCAGCTCAATGCCGCCGTGGACGTTCCAGACGATGGCTAGGCGTCACACCACCTCTTACCCCCAAGTCACGCATTCTTTTGACTTCTCTGCTATGGAAGTATTTTGAACGAGGTCTTGAATGATTCGTGTAAGATGAGAATCTCCAGTTACTCGATACAATTTGCGCGGGAGCATTCTTTGGTTGAATGTATCATATCCTAATCTTAGATCAACAAACGGCGCCCCAGTGATATGTCTTGCCTCCGAATTCGTCATTACGCTAGGTTGGGTTTAATACCTGTGCTGTACAGTCTATGCCAGGTCTAAATCCTGCTTTCTGTGGGACTAAGATGGTTTCATCTGCTTGTAAGAGCCTATTACGTACGATTAGTTCAAAGACCCTGTACAGATGAGATAGAATAGAGATTGGTCCGTAGCTTTTTAGTTGTCAACTTGCTTGGATTTAGTCAAGGATTCGTCAATGTGACAGTCCGGTTTACCATCCTTAAGCAGCAAATGATCAGCAGAACCATTGGTATGTACAGATCTGTTAGTTGGATCATTACGTAATCTCTTCAGTGGTCTCCATGTTTTTTGCAACTTCTGGACGTATCTAGTTCTTTCATGAGTTCTGTCCGCTTCTCTCTTGACTTCAGTGATTAAGTTGTTAATATGCTCGCAAGCTAGAGTTATTTTCTCCATCCATGGGTCTCCCTTGAAAATTTGAAGGTACTAATTTAGTTTTTGGCTTTTGTTCGGTGTATGTCCTTGTGTATAACCGATTCTGCAACCTATAGCAATAATCACCAGCCGGCCGGTGTGGCCGAGCGGTTCTAGGCGCTTCAGTCTGGAACCGCGCGACCGCTACGGTCGCAGGTTCGAATCCTGCCTCGGGCATGGATGTGTGCGATGTCCTTAGGTTAGTTAGGTTTAAGTAGTTCTGAGTTCTAGGGGACTGATGACCTCAGATGTTAAGTCTCATAGTGCTCAGAACCATTTGAATAATCACCCGAAAGCACTTCCGTACTTCAACAAACTGATCATAGGCCTGAGGGTTAGGGACTAATCCAGTTATCTTCTGCTCCAATATGACACTGATTTTCTCCCAGTTAGCCTTTCTGAATTTAAAACCTGTGGTCCTATTGCCGATAAAATTAGGAGGCGGATATTAAAGCCAAGCCTTCATCTGCAGCTATTGAACGATGTTGATTGCTTGTTATCATGAATTCATGTTATCTGGCAAGAGTCTGTTAATTGAAGAGCATTGTCAGCGTTCGTATGATCATTATAACCCCATTTAGTATTACATTCGAAATATCCAATTAAGAACTTCATCCTGTCTTTATGAAACTTCTCAGGCCCGTCGAAAAGAAATTTATTACCTCGAGGTTTGTATACAGAGGAAATAACACAATCACTAAGTTCCATGGTGATCTAAATTGTTTCTCTCTCTCGTCGGATCAGTGGATATGATCTTAATATACGATTCTGCAAACGCTGAACTCCCTTTCAGCAACGAGAGACATACCAAGGATCCTGGGGCGGGGATGACAACTTCTGTGGGTTCCTTGCATATACAAGACATTACATTTCTGAGCGCTGCATAGCTACTCCACCAAGTGTCATGTTGACTGAAATTATTGCCTTACTTGGCCCTGACAAGGGATAATGTTTATCTGGAAGATTATCTTTCATTTCAAAGGGTGTCTTACTACTGACGCTAGTAATTTTACAGTATTGTTACCACTGTCCAGGGGACTCCAGATCGCAGGTAAATTTTGCAATCTTCTGGAAGACTCCTTTCGTTAATACAGTAGGTTTACTGAAATCATTTATTTTCTACAGCGGACATAGGTTGGCTGTTTAAAGTCGCTGACGACGTGCAATAAATTTTTTGGTCGGAGAAAAGTCAGTTCATATCAATAAAATGCCTATTAGTGTTCAGTGCGTGAATTTGTTTCGTAAGAGAAGGAGGTAACATGAGATAGGCCG
Source organism: Schistocerca piceifrons (assembly GCF_021461385.2). Lineage (NCBI taxonomy): Eukaryota > Metazoa > Arthropoda > Insecta > Orthoptera > Acrididae > Schistocerca > Schistocerca piceifrons. The sequence continues at coordinate 735,843,457 of NC_060149.1, read as the reverse complement.
TTCAAGTGTGGTGCTCTATCTGAAACTTCGAATGATCAGTAGATTAAGCTTGTGCTGGCGATGTCTACGTGCCAGCGGTAACTATAAAAGTCTAGTCTCTAGAGAATAAAGATGCGTCGGAGATTTTAAGTGGCATTACACGCTGCCGTTAACCAATAAACGCCCAGGAGAAGCTGGAACGAGAGAAATAAGGGCAAAAGCGGAAAATTTACACAGTCACGCTGACAGATAATTTACCCACTAAAAAATACGACGTCTGTAGCGTTCAGAATGAGCCATCATCCATCTTAGATACTGTGACCGTTAATTTACGAACGTTGGTACACCACATCAAAGATTTTATTCCTCATAACAGCTAGGTTGTAGCCTGCAACGAAAACTAACACACAGAATGAGAAGCAGTTACATACTCGTTGTAGTATAACATCATTTACTGTTCTTAAGAGCTGTTTGACACTTGAAAATCGTTTATTGTGTTGCATTCTCTTTTAAACATATCTTCCTCCTGCGTTTGTTTGAAAGGTATACTTTTTATGGTTAGTAATACTTAAATTAAATTGTCACATTTATCCACTTTGGTGCTACGGTTTTTACGAGGTTAATACATTTCCAGATTTTTGTATCTTGTCTGCGTCTTTTTTGTCCTGAGAATTTCGCCAGGTACGAGTAGGACTCACGCACGAAGGGTTCCGCACAAACTTAATTATGTGGTCGGACAGTTAACCCATTCCGAGAATCGAGGATCTCGAAGATGTTTGCCTGTTATCAACATTGATACTGGCACAATGTTGGTCCCACGGAATCAGACTTTCCAGAATGTCGTAAGTAGGATCACAAGTGAGAAAGGAAACATTTTTTTCGTGTGATACAATTATAAATTAAGAATTTGTACTCTTTTTCCCTTTACTTTTACTGTGAAACCATTCTTCTTGCCAAATACCGCGCGACCGCTACGGTCGAAGGTTCGAATCCTGCCTCGGGCATGGCTGTGTGTGATGTTCTTAGGTTACTTAGGTTTAAGTAGTTCTAAGTTCTAGGGGACTGATGACTTCAGATGTTAAGTCCCATAGTGCTCAGAGCCATTTGAACCATTCTTGCCAAATTTCATGATTGTAGTCAAACAGGAAGTATCCTATGAGTTTTGATGAGTGAGTTTGCGAGTATCATAATATGAGACATAAATGGCCGTAACGTTTGATTGCACTGACTTAGATGCTTCACTTTCTTACGTCACCGAGCGGCAGTAGACTTCCATATGTGGCATAAATTTCAACTTCACTGTTGCAGCTATTCCTGAGAAAAAGGATTTAGGACAGTCGGACAGACGGACAGACAGAATGTAGTGGGTATAATAATTATGTACAATAATTGTTACCTATGTTTGTGTACAATAATAGTGCGTTATTCATTGTTGTTCAAAGCAGAGATCCGGGAGAAAAATACGTAAAGAGTTATTATAGGTTAAGTGAACATTTTGGAGGCTTTGACACGTTAAGCCACAATATTTGGAAGTGGCACCAGTCGAACAAGGAGGCCGGTAAGCACCGGAGTTTTTGCAGCAGCAGCCAGCACTTAAACAGATCAACGGCCGAGCGGATGGGCAATGTTTCCAAGGAGAACAACGACCAGCACAGTTCACACATCTGCGGTCAGTGCTCCAGGAACTTCCACCATACTGAACTCACGCGCGTATCGTATGTGGCGGTGCGGAGCACGACGACAGGGCAATGCCGAACACGCCAGTATAGAGGTAAAACAAGGAAAGCCGGCACATGTGTCGACATTGGTCACGTTTCTGTCCAAAATGAGAAGCATAGATCAACAACCGAAGGGTCAGTCGCCGTCCTGGAAACTTCTTTGGCGAAAATACCGAATAAATACCTCCGACAAACGGGCATGAGGATGTCCTTTGAGGGGAGAAAGAAGAGATGAAGAAACGTCGCCTGAACGGGCGGACCGATGGTTAGTCAGCGGCCGTCATACTTCGCTGCGACGACTTAATCGCTACGCTGCTCGACAGATGATGATGTCGGTACCGCACCAGTAGGTCAACGCAGAAGATGTCACCCCAGATGATACCAGAAAGAAGTTTGTGTGTTACTTACCCAGGTGCTGGTGAAGACGGAGGGACTGTGGCCTCACCAAATGGGTCACCCGTGAACCTAGAGGTTGGTGAGTTCCGCCAGAAGACGCCGAATCTGAGAGTCACTGGTTCGATTACGGGACGCTATGCCACGCCGGAGCCGCTTGTTAATAACGCAACGAGCGAATTCACAAGGAGAAGACCGCGTCGCCGCTGCAGTGGGTTAAGGGTACGGTGCTGAAGGGAAGAATACGCCGCTTGGCGCTTCGCCGCAACACGAGCCGTCACCGCGTCAGTGGTCACTTGAATATGTATGCTACGACTCCGTACTGCACCGCTACCGCAATGAATTGAGCGAGTTAAAACACAATGCATTACTCTGTCTCTTTAAAGGGTCTTACATGTCAATAAATGACTGATAGTGGAACCACCAAAGTGTCACTCACGCCTCACCTACTGAGCCAAGGAAAGAACCCATTCAACCCCCCAAAGTGTCGCTTTCCCTCCCGCCGTCCCTACAAAAATAATGACACTGCCCCCATCTATCAGTGACGCTCAATATCTTGGGTCACAAAACCCCGACTCGCTACAAACCAGACATACGAGGGCTGTCCAGAAAGTAAGTTCCGATTGATCGCGAAATGGAAACCACAGTGAAAATCAGAAATGTTTTATTTGTAACAGTTAGCTACACCTTCCAATTACTTCTCTACGTAGTCCCCGTTCTGACTCAGACATTTGTCGTAGCGTTGTACAAACTTTCCAATACCCTCATCATAGAAGGCAGCCGCCAGTGCTCTCCGCAAATTCTCTACGCTGGCCTACAGCTCGTTGTCTGTGCCAAAATGTTGTCTTCATAGCCAGCGGTTCATGTGAGCAGAGACGAAAGTCAGAGAGAGACAATTACGGACTGTATTGTGGGTAATCAAACATTTTCAATTGAAAACGATGCAGGAGCATCTTCACTACCCCTGCAGAAGGTAGCTGAGAATCGTCTTGAAGAAGAAACAGCACGACAGTTATGTAATGTTGGCTGCATAGCTTCAGGCGAAATTTTTCACCAGCCCCTAGTACTTGGCGGGAGATAATATTTTCTAGACATCTTTACGCGCTCACTGTGAACTCAGAAATGAGAAGAGCGACGTGATGCTATCTAGGGTCATACTAGAGACACTGCCCAACACATCTATGCAAAGCTTTATTGGATTTTCATAGTCGTTTCCATTTCACGACCGATCGGAACTTACTTTGTGGACACCCCTCGTACAACAAATTGATCCCGTAAGGGTTCCGTTTTTACTCATTGAGGTACGGAATCCTAAAAAGTAGAACATTGTTCAAATACCGACAAATTTTCTTTGCCTGTGGCCACCCTATTGCAAGGTGCTTTAGTATTTCTTTAAATTTCTTCTGAAACAATATAACGAGGCACATTTCCCTTCTTTACACCTCGAACGACACTGTTTGCCTCATCTGACATCTTAGTTTCCGAATGGTATTACTTTCATTAATGGAATTGAAATGAGTATTTGGCGTCATTGGCCGGGAGGCCCCTCACGGGCAGGTCTGGCCGCCTTGGTGCAGGTCTTATTACATTAGACGCCACATTGGGTGACCTGTGCGCCGGATTGGGATGGAATGAATGACTAAACTAGAAAATCCCCGACCCAGCAGGAAACCGAACCTGGGCCCGTAGGACGGCAATCCGTCACGCTGACCACTCAGCTACTGGGGCGGACACTTTCATTGATAATGTTGTCTCTAATTAATATCTTGAGCTATATAATCATGTAAGGAACTATTGTACAATTTTATGTTTGTTGTAAGTTATTGTGTCATCTACTACATGAAATGAGGATGTGTTGTGCCTACCACATGTAGGTCTCTATTTGGTCTGCTTCTTACTCTTACTGTCTTCAGTTACTTCTCAAAATGAGCGTTACCTCGCTATGTGGCGCAATGTTACGCCACTAAACTAGTATCCATTGCGATGGTGATTCAAATCCTCGTGCAACCGTTCACATTTAAGTTTAACTTGGATTCTCTAAATAGGTTAAGGCAATTGTCAGGTTGGTTCATTTGAAAGCGCAAGGCTGATTTCCTTCCCAAATCAAAACTTGTGCTCCACCTCTAATCAAAACAATTGCTCTGAGCACTATGGGACTTAACTTCTGAGGTCATCAGTCCCCTAGAACTTAGAACTACTTAAACCTAACTAACCTAAGGACATCACACACATCCATGCCCGAGGCAGGATTCGTACCTGCGACCGTAGCGGTCGCGCGGCTCCAGACTGTAGCGTCTAGAACCGCTCGGCCACTCCGGCCGGCACCTCTAATCACCTCGACATTTTAGAGTCGTTAAACTCTAATCTTTCCTGCTTCTGACAGAACGTTCGTTAGATCTCTTTGCATTTCCTTCCACTCATTATAGTCTATCATGTTCCTGTAATCATTCAGTTCAAAGTACCTCTTTCTCCTTAATAGTTTCCACGTTCTGTTGAGAGTTTTCATCTACTTTTTTCGTACATGCAGCATATTTTTCTATTTGAATAAGTAGCTTCAATAAATAATATCTCCTTTCGTCCATGTGTAACTTTGGTATTTTAAAATGTTGAATTTATTACTTCTATAGCGACCTGGAGATGAATGGGGCTGCTACAGCACAACGGTGGTCGAATGGCATGTTGTGGAAGCTGAATTACTGGTCGGGGTGCCTACGAAAACTCTGCTGCAAGATACACCATATTTTGTTCGTCTTTGATTACAACGTTGGAGGACTGTGGCGCCCCTGGATATGCCCCCTGCAGGCGCACAGTTCACGGGCGATGCCGATGATGCCGAAAAGCCTCAGCAGTGTGATGGCCGACTGATATCCACATCCGGCTTTTCTGACACTGTTTACCTCATTCAGCAGCACATGCCTGAGTTAGCACTATGTATCGTCGAGTGAGCAGTGTCAGTGACGCGTGCGTCTGCTGAATTCACGTAGGTGGCCATGGCTACTAAAGTGCGCGTCATTTACGACGGCGGCCGAGTTTAGGTTCGTTCTGCGCATCTGACGTCACAAAATACAGTCAGCCAATAAACAGAGAACGACGTTGCCAGAGCTCGACTGCAGTGCAGAGCACAGACGAGTGTCTTCAGTTTTAGAAACGTTCAGTCATAAATAAAGTAATTGAACAAAAACAATGTCTTGTTAGCACACTTTCTTTTATAGAAAGTTTGGAAAAAGCATTATTTATACCAATTACTTCATATTGTATTAATTACTTAAACTAAACAAGCAATAAGCCACCTAATTCAGTCGATAGCAAGGAAAGGTGTTTGTATCATTCTCACTAACCGCTTTTCCGCAATAAAGAACAGCGGTAATTGTTTATTTCCTATTGTACTTCGACGAAGCGTGAGTAATTCATAGTCATACCAACAGTGTTTGTCGGTATTTTGTGTGAACTTTTAAAGTCCTCAAGGATGTCTATTGGATAGCGAGCTACGTTAGTGTAATGGTTAAAGTATTTGGTTACTGAGCAAAAGTTTCTGAGTTCAAACGTTGTTGAATGCTTAATATTTTCTTTATTTAAAAACAATATCGACGTGTCTTACTTTATGAATTTTATTCGTTTGAACGTAATTTTTTGAAATTTCTAGTGGCAACTGAAATCGACCATACGGAAAGTATACACTATGGACTTTTACCTCTGCAAACTCTTAAAAATTTCGTGCAATGGTTTACTACATCTAATGATGTACAATAACTGCGTTGAACATCGAAACAAAATCAAATCATTTATGGAGGGGAAGGTATAAGTCAAGAAGATGTGTAAAAATCAAATTATTGGGCCAAATAGTTTTTGTGAAATCGAATGATAAAGTGTGTCAAAACAGTCGAAACACCATGTGTCTGCACAGGCGAGCAGTGTAGTGATGACAAATTGCGGGGAGCACGTCTTTGTAGTAGCGAAAGGGTTAATGCGGCCGTGGTGACTTTACTTCATAAACTGCGCGCTCCTCCCTAAACGTAAGTTTGCGAACTATATAATGGCGCTGCTTCTCTTGGCGCGTGCAACTGACAATGCAACAATCTCCCGCGTCTGGGCGCGCATGCGCGAACCGCCAAGATAAAAGAACTGAACTATAGTTTAGGAGTTCGCCCTGGTGGGGAGGGATGAGGCAGTGCAGCCATGGACGCAAACCGCTGCCCACCAGGCAGAAGTTTTACATCTATATCTACATGATTTCTCTGCTATTCACTATTAAGTGCTTGGCAGTGTGTTCAATCAACCACCTACAAGCTGTCTCTCTACCATTCCACTTTCGGACGGCACGCGGGAAAAACGAGCACTTAAATTTTTCTGTGCGAGCCCTGATTTATTTTATCAACAATGGTTCAAATGGGTCTGAGCACTATGCGACTTAACTTCTGAGGTCATCAGTCGCCTAGAACTTAGAACTAATTAAACCTAACTAACCTAAGGACATCACACACATCTATGCCCGAGGCAGGATTCGAACCTGCGACCGTAGCGGTCGATCGGCTCCAGACTGCAGCGCCTAGAACTGCACGACCACTCCGGCCGGCATCTATTTTATCTTGATGATCATTCCTCCCTATGTAGGTGGGTGCCAACAGAATGTTTCCGCAATCGCAGGAGAAAACTGATGGTTGAAATTTCATGAGAAGATCCCGTTACAACGAACAACACCCTTGTTTTAATGACTGCTATTCCAGTTCACGTATCATGTCTGTGGCGCTATCTCCCCTATTTCATGATAGTACTAAACGAGCCGCCCTTCTTTGAACTTTTTCGATGTCATCCGTCCGTCTCATCTGATGTGGATCCCACATCACTCAGCCCCCCCCACCACCCTCCCCCCACGGGGTTCGCCACTCTTTGGTGTGTTTGTGCTTGGCTACCACAGGGCCCCAGCCTTTGCAACACTTTTTCCCTTCCGTGCTGTATGTCTGTCTTCTTGCTATTCTTTTTCCCCTCCTTTGGGAACATGTCTGGGGTATTAGTAGAAATGTTCTGCATTCTGTAGCTGACCTGCGAACATTCTCAACTTTCTTTTTGGCTCCGTTTTCCTTTCTTTGTTTCTCTCCTCTCTTTCCTGATGACGGTCAGTCCTTCGCCACGGTCAATCCGTTTATTATTCCGAAGGGTGTTGAAATCCTGCTCTCGTTTACGGAATGCCACTTTGATTTTGGAGACGGATTCTGATTCTCAAGCACAACAACTACTCGCTACCTCGCTTCTCCATCGGTACCATGTTCCTGTCGAGGAACAAAGAACTTTTAATTCTTCCCATGGTGTAATGTACACCAGGCTACTTGACCGTCTAACTGATGCTAAAATACAATCTCACCTCTCTGATCAGGGTATCATTGCCATCCATCGTGTAATGAAAAAGGTCGATTCCTCCTTGGATTCCACCTGCACTCTTTTCATCACCTTTAATACGGTGGTGCTGCTGTCAAAGATTAAAGCAGGCTATGAAATCATCACAGTCCGGCCGTACATTCCGAATCCAATGCGCTGTTACCAGTGTCGTTGGTACAATCACACTAGAATGTCTTGTCGACACACAACCAAATGCGTAACCTGTGGCAGGGATGCATCAGCTGCCATGGCGGCCATGCCGCCTTCTCCTGGGATTGTCCCATGTATCTAGATGAGCGACCTGTTCGAGAGATAAAGGAAAAACTGCCTTATCTAGTAGCTCGCAAGTCACTGGCGAGTCGCAAACCCTGTGTTCTCCCATCTGACACCTATAGTTCAATTCCTGTTGCCGCTCGCTCCACGAAGATCATGGCCACGCAGACATGTGACATCAAATTTGGCTCTGAGGTTGTGAAGTCTCCCAGTGTCAAGATAGCATCGCCGTCGCCCCGGACCGCTGTGCAACAAATAAAAAAAATGGTTCAAATGGTTCTGAGCACTATGGGACTTAACATCTGAGGTGATCAGTCCACTAGACTTAGAACTACTTAAACCTAACTAACCCAAGGACGTCACACACTTCCATGACCGAGGCAGGATTCGAACCTGCGACCGTAGCAGCAGCGCGGTTCTTGACTGAAGCGCCTAGAACCACTCGGCCACAGCAGCTGGCTGAGTGCAATAAACCGTCAAACTCTCGCCTGAAGGGGCGAAGCTACCCATCAAACAACCGGCTCTCAGGAAAGAACAGGACGAGTACTCCCAAGAAGATCTCCTCCGTCCCTCCAGCCAAACAACACTCAAGTCTTCCTCTACCCAGAACGGCTCAAAGAAGTCCGCTAAAGACAAACGGTCTTCTTCTTCACCGACTCGAAGATTGTGCTCGATGGTGTCGCCCCGTGGTCACTTAGCCTGGTCGGCTTCTGTCTCGCTGGTGCGGACCACCAACCGTTTTTCAGCGCTGGACTCCGCAGACCAACCGCATAAGCACGCAGATGCTTCTGTGGACCCCATGGAGCAGGATCCTCCTGTTTCTGTGCTCTGTAGTAGCTATTCTCCACCGGCTGTCCCTTGGGGCCACCGAATTGACACACCTCTTCCTCCTCAAGACTGTCGTCCAATAGAACGTTCACGGCCTTTGGTCCCACAATGAGGATTCATGGCTGCTTCTAGCGTCACAGCAGGGTACTCTGCCTTCAGGAAACGAAATGCGCCCTCAAGACCGCTTTGAGCTTTCACATTACTTACCGATTCGTTTTGACCTTCCCCCTGAGGTCGGCATCCCATCTCATGGGGGCGTCATGCTGCTCATGCGGGATGACCTTCATAGTCAACCCATCCCCCTGACTACCCATCTTCAAGCTGTTGCCATTTGCCTTTTCCTTCCCCACCTGACTTTCTCTCTGTGTACTACACTCCTGGAAATTGAAATAAGAACACCGTGAATTCATTGTCCCAGGAAGGGGAAACTTTATTGACACATTCCTGGGGTCAGATACATCACATGATCACACTGACAGAACCACAGGCACATAGACACAGGCAACAGAGCATGCACAATGTCGGCACTAGTACAGTGTATATCCACCTTTTGCAGCAATGCAGGCTGCTATTCTCCCATGGAGACGATCGTAGAGATGCTGGATGTAGTCCTGTGGAACGGCTTGCCATGCCATTTCCACCTGGCGCCTCAGTTGGACCAGCGTTCGTGCTGGACGTGCAGACCGCGTGAGACGACGCTTCATCCAGTCCCAAACATGCTCAATGGGGGACAGATCCGGAGATCTTGCTGGCCAGGGTAGTTGACTTACACCTTCTAGAGCACGTTGGGTGGCACGGGATACATGCGGACGTGCATTGTCCTGTTGGAACAGCAAGTTCCCTTGCCGGTCTAGGAATGGTAGAACGATGGGTTCGATGACGGTTTGGATGTACCGTGCACTATTCAGTGTCCCCTCGACGATCACCAGTGGTGTACGGCCAGTGTAGGAGATCGCTCCCCACACCATGATGCCGGGTGTTGGCCCTGTGTGCCTCGGTCGTATGCAGTCCTGATTGTGGCGCTCACCTGCACGGCGCCAAACACGCATACGACCATCATTGGCACCAAGGCAGAAGCGACTCTCATCGCTGAAGACGACACGTCTCCATTCGTCCCTCCATTCACGCCTGTCGCGACACCACTGGAGGCGGGCTGCACGATGTTGGGGCGTGAGCGGAAGACGGCCTAACGGTGTGCGGGACCGTAGCCCAGCTTCATGGAGACGGTTGCGAATGGTCCTCGCCGATACCCCAGGAGCAACAGTGTCCCTAATTTGCTGGGAAGTGGCGGTGCGGTCCCCTACGGCACTGCGTAGGATCCTACGGTCTTGGCGTGCATCCGTGCGTCGCTGCGGTCCGGTCCCAGGTCGACGGGCACGTGCACCTTCCGCCGACCACTGGCGACAACATCGATGTACTGTGGAGACCTCACGCCCCACGTGTTGAGCAATTCGGCGGTACGTCCACCCGGCCTCCCACATGCCCACTATACGCCCTCGCTCAAAGTCCGTCAACTGCACATACGGTTCACGTCCACGCTGTCGCGGCATGCTACCAGTGTTAAAGACTGCGATGGAGCTCCGAATGCCACGGCAAACTGGCTGACACTGACGGCGGCGGTGCACAAATGCTGCGCAGCTAGCGCCATTCGACGGCCAACACCGCGGTTCCTGGTGTGTCCGCTGTGCCGTGCGTGTGATCATTGCTTGTACAGCCCTCTCGCAGTGTCCGGAGCAAGTATGGTGGGTCTGACACACCGGTGTCAATGTGTTCTTTTTTCCATTTCCAGGAGTGTATTTATGTACCTCCGTCCTTCGATGTCACTGGGGCAGACTTTCTTCTGCTTATTTGGCAGCTACCTCCCACATTTTTGATACTCGGTGACTTTAATGCGCAGCATCCCCTTTGGGGTTCTCCCAGGACCTGCCAGAGAGATGCCCTCTTGGCTGACCATCTTAACCAACTCAACCACTTCTACCTTAACACTGGAGCACCCACTTTCCTTTCTGACTCCTCATACACCTATTTCCATTTGGACCTATCCTTTTGCACTGCCCAGCTTGCCTATCATCTTGAGTGGTCCGTTCTTTCTGATGCCTGCTCGAGCTACCATTTTCCGTGTTCTCTCCATATGCTGACTCCTACCCCATCCACATGCATGCCAAAATGGTAGCTTACTAAGGCTGGCTGGCAGCTTTACTCCTCCCTGGCAACCTTTGCTGAACAAAATTTCCTCAGTTGTGATGACCAGTGGACTATCTCACCAATGTTATCGTCACTGCTGCAGAACGTTCCATTCCTCATACTATCTCTTTACCACGTCGTGTCCCAGTCCTCGGGCGATACCCTTCTCTTCTCCGAATCATGAGTACTACAATGCCACCTTCACTATGGGGGAGCGAGATCATGGTCTCAGTTCATCCCGGTCCTCCGCCCCAGGGCCAGACGCTATCCACAATCAGATGTTGCCGCACCTCTCTCTTGCGGGCAAGCACTTTCTGTTTAACACATACAGCCACATCTGGGCTGAGGGCACATTTCCTGGACTGTGGCGTGAAGCCACCGTCATATCCATACCTAAGCCCAGTAAGGACAAAAACCTTCCTTCTAGCTACCGCCCCATCTCTCTTACAAGCTGCGTTTGCAAGGTGATCGAACGTATGATTCATGCCCGCCTGGTGTTTTGGCTCGAGTCTCGCCATTTACTCACGAATGCACAGTGTGGATTTCGAGCGTGGCATTCTGTAGTTGACCATCTCGTTACTTTGTCCTCCCACGTCATGAATGTTTTTCTGAGGAAATCCCAGACTGTGGCCGCGATTTTCGATTTGGAGAAGGCCTACGACACCTACGTACTCTTTACATGTGTGGCTTCTGTGGGCGCCTGCCCTGTTTTCTTCAGGGATTTTTACAAGACCGAGTTTTGAAGGTGTGTGTGGGTTCTGCCTTGTCGGCCACCTTCATTCAGGAAAATGGTGTGCCTCAGGGTTCCTTCTTGAGCGTCATCCTCTTTGCAATCGCCATTAGCCCTATAGTGGTCTGTCTCCCACCGGGCGTCTCTGGTTCCCTTTTTGTCGATGACTTGGCCATCTATTGCAGTTCTCCACGGACCTGTCTCACAGAGTGGCGTCTTCAGCTCTGTCTTGATTGTCTTCGCTCCTGGAGCATCGCAACTGGCTTCCGGCTTTCCACTCACAAAACCGTCTGTATGAATTTCTGGCGGCGCAAATGGTTTCTCCCACCATCTCTACATCTTGGCCTGTTGCCCTTCCATTCATTGACACTACGAAATTCCTGGGGCTCATGCTCGATAGGAAACTCCCTTTGTCCTCCCTTGTCTCTTACCTGGCAGCCAGCTGTACGCAGTCCCTCAATGTCCTACGTGTCCTCAATGGTACTACTTGGGGTGCCGATCGAACCACCCTCCTCCGTTTGTACAGGTCTCTTCTCCGTTCGAAACTCGACTTTGGGTGCTTTGTTTAGGCGTCTGCACGCCCATCCCTTTTACGCCATCTCAACACTATCCCTCATCATGGCATCCGCTTGGCCACAGGGGCCTTTTACATCAGCCTCTTTGAGAGTCTGTATGCTGGAGCTGCTGAACTACCACTATCCTACCGCCATGACTTTATCCTCAGGAGGAATGCATGCCGTTTGTCTGCCGTATGTAGCCACTCCTCCTATGCCTCCTTCTTTGATGATGCCTTAGATCTTCAGTATGTGGCTCGTCCCTCTTCTCTGTTACCTCCTGGAGTCTGCTTTCGCCACTTGCTACGGTGGCTTAACTTCACACTACCTGCAACTTTCCCAGTGGGTGTGAACCCTGCACAATCTTGGCTTCGTGAAGCGGCCCATGTTAACTTTGGCCTTCATTCGCTTCCTAAGGACACAACTCTAGCGTCGTTATATCGTCTTCAGTTTCACGACCTTCGCATGGAACTTAGTGACAGTACCTTTGTATACACTGATGGCTCTCAGACTGACAGTCGGGTCAGGTGTGCCTTCGTCATTGACACCCGTGTCTTTCGATATCGGCTTCCGGCACACTTCTCAGTATTTACAGCCACACTTTTCGCCTTGTATCAGGCCACGGAGTACATCCGGCAACACAGCCTTCCCAATTGTGTCCTCTGCTCAGACTCACTCAGCGCCCTCCAAAGTCTCTGTGGATTGTACACTGCTCATTCCTTAGCGCATCAGGTCCAGGGAAACTATCACTTTCTCACACTTGGTGGAGCCAATGTCATGTTTCTGTGGGTCCCTGGCCATGTCGGTCTGCCAGGAAACGAGGCGCTGACGCTGCTGCCAAGGCTGTAGTCCTCGTACCACAGCCCGCGAGTACCTCTATTCCCTCCGATGATCCGTGCGTTGCCGTCTGTCAGGAGGTGGTGTCCCTTTGGCATCGCCAGTGGTCCTTCCTTCACGGGAATAAGCTTCGGCTTATTAAGCCTCTCCTGGAGCCTTGCACCACGTCCTCCCGGCCCTCCCGCCGGGAGGAGATTATTTTAACTCGGCTGCGTATTGCGCACTGCCTTTTTAGCCATCGACATATGCTCAGTGGCGCAGCCCCACTGCTTTGTACGCAATGCACCCAAATTTTAACAGTCCGCCGCTTCCTGCTGGAATGCATTTTTTACAAATTTACGTTTCAGTTTGGGTTTGCCATCTGATTTACCAGCCGTTTTAGCGAATGACGTGCGAGCTGTCGACCGCGTTTTACTTTTATCTGCCGAAGCAATATAGCGAAGGTAATTTAATTTTTAGTTTTGGATCTCCAATTTTGTATATTTTTTAGCCCTTTTTCCACGTGTCTTTCTCAGTTTTGTCCTATTCTGTCCATTTGGACTAACGTGTAGTCATTTCCCTCGTCTCTGTGTTTGTGTTCTATAGTTTTGACTTGGGAGCGTATGACCCCAGTTGCTTTTTGCGCCCGAAAACAAAACAAAACAAACACCACACAACAATACTCCAGCATAGGGCGGACAAGTGTGGTGTAAGCAGTCTCTTTAGTAGACCTGTTGCACCTTCTAAGTGTTCTGCCAATGAATCGCAGTCTTTGGTTTGCTCTACCCACAACATTAACTATGTGATCGTTCCAGTTTAGGTTATTTGTAATTGTAATCCCTAAGTATTTAGCTGAATTTACAGCCTTAAGATTTGTGTGACTTATCGAGTTATCGAAATTTAGCGGATTTCTTCTAGAACTCATGTGAATAACTTCACGCTTTTCTTTATTCAGGGTCAGTTGCCTCTTTTCGCACTATACAGGTACCTTACCTAAATCATTTTCCAATTCGTTTTGATCATCTGATGACTTTACAAGACGGTAAATGACAGCATCATCTGCAAACATTCTAAGAGGACTACTCAGATTGTCTCCTATGTCGTTAATATAGATCAGGAACAATAGAGGGTCTATAACACTTCATTGGGGAACTCCGGATATTACTTCTGTTTTACTCGATGACTTTCCGTCTATTATTACGAACTGAAACGATATTCCATAGGCACGCAGTTTTGTTAGATGACGTTGGTGAGGAACGGTGTCGAAAGCCTACTGGAAATCTAAAAATATGGAATAATTTGACATCCCCTGTCGATAGCACTCATTACTTCATGAGTATAAAGAGTTAGTTGTGTTTCAGACGAACGATGTTTTCTGAATCCGTGCTGACTGTGTGTCAATAAATCGTTTTCTTCGATGTAATTCATAAAGTTCGAACACAGTATATGTTCCAAAATCCTATTGCAAATCGGTGTAGTTGAGGCCACTGAGGGATGACTCTCAGTTGTCACCTAAGTCCGCAGCGGGAGACTTAGAATTGTGAGCTGGTCTGGTGTAACAGGCTGCCCAGACAGGCATCAGCTGCTGGCTGGCCAATACTATGCTGGAAATTGACGTGGACCCGATATCGTGGAAGGTGCTGCCAGACTGCGCATAGGTCTGCTAGAATGAGAAGGTATATACAGAGATTAGTGGCACACTTGTTTTGCCGTTACACTGCTTCCAACCTCGTACAGATCAACACTTTGGTGACCAAACAGTGTGGAAATATACCACAGGCCGTTCCCTTATTACAGAGTCTTCTGCGATATCACCATGGTTAGCGGCTTAATCCAGCCGCCTCACAGCGGAAAAAGAGGCTCACTTGTGGGATAACATGTTAGAGCCTCTGTGTCCACCAGCTTACCTCACATGGTTGCCATGGTGCTGCTTCAATGCAACAGCGCCCAAAATTCGGTTATGACCTTATACCTAATTTTGTCTCGTATAGTTCCATATTTTTAAATAAACTTCCATAATCTTCATTTGCTGCTTTCAGCCTGGTGACTTTTTTGTTTAACTTTGTATTTAATTTTCTCTGCATCTGACAAGTTTATAAACACACAAATTTCTAAAGTGGAACATCCTGTCTTGAACAATTTTTTTATTGAGAAGAAATGTTGTTTTCAATCACAGTAGAGTCTATGTTGTGCAGCTATTAACATTTTCGACAATTGTGTCATCATCAGATGGTAATTCCTACAGAGAAGATACACTCACTACTATATGGGAGACTATTAAGGAAAAAAAACATAAGAAAGTTACGATTAAATATGGGCATATCAGTAATGAAGCACTATGTTAGTGACGTTACTCACCTACCGTGGCTCTTGCTATATCTGTAGACATTATATTCCATAACTGTTTGCAGCTGCGCATCGAACAGCTGGTCAGCCTCCGCTATTGTGAAATTCGATGCGGTCGTGTATAGCACTCTGATAGCGGGATATAACTCACACAAATTTGAGTGACAGACAACCAAAATTGAATTCGAACAGTAATATGAAGCAAATGGAGTGCTATATTTTTTGGAAAAATACTGTACAAAAACACCTATTAACATGAATTCAGCATATTTGGAAAGCTAACATATGCGTATATGAAAGTTGACTACTCTGTAACCTATGTTGTTGTGGGCTTCAGTCCGGAGTATGGTTTGCTTCAACTTTCGATGCTGGTGTATGCTGTGCAAGCTGCTTCATCCTTGCATAAGTATTGCAACCTACATATTGACATAAATTTTTATACTTCAGTAACGTGATGCAAAGGATACTTAAACTCATACTTACAAGGGAACCATCTGACAATTGGATTTTGAATTTTTTAAAAATTTATGGTACTTGATGTTCAAAACTAAAGTAATAATCATACTAAGAATTACGATGCAACTGTAAAAAATTCTCGGACAAACGGACTTTCAAGATTTCAGAGGAACTTTAATTTACTTACGGCAATTTTTCATGATGATTCATGTGGCTCGTGGCCTCTTAACAGAACTTTTGGAGAGGAATGGAACGGTAGTTCAGGAAACACATAGTGTATGTGTAGGCAAAATGTATGTTAAAGCAATAATTTTTAGAAAATTTCACTATTTTTAATGTCTACGTTCTTAAATACACATCCTTAAATATCCCCTACCCGTGTGTTTTCGGATAAAGAGTAATAATAAGCATACAAAATATATCCAGGTTGCTTATCATAATAAACAGGTGTGATTATAGATCTCTGGACATAATGGAACAATTTCAATTCTGCCTGCAAAAATTAAAAATGTTCTGCATTATTTATTTAAATACATAAGATTCTGAGTATAAAACACAAATACTGTCTTAACTTATTTGTACTACAGCAGCAAAAAAATACACAAGGGTCACATATTGGAACTACTGGTATAACTTACAGGTTAAGCAGCACTTGTTGATGTTTGTACTGAGTATAACTGTCACTACTGAACACACCTATTCTCAGGGTTTCAGTCTTCACATCAGAACCGTTTTATGCATCTCATGTTGTAGTAATGTGAAGTTACAACTAACACAGGAAAGTATAGTAGTGTCCATTACCGGAAATTACACATGTTGTAAGTTCTTTTTATTTATTTTACTACATTTCATATATACATAGTCACTAATACGTTATTACTCTTCTCTCATCACAATTGTTGGCCACATGACAATATTTAGCAACTAAGTCTTTTATACATGTGATGTTTGGCATGTATGTGATGCTGTTCACATGTTGCTATGAAAGCATCCAACTCAACACCCACGTGAACTTTGTCACATTTGCATTTCACAATGTCATAGAACACATTTTTAACTAGACTGATCCATTTCATTTCGACCATTGTCACACAACATTGTAATGTCCATTAATAGACGTTTACATGCTTTTGATTAGATAGTGGACGCACATTAAAGATCACACAGATAGAGCATGCACATTGTAAATCACACAGTGCATGATAAGCAACTAAGAGGGAAGCAAGTTGTCGTTTTTTCGGGGAGGAGACCAGACAGCGAGGTCATCGGTCTCATCAGATTAGGGAAGGACGGGGAAGGAAGTCGGCCGTGCCCTTTCAAAGGAACCATACCGGCATTTGCCTGGAGCGATTTAGGAAAATCACGGAAAACCTAAATCAGGATGGCCGGATGTGGGATTGAACCGTAGTCGTCCTCCCGAATGCGAGTCCAGTGTGCTAGGGAAGCAAGTGTGTGTAGCTAAAAACCGTTACCAAAGTCAGCTATAACGACCAGTCCACTCTCAAACTGCTCGAGGGAAAAATGAACAATGCATGAATTAAACATCTATCTGTACTCTTACAGTAGTGCTCTATTGTGGTACCACCATGTGCAAGGATTTCTGATCCATAGCCTAAGAGATGATGGAGAAGAAAATGCAGCATTGGCGTGGTATGCTGGGTGGGATGGGATATACTGAGTTAAATAACTCAGCCATTAGCTAACTCCTCTTAAATGGCGCAGTTTCGTCACATGGATGGTAAGTGAGCTGTAAACTCTCTTGTCCCTTATGCGGTCAGTGATAAGTAAATACTGCTACATACTTGTCTGAGGTTGTGGTGGTAGTTGTCAAACTTACAAACAGGGGTTATCAGCATAATTTGTGTAAACAATTCCCTGCACCTCCACAGTGTAATTGATATGTAGCAGGAGAGTAGTTCGTTAAAAAACGAACCCTAAAATCTTCACATTACAACTATTACATAGCAGGAGTGTATTTTATTTACAAAAATGATTCCCATCACCTCCACAATGTATTTGTTAGGTAGCAAAGATGTACTTCGTTTTAAAAAAGTGTCTCCCACAAGCAAGTGGGTTAGATCCACCATATTTTTTAACTTTGTTCGGAAAGCCAGTCATGTTTGTAATGTAATACTGCTACACACAGTTCTGTGAGAGTGCGATATTGCACTGCCTGTTTTGTTCCAAAATATAATGGAATATTCCTTCAGACATGCATGCAGGCATGCATCCATACAGATACTGGGGAAGCGATTTTCAGTTTAAATGTCTCCCATGTTTCGGAACGTACGTAATGGATGTACGAGTGCTAGTTGTGAAATAATTGACTGTGCAGTGACATAAAATATCAGTGCAATCCGTTGAAAATTCTCTATTTGCAGTCTAGTGACAACTGAGAATTTGTACCAGACCAGGACTCAAACACAGATTTCTTGCTTTTGCGAGTAGTTGCCTCAAGTATTAGGCTAGCTTCGCACAACTCGATGAGCTTCTGACAAGGTGACTCTTGTGGATACTATTACTTACATTTGTTTGACGTTGCTGGCGCTGATTTTGTGTTTAGCATTTGACGATGCCTCTGTGACTTCAGTATATTACGACATGTTTTTATAAAACAGGTATGCCTCATCATACTTAAAGCGCACAAATGCACTACTATGTCAGTAACACTTTTCATCATGGTCTCTTTTATTGTTTTAATCTGTAGACAGTCTGCTAGTTGTATCTGTGTTTTCCCATATTTTGCTGCAGATCTGAAGTAGGTCACTGCAGACCGGAAACGGTAGTCCGAGGACTTAAAAATTTGTGATCGTAGACGTGAAGTACAGGGAATATATCCTAGTAATAGGGTAATCCACGTTCCTCCGCCATATCATTTCTTCCAGTATTGCTTCATCCACATACCTCGTGTCAGAATCTCTACTTGCAGTGTGTGGGATTCTTAAACGGAAACATAACATAACCAGTGATTCAGTTAGGCCTACAGGCGTACTCAGATAGCTTAATGGTCGACTTAGCCTCAGCAATGGCTGAGAGCGGACGTTATTGACGTCGCGTGTACTGCCCCTACAGGTCGGTGCTTGCTGTCTGCTAGAATTTATTCAGTGTATGTCATGGACGTTGTTAATAGAAAGTCCAGTCTGAAGCTCAGTTTTCCGTAACGACAGGAACGTCCTAAGATTTTGGAAATTGAGGAGTTTTTATTCGAAAATACATGACTAAGGAAATCAAAAGTACGCGTAATTCAGTGTGGTATTCTTAAAGAATTTAGTGTCCGCAGCTCGTGGTCTCGCGGTAGCGTGCTTGCTTCACGAGCCCGAGGTCCCGGGTTCGATTCCCGGCGGGGTCAGGGAATTTTTTTCCCCGCCTCGAGATGACGGTGTTGTTGTGTTGTCTTCATCATCATCATTCATCCCCATTACGGTCGGAGGAAGGCAATGGCAAACCACCTCCACTAGGACCTTGCCTAGTAAGACGGCGCGGGTCTTCCGCGTCGCTCCCCTACGCTCTGTAAAGAAGTATGGGACTCATCATCATTCTTAAAGATGCCGTCCATGTGAATTTAGTTGAAGAAGAATCGTACATTGTAATTAAGACCAAAATCAAAGGCGCAGCTAAATTTTTGAATTGTAGGAGAGGTGAAATGGTACCATAAACCATGCCGATTTAGGATTACTAACTACACTGGTTTTCAACGTCACGCCACGCTTAAATGTGTAAGGATTTAAGGAAATCCACCAACAACTTTCAGAAGCTGTTCAGGGATACCTTCTGAGTATTTTTATGAAACGGACCTAGGGTCTCCAGCAGCTATTTACAAAGTAATAATATAATTATGATTGATTCGGCTTGTTACCGCAATCACCCTTGTTTCTGTGAAAATACTTTCATTACTATGAAGAAGCCTGTACTTGCGATAACCAAAACGTACTACCCACACCACGGAGTAATGCAGCAATCCCCAGATTCCAAATTACTGCGATGTGCTATCTGTCGTTGCGAGATAGTTCAGTTCAGTATCGCTTAGTTGTTCAACTCTTCCATTGTATTCAGTGAACCCTACACGAGGTGCATATCGTCCAACTAGTCATCAGTGAACCTATCCCTAGTACCGCTGTGTACGACTATTTACGGACAACTAACGCCGCCGGAAAACAAAACCCTAGACAGAACCGAGCAGTGATGGATGCAAACTCGAGAGCAACGAGTTAAAGAGGGCATCACTGTTGTCGGCATCAGATACCATCAGCGAATGGGAACAAGAAACACAATGGATACCGTTGTGGTGCTCTATTTTCAGTTCAGTACGGATACAAAGGTAACTGGGACAAGAAAGAAAAACGAAATGCAAGACCTCTGTAACGAGCCGCCGGATACGGTGGGTCCCTTATACTAAAATACTCAGAAGGTATCCGTGAAAACCTCTGAAAGTTTGTCGGTGGAGTTCTGGTGGACGGCCTAGAATATGAGCTAACTGCGGTTCAATGAATCATTTCAAGGCTAACTGTTCTCAGGGTAAAACAATACACAGCGAGTTCGAACGCCTCTTAAGTTGGCGAAAAGAAGAACTTAACAGACGGAACTGCGTGATTGTGGCTACAATGCCAACATCCGTGCCCGTACAGAATCTTTCCAACCAGATGACAACCTGCCTAAAACGCTGGCAATTAACATAACGCGTAGTCGTGGTTATGGGAGCCTTTTGGGCTTGAGAGAATGACATTACTTGACGTATAAACAAGGTGGTGCTTGTGCTTCCTCTATTTGATACCCAAAAGAGATAGCGACAGCTTCGGTGCAGTAAGCAACGCAGTCTAATACACTGTGATGCACAGCTACAAAACATGTCAACGAACAAGATGCCGAACAGTCATGCAGTAATTCACGCAGCAATACTCGAAATGAACAGGCAAAACACATTCGAATCCCTGCATTAGTGTAGTGAAGAGGTAGAATGCAATAAAAAAAACGGAAGATCAAACGATAGTGGAAAATATTCAGGAAATGGAATAGAGTCGAAATAGTTCTCGAACTCGTCAGTAAGCCTCGTAAATAGAAAACGGAAGAAAAAATCATGGGGTTCTTAGAAAACAAGGTCCTCACAGTGGACAATTGTGGATAGGACATCGCTATTTTAGGATCCGAGTATACGGAACAATTGTGGTATACATTAAGAATACAAACTTCTAAGTTGGCCACGCTAAACGTTAACAGAATATCAGGACTAAACTGTACAGTGTAGTAGAGGTACAGTCTAAAAGAGTAGGTCAATTGCGCAAACGTGGATATTTCCATGTTGGAAGAAGGAGAAACTCCACGAATTTCTAATCCGGTTGTTTATCAAGCAAACATAAACGCTGGCTCCGAGGCAGCCCCTGCCATCCTTTCTAAGAGAGCGAATCCAATATTCCGTAAACGATATAACAATGACAGGCAGATGGATAACATTGCAGCGTGAAGGCTTGCTCCTGATTAACATATATGCACCCACTGAATGAACGAACTGCGTGTCAAGGGCGAGTTGGCTAATCTACTCGCTAACTACTCCACTACAAGCTTATTACTGGGTAGAGACTTCAATTGTTTATTGATCGAGGAAGATAAAACAGGTTGAAGTGATACT
This sequence comes from Schistocerca piceifrons, assembly GCF_021461385.2. NCBI lineage: Eukaryota > Metazoa > Arthropoda > Insecta > Orthoptera > Acrididae > Schistocerca > Schistocerca piceifrons. The sequence continues at coordinate 735,822,184 of NC_060149.1, read as the reverse complement.
TTGGTCCAACTACGTTACCACAATCACATGACCTTACGCAGCACCCCTTCCCGCCAGCTGCCTAGACATAATTTACGTAAATAAAGTCTTTATACATTCACCCTAATGAAAGCCGCATAGAATAAGAAAGCAGGAACGTCAGTAGTTTTATAACGTTACGAAACAGCCTGAAACTTAGAAGAATTTAACTGAAATGCTTTCCCACCACGAAGGCAAACGCTTTGGCCTCAACCAGAATGTTGTAAACTGTGGAATGCGGCTACCCGATATCAGTACAGACAGTTCTTAAATACTTAATCTGCAGTGTGATGAACATGCCGTGATAACTGAAAGTATGTGATAGATCAGGACTCGAACGGACGTTTCCTGCTTTCCGCGAATTGCCTAACAAACCATTTTCTTATAATATAAACTAAACCTTAGTTTACATGCAAGTAAGAATTAATGTGAAGCGAGCAAAAAAAGAAAAGTCCTCGCTCTATTTGGTGAAGACTTTAATCGGTTTCCCAGAATTGTTTCTGTCGTGATCTTGGAATAACGGGGAGTTTTACTACTATTATTATTATTCCCGAATGAGATTTTCACTCTGCAGCAGAGTGTGCGCTGATATGAAACTTCCTGGTAGATTAAAACCTAGTGCCGGACCGAGATTCGAAGTCGGGACCTTTGCCTTTCGCGCTACGAACTGAGCTACCTAAGCACGACTTCCACCTCGTCCTCACAGCTGTACTTCAGCCAGTATCTCGTCTCCTACCTTCCAGACTTTACAGAAGCTCTCCTGCCAGCGAAAGGCAAAGATCCCGAGCTCGAGTCTAGGTCTGGCACACAGTTTTAATCTGCCAGGAAGTTTCATTATTATTATTGTTATGTTTAACACTGAAATAATGCTTGATTTGGTAGTGCTCATCCGCCAAGTATATCTGATAGTGGCTTCTGTCTGGCGCTTTTGTCGTGATTGTGTAATAAACGTCTATTGAAACAAGCATAGTTCTTTTTATTTCCGATCGGTCTAGAGCATTACCGTTATGTATACTGAAAATTGTATCAAGGCAACGATGTTAATGGGCTTACAAGCTGAGGAAATTTTATCGTTGAAAATCGTCTAGAAAGCCTCAACTGTTATATATTATTGTTGAGCACTGTACTGAATTGCATTTAGCATTAATGAGGTGCGACTGATGACCATAGATGTTAAGTCCCATAGTGCTCAGAGCCATTAATGAGGTGCAGGATATGGACTTTCGAGACAGTGGTCCAGTCAAAATGTGGAACCTGCACAGCTTTTGTAGTAGAGTATTCGTAAGCCTGCCCTGACAGAACGGATCCCACTGTAATTTTCGGTATATGGAGTTTTGTACATCGTGCTGTCTTACAGGTTGCTCTTACCAGTTCCAGGGACATCAGAATCACATAGGAAGTCATAGATTTTTAAGTGCGACATGAAGTCACGTGCGAGGATTGTGAGCACTGTCTAAAACTTAAAAAAAAAAAAAAAAAAAAAACTTGTAACACGTGCTGTTCGGTAACTGACATTTATTGACGCGTTTCTAGATTAGCTCATCATCAGAACGTCTGTCAAAAGATGTATGAAGGATTCCACCTTTTTTCTTAGGTTGGTTGGATTAAAAGAGGAGGTGGCGGGGGGGGGGGGGGGGAACCAGACTGCTAGGTTATTGGTCCCTTTTCTTAGGTATGTCATAGGTTTGCCTTGTATGTTTCTTCAGAAATACTTTTTTGTTAATAGTAAGCCTGAAAACCTTTATTATTCTGTAGCTTAGCACTTCTGTAATTTTTTGACAGATGTTCTGATGAGGAGTTAATCACGAAACTCATTAATAAATGTGAGTCACTGAACACCAAGTGAAAAAGTTTGATATAGAGACCTGATCAGCGATTTTAAAAGTTTTTAGAATTTTTTTTTGGTACTCCGTACTACACTCCTGGAAATTGAAATAAGAACACCGTGAATTCATTGTCCCAGGAAGGGGAAACTTTATTGACACATTCCTGGGGTCAGATACATCACATGATCACACTGACAGAACCACAGGCACATAGACACAGGCAACAGAGCATGCACAATGTCGGCACTAGTACAGTGCATATCCACCATTCGCAGCGATGCAGGCTGCTATTCTCCCATGGAGACGATCGTAGAGATGCTGGATGTAGTCCTGTGGAACGGCTTGCCATGCCATTTCCACCTGGCGCCTCAGTTGGACCAGCGTTCGTGCTGGACGTGCAGACCGCGTGAGACGACGCTTCATCCAGTCCCAAACATGCTCAATGGGGGACAGATCCGGAGATCTTGCTGGCCAGGGTAGTTGACTTACACCTTCTAGAGCACGTTGGGTGGCACGGGATACATGCGGACGTGCATTGTCCTGTTGGAACAGCAAGTTCCCTTGCCGGTCTAGGAATGGTAGAACGATGGGTTCGATGACGGTTTGGATGTACCGTGCACTATTCAGTGTCCCCTCGACGATCACCAGTGGTGTACGGCCAGTGTAGGAGATCGCTCCCCACACCATGATGCCGGGTGTTGGCCCTGTGTGCCTCGGTCGTATGCAGTCCTGATTGTGGCGCTCACCTGCACGGCGCCAAACACGCATACGACCATCATTGGCACCAAGGCAGAAGCGACTCTCATCGCTGAAGACGACACGTCTCCATTCGTCCCTCCATTCACGCCTGTCGCGACACCACTGGAGGCGGGCTGCACGAAGTTGGGGCGTGAGCGGAAGACGGCCTAACGGTGTGCGGGACCGTAGCCCAGCTTCATGGAGACGGTTGCGAATGGTCCTCGCCGATACCCCAGGAGCAACAGTGTCCCTAATTTGCTGGGAAGTGGCGGTGCGGTCCCCTACGGCACTGCGTAGGATCCTACGGTCTTGGCGTGCATCCGTGCGTCGCTGCGGTCCGGTCCCAGGTCGACGGGCACGTGCACCTTCCGCCGACCACTGGCGACAACATCGATGTACTGTGGAGACCTCACGCCCCACGTGTTGAGCAATTCGGCGGTACGTCCACCCGGCCTCCCGCATGCCCACTATACGCCCTCGCTCAAAGTCCGTCAACTGCACATACGGTTCACCTCCACGCTGTCGCGGCATGCTACCAGTGTTAAAGACTGCGATGGAGCTCCGTATGCCACGGCAAACTGGCTGACACTGACGGCGGCGGTGCACAAATGCTGCGCAGCTAGCGCCATTCGACGGCCAACACCGCGGTTCCTGGTGTGTCCGCTGTGCCGTGCGTGTGATCATTGCTTGTACAGCCCTCTCGCAGTGTCCGGAGCAAGTATGGTGGGTCTGACACACCGGTGTCAATGTGTTCTTTTTTCCATTTCCAGGAGTGTATGTCATTGGCTTAGGTACGTTAGTTCCCGTACATGCTGTCTCAAATCTAGGTGCTCTTGAGTGTTTAACGTTGAGTAGTAATTGTCTTTTTACACTTTCTTGAATTCCAGCTTACGTTACGTTTGGGTCTAATATCCTATATTTGTTAAAAATGACTTGTCGCTAGAACATCAGTCCAGTAGCAGAGAAATCCAGGAGTTCAGTGCGAACTTATCTCTCGTTATAAGCAACAGCGTGAAAGGCTTAGCAGCAATTTGGTAGGCTGTTGTGTGTTGGACCTGCTCGTGTAACTTAAAATGTGTGATGTACTGACATGGGAGGTTTGGAGAAAAACTAGACTCTGGCTGCCTGGCACACCAGACAGAGAAAGTGTAGTTTTAAGCAGTTTTCCGACCTTGCCTATATCATTCTGGGCTGTTTGCCCATCTCTTCTTGAGAAAGACTACACGCAAACAGTTGAAATACGAATAAGAACTCACAGCCGGCGTACATAACTAAATAATGTTTGTCATCAAGAAGGTTATACACCACTAATCAAAAATAACTGTCATATCATTGGTGAAAATGGCCTATTATTAGCGGAGTGCGGCACAAATAGGAAAAAGCCGAATAAAAATAAGAGTCTGTGTACTGAAGACATGATACACATTTTCCTAACTGATTTTACTACGCGGAGTGAATATTAATAAAACCGACCCTGCAGTGACGGATTCATGACTAAAAATGGAGGAAAAAATTCCTATGAACATGTGTCCAGAATGGGCGGGGAGCGTACGACGACAGCCAATGGTTCAAATGGCTCTGATCACTATGCGACTTAACTTCTGAGGTCATGAGTCGCCTAGAACTAAGAGCTAATGAAACCTAACTAACCTAAGGACATCACACACACCCATGCCCGGGGCAGGATTCGAACCTGCGACCGTAGCGGTCGCTCGGCTCCAGACTGCCGCGCCTAGAACCGCACGGCCACTCCGGCCGGCGACAGCAAATCGTCCCGGAACACAGTACAGAGCTGCTTCGCATGTATCCACAACAGAGGATCAATGTTCCCTCCATGGGGTTGCAGGTGATAGGGACAGAAGTGGTGGTCACGCAGGATACACATAATCGTACTTTGGCTTATACCATGTTGGCTGGCCACATGCCTGAAGCTTGTACTAGGATTCGTCTCAATATCGTCTAGAACCCGGTCCTCCAAATCTTGTGCACGCACAGTTCGCCATCTCCCCGCACATACGACTGTCTGAAGGGTATCGTGATTACACAAACGTCGAAAAAGGTTCAAATGGCTCTGAGCAAAAAATGGTTCAAATGGCTCTGAGCACTATGGGACTTAACTACTGTGGTCATCAGTCCCCTAGAACTTAGAACTACTTAAACCTAACTAAACTAAGGACATCACACACATCCATGCCCGAGGCAGGATTCGAACCTGCGACCGTAACAGCCGCGCGGTTCCGGACTGCGCGCCTAGAACCGCTAGACCACCGCGGCCGGCGTCGAAAAAGGACTTGAAACGTTGTGTGATGTGTTTGGTGTTTGCGAGGGCACTTGGTGTGGTATAGCCATGCTGCCTCTCCACCATTTCCAACTGTTTAACCGTAAGCAAACAGCATCTCTGCTTCTTACCGACATGAATATTGGACCATTCTGCTGCTCACAGTACGCTGTGTCAATCATTCAGCCTCAGCACACAAGGAATACGCGGCACGTGCTCAGGGGAACTGTCATTCGCCAGCGACATCTACCTTGACAACGACGCATTTCCAAACACATGTTCATTGGACCTTTTGTCCTCCATATTGTCAGGAATTCGTCGCTGCAGTTTGTCCGTTTTATTAATGTTCGCCCTGTATACTATAACAGTTAAGACCTCTACATAGATCTCAGTTTGCTCTTTGAATGTTTCAAGGTGCAAAATAAGTAAATTAATTTGTTTCATTACTAGAAACTGAACTCCGATACATATAGTACGAGTATAAAATTAAATATAATTGTTGATTGTCACACTTTAATTTCATTTCAAATTACGACAGAACGAAAGTAATCTGCACCTGGCTACAGCAATGAATGATTGCTGTTATACTAAAAGATAATTACATATTTTCCATATGTATGTGTGTTGTTCAGCTGTAGATGTTGTATTTATTACAAATAACTCACTCGCTGTTGATTCAAATGCGTGATTTCCAGCTAATTCCGATATGCGTTTATTGGATAATTGAACCAGGAAAAGTGGAAACTTGTTTCCTCGCTGGAGCAGCAGCGAAGATTGTGGGATGTTGTTACTCAGTCGCTTTAATCAGCGGATCACGGAATGAGACCCAATACCGGAGCAGCTATTGAGTTTCTCCAATGGCCTCTAGCCGACAGGTCGGGTTGTTTGAATGGTCTTTTAACAACAAGAAATAGCGCTGTATCATCATTCCCGATGCGCTAGCAGCATGCAGCAGCGTCCGCTCTGTTATGCAGGCTTTTCACCAATCATGTCGCGGTATTACTCACGAAATTCATTTGCCAGTCATACGTATACGAATCAGAACACGTTCATCAACGCTTTAGGTTGTGTGTGATTTACCAAACTATTTTTATCCGAATGCAGAAACAGTTCATAGTTCCTGTGATGCGTTGTACGTTCCCGTTCATCTCTAATTACCTCCGTGCTGATGAGATCACCTATCTTCCGTCAACTGTACGTCCTGTTCCGCGAAACGCGTGCATGACTTAGTTCTCTGCTCGATGTTAAGCATTGTCTCTGTCTTCGGACTTCATGGGTGAGTAAAACCACTTACCTAGAAGCCGATTTACAATTCCCGTACCAAGAACGTACTGAACTTGCGATATTTGCGCTGTGACCAACAGAAATGACCGATAAATGCAAGACGTTAGAAGTTACGAATCGCCTGTTGCCTCAGTAATGCGAAGTACCTAAAAGACATAAATATTTGTGAATTTGATAACAATTTTCGTGAGTAGTATCTGCGAAATAGCTCCGAAGTGACACTGATAAATGACTGAAGGTCAGTAAGCACGCTGTAAAACAGTCACTACGACGACCTTGTGCGTTGGTCCACAAGAATTTTCTGTGCAATGTGATGTATGGTATGAGTGACACGGCATCTAGCGTCGAAAACATATATTTCCAGTAACATGTTCGTAAAGACTATTTCTTCCTTAGATTCTCAGGGATCGTTTGCCGTAGGCTTTTCTCATTTTTCAAAATTATTTTGTTTACTGTCTCCATGTAACCTGCAACAAGGGTCTATTTGTCTGAGGATGGGATCGCGGTCCTAATCCTTCAAGAAAATTTCGCCTCTCACCACCATTGCTCTTCGTCAATGATCGTGCTGCAACTGTCATCTGAAATTGTCGTCACACTCTATTAACAAGGAAATGAAAAACACTGAAAGAGTGTTGTCTGAGGATGATGCGTCTCTAGGTTGCCAATCGCTCTCGATAACAGTTCCACTGGTAAATACACTTGTTGTGTCTAGACAAGACAGCCTAGACACAATGAGAGGAAGCCGAAAGGCACGTGCTTAAACTCACGCAGGCTGGCGTGAGGTCTGAAACAGGATACGCAATGAATGCTATAAAGAAAAGTACGTAGCTTCCCGAATACTTAACTTTAATCCACATTTGTAGAACATCGCTCTTGATGATACATTAATAGAATCTCAATATCAATTGAATACGGCGCCTTGCTAGGTCGTAGCAAATGTAGCTGAAGGCTATGCTAACTATCGTCTCTGCAAATGAGAGCGTATTTGTCAGTGTGGCTTCGCTAGCAGAGTCTGCTGTACAACTGGGGCGAGTGCCAGGACGTCTCTCTAGACCTGCCGTGTGGTGGCGCTCGGTCTGCAATTACTGACAGTGGCGACACGCGGGTCCGGCGTATACTAATGGACCGCGGCCGATTTAAATGCTACCACCTAGCAAGTGTGGTGTCTGGCGGTGACACCACAACACTAACGAATGAAATTTCTGCAATACATTTGTCCAGGTAACATATCTAAGTGATTAACATTGCAAGCTCACAAGTCAACGTAAACGCGAGATACGCCATTGCAAATATGAAATGCTGGTAATTAATAAGCGGTGTAAGTGCCAGAATACTGAATACAAGCATGAAAACGTGCATGCATTGTGTTTTACAGGTGCCGGATGTCAGTTTGTGGATGAAGTTTCATGCCTGTTAAGCTTAGTCGGTCTATACAGAGACGGTTAATGCTGTTTGTGGACGACGGTGGAGTTGTAGTCCCATGCTGTACCAGTGTGCTCAATTGGAGACAGATATTGTAATCGAGCAAGCCAAGGCAACATTTCGACACTCTGTAGGGCATGTTGAGTTACAAAAGCGGTATGTGGGCGAGCGTTATCCTGTTGGAACACTCCCCCCGCCCTTTCCCCATGGAATGCTGTTCATCAGAGGCAGCACAACAGGTGGAATCACCAGATTGACGTACAAATTTGCAGTTAGGGTGTGTGGGATAACCACGAAAGTGCTACCTCTGTCATACGAAATTGCATCCCTGACAATAACTTCAGGTGTTGGTCAGGTGTGTCTAGCAAACAGACACGTTGGCTACAGGCCCTCAACTGGATTCCTCCTAACCAACGCACGGCCATCGCTGGCACCGAGGCAGAACCAGCTTTCACCGGAATACACAACAGACCTCCACCCTGCCCTCCAATGAGCTCTCGTTCGACGTAACTGAAGCCTGAAGCTGGAAGCGGCGGTGGTTTGTGGTCAACGGAATGCATGTTACATGGCGTCTGGCTCGGAGCTGTCCTTGAAGTAACTGATTTGTAACAGTTTTTTGTGTCACTGTGGGTGGTCAGATTGCTGCTGCAGATGCAGTACGATGCGCCAGGGCAAAACGCCGAACTCGATGGTCTTCCCTCTCGGTGATGCCACATAGCCGTTCAGAGCTCAGTCATCTTGCGATCGTATGTTGTCGTCAACTCGTGACCACCGTTGTCAGCAGTCACCGACAGTGCGTACATTCCTGCCAAGTCCTTCTGCAGTATTGGAGAAGGAATATCCAACTTCTGGTAGTCCTATTAGACGAGTTCTTTCAAACTCTGTGATGCGTTGATAATAGTGTCTTTGTCACCTTAAAGGCATTGTTGGCTAACTTCAGCACACCGTGTACAATCTCAAAGGTAACTAACGCTCACGACCGTTACATTTTGTATTTACAGAAAACCTGAATTGCAACCTCATAGGGGCACTCTTATCGCGAGTCTTACCCGACTGTTGTGAAATCTGAATAGACATCACCTTTCAGTTGCAGAACTTTCGTTTATGTCACCTTGTCCTTGGTGTTACGAATTTGTTCCGTCAGTGTATATAGCTGTTCACACATAAATCTGTGTTATAGTACTGTACAATAAATGTTCCGATTTCGGACCGTTTATGTTTTCGCACGTTATTTCTTCGCAATTTTTCACAAATTTATAAAAACAAATGTATTTTCTGAACGATCTAACCGACAATCAAACTTGGTAAGTTTTCGTGGTGCATTTACATTTATATGAGAATAAAATTAAGAATGCATTATGATTTTAGTCTCTTCGCTTCTAAGAGCAACCTCCATTGATTATTTAGTAGCTAAAAACTCCCTCAATTTTACATTCTGATCCGGGCCTACGTGATCATTGACATAGTTACGTAGAAGTTCGAGTACAGGAATAATGTCACCAGAAGAGTTAAGTTTTTAGATTTTATTTACAGAAAAATATAACACACTGCGGTGACTCACCTTCTGTCCACAGGGAACTGCTTGCAATACAGTTGGAAACTGATCTGTATTTTTACGCTACCACAGTCTTGCGACAAAATTCCAGTGTTGAATTGTCTGGAAACTATTTGGTTGTAGAATGGTATACCGCACTCCAGATAGACACACAGGCGCCTCTGCTACCAGAACTTGTAAGAAAGATACACTAAAACGGCTTTCTTCTTCGGTAGTTTTCCATCACTACTTACTCCGTTTGTACTATCAGGAAAACATTTCACGGTGTCGGGTTCGGGAGATTATGATGGACCATAATCGGCTACAACAGCTAATATGAAGTTTTTATTGTGATCAAGACTGCATCAAAATTTGTCAGTTACTATGTGGGTTGTTGTCTCTCTCTCCACTAGTGTATTGTCAATATCTTCTAAAATCGATTAAATTTGTTATTATTCTATCTTACTGTAACACTTTCCGTCAGCTGTTTTCGCTAGTTTCCGATGGATAGTGTAATGGTTCTGACTTAATGTCTTACAGATTCGCTTTCAGGGTACCGACAGTAAAATAAAAAAAAGTTTATACTTGTGTCTGGGCCATTTTCTAATTTGGGTCGACAAGCCATTTAGTGTTATGTACTGCTTCCCAGTTTCTGATACACGTGACTACATATAATCCTATGGATTCAAAACAGAAAAACGTTTCTCTTAAAAAAATTTTTTTGTGTGTCAAGGAACTCATTTACATATTTGAAGGAAATACAGAAAAAATTATGGCTATCGCGAAGACGCCTTCCTCGTGAATATGTCACAGAAAGAGAGAGTGTGATACTTTCATTTCGTATTTAGGAAGTCCTTGGCATTGTTTCATACTATATTATATTTATTCAGAAGATTAGTAAGAAACCTTGACGATCCATTTGTAACAGTACCATATCGCTGTCGTATAAAATCAGCACTTAATCGTTTGCGTACCCTAGATTGGATCTAATAAAGTTGATACGTTGGCTGTATTTGACGTTGGCTGTATTTGTAGTGCCGTAACTGTGAAAACCGTCCGTTCACTTACGTCTTTGTAATTTACCTTTAGTGCACTATCTGAATGTTGATGATTTATGTTGCACAGTAAATAGTATATTCTGTGTTCATGTCGAAAGTAGTGCTTGAAACATGCTTACCATTCCTGAAGATACGTAAATTTCTAGATGGCACCGGGCAAAACAAGTAGATGGAGCAACACTCGGTTTGTATACGAGGGTGTGTTAAAATACTGCTTACGAATTACATATGTAAAACCTCTTAAAACTGTTTAAATGAAACAAACGTTATTAACATCTAACATCTTTATTTCTCTTGTGTTGAGTCCCTGTACTCATCTGACCAGGGCACTTCAGTAATTTCCACTACATCTACCTTCAGCCTCCATCGCTCTGTTTAAATTCGCTAAGCTGCGTACTCGATTGAGGATTCTAACATCATGCGCTCCGATCCGTAGAATGCCATTTTTGTTTCTCCTGATAACAGCGTTCTGTGTTGTCACCACACATAGATTTGAGCGTGTGACTATTTTACCTGCAGAAAATTTTCCCCAAGACAGTACGATCGTAATTAAGACATACAGCAGCGCTGCATGTTCTAAGGAAATACAAAGCGAGCAAAAGATAGATGGCTCGGAAAACAGTTATAAAACTGACCGGGAATTGACCCTTATTAACGAAGAGAGGAATTGATAATCACAGAAAATGGTGGAAACCGTGATTTCGATGCACCATTCGGTTGGTGTCACATGTCTGTACGCGCGCGTTTCCCGCATGCATCTGTCCGGACTACTTCACTGTGTCATTACGTCTGAGTGAGTGAGAAGACCAGATTTGTTTGATGAACAGTTAGATGTAACATAAAATGGCGCTCCCGATAAAACACACTGTGGTTATTGTCGAGTGCTGAAGCACAGTCCACGGGAAACGTGTGCGGAGCTGATTGCGCTCGAGTTTTAAGAGAGGAAGTGCTTCTGCAGAAACCTCCAGGAACGTTTTCAGTGCAAAACGTAGTTGTCAAATGACCGAAACGGGCTCCGTAGCTAATAAAAACCATAAATATCCGAAAAGAGTTGGAACACCAAGAAACTATTCCTCGAGTGAAATAAATCCTGTAACAAAGTCGACGAAATCTCAACGCCTCATATCTGTGCAAGTGGGAATTAAGAGATCGTGCCAAATCGTCAAAATCGATCTGTGTCTGTATCCTTACAAATTTACTATTGTACCAGAGTTTAAATATCCAGAGAAGCGTCGCGTGTTGAGTTGTACCGGTGGTTTCCGAGCAAAGTGGAATCAAGACAATAGGATTCTCGATTTTTGACTTGTATAGATGAGGCCTAGTTCTGCCTGTAAGGGTTTTTGAGCTACCAGAACATGCATTCTTTGCATCAGAAAATCCCCACGAGTATTCTAAAGAGCCGTTGCATAATCTCGGGATTGGTGTTGGTTACGCACTGTCTAGTGTCTGCATCATAATAAGATTGATTCACCAAATTGTTAATGCTAACTGGGACGTCAAGAACTTGTTTAATACATATATGGATCAACTCACGGAATATGAATGATAGTAGGGATATTTTCAACAACATGGAGCAACAGCACACACCGCCTTGATAAATTTGTCACGAGTGCATGAGGTGTTTGACAGGGAGAGGACACTCACCAGAGGCATTGCAATCTCCTGGCCACCTAATCGTCTAGTACCTCTCCTTATGAATTTTAACTGTGGGAAAACTGAAGGATCAGGTTTACTCAAATAATCCTCACACACTGGAAGAACCACAGCAGAACACTGAAAACTCAATTTCTGTCACCTCTAGGGCAGAGCTGCTCTTCCCTGTCTGAGTTCGGTAAACCAAGTACAGCGCTACATCGATGACAACTGTGGCCATTTCCCGCATCTTCCTTGATGTTTATTAAAAAGATTCGATTCCACGTCAGTATTATTGTCAACATTTTCTGCAACTGCACATTTAATGACTATTTTTCGTGATCATTTTGATGAACAGTTATTCAATGTATGTCAGATATGTTTGTTCTGTTTCTGCCAGACACTTTGTGAATATGATCTCATTTATATACTGTAACAACTGCATTATATAACAAAGTTCAACATATTTCGACGATGACTACTGTTGTGTCTAGACAAGACAGCCTAGACACAATGAGAGGAAGCCGAAAGGCACGCGCTTAAACTCACGCAGGCTGGCGTGAGGTCTGAAACAGGATACGTAATGAATGCTATAAAGAAAAGTAAGTAGCTTCTGGAATACTTAACTTTAATCCACGTTTGTAGAACATCGCTCTTGATGATACATTAATAGAATCTCAATATCAATTGAATACGGCGCCTTGCTAGGTCGTAGCAAATGTAGCTGAAGGCTATGCTAACTATCGTCTCGGCAAATGAGAGCGTAGTTGTCAGTGAACCGTTCCTTGCAAAGTCGACTGTACAACTGGGGCGAGTGCCAGTACGTCTCTCTAGACCTTCCGTGTGGTGGCGCTCGGTCTACAATTACTGACAGTGGCGACACGCGGGTCCGGCGTATACTAACGGACCGCGGCCGATTTAAAGGCTACCACCTAGCAAGTGTGGTGTCTGGCGGTGACACCACAACTACCTTTACAGAAGTTTGATCGTGCCCAACATTGTGGTACTTGAAAATAGCCAAAGGCGAAATCATGGTTGCACAGTAGAATAAACAGTTTATCCAGTCAAACGTCGAACCTTCCATCTAAACAGCATATGAGAGTGATATAGAGGAGGAGCTCGTGACAGAGATACAGCAACAAAAGTGCTATGCAAGCTAAAATACTTAAATCATCGGCAGATGAGTACGGAACACTAATTCATGAAAAGTATGTGTTATTTCTGTGTATAACGACGACACTGTACAGAGCCTGATATAAAGTAAGCACCTAGACGACAGGTACAGCCGGAGATAAACATTATGCGTATAAGTGAAAGGAACTTTGTACCACAGTTTAGATACACGAAAATATGCACATAATTAGCTTACGTAATTTACATACTCGAATCTAGTTTTTGTACAGCCTCAAAATACTGCTATCAGAGACTGTTAAAGTTATAGCGTGGAATCGGAGAGGCTGAGTACGTTAATGGAGATTCTGTCTCCACACGATCAGTACGCGAGTTCTCGCAGCATAAAGACTGACAGCTGCCAGACCTCGAGCAACAAGCTGTCAATAAACCAAATGTCAGAGGTTGTCTAACTAACGTGAAGGACAGAACAGCACTGATGCTCCTCGTCCTTCGAAGAAGGGCTAAATTTTCGTCGTCACACGTCATTCTCATACTGAAGAATGCCAAGTGGAGTTGACTAAAAGAGGAGTGCTATTTCGGGCTATAAAAGATCTCTCGTGTAGTCCTTAGTGTTCAGACTACTGTTTGAGGTGTTTTTCGTTTCTTAAAATGTAAGCCGACACAGTGAAAAGAGTTCCAGCAGCGAAGCCCGTAGTGGACATTGTGGAATCGTCGGTTCAGACATGAGTACACTCATTGCGGCAAGACTGTGGACGAAACTGTTCGACCCATCATCGCTCTGCGGACAAAATCGATGTCAACTCGTGCTGTGGTCGTATTATAGGGACCAATATCCACTCATAGCTATGTATAGTCCTCTTACGTTCACTTAGTTCACATATATAGCACTGAGGTAGTAACACGACTTGAAGGAACCGAAATGTGACCGTATGATAAAACTATTGTCAATAGTGTAATACTCTCACATCCTTATATTGAGACCGTTACTGTCGACGAGGTATGCAGACAGTTGCTGCCTCATTGCAGATTAATTTTCTCATTCTTCACGACAGAACATCCACATCTACAGATATACATCGCGAGGCACTGTAGATTGCGTGGCGGAGGGTTCAGCGTATCATTATTATCGATATTTTTTCTTATTCCGATGGCATACTAAGTGAGGGAAAACTGACTGCATGCCTCTGTACGCTAAGGGATGTCTCTTAATTCCACGGTCCTTACGAGAGATATGAAATGGTGACAATATGATGGTCACACAGTCTTCGTCGAATACAGATTCCACAAAACAGCGTCGTCATTCCTCCATGGGTTTCCAATTAAAATCTCTGAGAACTTCTGTTACACTTTCGTCTGCACTGTATTAACTTGTTAAGATTCTAGCAGTGCTTCTCTGAATTCATTCATGGTCTGTTGTTACACGAACGAGTACCTGATAAGGACTCTAATCGTAGTATGAGAACTTCATAACTGCTCGCTCTTAAGTCTTTTATACAATTTTCTTTACAAAAACGTCATATTTTTACAAAAATCCTTCAAAAAAATCTTAGGCTTCGTTCTGATTTCCATAACACTTATTTTACATGATTGTCCCATTTCAAGTCGCTTCTCAGTCATCTTCGTATCGTTCCAGCAAGCCAGGTAGCCTTTTTCTGAACAATTTGCTTCCATTTGGCTCTGTCTTAATAAATTCCTTGTCTTTGTATTGTTTCCCAGATTTTTCCTCTAGCCTTCAGATCTTCCTTAATATAATCCAGCCATATTTTTCTTGGTCGTCCTATAAGTGTTTTCCCCCTCACATTTCTATCCTAGAATTGTTTTGAGAGGCGTTATCCTTCATCCTATTCACATGTCCTGCACTCAATCTGTGCCATTGACAGGACCACTTGCATTTTACCTCTCATATCTTCATTCCTAATTTTACATTTACTAGTCGTCTGCATGGCTAATCGTAGAAACTTCATTTAGTATGCTTGTAACTTGCTCAAATCTGCTTTGTTAGTTACACAACACTCTAAGCTATGTTTCATAATCGGCAGGAGATAACGTTCAAAACATAACAGTTTCGCTTTCACAGGAAGTCACTTTATCCCATACGACGTTCGGCGCTCGCTGAAAAAAATTGTATACCTTTGTTACCCTGTTCCGCACTTCTAGTTCGGCAGTTCCATTCGTTGATGTTGTACTCGCCGGGTAATTGAATAGTTTGATACATTCAGTTTTCCTTCCATCTAACATAAGATTACCCTGGGTACGTGTCCTGCTCGTAGTGATTACTATCGTTTCGCTCCTGCTTACTGTCAACTGGTACTCTTTAAATATGGATTTCCATTAAATTAATCTTCCCTGTAACTCTAGTTCTGTTTCTTCCCAAACAGCTACAGCATCAACAAAGCCTAACGCACTGAGATCACCGTTTCGTATCTCCTTCATTTCCTTTATAACCACATACATAAAGGAAATAAAAAGTAAGGGGGGAAGTGCACTACCCTGTTGCACTCCTCTCTCTCTGTCCTGGATCAGTCCGATCAGATATTACCCACTTGTACACAGCTTCTGCAGCCTTCAGACAGCATTTGCAGTTTTCTTACTGGGTAGTTTATAACCATTAGTTTTTCTAAGTACTTCCGGATCCTATACCTTAGCTTCTGAATATCCCCCCTAAATGCTTCTAGGATGTGACGTGCTCAAGATGCTCAGCACCAAATTTGTAATCAGATACTAGCGGGCTGTTTCTCTTCGTTACTTGAGAAGAAAGCTGCCATTCATTAAGCAAATGAAAAATTTGTCCATGACACGTTTTTGTACACTGCATCGCCTCCTTGAACTATATAAATGTGCTACTGGTTTTGTCTTACAAATATGTGCGGCGACTATTCGGAGAGTAAGGTCCGACTGGTCGCGAAATGGAAACCACAGTGAAAGTCCACAGAAGCTGCGAATAGATGTGTTGGACAGTGCCTCTAGTACGCCCGTCGATCGTATTACGTCTATCTTTTCAAATCTTAGGTCACGGTGAGCACGTAACGATGCCAAGAAAATAGTGTCTTCCCCCAAGCATGCGTGCCTGTGAGAGATTTCGTCTGATTTCATGCAGCCCACAGAACGTAATTGTCTTGCGGTTCCTTCTTCATCACAGTTATCGGCCGTCACTGCAGGGCAATGAGGACACTCCTGCACCGTTTTCGGTGGGAAGTGTTCGATCAACCACCATAGAGACCGGACTTGGCTCCATCTAATTTCCATCTCTGCTCACATGAACCGCTGTCAATGGCACAGACAACAAGCTGCAACTCAGCGCAGAGAATTGGCAGAAAGTACTGGCGGCTGCGCTCTATGGCGAGGGTATTGGAAACTTGGTACAATGCTTCGACAAATGTCTCAGTCTGACAGCCGACTATATAGAGAAGTGGTTGGAAGGTTAGCTAACTGTTACAAATAAAACATTTCTGATTTTCACCGTGGTTTCCATCTCGCGACCGGTTGGACCTTACTTCACAAATAGCCCTCGAATACTGAAAACATTACATCTATTAGTCTAAGCTTTCTTGGGGTGCACTCCATGATACTTTCATTTATATCGAACATTTTTCATCCAGTATAACTTACAGACTAACACTGCTCGCCACAGTTACTCAAGAGAAAGTACCTTAGCGTATTCGTGAGCTACCTTTGTGGAATCTAAATCACTTATTGCTCGTACATAATTTACGAATCCTCCGGGTTTCGAATCAGTTTGGTAATTTTCTCAGGTTATTGATATTTTTATAGCTTTTAGTGAATTGTAACAGTTATTAACTACTGAAACGTTTGACGCTTTACGCCAGGTCTTCCTCATTTTATTGCATCAGAGGTGCGCTACATAAAAACTTAAACTATCTCTAATGGAGATAGGCGGTCGAGAATGGTATGGCGCTGGAGGACGAGTAAAGGTGGAAATATGCAGGGGGGTACTGGCGCGCGAACTGCGGATTACGGCGGAAAACTTTATGAAAAGCGGCGTCTGCAGCCCGCTCAGGCTCCAGTGCGCGCACAAAGCGCCGCCGCATTTGTTCAAAGCCCCACTACTGTCGCTCACCACGGAAAGTTCCCCGTCCCGTCAATGAAACACTTAAAAACGAAAAAAAGGCCTCGTCGAGGTGCAGCCCGCCCGGACGTACCGAACCAGGCGAATTGGGCGTTTTACTTCTAAAAGGCCTGTTATACCTGTAATATCACGCAAATTAAATACATTCACCCTAAAAGCGCTTTGGAACAGCGTGATTAATCGGAATGTCGCGTTTTTTGTGGTATTAAGCGACCGCGGCTTTTGAAGTGGAAATCCGCTAGACGACATGTGAAATCACATTTGGTCTCCGAGTGCATATTCTGCTATTGTTGCCTCTAAAAGTTCTTCTGCGACGGTTTATACACTTTACGGTCTGTCAATAACTATGAATTTGAGGATATGCAGCGATGAAACTTTCCACTGAGTTTCTTATTGATAGGAGCAGCTCTGAAAACAGCGACTACATTGTACTACGGATATATTCCTTTAATGACATCTGCAATTAAGTTACTCATGTTCTGAAAGGTGACGGAAATAGAAACCAATCTACAGGAAATATCGCACGTATTTCCGTCTGCAAAGAACTCTTCGCCGAAGGGCTGTTAAATACTAATATTCCTTTCTTCATTTTTTCGTTCCGTCATGCAGGTGCAAACTCAACGCTCTTGATTTTTACTGTTCATCGTCAGTGACGTCGTTAGAAGAGGATAATCGAGCTGACCCGCGAGGTTGGGTTAAGTAACCAGCCACGAACTGAGAAAATGAAGCACCATCCAGACAGTTGCCTGGAGTGATTCAAAGAACGAAGTGAATCTTCGTCACTGGCTGAGTGACGAACCTTACCTTCAGTGTGATAGTATTGTATTAAGACTGTCTCATTTCGCTCTGAAAAAATATAACTTCCTACTATTATAAATAGTAACTGAAATTTATGCTTAATCCTTGAAACTGCCTGTAGATAAAATGTTTCGTTTATTTCGAATATCTGTGATGATGATTCTGAGTTCCTACTCACGAGCAAATTTTGAGTTAGTTCCTCTCACAATCTTGTTTTACCCGTAGTGCAACGGAAACTGTTTGCCCTTTAAAGTTGAAAGAATACAATAACAAAAGTCTCGGCTGAATGCCAACAAGCAATGAAATTTGCCATACTTGATATTGACAACATTTTGAAACTTCCTGGCAGATTAAAACTGTGTGCTGGACCGAGACTCGAACTAGGGACCTTTGCCTTTCGCGGGCAAGTGCTCTACCAACTTAGCTACCCAAGCACGACTCACTCCCCGTCCTCACAGCTTTACTTCTGCCAGTATCTCGTCGTCTCCTACCTTCCAAACTTTACAGAAGCTCTCCTGCGAACCTTGCAGAACTAGCACTCCTGAAAGAAAAGATATTGCGGAGACATGGCTTAGCCACAACCTGGTGGATGTTTCTAGAATGAAATTTTCAAAATGGTTCAAATGGCTCTGAGCACTATGGGACTCAACTGCTGTGGTCATAAGTCCCCTAGAACTTAGAACTACTTAAACCTAACTAACCTAAGGACATCACACACATCCATGCCCGAGGCAGGATTCGAACCTGCGACCGTAGCGGTCGTGCGGTTCCAGACTGTAGCGCCTTTAACCGCTCGGCCACTTCGGCCGGCTGAAATTTTCACTCTACAGCGGAGTGTGCGCTGATATTTCCTGACAACATTTTGTCTGACGTTATCTTTGATGATCGAGGTGATGCAGTTGTCAGGAAATTTAACTCTTTTTAGTTTTAGGAGAGCGAGGTTTAAATCCCCGCCAGGCAATCTAAATGTTTTCTTAAGGAATTTAATTTTAATGCTGGAAAATTTCTTTTTCCTTAAAACGTTTATTAATGATTCTGTCAACAGTCGCAGTATTTATTAGGCGACTAGCTTCGAAACTTACAGGTTAATTTTCAAGCCTGGCCTACTTACGCTGCTCTGACAATGCCTGATGTTAATAATAAACATCGGGTGGCGGCACATGCTCTATAAACGTTTACAGGATGGATGACACAAGCCACACATGACTGTTACCACGTCAGAATCAAACAAAGTATTCCACTTCTCAGACACATACACTATGTCATAAAAAGTGTGCGGACTCATGACTGGAAATGACTTAAAAGCTCGTGGCGCCCTCCACCGGTAATGCTGGAATTCAATATGGTGTTGGCCCACCCTTAGGCTTGCTGATAGCTTCCACTCTCGCAGGCATACGAGTTCCGCAGAGCGCCCCATTCTGCTCTTTCATGATGTCTAGTGACTACTGAGGTCGCTGATACGGAGTACCTGGTAGTAGGTAGGAGCACAATGCACCCAAAACGAAAAATGTATGTGTCCGGATACTTTTTATCACATAGTGTAGGTATCAGTAGAAATGACACAGTTTTAGGGACTTTTGTGGTCTCTTACAGATATGATTTTATGTATATAGACTGAAGCGACGAATGAAAATTTGTACCAAGGTCGAGAATCAAGCCCCTGCTTACTAGGCAGGTCTCTGAAACTGGGTTTCAGGCTGGATCCCCCAATTACGTTCGATGCTGAGATGCTATTCCAAAATATGGAGAGCGTCGCCAATATTCTGTTCGCGTGTAAGTGGAAATTTAGAGTAGACTGGGGCGGCAGTGAAAACTGGATCGAGGAGGGAGGCGTCCCAGGGTAGTCCGTGCAGTTGTTTTAAGCCGCTGTGCCAAGTGGCTCACTGGCTGAAGCACCTGCCTAGTAAGCAGGAGACACGCGCTCGATTCTCGGCTTTCCTACAAATTTCCACTCGCTGCTTCATTCTATATACATAAAAACATAGGTATCAATTGACGTGGAACGTCAATGTTTGAATCGATGGTAAAATAATAACTTGGCATTGTTGTCAAAGTGTAATAAGGACAATGAAGAATATTTTGTGAATGAGTAAATATATTTTGTGTGTATCGGGTGTTGCCGGCCGTTGTGACCGAGAGGTTCTAGGCGCATCAGCCTTGAACCGAGCTGCTGCTACGGTCGCAGTTTCGAATCCTGCCTCGGGCATGGATGTGTGTGGTGTCCTTAGGTTAGTTAGGTTTAAGTAGTTCTAAGTTCTTGGGGACTGATGACCTCAGAAGTTAAGTCCTATAGTGCTCACAGCCATTTGAACCATTTGTATCCGGTGTTGTTGAATATTATGTACTAAACTGTTTAGACGTACCACGTGTTGTACGTCTTTACATCTTCTTTTACAGATCCTTCGCGTTGTTCACTGTTTTCAATGATCGTACATGCTAGGTATTTCTTCATCCTTTCTTTACTGTGGGTGTATTCTGTTCCTGTCATAACATTGCCATTTTAAACTAATCGTATGAATGAGGTGGCGTACGCTGTAGTCCTGTACATCATCTAATATCTGCTCTGAATGTATTTATATTTTCAGAGACAATGAATTGGATGTCTTAGGTAAATATGTGAAAAAAATTCTGAATTACGTTGTGAGAGAATACCAGAGCTCAGGCTGACAGATGACATAATCCGGCAGGCAGATTCCCTCCAACGCTGCTCGTTTTCCTGTCTCACAAGTTAGCATTCTACTCAGAATATTTTACGAGAAGGTATTTCATCAAATTTTACTTCTTCACAGTGGTTCGACACTATCAGGCCTTCAGCTTTACAAAGGATTATTGTGAAGAAACGAATGACATTTTAAGTTTGGTAATAAGCTTTATTCTGTGTTTAAAGGGTGACTAGTGCGTCGTTTGGCACGCACAGCCATTCGCAGACCTTGAAACGAAGAGCTCTCTCTCTCTCTCTCTCTCTCTCTCTCTCTCTCTCTCTGTCTCACACACACACACACACACACACACACGCTCACACACACATACACACACACATGTGTAAGCTTTCACTGCCACGTACAGACGTGAATGGCCACAGCCACGGGGAGCTTGTTTATTTGTTTGAATCCTGAATGCTGCCGGACTTGTCATACAAATAAACAGTCTCTCCACTTGACAGAGCAATTACGACACAACAGTTTAAAGTACTCTGAGACTGCTAGTTTAAAACTGGCCTACGTGAGACATGTGACGTAAAATCCGCTATTTTCTGTGTCTTTTTCGAGACACAAATGTCTCAACTGCCCGTGTAACGCCCATCTTCATCCCATTTCTTACAGAAAAATCTTGCTGTCTGTTACGGTTAGTTTATACTGATGCTCCAGAAATGTTACTTCGACGTGTATTTTCTGCGCTAATATATTCCCCTTCACTTGAAATGTTCAACTTTCTTACAGTCAGTCCTAAAAGACTTTCTTACAGAAGGGTTTCAGGCAAGAACTAGTATGTGAAGAGTTTCTGAACTATCAAGAAAGTTCCTATTTAAGGAGGACAAATTTTTGGCCTCGTGCAATTCTGTACGCCTAATCAACTTGTCTTCTCTGATTCAGAAACAGTGTAGGCATGAAATGTATACTGCAGCATTGTGGTTATAGTTTAATGCGTTGTCGCAGTTCAAAAGTGTGATACTTTATCTGCTTACACATTTCACGAATACAAGGTTTCATATAACATAACAAGACACATAAAATAATCAAACATGAGTAGCTAAACTGTTTTGGAGAGGAAGCACAATGTTTCGTCACCGTGATTGGCATTAGTCTGGTGAGTCACGTGACTTTCACTGAACATCGGCATGACAGGCGAGTATTGGGTGGGAAAGGCGCGCCAAGCAGCGCATTTGGTCGCTCCAGATCGTACATGGGGCACTTAGTACCGAAGTCGTTGAGGCACTGGGCTTTTCGCGTGTAACCACGTCAATTATGTATCGAGAGTATCTCGATTTTCTGAAAACCAACGGTACTGAAGCTGCTCAACTTTCACGGGCAAAAATACGTCCACGTTTTGGGAGGGGCGTAGTAGCGGTGGCGGCGTGGTGGTGGTGGAGGGGGCGGGGAGAGGCACAACAAATAGCTTGCTGGTGTAAAGCCGGCCAACAACGCTTGGTGAGCAGGCACTTCTACAGAACAATTTTCCGTCACACTTTCACGTATGCTGACAGCACAAAGAGCATGGGCTGAGGACATCGTCACTGAACGCTCTAAGCGTGGAAGGACTAAAGACACAAGTTGGCACATGCTGACACCAGCATAAGTGTACGTTGAGCTCCACGTACAGCAGCGCACTTGTCTTACCAACGAGGTACCGTTCAACCAGACTGTGAATCTATTCTCGTGTACTGAACGTTTACGTTGTACACGATGGAGCCAAGATCTGTCTGCCGTTGTTCTGACTGTTGGAGATAAACTCTAAGACAAAAAAACAAAGAAAAGTTGCACCACGAAGATCTTATCCGTATGGGGCGGAAATTGGTAGATATGGTAGACATGTACAGGCAAACAAATAAATAGAGTTTCAAAACAATTGGATGATTTATTCACGAGAAAGAGCTTCACAAATTGAGCAAGTCAATAAGGCTTTGGTCCACTTCTGGTCCTTATACAAGAAGCTGTTCGGCTCGGCATTGATTGATAGAATTGTTGGAGATCCTCCTGATGAATATCCTGCAAAATTCTGACCAATTGGCGTGTTTGATTTTGTAAATACCGAGCTGGTTGGAGGCCGCTACCAGTAATACTACCAACGTTCTCAGTTTGGGAGAGATCTAGCTATCTAGGTTTTGGCAAGCACGAAGGCAAGAAGTAGAAACGCTTGCGGTGTGCGGGCGGGCATTATGTTGCTGGGATGTAAAAACCAGGATGACTTGCCATGAAAGGCAACCAAACGGCACAGAATATCGTCGATGTACCACTGAACTGTAAGGGCGCCGCGCATGACATAGTGGTCCCGCTGTGAAAAGAAATGGCACGTCAAAAAAATGGTTCAAATGGCTCTGAGCACTATGGGACTTAACTGCTGTGGTCATCAGTCCCCTAGAACTTAGAACTACTTAAACCTAACTAACCTAAGGACATCACACACATCCATGCCCGTGGCAGGATTCGAACCTGCGGCCGTAGCGGTCGCGCAGTTCCAGACTGTAGCGTCTAGAACCGCTCGGCCACAAATGGCAAATGGCACGTCAGACCATCAGCCCTCTTTGTTGGGCCGTATGGTGTGCGGCGACCAGGTTAGTATCCCACCATTCTAGGGCGTGTCATTTCTGGCACCCTTACAGCACAGCGGTATGTCAACGATATTCTGTATCCTGTTTTGTTGCCCTTTAGGCAAGCCATCCTGGACCTACGTGAGAGTTTCTACTCCTTTTCTTCGTGCTTGCAAAGCCTTACCTTGGCCAGCAAGTTTACCGAATCTCTCCCCAAGTGAGAACGTGTAAAGCATTATGGGCAGGGCCCTCAGTCCAGACGAAATTTTGACGATCTAACGCGTCAGTTGGACAGAATTTGGTACGACATCCGTGAGGAGGATATCCAACAACTGTGTCAACCATGCGAAGTTCAATAACTGCTTGCATAAGGGACAGAGATGGACCAACTCGTTACTTACATGCTCAATTTGTGAAGCTTCTTTTCTTCAATAAATCAGCCACTTGTTTGAAATTGCAACCATTTATTTGTCTGTACATTTACATCACATCTGCCGATTTCCATCCCATTTGGATAATTTCTTAGTGATGGGCTTTTTTTGTATTAGACTGTGAGAGAGCCTTTCGTTCGACTACACAATTCCACAAGCTGTCTTGAACGAAGTTTGAAACAGTGACCGGAGGTTAAACGGTCATGTGTCAGAATGGCTCCGAAATCTACTTGTGTGTCGTGGAGTCCATGTCATGGTGCGAAGGTATCGTCAACAGAGCGAAAACGGCCGCTGCACTCTACTAGGAAAGTGACTCTTATTCAGATGCTAGTGAGTATGCTATATAGTGCCTACGACAAAGTTAGTGGATTGAAGCTGTAGTTCAGTCAAAGCCACGACTAAGAAAGGATAATTTATATCAGGGGAATATACGACAGTATGCCATGACAATCTGTATCGCCGAGGATCCAGTACATTTAGTGAACTGTCCATTTCTGTTTCATTCAGTTTTCATCCTGTTTCTGTAAATTTCTCGCTTAAATATGATACCAATATCGATTGTGCAAGACATGTATGGCTTCTGGCCACATACTGCGCAGTTATTACTCTCTGACTTCATATTATGTGCACAAATTGTTCAACAGTCGTGGAAATTATTTTGGGAAATCATTGATTATTAATACTAAGCAGTGAATGTATTATGTAATCGTATCTCTTGTGCAGGAACCAATCACGTTACACACTCACCTTTCCTAAAAGATAATAAAGTGTTTGCCGCGCGGGATTAGCCGGGCGGTCTAGGCGCTGCAGTCATGGACTGTGCGGCTGGTCCCGGCGGAGGTTCGAGTCCTCCCTCGGGCATGAGTGTGTGTGTGTGTTTGTCCTTAGGATAATTTAGGTTAAGTAGTGTGTAAGCTTAGGGACTGATGACCTTAGCAGTTGAGTCCCATAAGATTTCACACACATTTGAACATTTGAACAATTAAAGTGTTCACTTTTTCGTGGAGTGTGTTACATCCAACGGTACAACAGACTAAAGTCTCTGTGTAATTAACAACTTCTTTGAAAGCAGTTTTACTAGATGCAAGGAAGTAAAACAAAACAAGTGGAAATCCTTGTTATTAATACACGTTATTTGGTACAGCAGCATTAGGGGAGAGTGCCCGATTATCGGATACTGTTCTTTATGATTATATCTGACGTACTTTATTTCACGCTATGTTAACATAAAATACACTTTCACATGCCACAAGCATCCCAATAAAATATATCTTACCTAGGTTTTCATTATTGATATTATTTTGGTCACAAATTGTACATTATCTGATTTATGAGCATTTCGGTGTTTTTAAATTCGGGTTCCTGTTATCGGGTAGTAGTCAGGATGAAGTACAATTCGATATAAAGAGAAACATACTTTATCTTTTAAGTACTTTTAATATATAACATACGAAAACCTTACTTACACAACACAAAGACGCTATTCATTTGTTACCGTGCATTACTTGCTTAATTTATTACAGTGAGCACATAAAAATGTTTTCCATCCCTTCTTGGCAACACCAGAACACAATTCGTGCGCCCAACGAAGACATTTTGTACAACGGATCCACTGTTCGCCACTTGTGTCTAATTTGTAAGCGTGATTGCAATATAGGCACGCCTCTTCCGCACTGTCCTCGTCATCAGTGGAGACGAGAGGAGCACAATCATCCTCAGATGAGGAGGAAGACGAGTAACGCTGCCTTTTCTTTCCTTTTCTGTGTCTTGTTGCAGGCGTTCTTGACGCTGCAGCTGTTGACCTTGCCGAAGATTAACGTTATGACAGAGCTCTGGCTGATTTTGTGTATGATGGACCTTGTTTTGGCCTAGGCCTGTCTGTTGGGCCTTGTAATGGAAACTTTTCTTCAAGCGATTTCTTGAAAGGTGAGCTAGTGATTGTAGTGGCTTTACTAGTGGGACGTGCTGTTGCATTTGTTTGGCCGACTGTTGGAGGCGGACGCACATAGAAAGGTGAAACAATTTTTTTCGTTTGGCTGGGCTCCAGAAATTCAGAATCATTGTCAGGATTATTTTCGTGCCCATCGTCCATTTGAATAAAGTCTAGTTCTGAAAAAACATTCGTGTTAAAGGGGACTATGCCGCATTTTTTGAAACCACTCATCGTAGTTTCAAGATCTGTGCAGTTAGCATACGCCTTCCCCATCAATTCCCCGACTTGATATGCTGTAACTGTCCTAAAGGGATGGTTAGACATCCAGGACTCTGTTTCTTGGCTGCAATATGTTTTGAATGGTCCCATGAAGGCTACACATAATGGCTGGAGTTTTTGTATTGTGTGTGGTGGTAGCCACACGATTGTTACACCATGTTTACGAGCTAGTTCAATCACTCCGATGTTCCTCGTGTGGGAGAAATGTCCGTCTAATATATAACTGGGCTGTCGGTTGATGGTTTTGTAAACTGAAAAAAGGGCTTGAACCATTCTGTAAAAAAAGAGAGCTGAATCCATCCTGAGGGGTGACAGCTTGCAGTTTTTCCTGCAGGACAACCATTCAACAATTCCGCTTTCATATTTTTACGAGGAAAAACAATCAGCGGCGGAACAAACATGCCAGCTGCACTAATGCAAGTTAGCAGTGCTATCAGGGATCTTCTTTCTTGTGATCACAAACTTCCTACTTGTTTTTTGCCCTTTAAATCAATAACTTTTGTACGTCAATTTTGAACAACGGTTATTCCCGTTTCATCTACGTTAAACACTTTGGCAGAATTGAAACCGACCTTTTCTAGCACAGGTTCCAGAAGGTCGGAAAAGGAATCAACGTTTTTATTTGAAAAACCTTTAGCTCTAGACAAAGAAACGGACTCTGGTCTTCTTAAACTGAGAGAGGGATGACGCTTTGTAAAATTTCTGAACCATTTTTCTCCCGTTGATCCATTTGAAAGCTTGAATGGATGTTCGATGTCATATCTCACTGTTAATTGGAAAACAAGTTGCCTTACGTCACATGACTGTAACCCAAAATACCTATTTTCCATTACTTTACAGTAACGTACCAATTCTTCTTCCAAGTCATTTCTTAACACACAAGATGTTCCTGGTTTTTTGTTAACCAAACTTCCAACATTTTCAGTTTTGATCTTTACATAGTCTTCTGTGGTTGATTTGGGAACGTGGTAGATTTTTGTTGCTTTCAAGTACCCACATTTCTTCTCTCTAACGGCATTTACTGTTTCTAACATTGCTTGCGGGACCCATTGTTTCCTTTTCTTGATTGGTTTCGGCAATGACAGCTACAAAAGAAATATGACGTAAGTAAAAAAAGGCTAAGCCAACTATCGGATATCCGATACTTAGAACCCTCCCACTATCCGATAAAAGGAACTCACGCTGAAAGTAAAGACCAGCATACAACAAAGACAGTATTTAACAAACACATTATTTCGAACTATTGTGCAGAAGTTGAAAGTATATGCTTTCCCACTAGATATAACATAAAAACCGTATACACTTACATTTAGTCGATTTCTGCGCGTATAATGAACCCTGCAGAATATTTCCAAACTCCGAGTTCACTCAGGCAACCACTACCAGAAAGCACGCTTCGTACTATGGTAAAACTCAAAACAGCGTCTCAGTGGACCAATACCTAACAGTTCCTGCCACCTCCGATAGAGTGCAGTCGTTACTTGGTTAGAAACCTTACTATCCGATAAGTGGGAACTATCCGATAATCTGGCACTCTCCCCTACTGGAGCGCTCAGAAGCAGGATCTCACTTCAAGGATCGGAAGTCAATAGCAGTTTCAGTTACTCTGTTTTCGATTTATCCCTTTTTGATAGATTTCATCTTCATAGTAGAGAATCACAGTGAATACTGACGTTAATGTCTCTACAAGGTATGTAGAAATATATACTTGCAATGATACCAAGTTCAGTAGTGACTGAACTACACTCCTGGAAATGGAAAAAAGAACACATTGACACCGGTGTGTCAGACCCACCATACTTGCTCCGGACACTGCGAGAGGGCTGTACAAGTAATGATCACACGCACGGCACAGCGGACACACCATGAACCGCGGTGTTGGCCGTCGAATGGCGCTAGCTGCGCAGCATTTGTGCACCGCCGCCGTCAGTGTCAGCCAGTTTGCCGTGGCATACGGAGCTCCATCGCAGTCTTTAACACTGGTAGCATGCCGCGACAGCGTGGACGTGAACCGTATGTGCAGTTGACGGACTTTGAGCGAGGGCGTATAGTGGGCATGCGGGAGGCCGGGTGGACGTTCCGCCGAATTGCTCAACACGTGGGGCGTGAGGTCTCCACAGTACATCGATGTTGTCGCCAGTGGTCGGCGGAAGGTGCACGTGCCCGTCGACCTGGGACCGGACCGCAGCGACGCACGGATGCACGCCAAGACCGTAGGATCCTACGCAGTGCCGTAGGGGACCGCACCGCCACTTCCCAGCAAATTAGGGACACTGTTGCTCCTGGGGTATCGGCGAGGACCATTCGCAACCGTCTCCATGAAGCTGGGCTACGGTCTCGCACACCGTTAGGCCGTCTTCCGCTCACGCCCCAACATCGTGCAGCCCGCCTCCAGTGGTGTCGCGACAGGCGTGAATGGAGGGACGAATGGAGACGTGTCGTCTTCAGCGATGAGAGTCGCTTCTGCCTTGGTGCCAATGATGGTCGTATGCGTGTTTGGCGCCGTGCAGGTGAGCACCACAATCAGGACTGCATACGACCGAGGCACACAGGGCCAACACCCGGCATCATGGTGTGGGGAGCGATCTCCTACACTGGCCGTACACCACTGGTGATCGTCGAGGGGACACTGAATAGTGCACGGTACATCCAAACCGTCATCGAACCCATCGTTCTACCATTCCTAGACCGGCAAGGGAACTTGCTGTTCCAACAGGACAATGCACGTCCGCATGTATCCCGTGCCACCCAACGTGCTCTAGAAGGTGTAAGTCAACTACCCTGGCCAGCAAGGTCTCCGGATCTGTCCCCCATTGAGCATGTTTGGGACTGGATGAAGCGTCGTCTCACGCGGTCTGCACGTCCAGCACGAACGCTGGTCCAACTGAGGCGCCAGGTGGAAATGGCATGGCAAGCCGTTCCACAGGACTACATCCAGCATCTCTACGATCGTCTCCATGGGAGAATAGCAGCCTGCATTGCTGCGAAAGGTGGATATACACTGTACTAGTGCCGACATTGTGCATGCTCTGTTGCCTGTGTCTATGTGCCTGTGGTTCTGTCAGTGTGATCATGTGATGTATCTGACCCCAGGAATGTGTCAATAAAGTTTCCCCTTCCTGGGACAATGAATTCACGGTGTTCTTATTTCAATTTCCAGGAGTGTATGTTGATTAGGACAAAGTATTATTTCTGATCCAAACGCACACCTAAGATATTTTCCTTGGGATACTCAGTGAAAGCAAAGAAAACATAAATCTGTATAGAGAGGGGGAATTTGGATCTCTCTCTTACTGTAGTTTGAGTTAGCATTGATGTTACATTCTTTGTTGGACAGAATGAAACCTGCTATATTAAGATAACTGAGGTAGATGTGTTGAAGAAAATCAACCAACAATTCTTTTAAAAATATTGTTCACAGTTTCCTCTGTTGTCGTGTATCTGTTGTGAATGATTGTGATGCGTATGTCATATGCAGACAGAACTGGTTAATCTTGATCTATGTTAAATGTAAGGTGATTTAAGTGACAGACCACAGCAGAAAGGAAATATTCTCTCATGGTTATTTGCGTATCTGGCTGAATATTTTTTCCTGTCAACTCAACTGCTGAATGTATGAGAATGTGCGAGAGAAAATATTGCTATTTATTATTTTTCATGACGCGTCAGTCATATTGTCGAGAAAGATCACACGTAACGTAATACCGTAAGGTTTGAAAGGAAAGAGCACTAACAACAGCATTAAACGTTCATGAACCGGAACACATTTAGCTGATCGGGTGATGGTATCTCGCGATTCCAGGCATCTGCAGGGGGAGTTAATGATCCAGGAGAAACAGTTTTGCTAGCAAAGCAATTACATTTGTTAAACCACTATGAAATTGTCTCGACAGCAAAGATTGATGTTTGCTACCCTGGCTGCTGTGGACTTTCTGACGAAACTGCGTCATGTACACGGGCGTTGCAGTTAGCTCATTTTTGACCACGTTTACTTTTGTACTTGTCATATACAACGCTAAATATTTTACTTTCAGATCAACGAAACCAAATACACTTCGAGGGGCTGTTCAATCTCTTTTTACGACTTCTTTATGCCTGTAACTGTATTAGTGGAAGTAAAATTGTATACTGTGCCTGGGATTTAACAGATGGTTTTGTACCTTATTTGCTAACTTCGTGTAGCAATTACATAATGAATACTTCGAGTAAAGTATTATCGGTCGAGGAAATTCACTGTCCTTTGCTTGGAGGAAGAAGGAAAAAAGAACGACTGTGATTCAACATCCCGTCGATGTCGAAGACATTACATCCGGTACGTAAGTTTGGACTGAAGAAGCGTAGGAAAGGAAAACAGCCGTGTCCATTTCAAAGAAACCATCTTGAATTTTTCCATAAGCGATTCAGAGACTCTCGGGAACCTAAGTCGGTATAAGTGGACGGAAATTGGGATCCTATTCTTCCAGACTGCCTGTTCAGGGTATTAATCACAGTGTCAACTAGCTTGTCAGTTTTGTTTGTAAACAATCCTGCTATTCGTGTGGCGTGTTTAGAAACATTGACAATTATGAAATGGCGAAATTACGCAGGCATGCTGAAGCGTAATGCCTCAGAATTTTTGAAGTGAAAGGTATTAACCCGGCGGTGCACGCACCTGGAAACAGGACGGCAGTACGCGCAGCTGGTATCACAGACCTTTGCAGTTTCTATCTTACTTAATTTGCATTTAGATGTATATTATGGAGGGAAGCGTTATTAAATGAAATAATATCATTAAAAATCAGTTTAGTAAATATATTTAAGGGATAAATTTAATATTTTGGTCAAAAATATTTACACAAATGGAGATACATAAAATTTAACTGTTATCAAAATAATGCATGTATTCAGTCAGATATTTTGTCGATACAGTCTTGGCACTCAGTAACAGAATGTTCAAGGCAAATGTATTTCTTGCACTTCTTACAAATATATCTTGTTCTTCTGTTTTTGCTTCTGCAGTCCACACACCGTCCTCGTGAAGTCGCAGTTGATTCCACTTCAGAAATTTTCACACTGCAAAACTCTCCAATTCTCTGTTATCTTTCTTGGCAATATTTTTGACATTAGTCTTTGCTGAAGATGATCATGTAGAAGCGCAAAAGAAAGTTGCCTCAAAAACTCTCTTCTTCTCAGTTGTTCTTTCTGATTTGAGTTGAAAATCATAGCAGGATTTATCGCAGCTGTACTCATGATGCTATAAAAAACAACCATTGGCCATCTTCTTGTGTTTCTAGCTGCATTATGTGTTGCACTCATTCCGTCTACAACGTCAGCTCCACCCTTGGTAGAGTTATAGAAAGTGATAATTTCTGTTTTTTTATCACTCCCTGTATTTTCATCAATATATCCGTTGTGGTGCATCGTTGACAGTAGTAATTCCACTCTATTTCATTTCGGCACGTAAGAGACTAAGGTGCAATTTTTCTGAAACCCAAACGTATATAACTTTTCTTGTCGATTTTTAGTGCTAAAAAATCCCTTTGCGACTTGTCTCTTGTTCTTCCTCAGGGTACCAACGATGGTCGTCTTCTTCGTAATCAATGTGCTTGCAAGCTCGTAACTTGTAAAATAATTGTCGCAAGTTATGTTGCGGCCTGTATTCAGGATAGGTTGGCAAAGTCTCTGAACAAGTTCAACTGGTCTGTTGTCCTGTCTGTAAGGGCCTTCAGGCTGTTGCCCAACATACACCTCCATGCTGAATGTGTAAAACATTCTGGCATCCACTGCTGCAAAAATCTTTACTCCATACTTGTTTGGCTTATTTGGCATGTACTGTCGGAATCTGCATCTTCCACAGAATGCTTCTAGTTTTTCATCAACTGTCACGTATTGAGAAACCGTTGAAAGTTTTCAACAATTAGACTGAACACCTATGTTATCGCCGCCATGTGATCTGTTTTCTCCCTTTCCACTGTCGTTTGTTTATCGTCGAATCTGAGGCATCGAAGGAGAAAACGAAATCTGTTTATGCCCATTGTGATATTTCAACTCCTGTGCCACCTGTTCGCCACAAATCTTGTAGACTTAGTCGATGGGCACGCATTACACCAGCGTAGTACAATAATCTCAATAAGGCGTTTATTTCAGCTTTATTAGTTTGTTGTGCACCTCTTTTCCCTTGAAAAGTTTCCCTGGCTACTTTGAATGTACCTGTTAGTGCAGTGAACGAGTATGTGTACAATGTTTTCAGCAAAAAACAGTTCCCAGCACTGTAGAGGATTTGCAGCACTTTCTGCAGCACCTTTCACACTTGGTAAATGAGTTATGACAATGTGTGTGGGAGTTCTTTGGCGGAGCACGTGAGTGCCATATTGTTCTTTCTTTACCGACAAACACATCACTGTCAGCATCACAACCACTGTCTTCTGATTCATCACTCGACGTTTTTTGTTCGGTGCCGGAATCACTTTTCCACTCTGTGTCCTGGATTTCTTTAAAGTCGATTTCTCCATCTTCAGAATCACCAGCGTCACTTTCAGCCATTACTTCTTCAATCAAGTTCCTAATTCTCTCCTCCTGTGCCTCGTAAGAATTAACCATGATGTAGTTACAACACTTATAACACACTAAAATAAGGTACAAAGCACGAAAAAATCTGTTCTACCTCTAAACTAAGCAGATACCGCAAATATGCGCGGACGTGAATAACCTTGGCGGAGCTAACAATAAACTGACACCAGCGCACGCGGCTGGCCTCTGAGACCCTAGACCTCTTTGTTGTGAGCTAACTGGAAGTGCTATTGTTGAAATACCAGATACACCATACCAAAAGACTCCTAATACACTCACTTAAAGATACTGAGAAGATAGCTTCTTGGAAACAACTTTCAGACATTGCATTAATGTGAAAATATTCTCCTTGGTCTGACAGACCACCTGCGTGTACTGACAGGTTAAAGATTTTTAAATAAAACCAACTTTATTAACATTCTACTCATTTATTCTTAAATTCTAGATATTTGCAGCCCTCTGTCGCTAGAGTGCTCCGAAGTGCATCTTGTAACATGGCGGTGTATAGCGCAAGTCTGTCGGTGTGCGAGGAACAATGTGCTGTAATCGAGTTTCGAATCCGAAGAGTTCATCAACGCAACGAGCACCCTCTCCTTTAGCATGACAATGCCAAACCACGCACGAACGCTGCGACGTCAGCAATGCTGCGATGCACTGGGTTCACCGTCATCGATCACGTTCCATAAAGTTCCATCTTGAGCCCACGATTTTCATCTGTTTACAAAACTTAAAGAGCTTCTTCGAGGACATCACTTTGATAGTGATGAAGTGGTGAAAGCAGAAGTGACGGCAGCTCGATGTTAACGCCAGAGATCCCTTACTGCTTCATCTACAGGTATCCTGTCACTCTTTACCGATTCATCGGAATGGGTCGACGGAGTCAGCTGGATGTACAAGAAATAAACCGAGAGACAAGTCGCCACGCTTTCTCGATTTCCATGTAAGCAGTCGCTAGAAGATGCAGCCAACACTCACAACGTGATCAATCTTACGGGAAACCCATTTTACGACACAGCGACGACAGTACTGGAGAAAGAGCTGAACTTTACGGTGACATGTAAATTTCTTTCAACCGCCGAGATTGCGAGCACTGTGGAGCAGGCTATCCAAGTAGAACCAAGCGATACCGCAACGGAACTTCGTTGGAAAACCTGTCGTATTCTCAGCAACCTGCCTCCTCCACGAAGCAGCATCTACAAAGCAGAAAGGACAGTATTTCGTACACCCAGAGAAATCGTTGTCCTTCCAAACGATAAGGGCACCAGGGTTCCCTTCCAACGTAAAGACTACGAGCGGAAAATGCTAGAGCTTCTGGATGATCCTGCATACCGGAAAGTAGCAGCAGATGCAACAAAGGAAGTGCAACAAAGCACCCCATCCTTGTTAAAGAACTGGGTGCTCAACAAAGACGTCTCCAAATCAGCTCGCCAGCGCATTGTTGTCCCACTTAGACTGTATGGCCCGCCAAAGATCCACAATGAAGACATTCGGCCAATAGTGAGCAACAGTGGGACACTAACATATTTCCTGGCGAAGTTTTTGACTTATCTGTTGGGCCATTACTTCGGCAAGTGTACACATCACATACGAAACTCTCATTATTTCATTGGTTGTCTGAAGGAACAAAGGTTGCAGGAATTTGACATAATGGTCAGTTTGATGTCGTCTCACTTTTCACTTGAGACTCCTTGAAAGACTCCGTAAAACTAGTCAGCGGGAAGGTCAGCTGAGCGGACACAGGTTTTTAAGCATTTTCTGAAATCGACCTATTTTTTTCCAGCGGACAGTACTATGAGCAGACTGATATCGTAGCCATGGGCAGCCTCCTCTCTCCAGTTGTAGCAAATTGGTTCATGGAAGACTTCGAGGATAGAGCCGTGGAAATGCTGAAATGAAATCTGTTTCATTCGGTAATTCGACACGATACTTTTGTCATCTGGCCTCATGGACCCGTAAAAGTACCGAAGTTCTTTAATTCCATCCATGAAAACATCGAGTTTACCATGGAAGTAGAAAAAGGTTGAGTCGGACAGCCCTGCGACGCAAGAGCCCCAAGAACGACACGGTGGCCGAAATTACGGAAGAAGGCGATGAGAAGACTTCCTTTCCTCGACGTCCTAGTTCACTGTAGGCCCAACGGGTCGTTTGCCCGCAGTGTATGCCGTAAACCATCGCATATGTATTTATATCGCCATGCCTCCAGCTGCCACCATCCCTCGCAGATGAACAGCATATCGAACTCTAGTACTCAGGACATACTCCATTTTATACAAATAGTCTGACGGCAGAGCTGCAGCACCTGGAATCCGCCTTCCACGAGAATGGATACAGCAACTGACTGAGTTGGACAGCCCTGCGACGCAAGAGCCCCAAGAACGACACGGTGGCCGAAATTACGGAAGAAGGCGATGAGAAGACCGCTCTCTTACCATTTGCTGGCGATGTATCGTGGAAAATTGGCAGTTTACTGCGAAAACACCAAGTAACGACAGTTTCTCGCTTGCCAACCAGAATACAATCTTTATTAGGGACAGTGAAAGACGACTTGCCTCTCAAAAAACGAAGAGGCGCCGGGTGGAGGGAGGGGAGCGCACCACGTTCGGTGTGACTACGGAAAAACTTAGTGGACAAACCGTCCGACAATCGAAGACTGATGAATAGAACATGAGCGCCACACCCACTTACTGCAGCCCAACTAATACGCAATAGCGGAACACTGCACTGAAAATGGGCATGAAATGACTTAACCAACAAACGAAAGTTCTGCCTACCACCGATAAATTTTTGGACTGCATTGACAAAGAAGCAACTGAAAAAGTGACTGGCAATTTAATCAACAGGGCATAATCTTTCAACTGAGCAATACATGGGAGCCAATACTAAGTTCCATGAAAGCAGAACGCGACGTCCGGAAGCGAAATGCGACAGGGATGGTGGGCGGAAGGCAACAGAGCCTCACCCCTTTCCCCTCCTCAATCGTAGTACGGTTAGGGGTTGGCGAGGCCCGAACCCTGGACCGGCAGGAAGAAACAACTCCAGCACGCAGCAGACGCATCATTTCTTCAGCACCACCTGATGATGGCGGAACGATTGTTCCTCAAAATATCGTGAACCTTCGACAGATGGATCCCGAGAACGATGGAAGCAGCATAAATTCAAATGGGTCAAATGGCTGTAACCACTATGGGACTTAACATTTGAGGTCATCAGTCCTCCAGACTTAGAACTACTTAAACCTATCTAACCTTAGGACATCATACAATTCCATGGCCGAGGCAGGATTCGAACCTGCGACCGTAGCAGCAGCACGGTTCCGGACTGAAGCACCTAGAACCGCTCGGTCACAGCGGTCGGCTGGAAGCAGCATAAACGCTGGGAAAGCGTCAGATCGCATATGTAGAATGTTAATAACGTCTGTGTTATTTGAAAAAGCTTTGAGTTTTCACATAGAAAATTCGGAGGCATTCCTTTTCAACACGTGCTCGTAGGAGACTCTACAAAATATTGCAGTATATCATCCACAAAGAGTCAAGTATAGCGCTGAACAATAAAGTTACTATGACAATTATTAATTTTTTAATTGCTGTTTTTACTCCCATCTCGTATTTTTTGAACTTCTAAAGTGTTGGTATACTCTCAAGAAAAAATACATGTAAACAAACGGATCTTAGTCTGTGCTACAGATACAATACGCAGAAATATTTAACAGGTTGTACTGCGCCGCCTTTTAGATACCAGGCTCTAACAGCACTGCAATACATAGGTGAAAAGCAACGTCAGACAATGTAGCTCACTCTCGTAATACTGCAATAAGTTGTCCTGACAAGACCTTGCCTACACCCAACGACGTAATCTGTGTGACTAGAAATAATCGTCTGTGCTAACACGACGACGTCACTTAGGATTTGATATTCAGCTTCTCACGCTATAAATCACACCACAGCTCGCTGCAACATCACTATTTACAAAAGCATGGACACAATAACACTTTTGGTGGTCTAATCGGGTCGGTGGTAGGTAGCTACTGGGTATTAATTATAACAACGCATCTGACTATCAGAGTTCACTAGGTTCGAAAGATCAAATACCATCAAGGCTAGTATCAGCCACTAGAATAATACTAAACGCGAGGGTCTACGGTGAATAGGAATGATGGATTTACTTTACCAATAACACCAACATGTAGCGACGCTTACTGTGTGTGCTCTGACAACACTACTAAATACTTTCTCAACAACTTAGGTAACTGAAATGAAAGCTTTCGTATATAACTGAGGAATACGTCAAATAGATGTTACCTCTTGTAATCGCTCCTCTTTTAAAGCTTCAACGAATAATCTTATATACACTCAATCAGTGTGAACATCATAAATTTTTACGTGGTTTGAAGAATACGCTCACAAGGCAAAGATATAATTTGATGTTGTTTATCTCTCGTTGTCAATCAACGATAACCTCTACAAGTAGCACCTTGCTACAACAATATCCGTGGCTCAATTGAAAGTTTGTCGTAATAAACTATTTCATTAACCTCAACCTTTCAGGAATTAGTGGAATAACTTTTCATATACAGTTAATCACCTTTCAATAAAACGTATACTTGCTTTTCCTGTAGAAATAAAGATTAATTATCTTTCTTTTCCTTGCGAGTTATTAACTAAAATATATTTAATTTCTTTGAACTTTGCTATTATCAATATTACAGTCTTTCACTTTATTGGCATTTGGATTTACTCTATCGCAAAAAGATGTATTCAAGATGTAGTCTGCTCTCTGCTCTGAAATAAACATTTGATTACTTTTTTTGTAATAGTTTGCGGCTAAAGGACAAGACGGCTGCTGATTTTTTTTTTTTTCAGTATAAAACCGTTAATTCTTTCGTTCCTGCAATTGAATGTTTGCAGGTACACGGCAGCGTTTTACTTTACGAGTGCTGGTTCTCTGTTCCAAACACCACTAAGCGGAAATGTAATAAAAAGAATAAAACGAAATACTTGAGTGTCACCGCCACTTTTCAGTTATACGAACTTTACACAACCAAAGAAAGCTCAACCAGCTCGGGCGTTGACTTCCGCGACCCACTAATATTTGAAACTCAAAACCCACCACTCGATGATCTCTTTTAGAGAGAATTAGCGTGTTCTCTAATTAATGGCTCTTGATTTGTCGTTTAAGGGCAAGGGGGAAGAGCTATCAAATTCTCAGTAAATTTCCGATTGTTTCTCAATAAACAGCTATTACGTAGGACGACAGTTCTCTTTAATATAGACTACACATTCACTGCATCCAACGAGATTTCCGGAATTTACTATATTACGAGGCTCATGCAGAAGTCACACAATAAATCCTAACCAAATATCGCTAAGACACTATTCCTCAATGCTCGCGTCTACCTACACAACCACAACAACACAATGCAACGTTTCTGTAACTTAGTGCGTGCTTCAATCCTCGACCACAAAATAACCAAACGACTTGGCGTGAGCACATCTCTTCACATACACCATCCAACGGAAAATCTCCAATAATATTGAAACACGGTTCTCCTACAAACGCGTGTCTATTACGGAGCACAACGCATCATTAATCACAAATAAGAGAAACTAATCTAACACTTTACTAAATCGTAACTCTTCCTATACCTGGCGAGTCTACACTACCAAAATTGGCGAAATAATCATTTTCTACACAAGCCGATAATCTTCCCAAAAATCTGTCTAAATGACTTAGAACTGCTTTGAACACACTTGAGTTCTATCCGCATTGCTGATTAATTCACGTATCGTACGTGTGATCCATTCTCATCACACTTTTGCGATAATCTCTCTCGAGGCCCACTACTCGAACAGTACTCGGATACTAGTACTGAAATGATAAAAGGACAAGCCAAGAGCTATTCTCTGCGAACAAACATATCCAGCTAATTCTCTCTTCACAATAAGTGTTTCTTCATAGCAGTAGCCGGAAAACGTTCGTAGTGGCTAGCTGCGTCGTAGTTATCTTTGCCGCTCGCCGCGATTCAGCAGTCGGCTGGGCGTAGCAAACTCGCTGACTAGACACCACAAAGCTTTTCTCGACCATCAGGTGTCACATATCTACAACATATTAGCAAAAAAAAACTTACAAACAACCTAACAAGCTCTTCATTCTCGTAGCACACAAAAAAATCAATTAGTTGATGCTGAGGACGGTCTTGCGCATTACAAGCTACAACATCAACAATGAGATATGGAAGCAAGTACTCGACACACTGTTACAAAACCAATCATGTTCGTAATGTAAAAACTGTGTATATTAATAGCGCTGTATGACTGCAGATCGCTTGAATGCAGACGAAATAAGCTTGCCGACTAGCTGTACAGCTGTTACAAAAATCGTTGCTTCATGGTATAGATACATAAAGTCTTTAAAAGTCTTAATAAGTATTATTGTTTCTTACTGGGCAGGAGAAATGCACTCATCAGAAGCTCTTAACGATAGTTGACGCTTTTGGATTCGGCTATTAGTTGCTAGATACGATATTATAAAAACGGCTGAGAACCGCGAGCCGCACAAATAGTTGATAAAGGTCGCAGGCGGTCCGCGGGCCGCAGTTTGACGAACTCTAGATTAAACAGTGAGAGACATTTTTAAATAGTTAT
Organism: Schistocerca piceifrons; assembly: GCF_021461385.2. Classification (NCBI taxonomy): domain Eukaryota; kingdom Metazoa; phylum Arthropoda; class Insecta; order Orthoptera; family Acrididae; genus Schistocerca; species Schistocerca piceifrons. The sequence goes on along the minus strand of NC_060149.1, from coordinate 735,783,294 downwards.
AAATGAGACAGCTAAGCACAGGGAGCCACAGTTAGTGAATACTATCACCTTATAAAGTTCAGAATTCATATACAGGGTGATCAATTGATCGTGACCGGGCCAAATATCTCACGAAATAAACGACAAACGAAAAAACTACAAAGAACGAAACTTGTCTACCTTGAAGCGGGAAACCAGATGGCGCTATGGTTGGCCCGAAAGATGGCACTGCCATATGTCAAACGGGTATCAACTGCGTCTTTTAAACAGGAACCCCTATTTTTATTCCATATTCGGGTAGTACGTAAGGAAATATGAATGTTTTAGTTGGACCACTTTTTTCGCTTTCTGATAGATGGCGCTGTAATAGTCACAAACATTAGGCTCACAATTTTAGACGAACAGTTGGTAACAGGTAGGTTTTTCAAATTAAAATACAGAACGTAGGTACGTTTGAACATTTTATTTCGGTTGTTCCAACGTGATGCATGTGCCTTTGTGAACTTACCATTTCTGAGAACGCATGCTGTTACAGCGTGATTATCTGTAAATACCACATTAATGCAATAAATGCTTAAAATGATGTCCGTCAACCTCAATGCATTTGGCAATACGTGTAACGACATTCCTCTCAACAGCGAGTAGTTCGCCTTCCGTAATGTTCACACATGCATTGACAATGCGCTGACGCGTGTTGTCAGGCGTTGTCGGTGGATCACGATAGCAAATATCCTTCAACTTTCCCCTAGAAATAAATCCGGGGACGTCAGATCCGGTGAACGTGCGGGCCATGGTATGGTGCTTCGATGACCAATCCACCTGTCATGAAATATGCTATTCAATACCGCTCCAACCGCACGCGAGCTATGTGCCGGACATCCACCATGTTGGAAGTACATCGCCATTCTGTCATGCAGTGAAACATCTTGTAGTAACATCGGTAGAACATTACGTACGAAATCAGCATACATTGCACTATTTAGATTGCCATCGATAAAATGGGGGCCAATTATCCTTCCTTCCATGACGCCGCACCATACATGAACCCACCAAGCTCGCCGATGTTTCTCTTGTCGCAGCATCGTGGATTTTCCGTTGCCCAATAGTGCATATTATGCCGGTTTTGCGTTACCGCTGTTGGTGAATGACGCTTAGTCGCTAAATAGAGCGCGTGCAAAAAACCTGTCATCGTCCCGTAATTTCTCTTGTGCCCAGTGGCAGAACTGTACACGACGTTCAAAGTCGTCGCCATCCAATTCCTGGTGCAATCGATGTGGATGTAACATTCTCAACACCTTAGTTTTTGAGATTTCCGATTTTCGCGCAATTTGTCTGCTACTGATGTGCGGATTAGCCGCGACAGCAGCTAAAACACCTACTTGGGCAACATCATTGTTGCAGGTCTTGGTTGGTGTTCCACATGTGACTGAACACGTCCTGTTTCCTTAAATAACGTAATTATCCGGCGAACGGTCCGGACACTTGAATGATGTCGTCCAGGATACCGAGCAGCATACATAGCACACGGCCGTTGGGCATTTTGATCACAATAGCCATAAGTTCTCTAACGCTATAGATACAGCAATAAGGAATAGCGCAGTAGGCAGTACAGTTGAAGAGGAATGGACGTCTCTAAAAAGGGCCATCACAGAAGTTGGGAAGGAAAACATAGGTACAAAGAAGTTAGCCGCGAAGAAACCATGGGTAACAGAAGAAATATTTCAGTTGATTGATGAAAGGAGGAAGTACAAACATGTTCCGGGAAAATCAGGAATACAGAAATAAAAGTCGCTGAGGAATGAAATAAATAGGAAGTGCATGGAAGCTAAGACGAAATGGCTGCTGCAAAAATGTGAAGACATCGAAAAAGATATGATTGTCGGAAGGACAGACTCAGCACACACGAAAGTCAAAACAACCTTTGGTGACATTAAAAGCAACGGTAGTAACATTATGAGTGCAATGGGAATTCCACTGTTAAATGCAGAGAAGAGAGCAGATAGGTGGAAAGAATACATTGAAAGCCTCTATGAGGGTGAAGATTTGTCTGGTGTGATAGAAGAAGAAACGGGAGTCGATTTAGAAAAGATAGGGGATCCAGTATTGGAATCGGAATTTAAAAGAGCTTTGGAGGACTTACGGTCAAATAAGGCAGAAGGGATAGATAACATTCCATCAGAATTTCTAAAATCATAGGGGGAAGTGGCAACAAAACGACTATTCACGTTGGTGTGTAGAATATGAGTCTGGCGATATACCATCTGACTTTCGGAAAAGCATCATCCACACAATTCCGAAGACGGCAAGAGCTGACAAATGCGAGAATTATCGCACAATCAGCTTAACAGCTCATGCATCGAAGCTGCTTACAAGAATAATATACAAAAGAATGGAAAAGAAAATTGAGAATGCGCTAGGTGACGATCAGTTTGGCTTTAGGAAAAGTAAAGGGACAAGAGAGGCAATTCTGACGTTACGGCTAATAATGGAAGCAAGGCTAAAGACCTGGAAAAAGCGTTTGACAATATAAAATGGTGCAAGCTGTTCGAGATTCTGAAAAAAGTAGGGGTAAGCTATAGGGAGAGACGGGTCATATACAATATGTACAACAACCAAGAGGGAATAATAAGAGTGGACGATCAAGAACGAAGTGCTCGTATTAAGAAGGGTGTAAGACGAGGCTGTAGCCTTTCGCCCCTACTCTTAAATCTGTACATCGAGGAAGCAATGATGGAAATAAAAGAAAGGTTCAGGAGTGGAATTAAAATACAAGGTGAAAGGATATCAATGGTACGATTCGCTGATGACATTGCTATCCTGAGTGAAAGTGAAGCAGAATTAAATGATCTGCTGAACGGAATGAACAGTCTAATGAGTACACAGTATGGTTTGAGAGTAAATCTGAGAAAGACGAAGGTAATGAGAAGTAGTAGAAATGAGAACAGCGAGAAACTTAGCATCAGGATTGATGGTCACGAAGTCAATGAAGTTAAGGAATTCTGCTACCTAGGCAGTAAAATAACCAATGACGGACGGAGCAAGGAGGACATCAAAAGCAGACTCGCTGTGGCAAAAAAGGCATTTCTGGCCAAGAGAAGTCTACTAATATCAAATACCGGCCTTAATTTGAGGAAGAAATTTCTGAGGATGTACGTCTGGAGTACAGCATTGTATGGTAGTGAAACATGGACTGTGGGAAAACCGGAACAGAAGAGAATCGAAGCATTTGAGATGTGGTGCTATAGACGAATGTTGAGAATTAGGTGGACTGATAAGGTAAGGAATGAGGAGGTAATACGCAGAATCGGAGAGGAAAGGAATATGTGGGAAACACTGATAAGGAGAAGGGACAGGATGATAGGACATCTGGTAAGACATGAGGGAATGACTTCCGTGGTACTAGAGGGAGCTGTAAGGGCAAAAACTGTAGAGGAAGACAGAGATTGGAATACGTCAAGCAACCAAACCAGTCAGTAGACAAAAAAAAAAACCATACATCAGCATGATATCGACCTTTTCCTCAATTGGTAAACGATCCATTTTAACATGGGTAATATATCACGAAGCAAATACCGTCAGCACTGGCGGAATGTTACGTGATACCACGTGCTTATACGCGCCACCTATCACAAAGCGAAAGAAGTGGTCCAACTAAAACATTCATATTATTTTACGTACTACACGAATATGTATAAAAAATGGGGGTTCCTATTTAAAAAAAAATGCAGTTGATATCCGTTTGATCTATGGCAGCGCCATCCAGCGGGCCAACCATAGCGCCATCTGGTTTCCCCCTACAAGCTAAACAAGTTTCGTTCTTTGTAGTTTTTTCGTTTGACGCTTATTTCGTGAGATATTTGGTCCGGTCGTTATCAATGGACCACCCTGTATACTCTGGCATAGTGTCAGGGCACGTTACCTATATTACTCCTGCAGCAACTAATCCTATGTATTTTTTTGGTATTAAAGAAAAGTATGGAAAAGCATCTGTACTGTTCACAGCACTGTATTACACTTCATGAGTACACGCCTTCTCCTCACCGTCGCTGAGGAAGACTTGGATCTCGTGCCAGTGTAAGGCTGACGTTGTACTGAGGATTCTATCTGGTGCGGCGCAGAGATCTTCGTTGCACATCCACATTCTCTAACAGATCGTCCGTATACACACACAATACGTTACACTAAATGCGTTCGTTAGTATCTCGTAACCCACATTCATGCTATCGCCGGTGGATGACAAATATATGGAAACACAGCGTGAAATGCATGCTTGGACACAAATGCAGATGCTAGCCAATCCGACAGGTTGCACTGTTGTAGTTACACACGAACGGCACCTGTGGATCGACACGTTGCAAGTGTGAGTCGTGGCCAGAACACTGCCTTTGCAGTTCTGAGTGTATTCGAACGTAGGCAAATTGCTAAGGAAAACGCTTCCGTATCCAAGATTGAAGAAGTGTTTGGATTGTAGGGGTACCGAGTGGAGACGCCTCTACAGTGTGAGGGTGGTGTCGTGGAAACCGTAGAGCATCTTTCGGCGCTACTAAAACATGATTAACAAGTTTATTCATTTAGATTTACACATCTGTGTGTTTCGTCAGCCTCGGCCGACGCCCGATACCAGTGATACGGCGAAATTCCACTGACTCCTGTTGTTTTGTCGGCTGGCTAGACTGCTGCTACAGCTATCCAGCCAACGTGTTGCGGGCTGCCACCTGGCAGGCAAAGCAGGGCCGTGAGATTATGCACCCACACTGCGTTAGAGCGTTCTCGATCACGCTCCAGAAAATGACGAGGACGTTCGGTGACCCATCGGCGTGCACCGCGCTGTCGTGTAGTCCGCTGATTGTGGCTCCATCGGACAGGTAGGTCCTGGTATCCGGAAGTGGCTGCAGCGATGACCACAAACAGAGGTACCAGCTGGCCGTCTCACCCAGCAGTGACGATGATGTTAGAGCAATAAGCACAGCGAGATGTACTGTTCTTAGTGTACGGTCAGTCTGCCCACGAGCAATGTGATAGGTGGCCAGAGCGGAGTCCCTCGAGCGGCAGGTTGTGGATACTTGGACGTTGTCATCTTGGCAACGGCAATCAGCGTGTTCACGGGAAATGCTAAAACATCTATTAGGTAGATTTCTTTAAAGTCAGTAACGCCATTAGACTGTTTTTTATTTGCAGTGTTACATTTAGACGATCATGATTTCGGCTCCAAAGTGCCATTATCAACTGTTTTAAGTGTTATACAGTGCCTAAGATGGTATACTGTCGTATTTAAAATACACCATTAGACATATTGTCTAAGGGTCGATATTTCTGGTAAAGCCTACTGCTTTGTTTTATCTATGAGTATACCATCTTTAGTTTTAAATACGACAGTATGCCATCTTAGGCACTTTATAACACTTAAAACAATTGATAATGGCACTTTGGAGCCGAAATCATGATCGTGTAAATGTAACACTGCAAATAAAAAACAGTCTAATGGCGGTACTGACTTTAAAGAAATATATTATGACTGTGGCCCAAGATTATGAAAAAATTATTATTACGTAGATGTCACTACATCATAATAATAACTGAAACGAGTGCTTCGGCACGGACGCAATTATCGATCCTAATGACCAACTGAATTCAGATCTGGCGAACTGTGGTATTTATGGAGCGGGCTGGATGCAATGACGCGAGGCTCTATTTGTTATGACCGAAATCACTTTACAAGTGATTAGCGGTCCTCATTCCGGAGTGTTTGCTTAACAATTTCTTACACGCTAGTAACTGCCCTAGCCAGTCTCTGATCAGTGTTATTGCATCTAAGGTATAACTTGTCGCTCCATGTAACTAGAACTAAACAGTATCTCTCTCTCTCTCTCTCTCTCTCTCTCTCTCTGTGTGTGTGTGTGTGTGTGTGTGTGTGTGTGTGTGTGTGTGTGTGTGTGTGTGAGGGGGGGGGGGGGGGTGGAAGGGGGAGAGAGTTTCGTTGAATGTTTCACTTGTGCCTGGCGATTGGCGCCGATGCAACAAAAATGTGGTCATGTATGTAACAATGTCACAGTATTGATTGTTTCTTTCTGCTGCTCAGCCATGTGACCAGTTCTGCCTGGTGTCACCTGTGGCTGTGCTAGCGTGAACTTAAGAAAAGCTTTAATTTCTTCCCCTGTTTTACTGTGTGACGTAACAAGTGTTTCAAGATGATTTGTATTGCGTACAAGGAAAGAGGGAAACGTCATCAACCAGGACACAATGCGGACAAACCTGTGAGTTCAGTGATCATGACAACGGGCACTGAAGAGGACTGTGACGAAAAGTAAGAGGACGGGAGCTGCAAAAGTCACTGCAGAACTGAATGTCGCACTCGCGAACCCTGCCAGCACTAAAACAACACCAAAGGAGCTCCATAAGTAGGGAATTCCAGGGCGAGATTGAATTCCAAAACCATTCATCAATGATGCTAATGCCTTTAACTGGAAAACGTCGTGACGAAGCTATAAAACCTGGACTATGGAGCAGTGGAAGAATTTCATTTCGCCGTATGAGTCTTATTTCACACTGTTTGCAGCTTCTGGTCGAATTTGCGACCGAAAAGTGAAACATGCCGAGATTCGGCAATGATATCGTGGTATTCCATGGGCCGAATACTTACTCTGTAACGTGGCACTACTGCTATGGATTTTGCGTTATCAGTTTCATCCTCTGGTACAATGTTTGCTCCTCAGTGGTGATATTGTATTCTGAGACAAGAGCTCTCCCCCCTCCCCCCCCCCCCCCTTACCCCACTCCCAGCTCGTATCATGCAGGACCGGTTTTGTGAGCAATAAGATGAATTTTCGGTTCTTCTATGGGCACCACAGTCAAAAGTGGTCTATTATCAAGCCTTTGTGGTACACTTTGGAAACAAGGATGCGTGATCGCTATCTACCTCCATCATCGCTATCTACCTCCATCATCGTTACTTGAACTATTTTGCAGAAAGAATGGTATACGATTCGCTTGAAAACCATACATGACGTGTATTTATACATTCCGAGATAACAGGAAGCTGTTTCGAATGCCAGCGGCATTCCTCCACCGAATTAGGCATGGCAACGTGTTGTGTCTTGTTATTTCCTTATTTTTCCTCCTCCTGTGTATACTGTGTGGTATCAGCAGAGTTTTTTTTATTGTTGTACCGTAGTATATTTGTTTTTTCATGTCTAGAACTAGCGTTTAGCGATACTGTTCAAAATGGTTCAAATGGCTCTGAGCACTATGCGACTTAACTTCTAAGGCCATCAGTCGCCTAGAACTTAGAACTAATTAAACCTACTGCGACCGTAGCGGTCGCTCGGCTCCAGACTGTAGCGCCTAGAACCGCACGGCCACTCCGGCCGGCAGCAACACTGTCCATGGTCGTCCATCCTCCGCTATTTTTTAAAAGATCGTACAGGGATTGGTTTGTCTCGTTTAATTTCCTAACTCAATATTAAAAGTGACGTGGGCGCGTGTTCCTGTATGATCACATTCACTGATATTATTATCTTTCCTGTTGAACCAAGAGAGGTAAACTGGATATGAGCTATGGCCCTTTAAGTAATTGACCATGCACTGACTAAGTTTTCGTGAACACATTCGCGGAAGCTCGGGAAAAGGTGGTGGAATTTTCGGCCCACTACACTGCTTTTCCGGTCGTTCTACCTTATACATTTCTCCAGCTGAGGAGCTGGATCTTGATCATTAACTTCTGCTTTTTAGTGGAGTATTATCAAACCTCCCAACGCAACTAGGAGGAGGCTGTACGACATCTTAGGTAATGTGGACTTACTAACTGACTAGCTTCCTATGATCGCCAATAGAGCATCGGATGGCGTGGTGCCAAGCAGTCTTGTGAGTCTGTAAACGTCGCTGGATTTGTGTGTTCCGCGCACGGAAGTCTGTGCACCCAGAAACCTGTTTCGAAGCCTATTATGGCCTTGAAGATGGAAGCAAACCACGGAGTAGAATAAAACGTATGTCTTACTACACAGCCATACTATTGTCAAAATTTGAGGTTTTATATCACTACGCCAAAATACAAAAATGATTTTTTTTCTGCAAACATTTAAATTTTGATTTTCTGGTAAAAACCCGTCAGCCTATTTTTAATACTTCTTACCTGTGGAGAAACAGCCGCGCGATCTCACTTAAGGTAACATGTAAAGCCAACAAATGGTTCAAATGGCTCTGAGAACTATGGGACTTAACTGCTGTGGTCATCAGTCCCCTAGAACTTAGAACTACTTAAACCTAACTAACCTAAGGACATCACACACATCCATGCCCAAGGCAGGATTCGAATCTGCGATCGTAGTGGTCACGCGGTTCCAGACTGTAGCGCCTAGAACCGCACGGCCACACCGGCCGGCTCTTATTCTCAGCTCAGAGGAAAACCATTAACTGTTACCTGTTAGTTTAACAAATGTCTTCCTAAATCGACAAGTAAAACACATGTTCACTCGAAAATTGGTTTGTCAGCATTCTACACGACTCCATACTGATGAAATGTTAACTTGTATTATTATCAGGATACTTAAACCATCGGAAACACGTCAAACGCTCCTGTGATTTGGTCTCATTGCATATATGCCTTATTTCAGTTCTTAGAAGCTTCATGGAGCTGTTATTTGTTACATTTATCATCATCATAGTCAGTCATCTGTCATTAAATTCAAGATAAAGACCTTTCTTACCCATTTAATGCGTCATTGTCTTCAGCTATACGAATCCATGATGTTGCTGCATGATTTGATATTACACACATATCAAATTAGTCTTTTCTTGCCCCTTGGAACCTAGTAAGGAACTTCCTTGGTTCATCTACCATCAGCTAGACTAGCCGTCTAGAATTTGCCCATTTCCGTTTCATTTCTATTAGGGTCGTAATTATGTCTCTGACTTCAGTCTTTACTTGACCCACTTGTTTACTACCCTGTTTCTCTTGGTGATACCTGACATGCATATTCCGTTTATTCTCTGAGAAAGCCGCAGTTTTGTAAAATAATTTGCGAATTAGGAGTCCTTACATAATTAACTTTAGTCAAAACTGCTACTACCCACTGATTTTGAGCTTTTATTTGCATACATATTGTACGCTGAGCTTTGAAAACTCTGTTTAGTTTACCAAAACTACTCAAGGCCATATTTACACTTGTCTCTCTTTTACTGTCCATCCATCTATTGCCGCCGGCCGGAGTGGCCGTGCGGTTCTAGGCGCTACAGTCGGGAACCGAGCGGCCGCTACGGTCGCAGGTTCGAATCCTGCCTCGGGTATAGATGTGTGTGATGTCCTTAGGTTAGTTAGGTTTAAGTAGTTCTAAGTTCTAGGAGACTGATGACCTAAGAAGTTAAGTCGCATAGTGCTCAGAGCCATTTGAACCATTTTGCCAAACTTACCGTATTAAGTTGGCTGGTTCAAATGGCTCTGAGCACTATGGGACTTAACATCTGTGGTCATCAGTCCCCTAGAACTTAGAACTACTTAAACCTAACTAACCTAAGGACATCACACACATCCATGCCCGAGGCAGGATTCGAACCTGCGACCGTAGCAGTCGCGCGGTTCCGGACTGAGCGCCTTAACCGCTAGACCACCGCGGCCGGCCGTATTAAGTTGCTCCATTCTTTGTTGAAGTACAGTATATGTGCGCTAGATAAAATTTCATCAGCCCAACGAAGCTGATTCAGATAAATTTCATTCGCTTGTCTCATTAATTCTTTTACAAATCTCAGAAAAGAATAAGTCTTCCAGAACGCTGAAAGAAAATAGTTTAGATGAAATGCACCATCTTAATATGGTTCCTATTCTAAATCTCTCTCCTTCTATACGACAGCTAATGAAAGCTGTAGTACTGACATATATATTCTTCAGTCAGACTATCATAGGTCATTTCAATAACTTGTTTCTCAAGGGGTGTTGGTACAGATTTTGTTGAAGTGAATCCAAAGCTTGGTTAAAACCTATTAATCCTTGAGCAAGTAGTAACTATTATACATAGCCCATTCTGTAATTTCTTTTGCGAATTACGAACGATTTCTTGTGTTACATAGTCTTGGAAAGGAAACTTCATCCTTTATCCAATTAAGTGTAATCTGTTTTTTCTCTACAGCTAATGATAATTTTATCAATATTTTGTACACTGTGGAGTGAAGCATTCTGGAAAAGTATTTTTTGTGTCTTGTCTTATTTCTTAAGAAATAGAGCAATTAAAGGACTTTTCAAATTTCAAGGAATATATTCCAACAGAAACATTCTTTTAACAGTTTTAGAACTTATCGGTACATTACTTTCCCTCCAGATTTAGTCATTTCTTGCCGGCCGGTGTGGCCGAGCGGTTCTAGGCGCTTCAGCCTGGAACCGCGCTTTCGTTACGGTCCCAGGTTCGAATCCTGCCTAGGGCATGGATGTGTGTGATGTCCTTAGGTTAGTTAGGTTTAAGTAGTTCTAAGTTCTAGGGGACTGATGACCTCAGATGTTAAGTCGCATAGTGCTCAGAACCATTTAGTCATTTCTCGTGTGTCGTAGCCTGACATAAACATGGCAGGTCACTGTCGCCAATCACGAAGCGTGTCGAAACCGAAATGATGCTCAGTCGACGTGAATACACTAGAGAGAGGACGTTACGAAAGTAAATAATGCCCGTGGAATCAGCTCGTATTAGCCTGAACAAATGAAAAGAGCCTAAGATCGTTTTGAACAACAACATCAGCAATAAAAACAACAGCAACAACAACAGCAGCAGCAACAACAACACTTACAATCAGAGTTTCAGTTGAAAGTCCGGCTCAAGAAAGCGACGTAAAGCTGTATTTGAGAATCAACGTACAGAGGCTCCAATAGCAAGATAGGAACTGCCGATCGATCCGCCAGACAGGTTATGCAGCCAAGACAGGCCGCCCCAAATATATCCAAATGAGTAAACAAATCGCTAAGTTATAGCGGAAAATGTGAACAATTTCCTGTTGTAAGAAAGTACTGTTTCACGTTTATAGCTGCCGGACTAAAGCACCGACGTTGTTTTCTCTTTAAAAGGAATGATAACATTCTTTCTGTGGCGTTGAAAAGATCATTCTTAGAGGACTTCAGCGACATATATGTGGAACTTGAGTGAACAGCGACAAAATAGAGCCAGATAAAGAAGCCCCATAAAAATCAGCCATACTGTAGCAAACATGAGTAAACACGTAACTCAGGGATGGTTTGTGTTTATTGTTATGACTGCTGTATCAAGTGTTCAAAATGTTGACCTCAAGTATCGATACATACCATAGGCTCTTGCCAGACATTACCGCAACGTGAACTTTATCTGGACTCCTCGCTGTAACGGCCGCCAGTCTTAATGGGCATTTCATGTCTTCGGTACGCGTCGGTGTTTCCTTGCAGACTTTCTGTTTTAATTTTCCTCACAGTTAAAACTTAAGAAGCGCTGAGTCCGATGAGAGTAAATGTCGACAGATCCAACTATTCCCAAATGTTCTGTTAGGATCTGTAAGTATTTGTGTGGAATGAGCGTGACATATCTGTTGTTTGCTACAGCATGTGTTTCCTTAGGTCCAGGGATACGCCTCTCAATACCATCAGTATAACATGGACGCTTGATGGTATTCTTGAAAAGTCCTCACCACACGTTAACAAACAAAGGTCCTTGGTTATCGACTTCTCGGAGACAGACAGACAGCGTGGATTTTCAACTGACCAGTAATGTATATTACGAGGATCAAGTTGTCCATAGTTTATAAAACATGTTTCATTTGTAAAAAAGTAATTAAAAAAAAAGAAAGTCGGAGTCATTATTCGGCACTAGCCTCTAAACCACCAAATTACTTTCGTACAGTTGAAAAATTGCTACGTTTCCTGCTATAGCTTAGCGTGATGCGCATCCCGGCATATTTAGTCGTGAATATATTTGGAGTGCCGTGTCTCAGCTGTCCCGTACTGGGTCAAGGGACATCCTCAGAGCAGGGTTTGCAGTAACTCTGCAGTAGCTGCCGTCGCAAGCGGAACAGTACACCAAACTGATCAAATGGCCTCACTCTCTGGGGTGGGGGATTTTAAGTTTTTTTTTTTTTCAACCAACTCCCCTTTATTCACAGTTCTAATTGTTTCATAAACCTTACCTAGCATGACCTTCGTAATGTTATTGTCTTCATTATTCACTGACAGATGTTTTAAACTACATAAATATTTAAAGACATCTTCGGATTCTGCCTATTTTTCTCTCTGTCGTTAGACAGTGTGCCATCTACCATCGTAGCTGATGAATTATGGTCCTACCCAACCTACGTTCCTGTTCTCACTTGTTCCTCTTGCAGTTATTCTTTCTATCAGTCACATTTTCTCGAGGACATCTACGAATTGTTTCGTTTGTTTCAGTACATCGCATAATGTTCCTGTTTCCGTTTGCTTCACACGCTCGCCTTCTCTTCAGTAGCTACTCCATTTCATTTGTGATTCTCATGTGTTTTGCGTTCATGGTGCTTTTATGCTCTTTTGTTTTCTGCATGGGTATCTTTATTGAATTACTTCTCAATTTAATCTTATATAACTCCATACTCATTAATAAACTCTGTGAGGATCTTAACTGGTCGGCGTAGCTCATATAAGAGTACGAGGGTGTGTAGGTAAAGTACCTATACTTTCGTTCTAATCGTCTTTGGGTTGGCAGTACGTCTTTTGTGACGCAATTCAACGCTGTCACGTCGTTTCGCTTCACGGTCTCCTTTTGTACCAATAAAGAACAGCGTTTGTAATTCCGTTTTTGTATTCTGAATCAGTACTACAAGACATTCTGTACAATGTTTTATCACGCCGAAGTATTTAGCATTGGACTAAACAATTCAGAAACGGCCAAACAAGCTTCGAAGGTAAGAGCAGGACGTCCAATTACACTCACTTCTGATGTCGACATTGAGGAAGTGCATAGCATGATTTTGAACAACCTACGAGTGGTTGATTGTTGATAAAGTATCAATCCACGCTACCACGGCAGACGATGGGTTACTGCAGTTCCTAATTACATCCACTGAGAAATATCAGGGTTAGGACTCGCATTCGGGAGGACGACGGTTCAATCCCGCATCCGGCCATCCTGATTTAGGTTTTCCGTGATTTCCCTAAATCGCTCCAGGCAAATGCCTGGATGGTACCTTTCAAAGGGCACGGCCGACTTCCTTCCCCGTCCTTCCCTAATCCGATGAGACCGATGACCTCGCTGTCTGGTCTCCTTCCCCGAAACAACCAACCAACCAAATATCAGGGTTAAGGTAAAAGTATTTTTCAGAGAGCGTTTGTTGCGGAATCCCACATCCATGACTCATCCTACCATAATTCGTACGTGAGTGATTCCCCGGTTGCCGGGGACAGCACGCCAAATTTCTAGAACCGGAGTTCCAAGAACCCCATACTATCCTCAATTGTGAACCCACCGCGCGTCAGCCCTGAGATGTAGCCGCGGGTGAGCTGTCTTCTGCTGTACCAGTGGGGCCAACCAGTGGATTCGGACGGATTCGCCACACCGATCTAGACCTGTGTAAGTCCCGTTAAAATTCCCATTTATTCTGCCGGTTCTGTCATAGCCACCACATTGTTTCTCATATACCATCAGCTTCTGGCCGTTCTTTGTGTACAAATTAATTTGAAAGTAGGTTCATCACTTGGAACCAACAAGAAAACGCGGAATTGTAACACCCTGGATTTCCAGCCAAAAATAAATTCAAGAGTCAACCCTCTGCATTAAATGTGTCGCTCACAGCTTTTTTTGGGACGCAAAAGGGAAAATTCTAGGACATTACGTAGAAAAGTGGTCAACAATAAACAGTCAACGTAATAGTTAATGCCTGCATTTCGAAACAAACGCTGAGGTCATATATTGTTAAGCTCCTTTTATTTACGACAACGCGCATCAACGTATCATAACCCAGGCCGTTCAGACAATCCAGAATTTGCATTACGAAGTGTTGGAACGTTCGGCATACAGTTATGCTCTCGTCCCATCGGCGTTACGTTAGTTTGGTGCACTTAAAAATGTTTTAAAAGGCCGTCGCTTCATCTCCGGTGAAGAGTGAAGGAGGTGGTGCATACGTGGCTTGCTGTTCAACCGAAATATTTTTTTCTGAGAGAGTTGGAAAGCTTGTGCAATGATGGACTAAGTGCATTGAAAACCAGGGAGACTATATCAGAAAATGATGTCGTTATAACATTTTTAATGTTGTAAGAAATTAGAATAAATGGATGACCTACTTTCTAATTACCTTCTCGTAACAGATTGTCGTGAAACGCCTAGAAGAAAGGTTACATGGTTTTCTGGAAACCATGATAGGTAAATATAGAGAACCTATATCTGAGGAACCCAATGTTACCATTCTTCTTGCACGACATGTAGCAATCGTAGGAATTTGGAGAATAAGGCAAGACCTCATACAGAGACATATAGACAGTTATTTTAACGTTGCTGAAAGCGTATAACTGGACAGAAGACAGCTAATACTCTCATCATGTATCCTCCGTCATTCATTTTACAGTGGCTTACGGAGTGAACGCGTAGACGTAAAATCTACAAATATTACTTCATGGTTGATAAATGTTTTCTTCTAATTTTTTTGTCTGTTTTTGGTCATATGTTTCAGCGTAGCGAGAAAAACACTACCTAGAACACACACAATGGATGTTTTGTCCAAAATTTCACAGCGAAACGAGAGTGCGAAATGAGCAAATGGAATATCAAATTGACCAGCGTTAGGTCTATTTTCGTAAACAAAGGTGTAATTGAAAGTAATCAGGGTAATCAAGAAAAATGTAATTAATGGTTTGAAGGAAAACTTTGTCCGAATTTTCCTAGCCAAACGAAGAGTGGAAAGTGGACAAGTGATGTATGAAAGTGGCCGGTGTAAGGTTTGATTGGGCAAAAAAGATTTCATAGCTCGTTAGTAATTAGGACAATTGAGAAAATTTTAATCGGTAATTTGAGGAAAAATTGAAATGTTTCACAAACAGAAGCTGCTAGCTGTGTACGTTAACTACTGAAAAGTTCATCTCTTTAACGTCTAGTCATCCTGAGCACAGAAATTTCAACAGGTGTGTAATCTTTAACTGTCAACAAACGTTTGAGTGGAGCGAAAGCAAGACTCCCTACATGTTACACAATGATTTTTGTACGAATTTTCGTAGACAAACGAAGTGTGGGAAATTGACAAATGAGGTAACAAATTGACCAGCGTGAGGTGTAGTTATGCAAGAAATATTTAATGGCTTGAGTGTAATTAAGATAATCTAGGAAAAAATAGAATACCAATCGATATTTAAACACACATTATTTCATGCTTGCTGAACAAAATCTGAAAATAAAAAAGATTGGAAAAAGGTAAATAGTTTAGGAAACGATCTGCCTAAATGTAAATAATTAAATAGATTTGAGAAACATTTGACGCGCCTTTGAATTACGCTGGCAATTATGTGCAGCAGTTATCCTCTAGTACTCTTTAAATTTCTAAGGTTCTAATTTAAGCACTAAATTTTGAATTCTCAATTGGCACCTCAGCTGTTTATCATTTTGACCATCATTCACAGGTGAGTGAAATGTTTCCCTAATCTATTTCATATCGTACTTGAGACAAGTCATTTTTCAAAATATTTCACAGTCTCTTTTTCAATTTTTGTATTATTCTGCGTATTAGGAGACTAGGAGTACTTGTAATTAGAAAGTGGTTAGGACAGTGACACCTTACCTTTTCTATTGGTTGGTTGTATTAAAGAGGGGGGTGGGGGGGAGCGACCAAACTGGGAAGTCATCTCCTTTTCTGTATTTTTCGATAAAATAATATGATCATATATTGTGAAACTCTAATTGTATAGCTGTGCGCCCTGGTATTTCCACTTATGTAGGTATCTATTATCACAATGAAGAATTCCTCCGTTATTGTTTGGTAGTACCAGTTCATATCTAAGAATAGAAAACAAACTTATTAAGGGATTTACTTTCCTTACTGGCTGATTAACGAGGAGCAGCGCTACCTGAGACAACAGAAGCCTAAAGAAGTTGGCACTGACTAAAAACTGTAGACATTAGATACTTTAGTTGGAAAATGTGTTGGTAAACTCACAGAATAAACGTCGTCTTCCCTAGTGCGATCTTAACAAAAAACAGCTAAATGCTGAGACAAATGTAAATGAATACCCTAGTGAGACAAATTAAATAATAAGTTACTAAAAGGAGGCAATATTATATGAAATTTACAAATATCGATATTGCTAAAGTTGTAACTTACAAATATGAAAGTTTTATGTCTATAGAGCAGTAAATAATTGTAATATAGCTGCACAAATATAGAAACCAGTTGTTTAGAATTTAAATACAGCCTGATTCCAACATACAAAACAAAATGAATGACTAGTATGAAATAGACGGTATCAGAAGCGAAGAGAAGAAGTCTTTGAAATTCGGTGAAGATGTTAGACTTCATGCAGATGAAATTTCCAGTTTGGAGACACTGGGAAAACTCACAACCGAATCACGCGAAAAACAAGCTAAGGGATTATCACGTTGTCCCACCATACACTACTGCTTTAAACTGAAATAACAGAAACCATGACGTTAGATGCAAGAATTGTGTTAGAACAATAATTCGTAATTAATTACTTTGCTGACAGAGAAGAGCGTGTGAAAAGTGAGTTAGATTCATCGCAGTGAAATTTCTTATAACAGATTTCTACTTACCATATAAACAAGTCTTAAAATTTTATGGAGGAAACCAGAGACTTTGGCTTGCGACGCTTAACTGGAAGTACATGTACGACTTAATTGTGGTGTAAATTCAAGAACCTTCTGCAGAGACGTATTAAAGGAACTACTAACTACTGCTTCCCAATAAGTTTAGTCCTTAAAGAAATTTGTCAGAGATAATATTTCTTTTTCAAAAAAATATCTCAGTTTATAGAATCAATACCAGAAATAATAATAATAATAACAAAGATTTAACGTGAATTGCTTTTCTCCAGTATGACATCTGTTATTCGGGAACACACATTTTAAATAACTTTCCAGCGATCATAAAACGTTTAACCACTAGTAAAGTTCAGTTTAAGAGAAGCCTACAGAATTTATTGGAGGCCTATTGCTTCTACTCTGTTCATGAATTTCATAGTAGAACGGACTGATGTGTACGTGCTATTAATAATATCAAATAATGTGTCACGTAAAATTTGACTTCCGTACACCTTCAGTGCGGTTTGTGTTCAATACAAAGAAGTGTAAGCTGGGTTTTCCCTTTCATGATGCGTGGATATAAATAGTCTAAGGATTATCATATGCACCATAGTGAACTGCACTTCACATATTTTGTGACATGTTTGTTATAACTTTTAAACGAAAAAGAAATGTTACGTTCTTTTGACATATTCCACACCCAAGAGGATCATTTCACCTGGGATATGTGGAGGGTACCATCTGTTACTCTTTGTAAATATTCATTGTGTTCTACTTTTCTGACATGATCTACATTCTTAAGGGTCTCCTCACTAATTATCTGCGGAACAAACAGTACTTACAATCGTCTAATCTAACGTAATCTAAGCTAAGGTAATCCAATATAATCTACACCGACGCTCCAAAACAGTTTCACTTATTAGTGCAGAAGACTGACTTTATTAATAATGATTAAGAGAAGAATCTCGGGGACAATACGTACAAAGAAACCTTTTACCTACCATAACGCCAGTTTCTTCTTCGGCTTGAGAAGGTGCGCTTGACTAACCGAATGTTTCTTGCTCTGTAAGCTGCTTAGAGCTACGACGTGTAAACAGCAGTCTAGGCGTTTATAGTTCGCGTGTGCCAGTTGATAAACATTCTAGAAAACTCCAGGTAATGGCCTGGCCGCTGTGTTCCCTCACAAGGGAGATGAGTCATTCGCATTCAAAACCTTGCGTTTTAACACGAAGGACATTTGGAATGATCACCTATCCAAGATATGAGAGAGGAACTATGCTAACGCTAAGAAACAAAATGTCGCTATTATAGGACCAAAAAGACACTTATAACCATATTTCCCTCTGGTTAAAATAATTACGCTCTCTGAACAAAAAGCTTTTTCTACTGACATGAGTGTGTTCTACAAGTATTCAGTCTTCAAAGTGCAGATGTGGGATTTTAATAAAGCGATCAAAGCAATGTGGAACAAAAAAAAAAAAAAAAAATACACATCTTGGCTTCAGTCACTTTTTACATTCAACATCACTTGTACAGGTTATGACGATGATATAACAATATTATCATTTGAAAATGTAAGTAGTGGAGCGTTTGATATTGGGCTGCTTGAATGGAGACGTGACGAACCCTTGTCATTGTGAAGCCTACTGAGCTAATACATGAAGCATCCAATTTCCTTCACACTCAAGTATCAGGGATCTTTGGTCACTTATTAAAACGGCAGGGCTCAATTTTTCACTGACGATATTCATTTCATCTGTTGAGTCGATGTTGCTTGTCGTAAATTAATTTGGTTGCTCTGGATATTATAAAAAACGACTGTCTCAACTTTTTTCCCTCGTCCCTCAATCTTTTTCCGGTGTCTTCATGAAATAGGCGTAAGATACGAAAATTATAGAGAAAGACACAGTGAGCTTTCTGATCTTGACGCTATTTCGTTTTCTGGTCTTCGTACTTAGTCTATTCAGTCATCCTTAAGCGTATATACGCACACACGTTGTCATAAAAGTACGACATGTTCAAAAGAAACATGCAGTGCAATTAATAAAAATCATAATATCGCTTTAAGGCAGTTTCCAAGGTTTTATAGACACCACTAGAAATCTGACGTCGTCTCATTCTAAGCTACATTTGGATGGAGTCACGGATACTGGAACCCCGTTGCAAAGTAAAATTTCTTCGCTGTGTTGTTGGGTTTGTGGAGGTTTATGAGAAAGGCGATGTACACTTGAAGCTTGATGTAAGCTCTACTGTAACACTCGTTTGTTGCTCAGCAGGCATTGTGACCTCCTGGAATATGTTAGACGACAAACAGAAATAGGATGCATGTGTATCTCATTATACAGTTTCGCGGATTATTATTAATTCCGGTTTTCCTTTGACGTTCAGTTCATAAATGGTGGCTAATAAGTGCATATACAAATAAAACTGCGGACCTATTCTTTGTTTTAGCTGATATAAAATCTCTTTATTTTTAAACTAACCTTTCGTTTGATGACCTCATTGTGTTTAGTTCGAAAAATATATGATAATGATCATCAGTATCACTGAGAATTGAACGTGAGCTTCAGAGCCGTAAAGCGTAAGGTAACGAGACCAGTAATTATCTCCTCCCGCTACACGCATATGGAATGGGGAGGGAGTAATTAAAATTGATACAAAATAACGGGCGCCTACCATAGTACGGTGAGCTCCGCAGTAGTTAGTTTTCTCCTGTTTCATACATCATTTGCACGATAAATCGTAATGATATAGAACGAGTCATTTTACATTAACATCGCAAATTAATTTGTAAATTTGGCTGCATGATAAACATTTATAAGTTTTCTGTTATTTTATTGTTATTGTTATTACTATTATTAAATAAGCATTTATGTGTTAGTAGATCCTACCCACAACGTTTCGCACATCATAATAATAGAAATTCTTCTACTTAATGGGAGTTTCCAAAGAAAAACCTTTTAACTTTGATTTCAGAATTTACTTTTTTGTCTGTCAGATAGTTTACACGACTGGGTAAGTTATCAAATATTTCATTTGTGGCATTGTACTCGCATTTTATGTTTATGACAAACGTAATGTGGAGTAGTGAGTGCCAGTTTTCCGTCGGCTGTTATAATTATGTACATCGATGTTCGTTTACAACAGCACTGAATTATTTACAACAAGCTTCATAAGCGAAAAAATATACTTTGAAGAATTACACAGAATGCTCAGCTCCTTAAACAAATAACTAAAGGATGATCGTGGGTGAGCACCTTATATTATCCTTACAGCACGATTTTGGGCAATGAAGGCTTTAGCTCTTACAGGTGAGATACCCCTGAATATTATTCCATATGACATTATTGATTGACAACGTGCAAAATATTTCAACTTACTGTTTTTTTCTCCTAGAGATTTAAAATGATTCTAACTGTTAATTAGTTAAACAAAGATTTTGTTTAGGGTTTCCAAAATGTGCATTTTGCAGTTTAAATTCCCATAAATATGGACACACATGAATTTTGAAGTTACCACCCTATTTACTATTTCCTCAACATGTGTTGCACCTATGATTGTTGTTGAACTGAATATGTTGTGTCATTTGAAATTTGCGGATGAGAGCATTTGCAGAAAACCAGCCGATGACAATTTTAAGAATTTTTTTTACCGTTTCTTCCGTTACTGTATGTAAGCTTGGATTGATTACAGTACTAGTGTCTTCTGCAAAAAGAACTAATCCTTGCCGGCCGTTGTGGCCGAGCGGTTCTAGGCGCTTCAGTTCGGAACTGCGCTGCTGCTATGGTCGCAGGTTCGAATCCTGCTTCGGGCATGGATGTGTGTGCTGTCCTTATGTTAGTTAGGTTTAAGTAGTTCTAAGTCTAGAAGACTGATGACCTCAGATGTTAAGTCCCACAGTGCTCAGAGCCATTTGAACCATTTTTTTGAACTAATCCTGTTTCTTGCATGTTAAAAGGAAGATCGTTTACATAAATCAGAAACAGTAATGTATCTAAGATTCAGCATTGGGAACCCAATACATGGTTCCTCTACAGTCAGAATAACGTTCCCAAACTACATAGATTGAATTACCACGAACAAATATCTGCGTTCTTTTGTTCAGATATGACACCCATTGGTTGGCTGTAGCATCAATCCCATGAAGCTCCAGTTCATCTAGGAGAACACTGTGGCTCACACAATCAAATGGCTTGTACAGGTCACAGAAAATGCTAACCGGCGCTATTTTGTGAACATGTAAGTGGCATTCTCAGTAAAGTAACTCTTCTGAATTCTAATCTGTGATTTGCTGAGGATATTATTGTTGCTCAGGTGAGATACTATTCTAGAATACATCAACTTCTCAAACATTTTGTGAGTGATATCAGCAGTGAAACAGGTCGGTAATTATAGACTTCTCTCCCATCACCTTCCTTAAAGACAGGTTTAACAACGCCATATTTCAATATCTCTGTAAGAGTGCCTTGAATTTGGGGCATTGCATTTTTCAGATAAGACTGGGCTTATCATGTGGGAACAAATCTTTAGTACTCTATTGGAAATACCATCAAAAGCAGATGACCTTTTATTTTAGAGATCATGTACAATTGTCTTAGTTTCTGAAAGAGTAGTCGGTAATATATTCATAGGACTGAATTTTATGATAGCTGCTTTCCAATATACTACTGTGACTTTTCTCTTTAACTGTTCATGAATACACTGTCTACTCTATTTCGGTAATGATTATTTGCTACCGGTGACTCATCAATTTAATCCTTCCTAGCAGTACAATAGTGTTGTTAACCTGTTCTGTAGCTGGGTGACCTGCCTCTTGTTTTACTACAGTCCACATAGTCTTAAGCCTGTTGTCAGAGTTACTGATTTGTAAGTTTATGTGTATTTTCCTTGATAATTAATAACCTTTGTTAGTAATTTTGAGTAGTTTTTGTAGTGTGCTACTACTGCAGCACCTCTTCTTGTTCTTCCCAACAGATATATTTCCCCTTTTCCTTTCAAAGATACTTTAATCACTCTAGTGATACCTGCTTTTTTTCAAGGCCGTTTAATGTCCTTTCTGATTAGCTTATGCAGAACACTATTTTCAAATTATGATATGAATTTGTCATGGAATAGACTAAATTATATGTTTGTATTTAGTTTCATCCCATATCATATCTTGTAAACTATTCTTAAAAACATTTGTCCTGCAGTCATTAATTATTATAACTGATTTCCACCTAAAATAGTCAATACTCTAAGGCACTATCGAATTTATCTTAACTAAGAGTGCTTCATCATCAGATACGGCGTTTGTTACTTGGTAAACAGTTATTGTCTTGCTTTGAGCTTCACCAACGAAAACATTATTGGCGTCCTACTGTCTTTATCCACCTGCGTTGGAATGATAATTACTGAGCTCAAATTGTAGGACGCAAGTGAGGTATCGAGACCATTTTACTATCAGAATCCTTTATCTACATTGAATTCGCCACAGATTATTAACTACTTGCTGCTGCCTGACAGACAGCATAGTAAGTAATCCTGATTTGTATTTAACAGTTCAGAATATTCCAGTGGGAATCTATATACAAATACAATTAAAGGTGAACTATTTTTCAGTGTTAATTAACGAGCACACACTTCTATGAGCTGATTGCCACAAAATACACACTCAGTCTTTTTGACCTTGTGTTATGTCTTAATACATGTAACTACTCCTCCTTTTCAATAATAGTTCTCCACGAATGCAATGTTTTGTATGTAACTTATCTAACTCTCTGGTTATGTGGTGCTCAAATAGGCACAAGATGTGTATTTTCTCAGACCTCTCTAAATTTTGCAAACAGACAAGAAGCTCTTTCTCCTTATTACTCAGTTCTCCGATATTTAATGAAAGAAGCTAAACTTACTTTTCTGTTCATTCTTAAGTATTATGTGGGCCTCTTCTGTTATTTTAACTTTTTTTGAAAATAGGGCGCCTGAATCCTTATTCTAAACCAAGGATTTACGTCTCTGACACCAGTAACCACAAAGATGTTGCTTTGCGTGGTGGTGGCCCCTTGTAGATTTCCTGAAAGTAGCTCAGCCAACTCCTATTCAGGTGTAGGCCGTGTTTAGTCTATTCCTATTTCCCAGCTGAAGCAGCAGGCACTGCACTCATGTCAGATTTTTCTTTCAGTCAGCAGCAGGTTGTTCAGCTCAGTGTTCACATGGCTCACAGCAGTGTTAACTCAGAGCTGATCATGGCGCTGGAGGACGTCCACAAAACTCACATTTGTGTGTGTAATTGCAACTCCTATTTCATCCAAATCACCCCTAACGTTGTAATTACTGCCCTTAGCCAGGCTATTCCCCAATCCACCCACTACAGTAATCTGATCCTCTTAATTAAAATCTTTGCGCAGATTCGTTGTGTTGTCTGTCGCCTGATAAAGGCATGCACCTAGATTCACTATACTTGCGACTTGGTTTAATGTTCGTAATTTGTCCTGTATCATTTCACCTACACACCTCCCAAGGCTACTATCCAGCAGCAAGACTCCTTACTTCCTACTCTCTTTTGGTACACTTAGTTTCTCTGATAGAAGTCTGGTGCACCCTACTGCTGGACGAAGCTCTTCCTCTCCCACTTCAGGTAAGAAGTCAGATTTATTCGATACTGTAAGCTCAAATGTAGATGAAGAAGTTAAAGTGCTACTCCCCTTACGCCGATTGCTTTCTACCTGTGTCCAGTTACCACGATCTTCTTTCCCCTTCAGCATATAAATATACATGTTAATCAAAATTAAAGTCGTCTCGGACCTAGTTAGACTGTTTGCGCTTTGCAGATTTGAAAGCGATAGCGGAGATAACTTCAGCCTCTGTATCTACAGCAATACTCCGCGTAAGATAGACAGAGGTCACGACTGAGGGAAAGAAGGAGACTGTGCATAAAAGTTTCGTTACGGTAACCACGTATTCTAAACCTCTGTCAGTAATGCATTGGTGATAATCTGCTATAAGTATTGGCATTTTTGAATACGAGAAACACCGGAAACTTAGTAAAAACGAATTTTGGGATGAAAGCTTCTTGTTAGGCGCTTGCTAATGACTGCATATACTCTCGTAAAATATACTGTACATCAGTTGCATTAATTAATTAGTACAGTAAGAAATTTGTGCTCTATATATTTCACGAAATAGTGAATTATTAGTATCATATTTCGTTTCCACATCAGATCACTCTGAATTTGTCCGAATATGTTGTATTAGAATATCTGAGAGTGCTGTTAACGCTTTTCAGTAAGTATCTATACACGTTGTGAGCATTTGTGTTCATATTACGTTTCTTTGCGGCATACTCAATGTTATTTTCGTTTGACACTTCGGATGCTTTCTTTGGTCATGCTTCCCACGTAGATTCGTGCTTATATTACTTGGTTCTCGATAATGCTATTGTGGCCGTGGTGGCGCGGACGGCGGCAGCGGCGACGATTGCTGCGCCACTGCGGCTCAGCAGGACTCTGAGCGATTTCTGGTGTTAACAACGTTCCCGTCGAAACGCCTGTTGGGGAAAAAATTGCTCGGCCGACCTCCGTAACACCATACTTGTCTTGCTTTGGGATAATAATCAGAGTATTTCAATGCATTTGAAGTGAATGATAGTGCAACATGTCAGCCCGTGCTGAATGTTCTTAAAGTGTATGTCTTGCCGCACGGTTTGAGGCGCCATGTCACGGATTGCGCAGCCCCTCCCGCTAGAGGTTTGAGTCCTTCCTCGGGTATTGCTGTGTGTGTTGTTCTTAGCATAAGTTAGTTTAAGGTAGTTTAAGTAGTGTGTAAGCCTAGGGACCGATGACCTCAGCAGTTTCGTCCCGTAGGAATCCACACACATTTGACCATTTGAACAAAGTGCATGTCTTCTATATCTTGATATCGATGGGAAAAAAAGCTACCTAACTTACAGTAGGAAAGTACAGCAGAGAGCTCTCAGCGAGAATCACAGCATGAATTAGCGCCAGTGATAAATAGCTTTATGCAGCTGCGAGAAAAAAAAAAAAAGGCAAATGCGAGTAGGACTCGCGCTCTGAGAATTCCGTACACTAACATAAGAGTGAGCGAGTAGCGAAATATGTGGTATAAGTCACAGTAACTTTTGGTTGCATTGACTTAGAAGCTTAAAATTTCCTTACACCGCCAACGGAGCGCAGACCTAACTATCTGAAGTAAATTTCAACGTGACCCCTAAATCTGTTCCTTAGAATAAGGGGCAGACGGACAACAAAGTGACCATAAAGTTTCCGTTTTTTACCGATGGAGGTACGGAACCCTAAAAACTAAATCAGAACGCTAAAATACTTTAATTGTGTTTGTACTGTACTCGGGTCTCCAGCCAAGTGCAGTCGGTTTCAAACCACGATATTTCGACAGCGTTCCCTGCCGTCATCTTCGGGTAATACCTGCAGACTGAGCGTCTCCACTGAATCTCCTCCCCTTTTCACTCTGATCGCTCCCGACCCCTTCCCCCGCGTCTTGCCGCACGCGGCACTGCATGGAATGGTGGTGGGGATGGGCGGGCTGCTGGCGGCTGGATGCGAACTGTGGACCATCAGATGTCCTGTGGCCTTCGTCGGGCGCGGAAGTCGCTTTGGGTCGGCACTGTGCTTTTAGTTGGCTGAGTGCTGGGTACCAGGCTTTGCTGAGGCTGAACCCGGCATCTCTGTTGATCAGTCCATCAGCTACACTTATTTCACCCCCACAAACATATGTTTTTCATATTAGGTGCATTCTGCTGCCACCTACTGCCAGGTACTCCACATCAGTGACCTCAGTAGCCATTAGACATCGTGAGAGAGCAGAATGAGGCGCTCCGCGGAACTCACGGACTTCGAACGGGGTCAGGTGATTAGGTGTCACATATATGTACGCGAGATTTCCACACTCCTAAACATCCCTAGGTCCACTGTCTCCGATGTGGTAGGGAAGTGGAAACGTGAAGGGACACCTACAGTGCAAAAGCGTACAGGCCGACCTCGTCTGTTGACTGACAGAGACCGCCGACAGTTGAAGAGGGTCGTAATGTGGAATAGGCAGGCATCTATCCAGACCGTTACACAGGAATTCCAAACTGCATCAGAATCCACTGCAAGTATTATGACAACTAAGCGGGAGGTGAGAAAACTTGGATTTAATGGTGAGCGGCTGCTCATAAGCCACAAATCACGCCGGTAAATACCAAACGACGCCTCGCTTGGTGTAAGGAGCGTAAACATTGGACGATTGAACAGTGGAAAAACTTAGTGTAGTGCCAACAGTAAAATTCGGAGGCGGTGGTGTTAAGATGAGGCCGATTTTTCGTGGAGGGGGCTTGCACCCCTTTTTGTTTTGCGTGGCACTATCACAATACAGGCCTACATTGATGTTTTAAGCCCCTTCTTGCTACACACTGTTGAAGGGGAACTCGGGAATGGCGAGTGCATTTTTTAACACGATCGAGCAACTGTTCATAATGCACAGCCTATGGCGGAGCGGTTACACGAAAATAACATCCCTGTAATGGACTGGCCTGCGCGGAGTCCTGACTTGAATCCTATAGAACACCTATGGGATGTTTTGGAACGACGACTGCGTGCCGGACCTCACCGACCGACATCGATACCTCTTCTCAGCGCAGCACTCCCTGAAGAGTGGGCTGCCATTCCCCAAGAAACCCTCCAGCACCTGATTGAACGTATGCCAGCGAGAGTGGAAGCTGTCATCAATACTAAGGGTGGGCCAATAGCATAGTGAATTCCAGCATTACCGATGGAGGGTGCCACAAACTTGTAAGTCATTTTCAGCTTGGTGTCCGGATACTTTTGATCACATAGTGTAGTCACTCTGGCGATGAACAAATTTCTTCCAACGAGAGTGTAGTTTGTCAATACCATCACTGTAGAATGTTTGACTTTGTTGACGGAGCCACCTCCTCGCTTCTGTTTTCATCGCTTTATCACTATCGAAGTGAGGTCCTCGAAGGTGTTCTTTAAGTTTTTGATCCTGATGAAAACCGAATGGCCCGCCGTTGTGGCCGAGCGGTTCTAGGCTCTTCAGTCCGGAACCGCACTGCTACTACGGTCGCAGGTTCGAAACATACCTCGGACATGGATGTGTGTGATGTCCTTAGGTTAGTTAGGTTTAAGTAGTTTCTAAGTCTAGAGTACTGATGACCTTAGATGTTAAGTTCAATACTGCTTAGAGCCATTTGAATTTAAAAACGAATGGGCCAAGTTGGGACTGTATGGAGTGTGACGAATGACAGTGAACCCAAGGCGGTGGACTGTTGCAGATGTCGCTGCCTCATGTGTGGTCTGGTATTCTCAAGCTGAAGGAGAAGGTGCTCGATGTGTGGCCGAACTCTTCGCAGTATAAACTCGATTACAGCACGCTGTTTCTTACTCAGCGACATAGATACATTACACACCGCCATGTTAGGTGCGACAATTCGCAACGCTCTAGCGACTGAAGGCTGAAAATATATAGACGTGAAGAATAAATATATAGAGTATTATTGGCTCTTGTTTAATTTAAAAGTGTGAAGGTTTTTTACAAAAAAAGGTTCAGAGGCATTACTTTCCCGCACGCTTCCGTCTTAGTCGTAGGTCATATCTGTGTTTTTCTGGAATGTTATTTGTTGGACTTTGACAAAGAATGAGTTTCCAATCCAACACATTTACTGATTTAGAGAATAACTAGTTTTTTGTAGAACAAGTCAAATTTTACCAGCTTATAGGTAATCATGCGTAGAATTTCTTCTGTATCCCAGAAAATACTCTCCATTCAGTTCGCAGCAGAGAATTATACACGGACCGTTCGGATGGTGGGCGATCGACCTCCATCCACTTCTTTGACTGCTGTATCGTTTCTGCTGTGAATTTGTGATTCACATCTCATTCGCAGTAAAGAAATTTGAGTACATAATCTTAATAAAACGCTCCAACATTATGGGGGGAGTAGTTTTCGTATTCAGTTTTTGGTACCAGCCCTTAAAAAATGCAGCACCCTTTGTGTACAAAATTTCGCAGTGAAATCTTCGTGTAAACTGTATTGTGCCCTTCATTCCCTAGCATCTATTGATTCACATTTATCTTAAATAGCAGACTCTAACATTTGACACAGTCTAGTCACAGTACGGTCGTTGTCCTAATGCGGAAACGGAGCGATGTATTTGACATCCAAAAGAGCATGATCATCGTCTTTCAGGACAAGGATGGAGGCATTTCCGAAACAGCTAAGTTTGTAACCTGTTCGCGTGCGGCCGTGGTTAAAGTACACAGCGTATGGAAAAATAGCGCTATCCAAAATGACGACTGCGGAGATGTATACGGGCGAACAGACGTGAACTGACCGGCCAGATGAACGTAGGGTCTACCAACAGTGTCAATGACACGTTGCTGCTTATTGGGCTCCGCAGCTGGCGCCTAGTTGATGAACCCGTGCTGACTGCTGTTTATCGGCGACAAAGGCTGCAACTGGACATTGAGTGGCAGCAGGTGGCCTTTTCAGATGAATCAAATTTTATGCTCCATCAGACAGATGGCTGTTGGCCTCATGGCCCTGCAACAATCGTCGGATGGGTTCAGGCCGGAGCAGCAAGCGTTACGGTCTGCGTATTTCGTCATTCAGGAAGGTGCAATGGATCAACACAAGTATGCATCTACCCCTGGGGATCATATACACCCATACATGCAGTTTGATTTTTGTCGGCACGAAGGCGGCTACCAGCAGGACAGTGCAACGTGTCACACAGTTCAGTGTTCAAAATGATCAAATGTGTGTGAAATCTTATGGGACTTAACTGCTAAGGTCATCAGTCCCTAAGCTTACACACTACTTAACCTAAATTATCCTAATGACGAACACACACCCCCATGCCCGAGGGAGGACTTGAACCTCCGCCGAGACCAGCCGCACAGTCCATGACTGCAGCGTCTAGACCGATCGGCTAATCCCACGCGGCAGTTCACAGTGTACGTGCGTGGATCGAAGAGCACCAGGGTGAGTTTACCGTACTCCTCTGGCCACCAAACTACCCAGATTTAAACCCAGTTTAGAATCAATGGGACCGCCTCGACCGGACTGTTCGCTCCATGGATCCTAGTGCATCCGGCCACTGCTCTGAAGTAGGCACGGCTCCACATACCTTTAGATACTTTTTAGAACTTCACTGGCACTATTTCTGCAGCTCCGAGCTGCACAAGATGGTTAATCAGGCTTCTGACAGGTGGACACATTAATGTGGCTGGACCGTGCACTAGACGTTGTCTCGACATATTAATTTATTGTTGGAATTTTAGGACATCCTTCATATGGATGTCATAAAAAGTGTGGCCGTATTTGAATTCAACTGCCCCTTTCCATCCTTTGCAAATCGGGAATTAGTTCTTATAAAGCCAGAGTAAATAACTTATTAACACATATGCTTATATGCAACAACGGAAACAGCACACTTTTGTATATATGTAGCATAAATTTGGTTTACAACCGCTACTATGTTGTTATTTTGACTCTACCTGAAGTCTTAACTCCTCCGTTTTTCATCAAATTAAGTCGTCAGCTATCTGATAGAAAATGAACGTTACTAATGCTAGGTGGTCATGATTAAAGTGCAGCTACTCACAGAGGTCCAGTGTGGGTTGTAATCATCTTATGGAAGCGAAACTTGGCAGATATTCTAATATATAAATACGGAATCAATTTACGACGTAAAAAATGACTTCCAATTTTGGCTACCAGCTCAAAATCTGACACTGTCAATGCAGGAAAGACAAATAGAAATTTTTCCATATGGAACTGTTTCAGAACGGGACGTGTTCAGAAAAGGCCAAGCAAGAGAGGAAGGCGTAATGTTGATTTTATTGTAACTGCCATTTACACAAGTTGTTCACTATGGGCACCGGACGACGACGAAATGCTGTAGACCGCAAGATTCGCACCTGGTGGCCAAAATTGAAATTAATTTTTTTCAGCGCAAATTGGGTCCGCATTAACGCATTAACATATCTATCATGTTTCGCTGCCACACGATAATTACAGCCCACACTGGACTTCAATGGGTAGCTGCGCTTTAATTATAATCACCATGTATTATTTTTGAAATCAACATTTGTTGCCAGCAGGGCATGAAAATGTGTGCACGTGTGAATATGGAGGCAAGGTGGAGCCGACAAGAACAGCGCTTATGTATCTGGAAGAGCTCAGCGTGCGCAGGCAAACTTTTCACCTGATGATGAAATTTCAGAGCTTGAGAATTGACATTCTTTGGTGACAGTGACACATTGCCAGGATGACATTCTGGCGCCTACGGGAGATTTGCGTGAAATCGACTGCGAGATGGGAAGCAGCCAACTTCCAGTCAGATATGCGTCCGGTGTGTTTTCGATAATTAATTTCTGTGTTACGCAGCATAGTTTGCACTGCGCCGCTGCTGCGCCGCTAGAATCCCATTTCGTGGGACTGGGGGACTGGCACAAGAGAGCCTCGTAGTAAATGCATTTCAGACAGAGCCTATAGCAGCCATCAGCAATGGCTACATTAGAGGTATTAGTAGACAGGTTCATCCGTAGCAAAAGCACAGTGTAATGATTACTAGGGGTAGCTGAGACAATAGAAATGCAGACATTCGTTTTCAGAATATATATATGATTTAAACAGCTTACCACATATGTGCGCCAAATAATTGGGCCAGTATTTACGCAGAGAATTACGTTTAAGTACCATAATGATGAAATATTTAAAGAAGCTTTGTCTTTCCTTGGTTTTAATTCTTTCCATATTTATAGCGTATGGAATAACTGAACATTCACAATCTCCAATACAAAAAAGATAATACGGTTAGTAGAGCAAAGTACACTCGAACACTGAAGAAAAAGAGTCTTGCAATTGCGAAATTGCTGGATGCTTATACAAGAGTGACGTGTCAAATACAACTGATGGCAGGGACTCCGTATCTAGTGTTGCCTACAATTTGCATTTCACCGCATCAGATGTGTGTGAAAAACTACGAATGTAACAGACAAAATACTCAATGAGACATAATGTGGATCCATAGCTATCGCCATCGTCTGCGATCTCAGTGCTCTTACTGAAGTACTTAAATATCTTTACTAAATAACTGTTCGCCGCTCGTCAAAAATTTTATTTCTAAATCTTTGCCGTGGGAATATGCACGCCTACGACCGTTGAGGACTCCCGGTAGGTTGCAGATATGACTGGCTGGACTACATATGACTGCAGTATTGGTGAAAAAATACTCGTGTCGCCATCGTAAATGCAATACTCCAGCGTCTCGTATGGCTGTCATGGACAAACAGAAGACATCAGTAGATTTGATTACGTCCTCATTTTAGCGGCCCGGAAACTAAAACTCTAAGGATCTGTACGCGTTGGGTTTTCCATGTGCTATTGTGTAAAGGCTGTAACGTGAATATCTCTATTCGAAGAGAACAGCTGCCGCTAGAGTGAACCGCCATGGTCAAAAATTTGCAGACGGCCTGGTTTGCTGTCGACAATCGCTGATTGTAACAGCCGGCCACTTTGCAGTAAACTACATCGGTGTCCAAAATTAAAGCAACAAAAGGAAATTTTGCAGGGTTGCTTTTATTTTGCCGCAAAACAGTATAAACATTAATAGTAAAGTAGAAACAATGTAAAGAATGGCCGGCCGTAGTGGCCGAGCGGTTCTAGGCGCTACAGTCTGGAACCGCGGGACCGCTACGGTCGCAGGTTCGAATCCTGCCTCGGGCATGGATGTGTGTGATGGCCTTAGATTAGTTAGGTTTAAGTAGTTCTAAGTTGTAGGGGACTGATGACCTCAGAAGTTAAGTCCCATAGTGCTCAGAGCCATTTGAACCAATGTAAAAAATACAGAACGTAAACAACTGCAAAATGCATGACAATAGACAAAAATGTTCTAAACTTGCACACACATTCCGACAACTTGTTATACTGCTGATTATGGGGTGTGGCCACCTCTGGAGGAAATACAGGCCTGACAACGACGGGGCATGCTGTAAATGATGTCTTCAATATCATGTTGAAGCAATAACGCCCATACTTCCTGCAGAGCTGCTCGCAAGTCCTGGAGAGTGGGTGGGGGATGATAACGTGATACAACTCGTCTACGCAGGGCACGCCATGCGTGCAGTATCTGAAGTTTCCGAGAAAACTTCAACCACCCGTACTCTACAACGTCGAGCATTATCGTCCATCAGTACGAAGACTGGGCCCACAGCATCTCACAACAACCACACAGGAGGTCCCAAGATCGCATCGCCATACCTGACAGCAGTTAAACCTTGCTGATTCACCCGTACAGTTTCATGAGGAGTTGTTCGAGTGATGAGCATAATCCGTGTTCACACTATTAGGGACTCTCGTCGATATCGGTCTCTTTCCGCAATTTTTTGGTCCTGATTCGTGTTTCACGTTCCCTCCAGATGCGAATCAGTCAAGAATCACTCTCCAGACCAAATCGGAACTAACCTGCGAAAAGAACATTTGCCCACTGTTCGACCGTCCAGGTTGCATAACGACGATTCCACTCTAGACTTTCCACCTGTGAAAACGCGTCAGAGGTAGACATACAGCAGGTCTCCGACAATAAAGGCCACTCTGCCGACGCCTCCTGTACACCGTTTGCCTCCATACAACACGTCCAGCGGAAGCTGCGAGGTTGGATGCAAATTGTCGTGCAGTGCCATCGTCCCCTCACAGCCAAATAATGATCCTGTATTTCTGATGTCACATGTGGTCGACCCTGCCCTGCTCTTCGGTATACAGTTTCGGTCTCTATAAGCTGTTGCCACAACCGAGAAACAACAGGACGATTCACATTAAGCCATCGGACACATCAGTTTGCGACTGTCCTGCTTCTATTTTTCCTATGGCCCTCCACCTCAGAGTCTGGCAGGCGTCTTTTCTATGTCATACTGCACCGTCTGTTACTGTGTACACAGTGACTGTGGATGTGGGACGAACAGGTAAACACTATATCATGAATTGGACACAGGACGGCAAAAAACGGTTTGTTACTTTAATTTTGGATACCAGTGTATATACCAAACGAATACTGAGCAAAAGTAACTGACAAATGGCGATATCATTCAGAACCAATTTTTCACCCTGACGTATAGGAGCCAACTGCCCACACGTGTACTTGTGCTCACCGTACGTTTCATAACTCATAGATTAAGATGAGCTCCTGAAGACAGCCGAAGAATAGAAAAAGATCACCTGGACGTGTCAGGTAATCAGGCACAGTACAGGTAGGTGTAAACCGATGGCAGGATAAGATTGTGTGATGGGTGTGGGGGTGGGGGCAGCATGGACTATCAGCTCGGAGATCATGACTGCGGTTTCCCTTGACGCTGCATCACAGACAGGAGCGCCTGCGATGGTGTACTCAACGACGAACCTGGGTGCGCGAATGGCAAAACGTCATTTTTTCGGATGAATCCAGGTTCTATTTTCAGCATCATGATGGTCGCATCCGTGTTTGGCGACATCGCGGTGAACGCACATTGGAAGCGTGTATTCGTCATAGCGATACTGGCGTATCACCCGGCGTGATGGTATGGGGTGCCATTGGTTACACGTCTCGGTCACCTGTTGTTCGCATTGACGGCACTTTGAACAGTGGACGTTACATTCAAGATGTGTTACGATCCGTGGCTCTACTCTTCATTCGATGCCTGCGAAACCCTACATTTCAGCAGGATAATGCACGTCCGCATGTTGCAGGTCCTGTACGGGCCTTGTGGATACAGAATATGTTGGACTGCTGCCCTGGCCAGCACGTTCTCCAGATCTCTCACCGATTGTAAACGTCTGGTCAATGGTGGCCGAGCAACTGGCTCGTTACAATGCGCCAGTCACTACTCTTGATGAGCTGTGGTATCGTGTTGAAGCTGCATGGGCAGCTGTACCAGTACACGCCATCTAAGCTCTTTTAGACTCAATGCACAGGCTCATCAAGGCCGTTATTACGGCCAGAGGTGGTTGTTCTGGTTACTGATTTCTCAGGATCTATGCACCCAAACTGCGTGAAAATGTAATCACATGTCAGTTCTAGTATAATGTATTTGTCCAATGAATACCCGCTTATCATCTGCATTTCTTCTTGGTGTAGCAATTTTAATGGCCAGTAGTGTATATTGCGGTATATCCAGGGTGCACAGCCCTTGTGAGGCAAACTGAGGACCTACTTGCTTGAGAAATATCGGCTCCGGTCTCTTAAACTGACATACGGCTGGGAGAGCGATGTCCTGACCACATGCCCCTCCATATCCGCATTCAATGACGCCTGTGGGCTGAGGATGACACGGCGGCCAGTCGGTACCGTTAGGCGCAGTTTAGTTTTGTTTTATATATACAAGCTGTCGTCCTATTGTCTCTCCTAGCAAGGACGGATGAAG
This sequence comes from Schistocerca piceifrons, assembly GCF_021461385.2. NCBI lineage: Eukaryota > Metazoa > Arthropoda > Insecta > Orthoptera > Acrididae > Schistocerca > Schistocerca piceifrons. The sequence goes on along the minus strand of NC_060149.1, from coordinate 735,749,192 downwards.
AGAAATGTTTCACTTACCGCCCTTTTTTGTATCTCCTCTATTAGTAAAATTTTCTAACGGCCCATGAGCTCCACAGTACTGGTGATTTATCACGAAAATCTAATGAAAATATTTTTAAATCAGCTACCGCTTTCCGCCCACCATGAAAGCTGGAACGCCCGTTAGTGGGCGGTAGGGACCAGGTCGATTACCACTGGCCAACAGCAAACTTGCAGTTGACAATTACCATCAGCAAGACAGTTTAGCACTCCATCGCTCTCATATCATGTCCAAATGGTCTGAGGAATACTCCACAGACTTGAAATTGCCTAACATACCTGACAGTAATATAACTGAGCCTTAACTGTGGTGCCATTTAGCGAAATGTGCACTGCTAAGTCGCAGTTCAGGCCAGTCTCCGCGGGTTAGGGGAGGAGGTTGACAGATAATGGGAAAAGATGGATCCCTAGCGCGTTAGGTGCCTTTTGAAGCTAATAAGGCTTGAACAGAAGATGGATGGACAAATCTCATTTTATACTTGTTAAGAGTTACTGAATTTTCGCGGCTGTGTGTTGAGTGTTGTCATGCATAACTTAACGTGCCACATCATTTATTATTAATGATTTGTCTCAGCATTTTAAAACTTCCGGTTTACAATGATAAACTGATTGCTACTTCTCTTTCCATAAAATAAATCATCAGTAGCCAAAACCTTCTAAGTTGAACCCAACGAGCACAAAATCTGCTCTAACCTGTAATGTACCGTATCGTACAAGATAGTACGTGAAACATAAATAAACCTCTCTAGTCATGCTAATGCCAACAATCGATTTTATCCCTTCGTTCGTCTTCAACATACCGACATTAAAAGTCTCAGAACTCTCTCATTCATGAAATCCTTTGATAACCTGCAAAAACTTCGTGAACTGGCATAAAAAGAACTACGTATGCAAAATTTTAAAATGTTCAGAGGAAATAAGAGAAACACTATTTTTGCACCATTTCCCCCCTAGGGATCCATGAAGGCTTCGACGCTGCTGATGGTCAGAGACAGTGTTCGAATTGCCGCCCGATGGATATTAGTTTCGAGATGTTACCGAAAATGTCGTCCTTTTATAGCAATGTACAACTAGCATCTGCGTCTGATGCTTGTCTAACACGCTCAGAGCAACTAGGTGGTTCACGAATAAGGCTGCATCTTCAGCCAAAGGGGATACAAGCTCTTCTGGTGAGCGTTTCGGTCTCCCTTACATGAAATGCTGTAACCTCCTCTCCCCCCCCCCCCCCCAAATCCACCCCCACGAAAAGGAATTCCGTAGGAGTGAGGCAATACTTCTAAAACAATATTGATCACAAAGAACTTCAAGACCGTCTCTGAAGATCACTAGCGTCAGAACCTACATAGACACCTAAAGCCTAGCGGGAAAACAGTGCACCTGTGACGTTTTCGTCACATATGAAAATGTTTCTTCTTATCTCTTCGAAACATAGTTTTTGTACATCCTGTGCTTTGGCAAACCACAAACGTCAATACTTATACTACTTCCTTGCAATAAATAAACAGAGGATATTTTCCGAATTTACTTGCATCAAAATCCGAAATACACGGAAGATATGTACTTCATTATGTTATTGAAGTGTGTATAAGCAATACATTCGCAGCTGAATTGTGTACGAGCAAAGAATTCATGGAAGGAAAGAATATTGGACATAATATCAGTAAGAAGCATACCATAACCACCATCACCCATAACTATTAAACAAAATCTTAACGACTAGGTTAATTGGGATGTACCGGAACACTAATTTTTTTCCTTCTGTTGCGGAAGTCTTCTTTTGGAGTAGTCTTTCCATCTCTGTGTATATCACACGAGAGACATTTTGTAAATAGAAATGTATGTGAAGCAACTACCATGGCCCTGCGAAATATCAGTATTTGTGAGATATTTTTCAATCGAGGACGCGTATTATTTAGGTTTCATACATTCTGGTAGGAATTTGTTTATTTGTATGTAAACCGGTAGCCATCAAACCCGCAAGTGTACCTTAATTTTAAATTAGCTTCCAGTACTTCAACCATGCGGATATGTTCTACGATGAGGTGTGAAATTCAGGGTTCGTGTCTGCTTCACTTTGCTGTTTGTTTCTATATATGCTGAACAATATCTATACACAGGTTCGAGGTGGGTTCAATATGTAATGCAACACATTTTATCTGAAAGCAGGTTAGGGTACTCATGATTCCAAAACACCATATTATTCCCTACTCTTTTGGATACAAAAACATATTTTTCAACATAATCTCCGTTCAGTGTGAAGGCCTTATGCCCGCAAGGTACCGCTCTGCTGATCGACGTCGGAGCCAACGTCTTGCTGAATAGTAAATTCCCCATCATCCACGTACATACTTCAATGGGCCAAACAGATGGAAATCGGAAGGTGCGAGGTCCGGCCTGTAGGGTGGATGAGGAAGAACAGTCCAATGAAGTTTCGTGAGCTCCTCTCAGGTGGGCATACTTGTGTGAGAGGGAGAATCTGGAAGAAGTTATGTTGGTACACTACAATATTCTCTGGCTCTGATGGAGTGCATTTGAAACAAGCTGGCAGACCTAGTTATTTATTTCACTCGCATACGTCGGAGGGAATGAGGAGAAGGAAGACGAACTGCAATGGATAAAGAAAGAAATGTGCACGGGGGACTCCTTCAGCATTGGCAGAGCGATAAAGTCCCAACAGCGCAAAAATTAAGAGAGGTTGCATCTGGCAACAAACTGTGGCACAAACTACACATTAATACCATGAAAGTGGAACATACTGCCCCTTTTAACTGTTATAGTGACGAAAGGTTTCTATAATTATTGCAACAATCCAACCTTCCCCTCATAATTTCGTCCATGTGGCTTGGCCGGGAACCCCGCCTGCGGGAGGCCGGTCACATGTTGCAAGTCTTTTTAGTTAACGCCACTTTGGCGACTTGATTATCGATGGGGATGAAATGACAACGATAACAACACAACACTCAGTTCCCGAGAAGAGAAAAATCTCCGACCCCGTCTTGAATCGAACCTGGACCCCTCGTATGGCAGTTCACCACGCTGACCACTAAGCAATGGAGGCGGCCGATTCAGAAATGGATCGAGCTGAGTTACTTAAATTTTCTATTTTAAGTGAATTTGGAGAATCTGCATCTGAATAAACCTTAAAAAAGAATAAATAGAATTCTTGATAGCTGCAAAAATGATACATTATAACCAAGATATGAAAATTAAATATTTGGTCTAACAAGGGGAGCGTTATCAGTGAAATAAACAAAATAATAAGGTACTTAAGCGATATTACGATCCGTGAATGTAACATCATCGTATGAGCTAATGACAGAGTTATTCCTAATTGTTCCACTATCCGCTCAGCTTGCGCCACCGAAGATGGAAATATTTCTCAGGTTGGAAGTATCTTACTGAATGCTTTAAAGATTGTGTGAAACCATTCCCGTTGCACATACAACGTATTACGTAGGCATGTAGTGTGATTAAATAGCAGACAGGAACAAATTATCCAGTTAAGTTAATGTAAATATTCAGCGAATAAGGCTGATGTTAGCCGTACTTACAATAATCAACGGAGCTGCTAAAGGCTTCGCCATGAAGGACGACAATAGGTGGAATTTAAGGGCAGCGGTCGAGCACCGGAGGTATCGACAGTTGCAGAATTCGCCGGGCCAAAGCAATTACAGTGAAGCGAACTTCAGTGTTTCCCAGGAAACTAGCAAGGCATGAGCAAAGCAACAGCAGTGTGGCGCGGGCCTAGCACGCCTGGAGATCAGACGTCGTTACTGGATACAAAGTACCAGTGCCAGCGACAGTGGGGGTCACTGACAATATTAATCATAGTAGGCTGAAGAAAGCAGTGAAGTTTGTAGAAAATACTAAATGAATGGGCGACACACCGTAGCTACGAAATGTACTCCACTAGTGTCTAAACGTGAAGTACAGTCGAGAAAAGAAAGCGTATTCCCTGAACATTATATGAATGGTAACACAAAAAGGTAGCGCTGAAAAACAACGCACTTTCTATGGCTTGTAAGAAGAAAAATTCTGAAAATAGAAATGAATATAAAAAAGTAACACAACCAGAAATCAGTTTCATCATTAACTAAATATTTAACAGGCGATATTGATAGTACGGGCTGCCTCACATACTTGACAGCGTGGTGGCACACTCTATATGAGGTGCTTCAAGAGCCGTATAGGCAGCTGATCTGAGGAAGGAATTTCCACAGGTGTGGAAGAGTTCTGACTCTCTATGAACGAGCTGCAGTTCGTCCCCTCAACACAAACGATACGTGCTGCATAGTGTTTGTATACGGAACCGCCAATGACTAACCCATTCAGTTAATGTTACAACATGAGATGACAGCTGTTGTGGGGGACTATAATCCATGGGAACTTCGTCCGTGAAGAGAATGTCTGCATCAACGTCACATTTGAAGATCTGCGAATTTGGTGATAGTACCTCGTATCTGTTCCTCTGCACAGTTATACCGAGTATCCATCCGACCGCCAAAGACGGGGGCTCAGGGATGATTTGGGCGGCAATATCGTGGTATTCCGTGAGACCCACGGGTACTCTGCAAGGCCATTTTACTGCCAAGGATTATGTGAGCATTTTGGTTGATCAGATCCATCGTATGAAACAGTGTTTGTTCTCCAGTGATGATGGTATGTTTCAGGATGACAGGGCCTCTATTCACAAAGCTTTCATCGTCCAGGATTGGCTTTATAAAGATAAGGATCAACTGTCGCATTTCTCCTTGCCACCACCGTGACCAGATCTCAGTGTTATTGAACCTTTCTGATCTATGTCTACTTTTGATAAAACGGTGGGTGATAGCTATCCACCTTCATCATCCTTATCGAAACTTGCTACTATTTTGCATATAGAATGGTTTAAGACCCAAACTGGAGACCATACTAGATCTGTATTTGGCCGTTCCGAGATAACTGAAATCTGTATTATTCATGGTAATGTGTTGTGTTTGTGGTATTTCCATGTTTTCGTCCAGTGCCTGTATTTCGTACTCGTCGCTCTTCGTAAGCTTGCACCATACTCTATATTCCAGTGCTCTTCCAATAACCATCTTTTTGCAAATTCGCTGATTTGTCACTCTTTGTGGACACCAACTGTCGGGATAGTTTTGTGCGTAAAACTCGACTGTTCCCTTTGCGTTCATTCTACATTCTCTGTTAAAAGGTAGCACGTCTATTTTCTGTTGGTTTTTGAATAATATAACTGTCTTTTTGCCAATCAGCATATGTGAACGTCAGAGACAGAATGAAAGCTACATTTTTCTGTGACCCTCTTATACCTTGGCGGTGGAACACGTTGTTTCCTCCATATCTGACGTGACGCGCTTCCTTATTTCAGTATGAAATCCCTAATTTCCACACGAGACAGCAATGTGTTTCATATTCAGAATAGGTAAATCCATAGTTCTAAATGTTATTATTTCTCCGAAACTCCTAATCCGATTTAGAAGAATGAGGCGCCTTTCAATTCCTTTTATAACAACAATATTTGCGTCAGAAATTGCTACAGTTCTGTTGAAAGGGAAAGTTCGACATCATCTCCTTCCGGGCATTGAGATAAATCCAATCCTGTGACGTGAAAATTTGTGCCACCTCGTACTCGAACCCGGGTTATCTACTTACCGCGAGCGATCCCCTTAACAACTTTAGCTATCGGAGTATGCTTCCTGTCGAACCCGAATTCCCATATGCGCGTAAGTAAAGTCCCCTGTCCCTTATCCTCACTACTCGCAGTGTCACCTGATTCCCGCAAGCGGTTGAATGAACAGAGCATTTGCACAAGGTATCATTGTTTGGCGTCAAGGGGTATATATTTATATGTGTCATGCCTCTTCATTCGAACATGTCCGAAAGAACAGACACCACAGGTATACACAACATATCTCAGTAATAACTGTGAAAAGAAGCTGTCAGTCATTTAGTGACGGCTGTTTCAAAATTCATTTGGATTAAAACATAGTTATGATATCTGAAATATTTCAGCGAACGTCTGATATGAATTTACACTATGTGATCAAAAGTATCCGGTCACCTGGCTGAAAATGACTTACAAATTCGTGGTGCCCTCCACCGGCAATGCTGGAATTCAGTATGACGTTGGCCCACCCTTACCCTTGACGACAGCTTCCACTCTCGCAGGCATATATTTAGTCAGGTGCTGGAAGGTTTCTTGGGGAATGGCAACCCATTCTTCACGGAGTGCTGCACTGAGGAGAGGTATCGATGTCGGACGGTACGGTCTGGCACTAAGTCGCCCTTTCAAAACATCGCAAAGGTGTTCTATAGGATTAAAGTCAGGGTTCTGTGCAGGCCAGTCCATTACACGAATGCTATTGTCGTGTAATCGCTCCACCACAGGCCGTGCATTATGAACAGGTGATCGATCGTGTTGAAAGATGCAGTCGCCATCCCCGCGTTGCTCTTCAACAGTGGGAAGCAAGAAGGTGCTTAAAGCATCAATGTAGGTCTGTGCAGTGATAGTGCCACGCAAAACAACAAAGGGTGCAAGGCCCCTCCATGAAAAACATGGCCACACCATAACACCACCGCCTCCGAATTTTACTGTTGGCACTACACACGTTGGCAGATGACGATCACCGGGCATTCGCCATACCCACGCCCTGTCATCGGATCGCCACATTGGGTACCGTGATACATCACTCCAAAAAAAAAAAAAAAAAAAAAAAAAAAAATGGTTCAAATGGCTCTGAGCACTATGGGACTTAACATCTGTGGTCATCAGTCCACTAGAACTTAGAACTACTTAAACTTAACTAACCTAAGGACATCACACACGTCCATGCCCGAGGCAGGATTCGAACCTGCGACCGTAGCAGTCACGCAGTTCCGGACTGAGCGCCTAGAACCGCACGGCCACCGCGGCCGGCATACATCACTCCACATTACGTTTTTCCACTGTTCAATCGTCCTATGTTTACGCTCTTTACACCAAGCGAGGCGTCGCTTGGCATTTACCGGCTTGATGTTTAGCTTATGAGCAGCCGCTCGACCATGAAATCCAAGTTTTCTCACCTCCCGTTAAACTGTCATTGTACTTGCAGTGGATCCTGATGCAGTTAGGAATTCCTGTATGATGGTCTGGATAGATGTCTGCCTATTACACACTACGACCCTCTTCAATTGTCGGTGGTCTCTGTCAGTCAACAGACGAGGTCAGCCTGTAGCTTTGGTGCTGTACGGGTCCCTTCACGTTTCCACTTCACTATCACATCAAAGGCAGTGGACCTAGGGATGTTTAGCGGTGTGGAAATCTTGCGTACAGACGTATGGCACAAATGACACCCAATCACCTGACCACGTTCGAAGTCCGTGAGTTCCACGGAGTGCCCCATTCTGCTCTCTCACGGTGTCTAATGACTACTGAGGTCGCTGATATGGAGTACCTGGCACTTGGTGGCAGCACAATGCACCTGATGTGAAAAACGTGTGTTTCTGGGCTGTTCAAAAATGGCTCTGAGCACTATGGGACTTAACGTCTGAGGTCATCAGTCCCCTAGAACTTAGAACTACTTAAACCTAACTATCCTAAGGACATAACACACATCCATGCCCGAGGCAGGATTCGAACTTGCGACCGTAACGGTCGCGCGGTTCCACACTGTAGCGCCTAGAACCACTCGACCACTCCGGCCGGCTCTGGGGGGTGTCCGGATACTTTTGATCACATAGTTTAGCTGAATCTTCCTGTATGTGTTCGTAGTCAATGAATAATTAATTTTTGTGACAATCACAACTTCCTTACAGTTAAACCCTTAGACTTTATGAACGTGCTGGAACAGTCAGAAATATCTTGTTAAATCAACGCAGTACTTATAGCTCTAGAAAACTAAAATTCAGCCCACACAATGATTCTATGTTAAAGCCATGATGTTAGGAAGAACTCCAACAACAGCTGGTAAAACTGTTGTTTATTAAAACACAACTGATTTTGCGGCCTAAAGCCGCATTATCACGTGCAACCACACTGCAAAAAGGAAAGTACAATATCACCACATTTTGTGGATATTAAAATTAACAGCCGGCCGCGGTGGTCTCGCGGCTCTAGGCGCTCAGTCCGGAACCGTGCGACTGCTACGGTCGCAGGTTCTAATCCTGCCTCGGGCATGGATGTGTGTGATGTCCTTAGGTTAGTTAGGTTTAAGTAGTTCTAAGTTCTAGGGGACTGATGACCTAAGATGTTAAGTCCCATAGTGCTCAGAACCATTTGAACCATTTTTGAACTTGATATTTTATGCTGTTGTGTAAATACGCAATCGACAGAGACACTTTCCAAGATGTGACCCTCACCATTTCATGAAAAACAAATAGTCCCATGGCGTACGCGTGCCAGTGGCAGGCAACACCTATATCGACATGTTGGTGAACTATGAAGTTCGACATATGCTTCCCGACATCATTTTCTAGCAGGATGGTGCCTCACCTTACTATCACGGAAATGTTACCACATTTCTCCATGAGACGTTTCCTGAGCATTGGAACGGAAAGGGGGGGCGGGGGATCCAATTGATCCCTCCCCCCTCCTCCGTCTCCCTATCTGTCTCCGCTGGATTTTTTCAGTACATGCTCGTTTATCAAGGACATTGTTCACAGAACAGCGGTTCGAGATCTGGTATACTTGAGAAAACAGATTTGCGCCGCATTGCAGGTCATAAGATCTACCATGCTTATCAACATGAGGCTGGAAGCTGTTTACCGTTTAGACATCTGTCGCACTACAAATGGTGCCCATACTGATCTTTACCAAGGTGCACAAAATTGTTTGGGTACCATATTGGACCAAAAAACTTATAAACCTTAATAGGTACTGAAATATAAACAAATGTATTTGCATACATCTGTCCCGGACACCTTGTATATTTCGATAAGGTATATTTGGTCTCTGAAGTTAATTTGTAACGTTAGGGGATATTTTGTTACTGGCATTGACGTATTCGTAAGCTGTTGTGACGGTGTCGCAGATGAAGAATGTGTACTGACATGCAAATATCCACAATTCACATGTTTGACCACATGTGAATTCACTGGGTATTTGCCCTCGTGTTCGTCAGCAGTGATTTGGTGTTAATGTATAGGCCCGGATTCTTGGTGATAGGTTGATTGAACCATACATTCTACCATTCCGCCTCGACGGTCCGGAATTTCGCAGTTTCGTGGTATATGTGTTGTCAAAACTACTGGAGGACGTACATCTGAATGTCATACAAAGGATCTACTTCAAGCACGATGGGGCGCCAACCCATTTCAGCAATGAATCATCTGAAACGACATTGTGACCTGGCCACCTAGCTCACGTGACACACGTGTTTGCATTTCTGGCTCTGTACACATGTGAAACAGCTGGTGCATGAAACCGTTGTGGAATCCGAAGAAAACCTCTTCTATAGAATTACCGTCGCTGCTGGTACCATTGCGGATACGCCAAGAATCTTCAAACGGACAGGACAATCAACGGTCTGACGACGTACTGTGCGCATACAGGCCAACGGTCATGCATTAGAGCAGTTCCTATGAATGATACTGCTATAATTAGCATGATAAATTGTCTTCTGTGTAAATCATTTCTACCATGAGTGACCATATCTACCATAACTAAAGTGCTTATTTTTATGTTCTGTAATTCTTTCGGAACACCCTGTAGGTGGGGAGAATTTGTTCTCTTGATTTCGTCTGCACTTCTGCGCTAAAAATCATATCGACTGTGACTCGATTTAGACTAAAACCACACAGCATTTCTGGCAGACACATTCCTGGCCAGGATTTTCCGAGCGGCCGAAAGTAGGAATATTCCACGGCAGTTGCTGCCGTCAGTTTTATCCCCCTTTTTGAATACAGCTGCGACGAAATCACCTGGAAAGTCAGCTGGAATGGCATCAGTACCTCATATCTTTCTATAAGCTAATTATGTTGCTGTGTATTTTTAAAATGGGAAAATTCAGCCCTTTTTTAAAGAAATTCAGATTCACAACTTTTCATATTTTGCGTGCTACAGCTAATATAGTAAGTAGGCATAAGAGCATTTTATTTAGAAGCTCTCGAGTAACAGCGCATAGCACTTAATTTCACTCTGGTGACCGCGGCAAAGCATCGTGGTATGGCCTCCATGAGACATCGAAAGCTTTGGCGGAATTATCTTGACCCATGCCAATCAACCGCCAGTCACAACACACGAGACTAGCTGGAATTGCTTAACTGCGCACTCGATGGCATCCCAGATGTTCTCAGTAGGATTTAGATCAGGTGACACAGGGGGGCAAACGATCTACCTTATGTTCGTGGAGTGGTCATTTAAACTTCGTGCTCACATATTGTGGGTAGTGCAGTGCCTTGCTGGAGGTACAGATCTTCCGTGGACCTCTGGAGGTGAGCTGACAACTGCACATGATCGGACGGGCGGGTTCCAATATCGCTCGGCGTTTATTAGTCGTATCAGCGGCTCTGTTTCATCTTGTGTAAAAATCCCCCCCCCCCCCCAAACTTCCACCATCTAACTGAATGCCCCTCTATTAGCATGGTTGATTATCAGGTTATGTGGGTTTCGAGGTACAAGTTACGTAATAGCGGCTTGTTCGAATGTGTATAAAGTGCCGTTAGACCATGTGACCCTCTTCCAGGCTTTTGACGTCCAGTTGCGATTTTACTGCGTTCATGTCAATCTCTGTGGTCTGTAAGCTATATTGAGCAAGGGAACACGTACGGAGGCAGTGATTACAACACAGTGAGCTGTTGGTACTGGTTGGTTAGACTACCCATCAGCCGCCACAGTCCAGCATTAAACATGCGGATGTTTGTCTAACAGTAGCTTGTGTTCTTGCAGCTAGAATCCGAGATGGTCACCAATGCTCGTTTTTATCAGCACACTGTTGCCCAACTCTGGTGGTGCGGATTTTTCCTCAAACTAGGTATTCACGGTGTACATTTGAGACTGTGGCCCGTGCAGGCCGAATGCCTCCACGGCTTCAAAAATGGAGTATCCTATCTGGTAATGTCAAAAGATGGTACGCACGGTTAGAGAGATTATGGAAAACAATAACACTTCCATATATTCATGATGTAACAAAAATGTCCAATGCTCGGTTACTGTTGGTAAATGTTAATTCATGCCCACAGAGCAAACAAGCAGCATTTAAAATTGTTTACGAATGGTTGCCAATTTAATTGTATTACGAAATGAATTATATACAAGACTCATCTGACTATTATGATACCGCACGTTTGTCTGTCCTATGTTGAGCTTTCATCCTATAGTCCAGTACTCGATAGTACTGATCCCAGTGACGTCACACGCCCTGCTGTTCCAGGAGCACTCTTTATCCAGTGCAGTAGCTAGATAAAATCCAACTGACTATGTCTCTGTATGTCCATGTTCTTAGCGATGATCGCGGGACTCGGATGGTCGACTGAGGATGTCAAACACCTTTCAGCCGTCAGTTTTCAACCTTATTTTACTTTATTCGGCGTACTAAAGCGCCGAAACTGGTTGCATAATAAAATAAGGTTGAAAACTGACGGCTGGAAGGTGTTTAATTTGACATCGTCAACTGACTATGCGTGTGTAAAGCATTTACAGAGAATTATAAAAGGATTATAGCACGCAGAGCAGTTGAAGGTAGTTCTGTGATGAATTGGCTACATATTGGAAGAGAAGTCAGGGTCTATGTGTTCTGATGTCTCGACTGCTTGGATTTTATTTCACAGTTTTTGATATTTAGAATACGAAAAAAAGTTACTCCATACGGTTTACAGGTCCATGAACGTGTAGTGCATGAAACAACACTTGTACCTTATATCTGTCATGTATTTCTTTTACCGTAGGGCTGCACATACCAAAATTGGAAAGAAAGACTTTTTAGGGAGACCTCTAATTAGATTTGAGTGTGTTAGAGGGTGAATGGATTACGTACAGAAATCTATTGTTCCAGTTTAAGATTACTAATAAATGCTGGCCGTTGTGGCCGAGCGGTTCTACGCGCTTCAGTCTGGAACCGCGTTGCTGCTACGGTCGCAGGTTCGAATCCTGCCTCGGGCATGGATGTGTGTAATGTCCTTAGGTTAGTTACGTATAAGTAGTTCTAAGTCTATGGGACTGATGACCTCAGATGTTAAGCCCCATAGTGCTTACAGCTATTTGAACCATTATTTATAATTGCGTTTAATGTTCTACTATTTGGCAGGGATGTTAAAGAAGCATAAATAGCTGAAACTCCTTAATATAGTCAGGGTCAACGGTGTAAGAGTCGCATCACTGCTTCACAAAGCATAGGTTGCAAAGTCAAATATGGGTCTTAAACGTACTGTTACGGTGCGCATAGCCAACTGATAGAGACTGCTGACATATGTGTGATTACTGTAAATGATATGGTAAAGAAATATGCATTGACACAAGTAGAAACGCACTCGAAGGAGAAGAAGAAGATGGAAAACGTTGCACTGTGAAGGAATTATCCAAATGGGACAGAAATCAGTAGACGGGATGTATATGTACAGACAAACCAATGATTACAATTTCAAAATTTTGGATAATTTATTCAAGAGAAAGAGCTCAAGAAACTGAGTAAGTCTGTAACGTGTTGGTCCATCTCTGGAACTTATGCAGGCAGTTACTGGGCTTGGAATTGACTGATAGGGTTTTTTGATGTCCTTTTGAGGGATATCGTGCAAAATTCTGTGCGAATAGAACATTAGATCGTCAGAATCCTGAGATGCTTGGAGGTTGGGGGGTGGGTGGATGGTGGGTGGGTGAGGGGGGCGGGCTATCCATAAGGCTCCAAAAGTACTCAGTTGTAGAGAGATACGGTGATGTTGCTGGCCAAGGGTTTGGGAAGCACGAGGACAAACGTTAGAAATTCTCACCGTGCGCTTACGGGCATCATCTTGCTGAAATGTAAGCCCAGGATGGCTTCCCCATGAAGGCAAACAAAACGGACCGCAGAATATCGTCGATGTACCGCTGTGCTGTATGGGTGCCACGGATAACAACGAAAGAGGTTTTGCTATGAAAAGAAATGGCATCCCAGAACATAACTCCTGCCTGTTGGGCCGTATGGCGGGCGACAGTCAGATTGGTATCCCACCGCTATCCAGGGCGCTTCCAGACACTTCTTCGGCGTGAAATACCATTGATTGGAGTAGAATTGTCATCAGTAATGAGTCCTGCTTCCAACTGAGCCCCGATGACCAGCGAGGACGTGTCTGGAAACGCCTAGGACAGCGGTGAAATAACAACCAGACTGTCGTTCGCCATACTGCCCGATAACCGGGAGTGGTGGTCTGGGGTGCCGTTTCATTTCACAGCAGGACTCCTTTGGTTGTCATGTGCGGCACCCTTGCAGCACAGCGGTAAGCTGACGATATTCTTCGTCGTATTTTCTTGTCCTTCATGGCAAGTCGCCATGGGATTACAGTTCAGCAAGATAATGCCCGCAAGCACACGGCGAGAGTTTCTGCTGCTTGTCTTCCTGCTTGACAAACCCTATCTTGGCTAGGAAGGTCGTCGGATCTCTCCCCAGTTGAGAACGTATAGAGTGTTATGAGCAGGGCCTTCCATTGAGCTCGGGATTTTGACGATCTAACTTACCAATTGGACGGAATTTGGCACGATATCCTTCAGGAGGACATCCAACAACTCGGTCAATCACTGCCATGCTGAGTACCTGCTTGCATAAGGGCCAGACATGAGCCAACGCATTTCTGACTTGCTCAGCTCTTTGGCTCTGAGCACTATGGGACTTAACATCTTTGGTCATCAGTCTCCTAGAACTTAGAACTACTTAAACCTAACTAACCTAAGGACATCACACACATCCATGCCCGAGGCAGGATTCGAACCTGCGACCGTAGCAGTCGCGCGGTTCCGGACTGAGCGCCTAGAACCGCTAGACCACCGCGGCCGGCTGCTCAGCTCTTTCTCTTGAATAAATCATCCAGTTTTTCTGAAACTGTAATAATTGGTTTGTCTGTACAAATACATCACATCTACTGATTTCGGTTCTATTCCGATAATTCCTTCGTGATTAGTCGCTTTTTTCTTTTCTTTTCTTGGGGTGTACATGACTTCAATGAGAGATTTGTAAACAGAGAGGTTCTTTTTGTCTCATTAAAAGAATTCTCTTTCCGTAAGTTTCATATTTACACTAAAAATATATCTTGATGAACCGCTTTATCAACGAGTATACACGACAAATTTGTTACAATTGTTTCTTTATTGTCCCAAAGACAGTCATTTCTAGTTTCATATCCAAGGAAATGTAGACATACAACTCGTTTCACTTCAAGAGTAATGAGTTTAACGCAGAGTTCTTTGCTTTGTTTCAGTTAACGGGTGCGAAATTCAACAGACGTCGTCCTGTAATAGAAGAACGGAACTGCTGGAACTGTAAGTAGTTGTTTTCAGACAAACAATGAAAAATTTAAGAAACAGCTGCTCATAGGTCATTTAAGTGGCTGTTACGGCGTATGATCACAGTAATGCATAGCGTTACGGCAAGTGGAGTTTTACAGAACAGATACTGTCAGTAACAATATGTGTCCCACTGAGCCCGAGCTACTGCTGATAGCTGACGTCAGTCGTTGATTGATCACCAAAGGGATTACCAGTTAGCCGGCCATATGGGATATTGTGTTGCTAGCGCAGTATTAGTAATGGTGCATATTCCAGTTGCGTGCTACTTAATGTGTTATTCCACGACGCTAGCTGAAGAAGACAGTTCTTACTAGAATGTACAGCAGCACGAATAGTGGTGACAACGTCTTAAAAAGTACAGAAACTGTACTTCGGTCTCCACCCATCCGCACGTACCGCAGACCGCGCGACCTATGCTTGAACAATTCTCGAATTCCGTACGCCTCTCAAAAGCACAGTTCACAACTGGTGCCCGGCTCCGCCAATTATTCAGTAAACTCTCAGAATTTTATATCACGCAGATCCTCAACAGAAAAAGGCAGGGCCAGCTGTGATCATTGAACGTACTCTGGCCTCTGTCCTCGCCTGTGCTGTTCAAGAACAGTTAGAGATGAAACTTTCTGGCTCTCAACGAATGCCAATCGCCTGGCCGCTATGTCTCTGCTGCATGACGATCATATTCTCATAGCAGATACAATGGCGTTTTTAATCGACATTTTTTCTTCGTTCTTCACTAATAATATTTGACTTTCAATTGCGGACATAATCCGAAAACGGTGTTCCTATTCTGTTGTCGATTAATTTTTTGTGATATGTTTTTTGGAGTTTTATGGGTACTACTTTGAGGGTTAGATTTTTCAGCCTTATTAAAAAGTTTTTATCTATTCTAATAGGGACCCACAACTTGAATGTATATGCAGTTAACTAAATAGGAAAGAGGCACTAACAAGATGGTGCAGTACGTGGTTCTTTGAATACTAGATGGACATGGGGTTTCTGGAAAAGGCATGGCCTGATTCAAGTTTTGTCAGAAAGGTTCGTAAATAAAGTAATCTCACGTTCTCACTGTTAAACTCTCCGTTCGAAATGACTTCGGAAGGCCTACCGCTATCGACCTCCTCAGCTAATAGGTGTCACTGGATGCGGATATGGAGAGGCGTGTGGTCAGCACACCGCTCTCCCGGCCGTTGGCAGTTTTAGTGACCGGCGCCGCTACTTCTCAATCAAGTAGCTGCTAAATTTGCCTCATAAGGGCTGAGTGCACCCCGCTAGTCAAGAACACGCTACAGATCCGGACGATCACACATCCAAGTGATAGCCAAGCCCGACAGCGTTTAATTTCGGTGATCTGGCGGGAACTAATATTACCATTGCGGCAAAGCCGTTGGCTTCTCACAGTTAGATAGAATGAAAAATACCGTAACACAACTTGCTGCCTAACTGAATTATTACAACTACCGGAACGTTAAAACGTCCTTGCGTTTTTAAAAATTACAGCGCCTTCAATAAATTGTCAGTTAATGAAAATTTATTTTACATATGATCTATTTTGCTACAATGAAATGATTAAATAGAAAGTGCAGTGCGACAAGTGTACATTGCCAAAATCGGTTTTTCGTAATGTTAGTACATTTTGTGATAACGTGTTATAAATTAATGTTATAAATATCAAGGAGGTATTAAACGCCAACCTGAGAAAAGATGTATCACAAGCATTCCACTTAAGGCGAAATTTAATTATTATTGGAGAAGTGTCATCAGCGGCTAGTGGACTAAAGAAATACGTGGTTGGTAGAAATGTGATGTCCGCGTGAACCGGAATACCCGAGAATTGGGTGGGTTAGAGGTATCTGGCTCATCTTCAATAGCCTCGACGTTGACGGTACGTTGAACTGTAATATTCCTCCCTTGTTATTTACCCAGAAATCTATATCTCTCTGATGCAACTTGATGCTGTCTAGTGTGACGGCAATTCAAAGCAGCCTGATCGCTCACGATGCACAATGGAGCCCCTAACTTTCAGGCCGGGTTTTCATGCTGGATGAAGCAAGCTAATATACTTCGAGGGAGGCTTTCAGCTCTACAGTACTTCACACGAACCCCATCATCATTACAAGCGAAATAAAAGTGGGACTCATCAGAGAGGACGATTTGTTACGTATCGGCTCACCACTGCCTCCCCCGATGAGCCCATTGTAATGGTACGTGTTGTGCCGTCAGCGATCTCCTGCTCAAAGTAATAGTGCACGGACGTCGCCCAGCAGGTTCGCTCAAATGTGAGGGGCTGAGAATGGCGCACTTTGATTTGAAACACTGCTGCAGCGTGTAATACGTGATACACCGTGCCCACTGAAGAGCGCTGTTGAGATTAAGTGAAAAGTCTCGGAGTTTTGTATACGTCGTGGTTAAGGATACAGACTAGATCCGTATTGAAAATCGACCTGTAACATCGTAATTACTTAAAGAAAGAGACAGAATAAATGCTAATTAGGTATACCTGCAAATTCGCATCTAGCCGTGTGTTCCTGCCACATTTATTGAAGCATATGAATTACTGTCAGCAGCCTGCAAATAACGAGGCACAATATATTGTAGTTGAGCGCCCACGTTGCGGTTACAAACATGCAGTGGTGTGATATAACTATGCTACGGCTTTCATTTAAAACTACTCTCACATCGATAATATTTTACGCTATTAAAAGACACAGCAGACTAACACAGAAGAATATATGTTTTGATATTAACGGATATTTATTTATTTGTTCGTGTCATATGTGCTCTTGCGTTTAGTTGTGGATTATATTGTGTCAGTCAAGTAATCTTCATTTTAGAGGGACATTAAGACGACATATTCCACAAGAACGTATTTGTTTTTTATTTTAAAATAGGCGCCAGAAATTTTCTATAAACCTTTTGGAGATTAAAAATCTCTAAAACAGCCGAAGAGATTTTACACAAAGACGTCTGGGACTTCAATATTTAGAAGGTGTGTTGTGTTGAGGAACATAAATCGTTATAGCTGTAATTATGGACAAAGAGTGGAAATGTCAAATGCTAAGAGTGACAATCTTCACAAAACGCATTTTCGGTGCAGTTGCGTTCTCGTTACTCCGTTGCGTGTCCCTAAAATTGTTCCAAGAGCCATATATTAGAGCAAATTTTTCAGACTTAATTACTAAATGGCGCGTTGTAGAACAAAGGTAAGCAAGATTTACACGAGATTCTTCACTCGGATAAAATTATGGCTCGATTCTACTTAATTCCAGAGCGTACAACTGACGTAGCTGATTTTAAAAATGCTTCTGAAACATTATTGTTAACGCAGGCGTGTGAGATCCACAAATATATAATGTTCATTCACGTCAAACAACTATTAAAAATACTTATTCTGAAACATAACAACCGAAAAATGTCAATGTCTTCAAAAGTGGAAAGACCATGTTTGAAGTGTACCATACGATATTTCATTTGCAAAACCAGCCACGTTTATAAGTTGCAATACTGAAACACCAGTTGACGATGTTGCCATCTCTTCCTCAACAGAATCGGGTGTTCTAAAGTAAACTGTGCAGCAGTTAATCCCGAGAATGTGTAAGAAACAGCAAGGAATATTGAAAGAATATTTTTCGAGCGAATGAAGATGCTCCCTACGATGGTATCGTGGTTAGTGGTCAACGATGTCGTACTGTATTGAACGCCTTCCAGAAATCCAGGCAGTCGATATCTAGCTCTTCACCAGCATCTGTTGTTTGCAAAATATGTAAAAATGAGGAAAGTTGTTTTCCACGCTAGTGGTCTTATCTGAATCCACATATAATATTTTCGAGGGCCTCGAAACAGACTAACATCTGAGATACTGGTCTGTAAGTCTGTAAGTCTGTCATCTGACCCTACACCGTTTTTGTTAACGGAACTCACCTAAGTTTTTTTATAGTCTCGTGAGACTGTTTGCTGCCGAAGAGAGTAGTTTAATTTGGGCTAGGAAAAGGTCTCATAACACCGAGCATTCAGTGTAAAATCAAACTGGAATTCAGTTAGGGCCTAGTTCGTTGTTCAGTTTAAGTATCTGAATTATTTTTCATTACTGGGTGGTGCTTATATAAAACTCTCTCATTTTTGTGTATGTGCGGCAATCAAACAACAGTATGGTAGTATCTTCATGCGTAAATTGCACTTCTACAGGTCAGATTTTAAATTTGGAATCTCTGTCCGCTGTCTTCACTTTCAGCACCATACGGATTTTCGAAAAACTGTACAGAAGCATTGGATTCGTTGATTGACTTTCATATGATGTCTTCCTATTCCTTTGGTCTGTATTGTTACCAGAGTGCAGTATTCTCTCTTTCGCAATATTATGTGATTGGTACCCTTAAATCAAGATGATTTTCTACTGTATTTTATTATTTACTTGCAACGTATTTACGTTATCTGTTCAAAAGTATGCGGACACCTGTTGGTGGACAGTAATATATAGTGTGTCCGTCCTACACTTCTATAACAGCTTGAATTCAGCTTGGAACGTTTTCAGTGAGGTGTCTAAATGTCTGGGGAGAAAAGACAACCCATTATTCCTCAAGAGCCAAAACCAGAGTAGATAGTGATGGTGGACACTGGAGCCTAGAGCGAATTCGACGCTCTAGCTCATACCAAAGGTGTTCCATTGGGTTTTGGCCGGGACTCTGTGTAGGCCTGTCCATTTCAGGAATGTTCCTCTCCACAAACCATTATCTCCCAGATGCTGCTTTACGATAGGTTGCATTGACAATAACAGTTATTGTTTCAGAACTGCTCCGCTACTGTACGCTGTATACAATGATGGAAAATGGTTTCATATCCTTTCGCATTCAACACAGTAAGTGGACCACATACTAAATACAAAAACACCCCCATACCGTAACACTAACTCCTCTGTACTTCACTGTTGGCTCTACTCATGTTGGCAGGTAACGATCCCCTTCCAACGAACTGCCACAGGGTATAGTGTGATTCATTGCTCCAAATCACTCGTTGACGATCATCCATTGTCCAATGCCGTCACCCTTTGCATCACATGAAGCGTTCCTTAGCATCAACGAACAGAAATGTGTGGCTTATGAGTAGCTGCTCCACCATTGTACCCATTTCTCTTAACTCATAAGCGCAGTCATTGTACAGTGTATTTATAAATTAATATTGGGGTTTTAACTCTTTATAATATTTATTATATTAAACTTACAGTTATAAATGATACGTCAAATGAAAGAGCAACTCAAACAGTTTTACCAAGAACCTTGTAAATGTTCAATGTGAGCACCCTTTGTAACACGGCACACATCATGTCTATAGCTGAGTTCTTCCTAAACGTTGATAAGTGTGTCTTCAGTGACTTTAGCAACAGCTGCTTCAATCCGGTTTCTTAATTCAGGCAGGTCTGTTGATAGCGGACGCACGTACACACGATCCTTGATGAAGCCCCTAAAGGAAAAAACCGCATGGCGTGAACGTGGAGTCCATGCAAAGCAAGCCTTGTCATTGGGCCCCTTGCGGCCTATCCAGCGCTTGGGTAGAGTGAAGTTCACCCAATCATGTACTTCGCTATGCCAGTGACGTGGCGCACCATCTTGCTCGAAAACGAAGTTCTCTGGCTCACCTTCTTCCAACTTTGGGAAGAGCCATTGCTCTAGTGTATCAAGGTAAGAAGTGCTAGTTACAGTAGGTTCACCAAAAAAGAAAGGCCCATAAACTTTCCGCCGGGATACGGCACAAAAAACACTCACTTTATGGGAATCTCATTGCATTTGTACCACCTCCTGAGGATTTTCTGAGTCTCAGATGCACACATTGTGAGTGTTAACATGTCCACTAAGGTGAAAGATCGATTCATCACCGAAGACAACATGATCCAGAAAATTTTCATTGTCATGAAACAACATTTCGTTTGCGAAGTTGGCACATAATCCATGGTCTGCGGCTTTAGAGCCCGTAACAACTGTAAACAGGAAGGACGTAGTTGTATGCTTTTTCTTAAAACTTTCCAAACAGTCGACACGGGAACTTGTAATTCACGACTAGCCTTCCGGACTGATTCCTTTGGACTACGAGTGAACGACTCTCTCACTCGCTCAACAGTCTCTTCACTAACTCTTGGTCGCCTTGTGCCCTTCCCTTTACAAAGGCAGCTGGTATCTTCAAATTGATGGTACCATCTACGACTGTTATTATCACTTGGAGGATCACAACCGAACTTCAACCTGAACGTACGTTGCACAGTAACTACAGATGCGGTCTTTGCAAACTGCAAAACACAAAACTCTTTCTGTTCACTAGTCGCCATATTCGCTGCTACCACTATCTAGCGGATTGCGGCGGAAACATTGCGCGCTACACATGCGCACTGGTGCCAAACCAACTGCTTGAGTTGCTCTTTCATTTGACATATCATTTATAACTGTAAGTTTAATGTAATAAATATTATAAAGTGTTAAAACCCTGATTTTCATTTATAAACACCCTGTATTAACTGTACTGCTGATAGCAGCTGGCAACTACTCAAGAGTAATTCTTCCCATTGATGTCATAAGATTTTTTTCTAGGACCAACCTTCGCAGTACTCGATGGTTCCTATCTGTCAGCACTTGAGGTTTGCCTGCTCTTGGTTCGGCTGCGGAGGTTACTTAGCGTTTCCATTTCGCAATCAAATTATCAGCAGTGGACATGTGCGGCTGCAGAAGGATTGATATGTCCCTCATGGATTTGTTACGCAGGTGACATTCAGTGACTAGTCCACGTTGAAATACACTGGACACTCTGGATCGATCCATTCTGCCATTACTGATTCTCTACTGACAACACCAAAATCCTCCGTCCTTTTAAACTGACGGCTTAACATTTCGTGACGTCTAGTGGTCAGTTCCACAATACACAGGGGTACCCGGGTGCTTTGGACCATATACCATACATAAACTGTGACAATAATGTGCCACACTTAGCGCTCGGCATTCGATTCCTCATCCCAATACAAGACAAAAGTGTATCTAGCAAACCTAGTCTCGCCAATAGGTTTAATAGAAATGCGATTTAAAAAACGAGGCTCTGGCAACACTGTAACTGTCTGCAGCGTGGCCAAGAACAGGTAGCAAGTCTGCCGTGTGTGGGAGCTGACCCAATAGCTCAGTGAGACGAAAAAATGCCGTGGAGAGAGCGTATGCGGACTTGTCGAGGTTCGAGTCGACTTCGCACCACAAAGTTTTTTTTATTTCAGTTAAAGCATCAAATTGTATCCAATTTACACCTTCATAAGCCGGTATCTTGTGTATTTCTTTCTGTTTCTGTTACCTTTATTTAAACATTAAGAAATAACATGAACTACTTCCAGTCGTAAACAACCACTTTCTTTCGTCGTTGATACTAATAAAGCCAACAGAAAATAATTACGGATAAGGTAACATCGTCTGCAACCAATGAGGTACAAAAATCACAATAGCTAGGCTACACTAGATTGCACATTTTGCTATGCACAGTAATTCCATTCCGAACGTTTGACGTCCAGTATTACGTTCACAGAGCCGATATGTTCACTTACGAGCAACGTTAGCCTTAGAGATGATGTTCAAAGCGACCACCTTGCACGTGGAAACACTTCGCTACTCGCTGGATTATACATCGCTGAACCTTAGGCAACACACCTGCAGCCACCGGTGCCGAAGGAGTATGCACACGAGCTGTTAGATCGTGTACATTCATGGGTGGAGTATTATAAACTTTTACTTTTAAGTGTCTCCACAAATAAAATCTAGTAATTAAAGTCTGGGGAACCTGGAGGCCAGAACATTGGACCTCTACGACCCATCCATTTCCCTGGAAATGCTTCATTTAAATTGTTGCACATATTCATTCCAGAGTGTGGCGATGTACCATCATGCTGAAACCCAAACAGTCAAAGAACACCAAGTGGAAATTTTTCTAATGTGTCAGGCAAAGTATTTCATTCAACTTGTCCGACAATACGTAAGGGCCCAAAAGCACTCTTCCCACGATTACGGTCACTGCTTAATGCCAAAGCTTGCCTAAAAGACATGTTTATGGATGACATGTGGATTGTGTTACGACCAATAATAGCTGTTGTAGAGGTTGAAAATAACTCCACGAGTGAGGCTAGATTCGTTAGTCCATATCACGTTATTCATAAAATGTTGGTTGTCTTCCACTTGGTGCAAAAAGTCATTCACAAAACCGTACTCATGAAATGCGGTCTTCTGGCCACTGGTGTTGAGTTAATGTGTAATGATATGGATGCAGTTCGTCATCGTGCAACACTTCAACAACGAGTCTTCGAGATATCTGAAATTGCATTGCAATATCATAGATACTTCACGGAGGTGATTGGTGAACGGTTTCAAGAATCGCTTCCTCTGTTTATGGAGTACGTCTAGACCTTGGACGGCCTTTGTCCATTACTTGAGGACGAAGATCACCGATTCGCCAAAGGCATTGCTCCACGAAACGAAAAACATTCGTATCAGGATAGTGCCTTCAAGGGTACTGTGCAGGATACGGATGAGCAGCACCAGTAACAGCTTGATTATCGGATGCACCCAACACCAAACGCATATCGACATATTCATTGTTTATGTACTTCATTGGAAAGCCGCCTTACATTAACTTCAAAGAACCAGTTATGGTTGTGCACTGCGCAGTTCGTAGACACATGCATATAGTTCAATGGATCCCACTGTCGTGTGATAGGTTATTGTAATGTGACAAAACGACGTTCTGATTATAAACAACGAGAAGTAGGGAAAGAACATCTAAAAAATAAAAAAGGAGTCCGTGGAGGATTCGAAACATAGTTCCTTTGTGGATGAAGGTTAGATGTCATAGCACTTCACTCAGTGAGCTACGACGGCCGGTACGATAGTGTAGGGCGACATATTCCTCTGTACATTCCGATACGTTGCACTACGTGCCATTTCTACCATTTCCTCATTCTTATACATGTGTTTTCAAAATTCACCAGATCTGATATTGCTAGATAAACTTTTCTCTTGAATCTGGTTGAGGACTTGTATGCCGACCACAAAAAATTTGTATAAGATGGTGATTACTTTCTTAACGCTGCTGCGTGTGAGAATATTTCTCGATCTTATACTATCTACCACCCAGAAATCTGTGAAAATGCTGATATGGTTTTGGTCTTATGAGATGGCGTAGTATCCCACAGACAAGAATAGTTGAAAATATACGTTTTTCGTCGCAGGAAGAGCTCTACAGTATGCCTGTAGTTGGTGTTATGACCCTCTGCAACCTGATAGTGTGTAACATTGATTTTCGGTTAGGCACAGTAGTAGAGCCCAACGAACTGTGGGAACTCTCAACTAGTGTGAAGAAGAAATTGCTCGCACAGATGAGCAGCCTTTAATCAGCACTCGAACAGTTGTAAATTTATTTCACTATATAGGATCACATGAAAAGTGTTACGTTCGACACATATGACGAGGATGGACGAGGAATTCTAGTAAGAATTGTTACTACCTGTGACATTGTTCGATAAATTTTGCTGTTGTGCGAACTGACGCTAAAGAACTTGGTACGAAGATGTTTTGCCTGTACAGAAGCTTGTGGACACTTCTTTGAATAACTGTCGTGAAATTAGCACCTTCAGTGAGTTTTGCAAATGACCAAAATTGTTAAAAAAAGTAAGTACATGGATTTCCGTCGCGGTCAACAGAGTAAGAGTAAAACTGGAAATTTCTTAGCTTCTCTTACAATTTCTGATTAGGTCGTTTCGGGCCTATATTCCATATCGCAGGATGATAAATTTGCCCTGCTCCGTCAACCCACTGAATCATCAAGGAATTATCCTATGTAAGGAAGACGACGTCGTGAATTCTAAACAAGGAAAACTTTGTACTTTAGGGACGAAGAACATCTACGCTCTAATAACTCGTATCTTTCTTTGATGGTTCAATTAAACAAAACATTATACCAAAATTCGTGGTTTCAGATTACAGAGAAATGCCACACACCATCTTGTATGAGCAGAAAGATCAGTATTCGCCACCTTCAGTCACGGAAAGAGGCGTTAAGCGAAGACGAACTTGGGGGAAAGTGCCATTAAGCTCTGTCGAAGTAAAAGTGCATAGTACCCAACGGGACAGAACAGAATGATTGATAGATGGAAAATATGATCATTGTTTGCATCACTTCAAAGTTTTCGATTATCATACTTCTCTGTTTCATTTTTTTCCAATTTTCCGTGTTTGGACTTCTCTGGTCATCTATTGAGAGTGTTGGTTCGTCGCGAAGTTCCTCGACAGTGATTACGACTAACAAAATGATGCTACTCCTTTAAACTTCGTAGATCAATCCTATTAGCGTTCGATCAGAAGTAATGAAAATATGCAAAATTCCTCCCGACGGGACGTCGCCTTATGGCAGCATTGCCCGTGTGGGCGGGGAGTTTCGTGTGGTGCGACGTAATAGATATTATTATTATGTTGCGGACAGTAGCATGAGGCTAACGTGCCGCTCCTTTATCGGCGTTTGGCATTTGAGTTATATCGCTGTCATTTCAATTAATAGAACAAATGCATCCAATTTCCTGGTGGAACAAGCTACTGAAAACCACTTTACTTGAAACGAACTGATTGTAGTAAGAGAACTGCAATTTTATTTATTTTAATATCACAACTGCAGTAGACTAGTTCGTGCTGTGCGCCAAGTCAATAGACGGACGTCTGAGTCCCTGTATAACGTAGACAATACTAAATGGTAATCCTTACTCACAATTTCGAACTCATTTGATGTGTTTCGTAAGGGCTGTGGTCGCCGCAGTGCCTGTTCCTTTCGACATGCATGCATGCCCAAAGGAACTTTGCATCGTAATCAGAATAACACAAGCATTGCAATATTATAAAAAACTAAATGTTTCTGAGTGCTGATCCAAGTAAATCGGGCATAAATATTCGGAATGACGCGTCGTTAGCGGCCGAATTTGTGCAGGCACAAATTTGCAGTATCTACACCTTTAATGCAACTTCATCTATAATTACATGGAATGTTGCTCTATTACATGGTGATTAACTATGGAAGTCGCAGTAAGCTGGAAGTCGAACACCTCACCCACAACTAATAAAAATATAGATAGCAAGATTACACAGTTTTCCTCTATTATTAATAATGCCTAAACTTTATTAGTAACAATGTGGCAGATGTTTTGTATGGGAAGTTATCTCCTCCTCCTCCTACCTCAATCAGCTCTCTGATAACTTTAACAGAATTAAATTATTATTAAAACTACGTAGTATTTTAATTATGACAACATTAATCAACTAAAAATAACAAAATTAGTCATATGAAACATACATTATAAAAATGGTGTGTGGTTTTCACTAAGGTTCTCTAGCACAAACTGAATTGCTGTTATGTACAATTCTCTTCTTTGATTCAATTAAACTTGTTCATGATTATGTTTGTAGACAATTACCTTTATTTTGCTTGAAAAAGTGCGTATATAAGCCGAGCTCATTAATATGATACCTCGATCGATAGTGTATGTTAATTTTACAGTGTTGGTTTGTTGCCATTATCTTCACCCTAATGGATCGCATTTATTTCATTCAGATATAAACATGGTATCCAATTGCACAGAGCCGCACTTTTTAAAGTTGTGTATCGTGCTTTTCTGTAATTTGTATTGTTGCTCTGGTATGAAGATACACTGATATCACATATGCCGTAAGCAGTAGGTTCGGTGGCGGAGAGTTGTGACAGGAGCACATGGAACTGCGGTTGCCCGCATCCCTAAGGCTGCCTTTCTGTAGCCTTCTGTCACACGCATTCACTGTGTAGCGTCATAGTGTACACATGTAGTTAGTGCTAGTCAGTGCTAGGAGCTTCCAGGCTATGCAAGTTGCAGCAGATAAATCAGGCAAACTGTATGCTACAATAACAGTCGTATACCATCCCGTACAACATAATCATTCACACCATAGCCCTATGTCACAGCAACCCAAGGAGACTTGGATGAACGGACACAGAAGAGCAGCAACTTGCATCGTAAACAGCGTGTAGAGTAGATGTCTGCAACTACGGACCACATTACTTTCTGCTCTAGGAAACTAGTTGAGTAATTTACTGACATTGACTAACCATACAAGGAATCCATCACTGGTTTATGCTCAGGACTGAAACTAGTTCTGTGGACGTTCATCTTCAACGTTTAGAACCAGTCCTCAATGGACTTAAACTGCTCTGAGCCATAATCTGCTAAAGTTTAGCGTAGAACATGCGTCGCATCAAACAATTCAGCCCAGACAGGTTAGTGTACTATGGGTAGGACTCTGCAGTACCTATTGTTACGTCCTAATTGCTGAGCTGAACGCCGAGCGAGGTGGTGCAGTGGTTAGAACACTGGACTCGCATTCTGGAGGATGACGGTTCAAACCCGCGTCCGGCCATCATCACTTTGGTTTCCCCTGATTTCTCTAAATCACTCCAGGCAAATGCCAAGATGGTTCCTTCGAAAGGGCACGGCTGATTTCCCTCCCCATCCCTGACACAATACGAGCTTTTGCTATGTCTCGAATGACCTCGATGTCGACGGGACTTTAAACACAATCTTCCTTCCTTCTGTCCTCCTTCCTGAGCTCTTCGTCTCTTGGCCTGCGTTAAATCATACTGAAAGCAATGGACTGACGGAACTTTGCCAATGTAGTCGCAACCCGGGAGGCGCCCAACTACATATTCTTTCACACCTTGCTACATGAAAATTTCTTAAAGCAAAATATCATGCCTCGAATAGATTCACCACACTCCATATAGGGACTGTAAATTGCACGGCGATCAAGACTTAAGATACGCTACTGGTACTGGAGGTGGAATAACATTGGGGTACCAGAAGAACGAAGAAATTAAATGGATCTGATAGAGCTGCTGTCAGGAGACGTATTATACTATAAAGGCACAGAACAATGACGACACTGAGTGGAATGTTTTATCATTAACCAGAAAATTAAAAACCAAATTGTTAATCCTGAAGAAATCTCACAGAAAACAGCATGAATAGTATTTAAAGTTAATGAAATAATCTCACTGTATACAGTATAAGTTCATGCTCCAACAGCTCATACCCCGAAAAAGTGGTATACCTTCATGAGGAATTAAAAGAAGTGCTAAACAATACTAATTCATATTATAGGCTAGTAAAGTGCGACTTTAAAGTAAAAGTTGGGAAAATGTTGAAAAAATTACTCTTTAGTAAGTAACTTTTGATTCGATACAAAAAACAATAAAGGAGATTTGGCTGTGAAATTTACTGAGAAGAATAAAATTTTAGACTTCAAACGCCAGCCGCAGTGGCCGTGCGGTTCTAGGCGCTACAGTCTGGAGTCGAGCGGCCGCTACGGTCGCAGGTTCGAATCCTGCCTCGGGCATGGATGTGTGTGATGTCCTTAGGTTGGTTAGGTTTAATTAGTTCTAAGTTCTAGGCGACTGATGACCACAGAAGTTGAGTCGCATAGTACTCAGAGCCATTTGAACCATTTAGACTTCAAACAGGGAAAAGAACAAGGCACCATCTTCAAGTTATCAACTAATTTACTGAGAGTACCAGCGAATATATTTATTACATTATGTGGTATAATAGACTCTGACAAAGTACCAGACTCGTTAGCTAATAAAAAAGGTGCTAGCAGCAGTTGAGAAACAAGGAAGACCATCGACATACATAATTTTGTTGAAATTTGTATGCAAAAAGGCTTTAGCATTGGTTGGATAATATCAGCAGAGTAAAAAGTTCTGAATTAAGAAATTGTTTAGGCAAGGTGACTCCATCACCAAAACTTTTTCTGCAGCTTTCGAAAAAGTCTTCAAATCATTAAATTCAGATGAAGAAGATATACACAAAAGTAGCTCTTATTTGAGTCACTTTCTTCGTGTTGCAGACGACATTTTGTTCATTTGGGATCTAAAAGAACTTCAGCAAAGCATGGATTAACTTAATAGATAAAGTATGACAAGAGACGCGAAGGTTAATTACAGCAAGAACAAAATAATGTGTAATCGGTATACTGACAGCAGCATACAAAATATTAACGGTAAATTTGCAGCAACAGCTAACAAATTTTTATAGTTTCGACAAGAAAACAGCAAAGAAATGTACTTTTACAGAAATATAGAACATGGTAAAAATGACTCGCAGTTAATTTGGGAAACAAATTGCTGTAAGTAAATTCCCAATGTAACTACATAGAAACTCAGTAATCAGCAAAAACTGCCAGTGCTAAATTTAGGAGGTAAATGAAGGTTAAATGCAATAACATTCCTAAACTGAGGTCGCCCAACGTGCAATGGAAAGGTCGTGTTGTGGTAACATGAAACGACAAAAAACAAACTTATGGGTAGATAACAGACAGGAGTTGCAGACGTAATAGTTATTGCAACAAAATGAAGTAGAGGGGTGATGGATGAAGAAGATTTTGTGTTGGATTCCTCATTATAATGAGAGACCTTGAGAATGAACTAACGAAAGTTCAGCAGTGGCTACGTTCAGCAGTGGATGAGGCATGGATGATGATGACGATGAAACATTAAAGTTATTGTGACAATTTTAGGCATAATTAAACTATAAATTATCCCTTAGCAATGAGTTACCAAAGATTCGTGTAGATGAATATGGAAAACGTTTTAAAGGTAAAATATTTTTAACAGGTCGATATCTCTGGGCACATTTCATTTCGTGTCTGTGCAACGAAAGAGGCACATCCTCTAAGAAAGAGCTGTCGAGGGGCAGCACTTCTGAAAGTACGAGAATGATCGACCAAGGGCGCCGAGGCGCAATGTCAACACGGCCACGCGCCAAGAAAACAGCAGCCTACTCGCGCCAGCATCGACAACGCCCTGCGCAAGATTTCATCGCTTCTATTCTACGCTTACGCTTGTTGTTTTCTATCCTCTCTAGCAACAGTCAGCAACACATAAGAAGAGCGCAAGACTGCGTCTCACCTGCGTCAGTTATTTACTTATTTATTTATTTATTTTCACGTCAAGTTCCGTAGGACCAAATTCAGGAGAAAATCTCCAAGGTCATCGATCGTGTCAGTACATGAAATTACAACATAAAAGAAATAATAGACAAAAATAAAATGTTTATGAACCCGAAAACAGTCAATCCAGAAGTATAAATAAACGCAATCAACAATACAACAAGAATCAGCTTAATTTTTGAAGTCCTAGACAGAATAGGAGTGACCTGTGAGTAAACTCTTCAGTTTCGATTTGAAAGCGCGTGGATTACTGCTAAGATTTTTGAATTCGAGTGGTAGATTATTGAAAATGGATGCAGCAGTATACTGCGCACCTTTCTGCACAAGAGTTAAGGAAGTCCGATCCAAATGCAGGTTTGATTTCTGCCGAGTATTAATTGAGTGAAAGCTGCTTATTCTTGGGAATGAGCTAATATTGTTAAGAAGAAATGACAGTAAGGAATATATATATTAAGAGGCCAATGTCAAAATACCCAGATTCGTGAACAGGAGTCGACAAGAGGTTCGTGAACTTACACCACTTATTCATACAATGTAGGCTTACACCACTTATTGCCCGAGCCGGCCGCTTCTGAGCCAAAAATATCCTTATAGGATGGGAAGAGTTACACCAAAATATAATACCATACGACATAATACCTAGAAATTTGAACTGTTCAGTTTCACTATTCATATGCCCATTCTGTGAAATTAAAACGTCAGGATTTGTTGAATTGTATGCTAGAAACTGTAAAAACTGAGTCTTACTGTGATTTAGCGTCAGTTTATTTTCTACAAGCCATGAACTTCGGTCATGAACTGCACTATCTGAAACCGAGCCAATGTTGCACACAATATCCTTTACTACAAAGCTAGTGTCATCAGCAAACAGAAGTATTTTAGAATTGCTCGTAATACTAGAGGGCATATTGTTTATATAAATAAGGAACAGGAGTGGCCCCAACACTGATCTCTGGGGCACCCCCCCCCCCCCACACCCCAACTGACTGTACCCCACTCAGACCCACATCGCAGCCATTCCCAGCATAGTGAATAATGACGTTTTGCTGTCTGTTGCTAAAGTAAGAGGTGAACTAATTGTGAGCTGCTCCCTGTATTCTGTAATGGTCCAGCCGGCCAGAGTGGCCGTGCGGTTCTGGGCGCTACAGTCTGGAGCCGAGCGACCGCTACGGTCGCAGGTTCGAATCCTGCCTCGGGCATGGATGTGTGTGATGTCCTTAGATTAGTTAGGTTTAATTAGTTCTAAGTTCTAGGCGACTGATGACCTCAGAAGTTAAGTCGCATAGTGCTCAGAGCCATTTGAACAATTTTGTAGTGGTCCAACTTATGGAGCAATATTTTGTGATCAACACAATCAAACGCCTTAGTTAAATAAATAAATATGCCTATGGTTCGAAATCTTTTCTTTAACCCATCCAGTACCTCAGAGAGAAAAAAGAATATAACATTTTATGTTTTAAACGACTTCTAAAGCCGAACTCTACATATGATAACAAATCGTGTGATATAAAATGATCTATTATCCTTACATACACAGCCTTTTCAGTAACTTTAGCAAACACTGATGGCATAGAAACAGGTCTAAAATTATCTACATTATCCTTTTCTCCCTTTTTATAAAGCAGCTTTACTACTGAGTACTTTAATCGTTCAGGAAACTGACCATTGTTAAAGGAAAAGTTACATATATGGCCAAGTAGAGGAGTAACATGTGCAGCAAAGCACTTTAATGTTCTGCTAGACACTCCATCATATTCATGGGAGTCCTTAGTCTTCAGTAATTTAATTATTGACTCAATCTCCCCCTTGTCAGTATCACAGAGTATTTCAGACATCAATCTTGAAAAGGCATTTGCGAAGCGAGTTATATGATTCCCTGTAGAAACTAACTTTTTATTTAATTCATCAGTAATGCTTAGAAAATGATTGTTAAATACTGTACATATATCTGATTCATCAGTAACAGAAATATTTTTATTACGAACTAACTTTATATAGTCGACCTTGTGCTGCTGAGCAGGCACTTCCTTCACAACTGAAGATTTTAATTCTATCCTGTGAATTAGCTATTCAATTTGCGTACCACATACTCTTTGCCTTTCTAATTACATTTTAAGCACCTTACAGTACTGCTTGTAATGGGGTATTGTAGCTTGATTGTGACCATTTCTAACATTTTTATATAATTCCCGGTTTGTTCTACATGATATCCTTATCCCACTAGTCAGCCACCTAGGCTGCAATTTACTGCTAGTACCTTGTTGAGAAAGTTCTAATGGAAAGCAACTCTCAAAGAGCACGAGAAATGTGTTCAGGAAAGCATTATATTTATCATCTATGTTATCGGCACTATAAACATCCTGCCTCTCTTGTTTCTTTACAAAGTTTAAAAAACTCTCTATTGCTATTGAATTAACTTTCCTACATAGTTTGTAATTATATGTAACTTTTGATTGACTACTAAGGCCATTTAGTGTTAAAATTTGTGCATCGTGGTCTGAAAGGCCATTCACCTATTAGTAACAGAATGCCCATCTAGTAATGAAGAATGAATAAAAATATTGTGTATGGTTGTGCTACTGTTCCCCTGCACCCTAGTTAGAAAAAAACACAATCTGCATCAGATCATATGAATTTAGGAGATCTACCAACATCCTTTTTCTTGCGCCATCATATACAAAATTTATATTGAAGTCACCACGTATAACGTATTTCTGGTACATCCTACAAAGTGAATCAAGAATCGTCTCTGGCTTGAGCAGAAATGCTCTGAAGTCAGAGTTAGGGGACTTAAAAACAACAACAATTATAAGTTTAGTTTCACTAAATTCAACTGCCCCTGCACGACATTCAAACATCTGTTGAGTGCAGTGCCGTGATACATCTATGGACTCAAATGGAAAACTGCTTTTTAAGAACATAACCACTCCCCCACCCCGCAAGGAAATCCTTGAAAAACAGGCAGCTAATCTATGTCCTGGTAAAGGAAGCCTCTGAATTGTCAAATTATTTACGTGGTGCTCCGATATACCAATAATTTCAGAGTCGACATCTATAAGAAGTCCACTAAGTTTATCTCTAATATCTCTTACATGTAAGTGCTGTTCATTCTGAAGTAAACGAAATAAATGCTTCAAGGGAACGACCTTAAGCCTCCCATTTTTGAATTTTCTATTTCTATATTCAATAACAGTGAAATTTGAGAATTTAATTTATAGTACTATCTTACAGCAATTGTAATCTAGTATTCACTGTTTCTTAGACATAATCACAACGTTATTTGACAAATCTGTTACTGTTACCTGAGCCATACAAGTTTCGTAACTTTCTCCCAGAAGTTTTGACTATCAGAGTTTCTCTATAGGAGGAAAAGCTAGAAAGAAGGTTGCAGTACGGCATTCGGTTGTCAATGCGGCGGGTAAACGGAACGATAGGTCAGACAGAGAATGTGTCGACTCCGCTCTTGTTAAAGGCTACATCCAGAAAATTGGCTGGAAATGACTAGGAAACCACGATAAAAGGAAAGCAATTGAGCCTCACTACTCGCAACATCAGTCTGATGTTATGGCTAATACTCCTTGTTCAAATTCAATAGATAGACTGCCTGAAAATGTCTGAAGTATTTGGAAGTGGGTATAGATACCAAGATGTTTGCCGCTCCTCTTAAGTGGCAGAAGGATTGAGTGTCAGTTTCATTCTCAGATTTATGCGACTCACGGCGTAAGGTTGTATTCGTACAGTTTCACACTGTTATGACTGGTTTGGCAGACCTTCAACAATGATGCAAATGAAGGAAAAGTTGTTAGACAAGTCGAACGTATGGAAATAAATGCAGTGTTGAATGAAATACATTTAGTGAAGGAAAAGAGCCGGAATTGTCTCCTATGAGTGATGTTAGGAAGAAATATGGTAAACGAATGACTGTTCCGTATTCATCTCTACTTGGATGGTAAGAAGCGTATCGCTGCAAGTACACTGTGTGATCAAAAGTATCCGGACGCCTCCAGAAACATACGTTTTTCATATTAGGTCCTTTGTGCTGCCACCTAATGCCAGGTACTCCATATCAGCGACCTCAGTAGTGATTAGGCGTCTTGAGGGAGCAGAATGGGGTGCTCCGCGGAACTCACGGCCTCATAACGCGATCAGGTGACTGGGTGTCACTTGCGTCATACGCCTGTACGCGAGATTTCCACACTCCGAAACATCCGTAGGCCCACTGTTTCCGATGTGATAACGAAGTGGAAACGTGAGGGGACACGTACAGCACAAAAGCGTACAGGTTGACCTCGTCTGGTGACTGACAGAGACCGCCGCCAGTTAAGAAGAGGGTCGTAATGTGTGATAGGCGGACATCTATCCAGACCACCACACAGGAATTCCAAACTGCATCAGGATCCACTGCAAGTATTATGACCCCGGGTTCCCGGGTTCGATTCCCGGCGGGGTCAGGGATTTTCTCTGCCTCGTGATGACTGGGTGTTGTGTGATGTCCTTAGGTGAGTTAGGTTTAAGTAGTTCTAAGTTCTAGGGGACTGATGACCATAGATGTTAAGTCTCATAGTGCTCAGAGCCATTTGAACCAGCCAAGTATTATGACAGTTAGGTGGGAGGTGAGAAAACTTGGATTTCATGGTCGAGCGGCTGATCATAAATCGCACATCACGCCGGTAAATGCCAAACGGCGCCTCGCTTGGCGTAAGGAGCGTAAAAATAGGACAATTGAAGAGTGGACAAACGTTGTGTGGAGTAACGAATCAATGTACACAATGTGGTGATCCGGTGGCGGGATGTGGGTATGACGAAAGCCCGGTGAACGTCATCTGCCTGCGTGTGTAGTGTCAAGAGTGAAATTTGGAGGCGGTGGTGTTATGATGTGGTCGTGTTTTTCATGGAGGGGGCTTGCACTCTTTGTTGTTTTGAGTGGCACTATCACAGCACAAGCATGCACTGATGTTTAAAGCACTTTGCTTCCCACTCTTGAACAGTAATTCGGGATGGTGACTGCATCTTTCAACACGATCGAGCAGGTATTCATAATACACGGTCTGTGGCGGAGTGGTTACACGACAACAACATGCCTGTAATGGACTGGCCTGCACAAAGTCCCAACCTGAATGCTACAGAACACTTTTGGGATGATTTGGGATGCCGATTTCGTGCCAGGCCTCACTGACAGACGTCGATATCTCTCCTCAGTGCAGTACTCCGTGAAGAATGGGTTGCCATTCCCCAAGAAACCTTCCGGCATCTGACTGAACGTATGCTTGCGACAGTGGAAGCTGTCATCAAGGCTAAGGGTGGGCCAACACCATAATGAATTCCAGCATTACGGATGGAGGGCACCACGAACTTGTAAGTCATTTTCAAACACGTATCCGGATACTTTTGACCACGTAGTGTAAGTGGCGACAGTCCCTGAGTTGGTTTTCAACTCAACTACATTACTCATTTCAAAAGACCATCGGGTAGCTGTTAAATTACGTCGCACTTAACAACATTAAGAATCGTGTGGAGGGTGATTTAAATTTTGTTGGAACAACAGATAGCCCAATGTGCATGATATTCTTTTGCGCACAGGAAAGTACACTAAGGCGACAAAAGTCATGGGATATCTTCCATTACCGTGTGGGACCTGCTTTTGCCCGGCGTAGTGCTGTAGCCGGACCTGGTATGGACACGTCTTTGGAAGTGCCCCGAAGAAATGCTGAGCCATGCTGTATAGCCGTCCATAATTGCGAAAGTGTTCCCAGTGCAGTATTATGTCTCATGAATATTCGATGAGATTTATGTCGGGCGATCTGGATGGCCAAATCATTTGCTAAAATTGTCGAAAATGTCCAGACATGGCGGATTGTCACCCATTAAAAGTCCCTTCGTTGTTTGGGAACATGAAGCAGATCAATGGCTGAAAATGGTCTCCATGTAGCCTAACATAACCATTTCCAGTCAATGATCGGTTCAGTTGGACCAGAGGTCCCAGTCCATTCCATGTAAACACATCCTACACCATTAGGGTGCCACCACTAGTTTACACAGTGTCTTGTTGACAGCTTGGGTCCATGGCTTCTTCGTGGGGTCTGTGCCACACACGAACCCTAGCATCAGTTCTTACGAACTGAGCCGGCCGGTGTGGCCGTGCGGTTAAAGGCGCTTCAGTCTGGAACCGCGTGACCACTACGGTCGCAGGTTCGAATCCTGCCTCGGTCATGGATGTGTGTGATGTCCTTAGGTTAGTTAGGTTTAAGTAGTTCTAAGGACTGATGACCACAGCAGTTAAGTCCCATAGTGCTCAGAGCCATTTCAACCATATTTTCTTACGAACTGAAATCAGGATTCACATGACCAGGCCACGGTTTTCCAGTCGTCTAAAGCCGAACCGATATGGTCACGACCCAAGAGAGGTACTGCAGGGGATGTCGTGCTGTTAGCAAAGGCACTTGCTTCAGGTGAGTGGTGCCATAACCCGTTAACGTCACATTTCACCACACTGCTCTAACGGATACGTTCGTCATGGTCCTACATTGATTTCTGTGGTTATTTCACGCAGTGTTGCTTGTCACATAGCACTGCTCTCGGTCGTTAAATGAAGGCCATTGGCCACTGCGTTGCCCGTGATGAGAGGTAATGCCTGAAATTTCGTATTCTCGGCACACTCTTGATGCTGAGGATCTAGGAATATTGAATTCCCTAACGATTTCCGTAATGGAATGTCCCGTACATCTAACTTCAACTACCGTTCCACGTTCAAAGTCTATTAATTCTCGTCGTGCTGCCATAATCACGTCACAAACCTTTCCACGTAAATCACTTGTGTACAAATGATAGCTCCGCCAATGCATTGCTCTTTTTTATCTTGTATACATGATACTACCGCCATCTATATATGTTCATACCGCTGTCATTCGACTTTTGTCATCTCAGTGTATTATTAGATAATGAAAATGAAATGAGAGAACCTATTGCCCTAGAAGCCACACTGTCTGAACGATGCACCAGACCAGTGGCATCTGATTCTCTTCTTGGATTCGATCCAGGCCTGACCTTCTTGTTTGTCTCGCAAGGTAAAGCACTGCGAGTTACTTTATTGTTTTATTATTTTTAACTTTTGTTTAACAACGCCTAAGAAACGTAGTAGGGCCAGACAAGCGGTTGTTGGTGCGGCGCGCGGATTCGATCCAGACCCGGCTCATTTCCCTGTCTCGTAAGATAGACATTTACAATTTTACAACTTTTAGGAGCCTTTTCCTTCCCTGCAGACCTAGTTTTCACTTGCTAATAACTGTCTTCTTTGTGCTCAGTGTGTGACTGAGGCTTCTCAAAAAGGTTTCCTTAAGGAACATCTTTTTCTTCTCGTTTTGAAGATCTAATGTGTTCTTAAATCATACAAGTAAAATAAACAGCTTTTCACTATTCAATCTGACAGTGTTTATTCATCGCAGTTCCTGTTTTTAAATGATGCCTCAAAACCGCAGATCAGTTTGCCAGCCCCAGTTACCATCTGTCTCTCACTGCAACCCGTGCTACTCTCAAACACTGAGCTATACGCTATGTTTAGCTTACACGTCGATTTCAGATTCATTGTTTTGTATCTAGTACTTTTGTGCAGTACTTCTGCAACAAATACGTATTTAAGTCTTCTGTGAATATCGCAATCTCTTTTTCACTTATTGCTGAATTTTCTAAAATTTTTCTTATTCATGGAAACTAGAGAAGATCTACACCAAATCAGGGCCTAATAGCGCAAAGTTTAAGAGCATACCATCATCACAAAGGTCACACACACAGCACAGATACTTTAGTAGCCCAGCAGTGCTTTGTTGAGCAAATAGTACGTTGTCGGTTTGTGGAGGTATGTAGCATTAGATGTCTACGAACAACTCATGTAATTCGCGTAAATACCGGGCCGCTGATTTGCGTATGCGGTGATGGAGCCCGAGAACGTCCCAGGTGGGTTGCATAGGATTTACATCAGGCGAATTTGGTCACCGTGACATCAACGAGAGTTCACTATAAAGCTCCTAAAACCACTGTAGCACGGTTCTGGGTCAGAGACACAGACAGTTATACTGCTGGAAGATGACATCGTCGTCGGGGAAGCCTTGAAGCTTGAAGTGATGCTGGTGGTTCGCAGCTGTCAGCGTGTCTTCGATTACTACCAAAAGTCCCACGCAAGCGCAGGAGAATGTCTCCCATAGTGCAATATTGCTCCCACCAACCTGCGTCCGTGGTGAGATTTTCAGTATCCTCGCTGTGTTATGCCACCGCTTTAATCAGCTATTCCGTTCAATATATTAATTTAAATTTTCCTGTTAGGGCGATGAAAGAAAAAATACTTTTATAAACGTTATGCGAAAAGTACAGTCATGCTCATAAATTAAGGACAATGCTGATACATGGTGAAACAACGCTCTGGTGGGCGGTTTTAGGTTTAAATCCCCTCGGGGTATGACCATGCGGTGTATGTGACCTGCGGTCGTCGCACGGTGGTGCTGGCAGCAGTCCACATACGCAGAGGGTGTGTTGGTGCATGTCAGAGTACGGTGCAGCGAGTAAGTGTGCAGATGTTTTCAAACGTGTTAATGGTGACTGTGTGTTGAAAGTGGCTCAATTAACACATATTGATGACGTTATGAGGGGTAGAATACTAGGACGACCGGAGGCTGGTCAAACACAGCAGGTCGTAACACGGACCCTACGTCTGCCACAAAGTGTGATCTCAGGATTATGGAAACGATTCCAGCAGACAGGAAACGTGTCCAGACGGTACAGTACATGACATCCACAGTGTACAACACCACAAGAAGATCGATGTCTTACAATCAGTGCCCGCAGATCGCCATGGAGTACTGCAGGTAGCCTTGCTCGAGACCTTACCGCAGCCACTGGAACAGTTGTCTCCAGACACACAGTCTACAGGCGACTGAACAGACATGGTTTATTCGCCTGAAGACCTGCAAGGTGCATTCCACTGACCTCTGGTCACAGGAGACCCCGTAAAGCCTGGTATCAAGAACACAGTACATGGTCATTGGAACAGTGATCCCAGGTTATGTTCACGGACGAGTCGAAGTATAGTCTGAACAGTGATTCTCGCCGGGTTTTCTTCTGGCATGAAACAGGAACCAGATACGAACCCCTTAATGTCCTTGAAAGGGACCTGTATGGATGTCGTGGTTTGATGGTGTGGGGTGGGATTATGATTGGTGCACGTACACCCCTGCATGTCTTTGACAGAGGAACTGTAATAGGTCAGGTGTATCGGGACGTCATTTTGCACCAGTATGTCCGCCTTTACAGGGGTTACTCCTGATGGATGATAACGCACGGCCCAACCGAGCTGCCATCGTGGAGGAGTGCCTTGAAACAGGAGATATCAGGCGAATGGAGTGGCCTGCCTGTTCTCCAGACCTAAACCTCATCGTGCACATCTGGGATGCTCTCGGTCGACGTATCGCTGCACGTCATCAAACTCCTAGCACACTTCAGCAGCTCCGACCGGCACTGATGCAAGAATGGGAGGCTATAACCCAGCAGCTGCTCGACCACCTGATCCAGAGTATGCCAACCCGTTGTGCGGCCTGTGTACGTGTGTATGGTGAACATATCCCATATTGATGTTGGGGTACATACGCAAGAAGCAGTGGCGTTTTGTAGCACATGTATTTCGGGATGGTTTTCTCAACTTACCACCAATACCGTGGACTTACAGATCTGTGTCGTGTGTGTTCCCTATGTGCCTATGCTATTAGCGCCTGTTGTGTAGCACCACATTCTGCAATTATCCTTAATTTATGAGCATGAGTGTAATTGCAATCACAGTTCGATAAAAGATTGAACTCTTACACACACAGTACTTTCTTAATAAAAAGACCACGTAAAAAAGTCATTGTTAGTTGCACATAGCTGAAAATTATAGTATTGAGACGAAATTTACATAAACATCTATTTTACATTTTGTAAGTGAAAGATAAGGAGGTTTTTTAAAAAAGAAAGACCCACCACGAAAGAATTATGCGAATGGGACGGAAATCGGTAGATGTTATGCACATGTACAGGAAAACAAGATTACAATTTGAGAAAAATTGGATGATTCATTTAAGAGAACAAACTTCGCAAATTGAGAAAGTCAATAAAATGTTGGTTCACCTCTGGCTCTTATGAAGCAGATATTCGACATGTCATTGATTGATAGATTTGTAGGACGTGCTCCTAAAGGATATCGTGCCAAATTATGTCTAATTGACGCGACACATCATCAAAATCCCGAAATGGTAGGAACGCCCTGCCCATAATGCTCCAAACGTTATCATTTGGGGATATATCCGGCGACCTTGCTGGCTAAAGTAGAGTTTGGCAAGTA
Organism: Schistocerca piceifrons; assembly: GCF_021461385.2. NCBI lineage: Eukaryota > Metazoa > Arthropoda > Insecta > Orthoptera > Acrididae > Schistocerca > Schistocerca piceifrons. The sequence continues at coordinate 735,709,322 of NC_060149.1, read as the reverse complement.
CGAAGAGAAGCAGTAAGCCCACGATGGCTTGATATTAAGTGCTACAAAACGGAACGTAGGGTATCGCCGACGTACCGCTATACTGTAAGGGTGCCGTGGATGACAACTAAAGTGGTCCTGCTATAAAGTGAAATGGCACCCCAGGGTACCAGCCCTGGTTGTCGCGCCGTATGGTGGCCGACGGTAGGGTTGGTACCTCGTCGATGTTGGGGCGTCTCCAGACACGTTTCTGGCTTGGAATCTCATTGTATGAAGTAGAATTGTCTTCAGTGATGAGCCCCGCTTTAAACTAGGCCCCGATGATCTGCGAAGATGTGTCTGGAGGCGCCCTCCACAGCGGTGGGATACCAACGGCCCGACAATCAGTAGTGATGATCTGCGTGGCATTTCTTTTCATAGCAAGACCCCGTTGTTTGTCATCCACGCCGCTCTTACAGCAGAGCGGTAAGTCACCCAGTTCTGTTGCCCTTCGTGGCATGTCATCCTGGGCTTATATTTCAGCACTAAAATGCCCGCCCGCACCAGCGAGTCCCTACTGATTGTCTTCGTGCATGCCAAACTCTACCTTGGCCGGCAGGGTTATGGTATCGCTCCCCAGGTAACAACATTTGGAACATTATGGACAGAGCCCCCCTTCCTGCCTGGGGTTTTGACGATGTACCTCACCAATTGGACGGAATTTGGCACGATATCGCTCAGGAGGACACCCAACAATTCTATCATTGCCAAGCCGAATAACTGCTTGTTCAACGACCAGAGGTGGACCAACGCATTATTGAGTTTCACGGTTTGTGCAGCTCTTTCTGTTAAGTAAATCCTCCAATTTTTCCAGATATCATAATCATTTCTTTTTTTACATGTACAATGAATCTACCGATTTCCGTCCCATTTGGATGATTACGTCGTAATGATTATTATTTTTTCCTCTTATAGTGCATTAAGGGACAATTTTATCCAAAATCTCGCACCGCATGCACGCGCTACAGCTTTAGTGGCTTTCTAAGGCCAATTTTAGACTATTTTCCGGTTTGATAAGTTAGAAGTGTTAGAAATTTTTTCGTCTCGACACCACTGTGGTATGGTCTAAAAAGTCATCCTTTATCCCTGTATACCTCTCTTCCCCAACTGCTTTATGTCGTCCTTATTCTTCTTAGTTACCGGTCTTCCATTCTATTTTAGTAGTGGTTTTTGGTGCTTTATACTAGCTAGCAGATACCTGAGTTGTGGGATTTTAATGCAATCTCGTGGCTGTGTCATGAAATTGATAAATTTGTGTGATATATGAGAGAAGATGGGTTATTTTTAGCCTTTGGTGCACGTACAAATTTCATAATGCTCCAATACAATCTTGTGGCTGTGTCCTGAAATATGATGAATTTGTATGATACGTGAGAGAAGGTGTGCCGTTATTAGTCTTCGGTGCATGTGAAAATTTCATAATGCTCCATTCAGATGGGCATACAAGACATCAGGTAACTTGAATAGGGCCATATCGCAGCTTTGATGCCTTTAGTATATTTTTCAGCTGTCGTCTCCTGTGTTTTTGTTTCACGCTTAGTCTTTGGCAAGGCATTGTATTGTAGGAAATCTGAGATTGAATCTGAGAATACCATAGGATGACAGTTTTGACACTCAGCACAGTCAGTTCCGTACGAATTATCTTTTATGTAATGTAAGAATCTCATGATAGTGCTTTTGGTTTCGAATGTTGGAATGTTAAATTAGCAACGACGAGTACTTTCAGCTTGGAGATTATACAGATGAAATACGAGGGAAAATCTCACATCGTTAACACCATTGTAATTTAGGAAAACAGTACAAATGTCAGTGGAAAGTAATAGTAGGAACCATGTATTCGTGGTGGTGCCAGAGTTCCGTTCCCTGAAGATTGCTACGTCCATTAACTTCTCCTCACTGGCCGCAGGAGATCGAATTACGAGTAGCACGGAGTTACGGCCGACTGGGAGCTGAAACTTGGATGTCTCCTGCGTCTGGCCAGAAAATGTATCATTTCTGATCATGTCGACGTGCTCGTCTCTGGATCTAAATTCAGAAGGACTGCCGGCAGTTAATATCTTGTACTAAGGAAGAACGGAGAAGCAGACACATTTAATTATTTACTAGTTCCTTTACAGCGGAAATAACTTTAGAAAAGTCACGGTCTCCAAAAAGTGTCTTCGTTCTCGCTTTCGTTACGTATGAATGTAATTATACAAGCAGAGTTGACTTCGAGACGCTTTAAATAATCTTATAAGAAGTGAATAAGTAGTGGCTAAGTGCATATTGCAGTACGAACGTGGAAATGAACTTTTCGATTTTATAGTGGTAACTAACTTTACAGTCCACGAATAATTGGTCATTGAACACATATTTGTAAAACGTTAGACAGAACGTGTACTTACTGCAACTTTAAATAGGGACGACAGCTAACTCTGTTAACTTCTCCGTCCGTTACACTGTATAAATAAAAATATAACACAGCGTTTGGTATGAAATAAGGTAATAGGGAGATAGTGTTGTATTAGATGCTACATGCGCTGAGCACTTCGTTACAGCATTACATACCTTGTTTATAACGAGTACGAAAGAAAGTATATGTTTGTAATACAAAATAAAGTAGCACATAGTTAAGACTCTGGACCTGCAGGGGTGCGAGCAGAATTCGTCCCAAAGTTACATAGATTTGTATTTCTGTGATTTCCGTAATCGACATAGTTGAAGGCCGGGAATTTTCCTTTTAAAAGGACGCGACCGGCTTTGTCCCTCTTCATTGCGCCATTCCAACTTACGTTACGTTGGTAGTGGCACTGACGTGGAGGAACGTTAAACCTTGAGTTACCTTTCTTCTTAATACGAATTGGGATTTCCAATTGGTACAGAGCACGTTGCGTTTATGAAAAGCAGATTATCTTTACGATGCCTCCTACATACAGTTTGCAAGTAATTCTAAACATTAAATGGAACTTCCAGTGTTGACCGTATGTTAAAACGTGACTTGTCTCTCTCCTAGGTCTGCAGTTAATTGGTGTCATATAACTGCAATTCTTTCCTAACAGTCATTATTGTCTGATTTCTGTCTCGGTTTATTGTATTTTCATACGAGGTGATATCTGAAACTGATAGTAAAGAGAGGAACGTTTGCCGTCTCGTAAACCATCACTTTGCCACACGATATAGCCGGATTTGCAAAACTTACGCAGGAAAGTAACTTTAGCATGATGTGTTTTTGCCAAGTAAAATAGCTCGATGAATCTTAGATCATTCGTAGAAAGAACTACTACACTATAGTACAGAAGATATTCATATCGGAATGAGACGAACAGGAACGGCAGTTTTATTCAAAGACAACAATTACAGAGTAGTCACCGCGATTTGCAGTGATCCCCTCGATATTGCAAACGCCGAGATATGGTACTTATTAGTGTATGTGATCACCATGGACGGAAATACATGATCTGCAACGTGCTCCCATCCTGACTGCAAGGTTAGTAAGCAGTTTTGGTTGTAGAGCGAGCGTTCCATGCCTCCACCACTGTCGGAAATTGCTGGATAGTCGTCCATGCATGGCTAGCATGGCAGCACGTTACAGAACATGAGTCGTCATCTATGGTAACCCACACCCTATTACGTATCATGTACCGCCAATAGTAACGATGAGGGGACCATCATCAATTGTGGTTACTTCAGTGTAATTATTGTCTGTGAACAACAGTGTAACTTCTCTTTGACTCATAGGATATTTCTTTCAGTTCCTTTTTATGCTACACTATAGCAATTCTTTCTGTGCATGGTCCAAGTATCATCGAAACTGTGTTACTTGCAGTGACACATGATGCAAAAGTTACTTTCGCTCTCGCGTTTTGCACACCAGTAGATGTCATACATCTATTTTCAAACCACTGATGTGTAGCCTGTCCTACATCTGTATATATTCATATCGCTACCCCTCGACTTTTCTCACCTCAGTGTATTGTTAGATAATGGACTTGAAGTGAGAGAAGCTACGGTAAAGAAAACAGCCACAAGCTCTTTCTTTTCGTTACATGCCCCGTTATTTTTATGATTTGGAGAGTTTATTTTAGTTTCATTTTGTGTCCGGATGCCTTCCCAACCATTATTGTTATCAGGTACCCCAAAGGAAGGAAGTCGTGTGCGTTATCCGTATGTAAACTGTATTCTATATGTTACTGCACTTTAACTGTATGTGTATTGTACTTTCTGACTCCGAGATTGGGAACCATCCCAGCATTTGCCTACAAGCCACACTGTCTGGACGATGTACCAGAACAATGGCTGGCTGGATGTGGGAGTAGTATCGGCCTGCTTTAGTGAACTGTATTGCAGGAGCTACACGTGCTGATGAGCATGGCTGGGGACAGGTTAAAATGGGTAAAGGTGGGGATGGACAGGGCAAGGGGGAAGAGGAATGGACAGAGACGCAGGTGCAAGGCATGGGAAGGTAGTGGGCAGGTGGAAAAGTAAGAGCAGGAAGTGGAGATGGAAAAACTGATGGGAAGGAGGATATGGTCAGAGGGAGGCATGCTCTGAGAGAGGGTGGAGGACATGAGAAAAGAGAGGGGAGTAGGAGATTAAGAGACAAGAGATGGGGAAGTTGAGATGGACAGACAGAGGGAGGAAGAGTTGAACACAGAGAGGGGGAGGAGGAGGTGTGTTCAATATATGTGTCAAATGCCTACATGTGTGAAGATGTATGGGAAAGGCTGGTGTAGATATCATTATTTATATCATATACATATATCATTTATTTGGGTCTGATATACAGGCCGCCATTAAAAGCAGCTCCATAATGCATGCCAGTAGTACTCGAACACGTCTATAATGCAGAACAGCCTAGATGTCGGGGATCGAAAAACAATTTCCTGCCCCTGACTTGCGAAGCAGGTTAATTTGACAGGTCCATGCTGGTCCCAGCTAGTATACTTCCGTACAGGGCAGCCTATATGCTGGAAAAACATGTTTTACGTGTATATCCATTCCTACTGAATCTAAGAGGTTATAAACCCAACACTACTGATACTCGTGAGACCTGCTGCTTCTGTTCGAAATGTGGTTGAAATCGATATGGGGGTTTGGCAGGAGATCCTGGATTTACACACATAAATACACACTGTTTTATACACACAGGGTGTAACAAGAATAAGTCCAGATATTTTACATGTGGTACCTTAACATGTACACACATCTGTGTGCTGGTTGTTTTTTCTTGAATCAGTCTTATCACAAACACATTATAAACTTTAGTATCTGATGTTTTCTGCATGGTCGTAACCACACCACTAATTGGACTACACCAGTCGATATAGACTAACCGTTTTTCATCCCGGTGTCCACACTTTAACACCTGACCTGCTGCCCAAGGAGAAATAAGCATTAATGGCTTGCTCTTGCCTCGTGTACTTGGAGGTTCTACCCAACCTAAATACATATGACTGGGAATAATTATAATTATTAGTCTGAAAGTAACATATTTACTGATGTAGTGTTGTCCAATATACTCTCCTCAGTCACCAAAAGAAATATATCCACTTACACCCATTACACACTATATATACAGAAAATGGACCGCAAATGCTGCGGAAATTGAATGTGCTATTGATGCGCGGTTTTGACAGAATGGATTGGTTGTCAGGGGCTCATATTGTTAGTCAATCAACAAACTGTAATAATATTTACAAAGTGTATTTTTGTGCAAACATACATATTTTAAATGGAACAATACCTATTGATATTAATAGAATAAAAGAAGGGCAAATTAGAATGTCTGTGGTGTTAGTTGCAGGTTTCTAGTGCAAGTAGTTTCGAGGTATCATATTTTCAAAAGTTCCCACACCAACACTTGTACAATACTTATGGTAGCACATACTAAAGAACAACCCAAATGCATACGCTAGTTATGTGGAGTCCGAGCAGTATCAAAGCAATTGATCATCACAGGTTGTGTTCAAAACGGCCATTGGTGGTGGCAATACTTACTTATAGTCTGGTATGGAACGACAGCTGCACACATGCTAGCATTTCAGTGGAGATGTCAGGGCAGGCTACAGTAATACATCATTGTATATAATCGGGTGTAGCTGGCCTGTTCTTGTAGACAGCGTCTTTCAGCTTTCCACACAGAGAAAAGTTTACTGGCTTCATATCTGGCGAATGGGCCGGCCAGGGTACAGGTTCTCTGCATCCAATCCAACGATTTCGATCAATTCGTGAAGACATTCTACAGTATATTGCCCTCTATGGGCTGGACAGCTATCATGTTGGTACCACAGGTTCCTCCTAGTCTGCAGACAAGCGTCTTCCAGCATTCGAGGAAGATATTCTATTAGGAGGCTGTGATACAGATACGTTTGACTGTACCGTCTCTGACTGGACGCTTGAATTTGCGCGCGCAACAGCCTGGTTGACTAACGTCAGAGTTAATTAACTCGGAAAAGTTGCAACGCATTGATATTTTTTCTCAAGAATTATTTCTCAGCACAACGTCTGCTGCAACACCCTTGCAAGCTTTTCAAACTGTTTCTGATCACTCTGTATGTACTACCTGACAAAAAAGTAAAGCACGGAGAAGGGGGTTGGGTTGGGTTGTTACAGGGAGAAGACCAGACAACGAGGTTGTGGTGTCACCGCCAGACACCACACTTGCTAGGTGGTAGCCTTTAAATCGGCCGCGGTCCGTTAGTATACGTCGGATCCGCGTGTCGCCACTATCAGTGATTGCAGACCGAGCGCCGCCACACGGCAGGTCTAGAGAGACTTCCTAGCACTCGCCCCAGTTGTACAACCGACTTTGCTAGCGATGGTTCACTAACAAAATACGCTCTCATTTGCCGAGACGATAGTTAGCATAGCCTTCAGCTACGTCATTTGCTACGACCTAGCAAGGCGCCATTACCAGTTACTATTGATACTGAATCATGTACAGTCCAGAGCGACGCTCATCATTAATGGATTAAAGTTAAGCATTCCACCAGCTACGTCCGTTTTTCTAAATTCTAATTTCCTTGTCCTGTTCCAGACCTCACGCCAGCCTGCGTGAGCTAAAACGCGTGCCTTTCGGCTTCCTCTACTAACCCGGTGTTGGCTCTCCCGCCAACCCACAACAGAGGTCATCGGTCTCATCGGATTAGGGAAGGACGGGGAAGGAAGTCGGCCGTGCCCTTTCAAAGGAACCATCCCGGCATTTACCTAGAGCGATTTAGGGAAATCACGGAAAAGCTAAATCAGGATGGCCGGACGCGGGATTGAACCGTCGTCCTTCCGAATAAACCACGGAGAAGACATGGTCAGAAGTGAATGTAACTTCGTACACATACACACCATCAGCAGTTTTGTAACTGATTTTAGTTACAGTTCTTTGTGACAGGTAGAACAGGCACAAGAGTGCATTAGTGCTCTTCATGTTTAATATTGTTACTAGGACTGGTAGAGTATTTAAGGGGCGTGAACAGCGTCAGATGGTGAGTGATAGCTTTGAAGGATACGTAAGCGCTGGGATGTTGGGTACTTCTGTGAGATAGCGTTTCTCAGCGTCTGACAAGGTTAGAAACTGGCCTAATTCCCTGTCTTCATTTGGCTGCCTAGTCGAATCGTGCAATATCCAGAGTTGTTGGGCATTCAGATTTGACCGTTGCCCGATGTTTAAGTGCACGGGAACATTAGGACAGACATACTCGTCGTCAACGCCCCGGTTGATCACGTCTGACAATCACAAGGGAGGATCACCGTACAGCGCTCCTTCACATACGCGCCTACCATCCGAGAACAAGTAGTGAACTCCCTGAAACATTCTGTATCGTTCCACACCATTGTGGGAATTATCATCTCAACACAAACGACAGCGTTGGGAATGGTACGGTGACTGGCAAGCATGGTAGCTGATGAATGATATCTCAATGTGTTCAGTGATGAATTGCGATTCTGCACTATCCCAGATGACCAATGTCGGCGAGAATAATGTTGACATGGCGAGAGGTCCCATTTCCGATGTTTTGTAGAGGCACAGAGATGTTACTCCTGGCATCACGGTGTGGGGAACCGACGAGTATGAATGTCAGGTCATGGCAGGCATGAGGGAACTCTGCCAGCACAACGGTACGCAATAGACATACTGTGTCTACATGTGTTACCTCTCATGCGGCGGTATCGTGGTGCTATTTTTCAATAGGACAACGTTCGTTCAGTTTGGAACCGCGTGACCGCTACGGTCGCAGGTTCGAATCCTGCCTCGGGCATGGATGTGTGTGATGTCCTTAGGTTACTTAGGTTTAATTAGTTCTAAGTTCTTGGGGACTGATGACCTCAGTAGTTAAGACCCATAGTGCTCAGAGCCATTTGAACCACAACGTTCGTCCAAAAATGGCACGTGTCGCTAGGAACTGTGTGCATGATGTTGAGGTACTCCAGTGACCAGCAATATACCCAGATCTGTCCCAGACAGAAGATGTGTGGGACCAGCTCATATCATGTTCAGCAGTTGTGGGTCATATTGCCTTAGAATAGGATATAATGGCTTTATGACACTTTCCCAGCCGAATCAGTGAACGCATACAGGCCTGAGGGGGTGCTACGTCATTCTGATAGGCGGGTTCATTTTGCCAAGTTCGTTGTAAATGTGCCCCCCCCCCGGTAGCTGAGTGGTCAGCGAGACAGAATGTCAATCCTAAGGACCCGGGTTCGATTCCCGGGTGGATCGAAGATTTTCTCCTCTCAGGGACTGGGTGTTGTGTTGTCCGCATCATCTGCATCTACATCTACGTGATTACTTTGCTATCCACAATTAAGCGCCTGGCAAAGGGTTCAATGAACCACCTTCAAGCTGTGTCTCTACTTTTCCACTCTGGAACGGCACGCGGGAAAAACGAGTACTTAAATTTTTTTGTGCGAGCCCTGATTTCTCTTATTTTATCGCGATGATTATTTCTCCCTATGTAGGTGGGTGCCAACAGAATGTTTTCGCAATCGGAGGAGAAAATTGGTGATTGAAATTTCATGAGAAGATCCCGTCGCAACGAAAAACGCCTTTGTTTTAATAATTGCCACTCCAATTCACGTCTCATGTCGGTGACACTATCTCCCCTACTTCGCGATAATACAAAACGAGCTGCCCTTCTTTGTACTTTTTCGATGCCATCCGTCAGTCCCACCTGATGCGGATCCCACACCGCACAGCACTACTACAGAATAGGGCGGACAAGCGTGGTGTAAGCAGTGTCTTTAGTAGACCTGTTGCACCTTCTAAGTGTTCTGCCAATGAATCGCAGTCTTTGGTTTGCTCTACCCACAATATTATCTATGTGATCGTTCCAATTTAGGTTATTTGTAATTGTAATCCCTAAGAATTTAGCTGAATTTACAGTCTTCAGATTTATGTGACTTATCGCGTAATCGAAATTAGGCTGATTTCTTTTAGTACTCATGTGAATAACTTCACACTTTTCTTTATTCAGGGTCAACTGCCACTTTTAGCACCATACAGATATCTTATCTAAATCATTTTGCAAGTCGTTTTGATCATCTGACGACTTTACGAGACGGTAAATGACAGCATCATCTGCAAACAATCTAAGACGGTTGCTCAGATTGTTTCCTATGTCGTTAATATAGATCAGGAACAAAAGAGGGCCTGCAACACTTCCTTGGGGAACGCCGGATACTACTTCTGTTTTACTAGATGACTTTCCATCTATTACTACGAACCGTGACCGTTCTGACAGGAAATCACGAATCCAGTCAAAAAATGGGTTCAAATGGCTCTGAGCACTGTGGGACTCAACTTCTGAGGTCATCAGTCCCCTAGAACTTACAACTACTTAGACCTAACTAACCTAGGGACATCACACACATCCATGCCCGAAAGAGGATTAGAACCTGCGACCGTAGCGGTCTCGCAGCTCCAGACTGTAGCGGCTAGAACCGCACCGCCACTCCCGCCGGCACGAAGACAGTCGCACAACTGAGGCGACGCAGTTTGGTTGGAAGACGCTTGTGAGAAACGGTGTCGAAAGCCTTCTGGAAATCTAAGAATACCGAATCACTTTGACATCCCCTGTCGACAGCACTTATTACTTCATAATTACCCGGGGCAGTCACAGCAGTTGACCTATCGGAGGACACGTGGCACGTGCTCGACGAACCTCGCATCACCATGTTCGATCCCCCCACAGTGGCGCCCCTTGGTAGCATCCTCAAGCTGTGTGACGGAAGTCAACGCAGCCTGGAGCTGTGAGCGAAGGGCCGCCAACTCAGCTCGTATCTGTACACAACAATCACAGTTCCTATCCATTACTGCAGTCGCTTCTGTTTTAAGCTCGTAAAAATATGCAACAAAAGGTGTACTCGCCTTATTACCAGCAGGAAATAGAAGTGCTCTCTCACTGACAGTCTAACTGACACTGAGCTGTTCTAACTAAACAAACAAAAGCCTGTACGATACGAGGGTCGATACAACGGTCGACAGCAACGACGGTACAGTACACTACACTGTTATTGAAATAAAAGGTTGTGCCTAGTAAGCCGATCATCATTTCATCCCTATCGACGCGCAAGTCACCAAAGTGGCGTCAAATCGAAAGACTTGCACCCGGCGAACGGTCTACCTGACGAGAGGCTCTAGTCACACGTTTCCATTGTAAATTTGACTAGATTTTGTAATCAGTGAAATAACATCATGTGCCCTCTCAACCCGTGAAGTTTCATTTCGCTTCCTTCTCCCATTCTAGTGCTTTACTCCTTTGACAAACCGTAAAAATGTCGTCTGTTTCACATTACCCTCCATCAGGTAGGTCATGGCAATGATTGCCAGGACCGAGTAATATATTGCCAGTGATCGCTTCAGAAAATGCAGTTTCCTTGCTTGAGTATTTTTCTCGGATCTTCATGAACTACGGTACGGTTAATCGACACACCATTCATTTTTCGAAAGTTAAAAACGCACGTTGGTTACGCCAAACTGAACATAAGCCTCCTTGGAATGTAAATGTCTGATGTGGAATAATTGCTGACAAATACATTGGTCCATTCTTTAGCAGTATTATCATAAATGGTGAAAAATATCGAATATTCATGGAGGACGATCTTCTAGTATTGCTTACAAATCTTCCCTTGGACTTGAGACAGACAATGTGGTTGTGGTTCCAACGTGATCGTTGTCCAGCACATTATTCTGTAGTAACACGGGAGGTATTAAATCAATCATTGGTTGATCGGAAGAGGCGGTCCACTATCTTGGCCAGCAAGACCGCAGATCTTACTTCGTCTGACTTTTGTTTGAGGGGTTATTTGAAGAATGAATTTTTTGATGAAGTGCCATAACACGGTTCAGCGTGTCACCAATGCATGTCAGTAGATTACATCGCAGACATTCCTCAGTTGTGGCGAATCATTACATGTGAAGTGCACTGAAGTAGACGGCGACATTTTTGAGCACTTACTGTGAAATAATGGCCAAAACGCCGTTGGTGAGAAGTGAGGGGGGACACCTTAAACGAGTTCTACGTTGGTGAGAGGAGAGCGGACACGCCTTAAACAAGCTTGTTTCACAGATACTGAACACGTATGATTGTCCCTTTTTGATTCAGTGCTTTTGTCTGGAGATAATACCGGTTTGGAAGTCAACTGTGTTGATTGTCGTTTACAGTGCCATCTCCTGCGCAATAACGGAAGTGTTACATACAAAAGCTACGTATCTTTTCCCCTAGAATCTAAATCTACAATAAAGCCGAGGGGTTGGCTAAGGGGGTTCAACACTGGTGTAGCTGGCTATCCGTATACGTATTTTTCCTTTTTTTTGGTCCATTGCTTTGTTCTTGAGAAAGTTCATGGTCTGACGATAAAAATCTCACCCTGTATTTATTTCTTTTTTGCACGTTTGCTTTGTGTAATATTGTCAGCTACATACAGCACTACTTATGTAGTGCTATGAATATTATAGAGAGAAACATATAAATATTCTTGGCCATGGCATGGATTAAAGCATGATCAGGACACAAGGAGCGGTAGGTGTCTCTTCTAATTCATTTATTTGTTGTTGGATGAAAATTGTAAACTGATGTAAAATGTGGTTAATTAATAAATACAATTAACTAGCGTTGTACTCATCGTTGTCTGGGTTTGTATTTCCTCCAGTTATATTCGTCAGTCTCCTCCTACCGCTGTCTCTGCCCACTTCCTCTTCACCCTCTATGTTTATCTCCTTCTCCCTCTCTCTCTCTCTCTCTCTCTCTCTCTCTCTGTGCACTTCTTCCACCCTCACTCTATATCCATTCCTGCTGCCCTCTCTCTGTCCATCTGCTGCTCACCGCTCTGTCCAGCTTCTCATTCCCTTACAGTTCATCTCATCCTCCCCCTTCTCTCTATGCATCATTTCCCCTTTCCTCTGTTTCTAAATCTCGAATTCTCTCACTCTTGGTCTATCTCCACCTATCCTGTTTGTCTGGCCATTTCCCTGTCACCCTCTTTCTGTCCATCTCCTTCTTTCTCATATCTGTGTCTGTGCCCTCCTTCTCCCTCTCTATCTTTCGAGCTCCTCCTCCGCTCTCTCTCTCTCTCTCTCTCTCCACGTTGTCACCCCCATCCCAGTAAGAGTTTGCTGGTCGTTACCCCCACAGTATTTCTTCCCAGAGAGTAAGTAACATTGTAATCGATCGAGGGGCTTAGAAGGACGTTTTTACAAACGGCTCTGTCCATATCAGCACACTTCACACACATTTCATATATATTCAACGTATTTCACACATATTTCACCTGCATATCTAGCGAGTTTCGCTCTGCTGTTTAGTTTTCACGCAGCTCAACGTTTATGATGCCTAAACTTCTGAACTATATGTCGTACAATGTTATATTGTTGCATGAACATTTAGTGGTATATACGACTACTGTCTGCAAAATGTGCTGCAAATAGATTTAGAAGTAAAGAGTAATATATTAAAACGTCAAACCTGATTCTGCCGTTCTACTGCACGAACAACGAAAATGTAGCAAGCGACATACTCCTTTCCTTTCATCATTTTATAGGGAGTGTCAACGGAAAAGTCAAGTAAAGATTTGGAATTACGTGTAAAGTTAGTTGCGTGTCAATAATCTCTCATTCTCAGATACTGGTTGAACATAATGCAGCTATTTGTTCGTTTTGAGCTAAGCTTCTCTTTCACATCCATCCCCACCCCTTTGAGAGGTAAGTGGTTCTTATTCCCACAGTGCATCTTTCCAGATAGTAAGCGATGTGTGTACTAAGTTTGGCTGATATCGATTTAGTGGTTTAGGAGCAGATGTGGAACATACATCCATTCATCCATCCATCCATACGTACGTACACTTTTATAATAAGTATATACATAGAATTAATTTTTCACTCTGCAGCCGAATGTGTGCTGAACCGTGACTTGAACTTGGGATCTTTGCCTTTCGCGGGTAAGAGATGTACCAACTGAGCTACGTAAGCACGACTCATGACTCGCCCTAACAGCTTTACTTGCACCTGTATCTCATCTCCTACCTCCAAACTTCACAGAAGTTCCCCTGCGAAACTAGCGAAAGGTAGGACATGAGGTACTAACGGAAGTAGAGCTGTATGGACGCTCGTGAGTCGTGCTTGGGTAGCTCAGTTGGTACATGTCCTACCCGCAAAAAGCAAAGATCTCGAGTTCAAGTCTCGGTCTTGCCCACATTTTTAATCTGCCAGGAGGTTTCGTATGTATATAAATTAGCTTCTCATGACGGGCAGTTTATTAAACACATCACCATATAAATTCACTTCCCAAAGTGAGGCTAAAAACATGTTGCTTACAACGACGGGATTTACCAACATCTTTTAATCGTCACATGGGATACTCCTTTGCTTCAGGTATGTACGATTAGCGAAGGGGCCCATTCCGTGGGTAAACGTTTGGTAATAATCTGACTAGCAGCAATTTCTTGCCACTCTTTCTCAGCTGATGTGTTTTTTTCACGTTTGCAACATTCTGAGCGCCACATTCTAGTGGTCTTTGTCACTATAACATCCATATGGGTGACGAAAGACCTCTCCTTACTTACTGAGTAGGAATTTTGTGCCTCTTTGTCATACGGTAGTTTAAAATGCTACCACCACGGGCGGACTGTCCAACTGAAGATAACTCTAATAAATGTTTAGTACAAAACTGAATCATTTATCGCTAATACTCGGAAAGAGGGGATTCTGCTTTCAGTCAGTATGCTACTTTCAGTGAGACAAATTGAAATCTCGCACTGTAAGCATAACAAAATCGAGAAAGTTTTGGCTTGTTTGAAACTTTTCTAAAAACATTGTAACACGATGAAAATACAGCGCAAGGAGAGCAACACAAAACCCCTAAAAAGTGATGACGCAAACAGGTATAGTTGTCATCGATCGGATCGATTACCGAACACCGCTGACACAGAACGAACTCCAGTGATGAGCATTGTGGGAGTATCAGCGTAATGGTAGACCATGGACGGTGGATGTAAACTCGAGTAATGAGGTAATACAGAGTTCGTAATGAAACATGAGTATAATGATCCACCCAAGTAAGTATTATCATCTGCGGTGCATCGTCTGCAACAGCTACGGCTACTGTCACGGTTATTTCATGTTCATGTAGCACTGATGAGTCATAGTCCGAAATAGTCACTGCGTGCGTGACCTCTGTGCAGAGAAGGTGTAGCGTGTTGTACAGCCTGACCTACATGAATCCCGTTTATTTTTCCAACAATTGTCTGCAAATTACACAGAAACGAACGAGCAACTATTTACTGCATCGCAATCGGAGATTCAACACGAAAGCAGGAAACAACTGTATAATTTCACGTCCCGTAAACATCTGCACTCTAATTCGTAAGTCAAAATATTTTCGCGATCCACGAAGAAACATTGCATCATTGTGATTTTATTTGAACAAAAGTGTGTGTGTGTGTGAGAGAGAGAGAGAGAGAGAGAGAGAGAGAGAGAGGGGGGGGGGGTCGGTGGAAGGGGCGAAACGCAGAAACAGGTGATGGACATAGAGCCCACTACGAAACTATGTAGTGGGCCAGCAATAGTATGTATAGAGCTGTAACGATTGTGACTGAACGTTGTGTGTGTATCTGGAAAATAGCATAAGAGTCACATGGAATCTTGATAGCACACTCAATTGATGCTCATGTCGTTACACTTACAAGTATCATTGGCGATTTAGAAGCGGCCATATTCAGCTCTAGCTTGACTGAAAGGTGTATGCCGCCCGCATCCTTATTTCAGGACTTCGGGCAAGACTCCAGAAAGGGAAAATCATTGGAGGAGGCACAATTATGATCATCGTTTTGCCTTAACCACATTAAGTGGTCCAGTTCCATAGCATCATCACCGGATGGAAACTTCTTGACATCGTTTTGCCTTAACTATACTAAGAGATCCAGTCTCCATAGCATCATCGCCGGGTAGAAGCTTATTGAGAGTCTCGTATCATTTATCTCTCGTCAGACTTCCATCTTCCGCGTTGGCGGGCTGCTGTTATCCAAGTGATAAGTTCGTCTCACTCAAAGACACCACGTAATTCATGGCGTGTGTCTCCTCCACCTGCCCGCATCTCGTGGTCGTGCGGTAGCGTTCTCGCTTCCCACGCCCGGATTCCCGGGTTCGATTCCCGGCGGGGTCAGGGATTTTCTCTGCCTCGTGATGGCTGGGTGTTGTGTGATGTCCTTAGGTTAGTTAGGTTTAAGTAGTTCTAAGTTCTAGGGGACTGATGACCATAGCTGTTAAGTCCCATAGTGCTCAGAGCCATTTGAACCATCTCCTCCACCACACGTTTAATCAGGAATCGTGGGCAGGGCCCTATTCGGTTTAGCCTGCAGATTGATTATCAATGTGTGTTCATCTGACGTGTACCTGGAAAAAAGTGTAGCGGCGCCAATATCTTTAAATAAATAAATGTCCTCTCAACCAGGTGCAAGCCTTTCGAATTGACGCTACACTTGAAGGTTTTGTCTCACTTTCGCTGACTGTTTTGTCACGCAGATTCTCATTTTGCCTCACGAGGATGAGTGTGTCCTTTCCCAGACCATTCAACCACATAAAAATCTGAGGTGTCTATGAGAAATCAAACCTGGGACCTCTGCATTAGTAGGCAGCTATGAAACTACTAGATCTATTACTAATGTATTTTCTTCAGTCTTCTTCATCCATCCATATCAGTCTCGCCAAGGTCTAGGCTTAAAACTTGTCCACTGAAGAAGATTCGTTATAATATTGTTATTTCACAGCTAAATGAAAAACCTGTGGCTGTCAATTTACCCGTAAGCCATTGAGACTCTATCTCCTGAGTGTGGACGCCGATAAAATAGGATGTCACTTCCCGCACGCAGTACCAAAGCAAAATAACCCGTTGGACTCAGTTACTTAGTAAATTACCAAGAAATAAATTTAAAAGAACTCGAAGAAGGATGCCACCGGCCTAGTCTATGGTTTGTTTGGAATTTTCTACGGCACAGCGACAAGTCAGCCGACTAGCTGGTGAAGCGTCCCAAGTGTACGGAAACACATCCAGACCTAAGTGCCACAGATACACGGCCAATGTGAGATGATTCACTAACATATTTGTGATCAAAATGGACACCATGGGGCCTATATAGTCCTACTGCAACACGATTCGCTGGGAACAATTCTGTTTTATGGGAAAATATTCCACTCCGGCTGTCACGGTAGACACTTTCGTTAGTAAACGCTAATCAGTACAGTCGATGATAATCATAGGAATTTCACTTGACGTTGACTCATTTGTTAGTCCAACCTGTACGGACTGTTTTAATCAACTGCTAACCTCTGAACCTACATCCACGTTGAGACTTACGGTCTATTATTTGGGCCACATGTGATTATCACTGGCCTGGCTCGTGGTACGAATGTCGCTACTTGAGATGTGCTCCACCACACACAGCACAGGCTAGGCTCGTGACAGATTCTTATTATTTCTTCGTATCACACTCAGTTACATTTTTGGTCACGTTCGCACATGGAAATACGTGTTCTTAAATATTACGGATGCATTCCCACAAAATGTTTCAAAATGTTTGTGTTGTAAAGAGAACAGTGAGCCATATGTTGATTCTTCTACTACCGACAATGACAGTACTGACATCATACGCCCTGCACGACAAAAATGCAGGCGATTAGTTTTTGAGGATGATACTGCTGACAAAGGTCAAGTACCAGAGCACTGTACTTGAAAAGAAATACGAAATATCCTAAAAATCTGGAACTATACAACGACTTCTGGCATATAAGAGGTAACCTTACATTCAGGTATGAGTTAATAAAGGAGAACAAGAGATATTTGTTATAATATTTTAGAACATATTCTGGGTGAATATTGCAACCGAGACTAACCAGTAAGCAGGGAAAATACGAAGAATCGACAACAATTGATTTTCTATGGATTGTAATCCATTTAAACGATACTTTGTTTTGTCTTTTTTAATGGCGCAGGTGAAAAAACCGAGAATCAATTGAATTGGTCGAAGAAAAAAATGTGTGTGAAGTCTTATGGGACTTAACTGCTAAGGTCATCAGTCCCTAAGCTTACACACTACTTAACCTAAATTATACTAAGGACAAACACACACACACCCATGCCCGAGGGAGGACTCGAACCTCCGCCGGGACCAGCCGCACAGTCCATGACTGCAGCGCCTTAGACCGCTCGGCTAATCTCACGCGGCAATTGGTCGAAGAGGACTGTTATAGAAATGCTTATATTTAGAGAAACAGTGCTGCTATGAAGATATTTCTATAGTAATAGATGTGTGCGCCTTGCAAATGAATTTGTTCATAGAGGGCACCAGTCACATTTTTTCGAACTTGGGTTAACACTGAATTACACATCTTGAATGATTAGCACGTCGTTTTACAGAGAAAGGAGATCAGTCCAACCTCTCCTTCACTGTGGTATTGTGCTGTGAACGTTAACATTTTTCAAAGGAAGGGCATCACTGCGGACTGAAGCAAATTTTGGAAATTTGTGGTAAGGTCTTATGGGACCAAACTGCTGAGATCATCGGTCCCTAAGCTAACACACTACTTAATCTAAGTTAAACTAACTTACCGTATGGACAACACACACACCTATGCCCGAGGTAGGACTTGAACCTCCGACGGGGGAAGCCGCGCGGACCGTGACAAGGCGCCACAGGCAGCGCTGCGTACCACGCGCGGTGGGACTGAAGCCCTACTTCTAGAAAATACCTTTAGAGGCGCTAAGTGTTTGTCGATCAGCAGCGCGTGCATTGTTTTGAGACAATTTGATTGTCTTAACTGCATAATTATTGTATACTGAAGCATTTCATTATTTTTTTTTGCAAAGAATTTATGAAACTACATGTTTTACCATGTCTGACATTCACAATATGACAGTAAAAAATGATTTTTGTGTTGAAAGCGATGAATCGAAAAGAAGACAAAAACCTGATCCAACACTCTGGAAGCAGAATGTGAGAAAACAACGTCAGACCAAAGCCTTCGAGTACATCAAAGCAACAGGGACAATTACACCAGCAACAACTGTTGGGTCTCACTGCAGGGAGACTATACTGAAGCATTAATTTACCAATCTAGTATACTGTATATCTACCCGAACTTGCTAGTGACGTTCGGGAATGACATTAATTTGCTAGCTATATGCGCCTGTTTTGTTTCTGATACATGGCAGATGCAAGAAGATATCTATGCGGGCACTGCCTGCGGGTGAAGTATTATCAATTTATAGCGGGGTTTCTAACATGGACAGCAAGGATCAACAAGACACATTCTAAAAAGTCTAATTGATAGTCATCCTGTTGCCGCCATCATGAACGAGTGAAAGGTAGTACACAAGCTGTTACTTCCATATTCAAATACCTGGTAATAGTGGGTGAAAAACGATCAGAGGTATGCTTGAAAGCGTTCTGTCCATTGTATGGCGTAGGTCTGAAACGAGTGAGAAGACTTCCGAGACTTCTCTGCTCTGTCGGATTCCAAAGGACCTTCGAGGAAAGAACCGCAAACAGTTTGCTTTACCACCAAATTCATTACTGTTTATTAAAGAGCATATTGTGTTTCCCAGTGTATGAAGGCCATTATTCTTGGTCTGGTAATTAAATATTTTGATGAAAGGCTTAAATTAAAGAATTATATAGTCTGTTTAAATTGAAACACCCAGATATTAAAATAGGCTTCACGTCGTACTATCAGTACTTCAAAACACAATTCAGCCTGAAATTTGTTCAGTCTCACGCTGGTTGCTGCCGTACTTGTGAGGCTCTGAGTATCAAAATAAAGAGATCGCAATTAGGCGATGCAGCGAAAAGAAGTATTTCCGGTGACCTGATAGCACACTGGCGGAGAGAAAATTAACTTTATAGCAGATCAAAGCAGGAGTCACAAAAGAATTAAAATGAAAACGAGATTCATGCCATTTGCCTAGATTATACGCATAATTTAACTGTACCCGTAATTCCTTTTTACGAAACATACTTCTTACGTCAAGTTAATGTCAATGTTTTTGACATTTATAACATCAAAGAAAATACTGCTAAAATGTATCCGTACTATGAAGTGGATGCAAAAAAGGGTCCTACTGAGGAATGTTAATTTCTCATGGATTATGCGAACAATGAAGCCCCGCAATTTGTGAAGAAGTACGTATTTATTCCGATAATTTCGGGGACAAAATAAGAATTATGCCTTCTCCAAATATCTTTGTGCACTGACAGATGTAGAAAGATTTTTTAAAAATTGAACATTTTTCCCCAGTGAGAGAGCACAGCCTCATGCCATGTGATCGAGATTTCAGTATCATTAAGCGGTCACAGAAAACAGATCATTTGTACACATTGAGAAATATAATGCAGAGGATTATTCATAGCTCAGATAATCTCAACAAGTTCATTCCGAAGTGCATTCAGACTCCTGACATTGTATTGTGTGGAACTGCAGACCTAGAAACGACGGAGAGGCCTCGTCCCCACCGTAGCCCTCAGTGGTTCAGCCCCCACAACAGGCTACAGCAGTCGACTCACCCCACCGCCGCCCCACACCGAACCCAGGGTTATTGTGCGGTTCGGCCCCCAGAGGAAATATTTCATTTTATGTATTCATTATTGGTCTTTTCCGTTCGTGCATTTTGTTTAACAAAATAAATAACCAGAAAAACAGAGTTATGTTGATTACAGGAAAGAAATACCCGAATCATTACTGAAGAACATACTAAAACCAGATTATAAAAGACGAGGATGAGTATCGTACACAGATTTACCCTAGAGAATGCACGCGAAACATTAGGCCCATTTTCCCAAGCATATTGATCCAACAGCATCAAAATCATTGCCATTAAACATTGTAAAGTTTACACGAAAAATTAAAAAGGAACGTAATGAAACAACATGAGAGTTCAAGAGATGGACAGGTGCATTACATGTACCTGTGTGTTTCGAACGATATCACACTCCTGAAAACTATTGATTTTGTTGTTGCTTTTTGCAAGAGTGCTAAATATGTCAACTGTGAATGTATTCAGTAATTGGAGCCAAGTGGTATTGATTTATATTATACGATATTGACTGTCGATAAATCTTTTGTGGTATTTCTAACACAATTACTACGTGAGATTGTAATTAATTAACAAATGTTTCACAAAATTGAAACAACTGGTTCTTACAAACGTACTTACATTCTGTAAGTCGCGCGCGATTGTTAGAATGTCAGACCTATTTGCTGAACCGTGGAATGGCTCGAATGCTAGCGATCGTGTTTACAGTTTGTTCTCAGGCCATTGAAACTTAAATCGTGGATTAATGGGTTAAAAAGGATTTTTCTATGTTTTGTTTACAAGTTCATTATTCTGGACTCGTGCTCTTACACACCAACGCCCAGTTTGCGTCCACTGACTAGACTCTCCGGTATAGCGATATCGTTTTATACACAGTTGCACATTGCGCTCCGGAATGCCATACCGTGCCCCAACTTGCCCATGCCTGCGTGGTACCCAGACAGACAAGGTGCCGCACGTTATAATCTGAACGAGCAGGCTGCGTTACTCCCACCCAAGGGAAGCTCCATTCAACCCAAGTTCGCTAAATGAATCTTCCCTGCCTGCCCGTCTTCCCGCTATGCCAATCTTTATAGCAGTTTATTCTGTATGCTTTCATTGTAGTGTTAAGAGTACGGGTCGGAAGTTGATGAAAAGTCCTTTTTTGACAGAGTATCTCAACACAAGGCTGAGTATAATATGTATTCATTTTCGGTTATTGTAAGACAGGAGACGGTGGATTTTATTTGTCCGTTTTTCCTTTTCGTCGTTTTTCGCTCTACAATTTCACTTTTTTTCTACTAGGACTGGGTATTCTCAATTCGAACCATCATTGGGCCACCTCTAATACATATTTTCTTTAGTAAGCAGAACCATTTTTGGAAATAGAGATCCTTTGTACCTAAGAAACTGAAGATGACTATTATATTGTAACGCCAACTACAGTAATGTTTTGGAAACCGTGTTTCTATAGCCTTAGTGACTTTTAGCCAAATATGAACAACGTTTCACGAATTTTAATTGCTTTTTTCCAGCATATCTTTTATAGTTTTTCTGAATTCATTCTAAGTGGCCAAAACAGTTCATTCTAAAACCCCCAGATCCATTTTAGTAAACACGAAGTCAGTTTTTCACATTATGTTAGCATAAGAAATACATCTGGAACAAGGCTGCCATTAATATTATGCTTTCTTCGTACTACGTTCCATCCCAACAGAATTTTGTATTTTTAATTTGGTTTAAATTTTTCGCGCTGTTTCCAGGCTTTAGGACCTTATAAGAGTGTTTTGGTTATTTTTGAAAGTAATTTTAGGCAATGTATAGATCTTCAGCTTACGAACCCTAATTGCGAGATTCCTTTTACTGTAAAAATGCAGGAATGAAATAGCTTTTCGAAATATGTGTGGGACTGAACACAAAATATTGCTTATTTAAGCAACTTATATTCTATACTTCCCTAATCGATATCAAATGAATATTCTGTTTCGCAGTAGAGGTTTGAATATTTTCGTCAGTTTTAAAAAACATATCATTTTAGCCAAATCAAATCCTTCTAAAAAACATTTAATTAATTTAGCGTACATAAGTAACTGAAAGTGATTTTCACATAGTAATAAGCGTCATACGAGAGCATTAAAATCAAAAGGCTCAATCTCAAACATAAATGACATGGAAATATAATATATCATAATTCCTAACCTCAGGAATCCTCTCCGAAAAACCACAGCAAGGAGAACTGCACATTTAAATACAAAATAGTAAGTCATATCTTCCTATTTATTGTTAATGGCTTTCGATCCTGATGAATTAATGCCTTCTGTGTTCTTAATGTTTGTACCGATAAGAGTTTGAATGAATTTACGACGAGATCGTTAAGTGTTAGTGCACAAAGTTGTGATCATATTTCACTAATAATGTTTCCCATTAAACTAAATATTCTCTCGCTGGAGACACTCATGGCAGGTGTATTTAATATCTTTATTACCAAACATGGAAGCCAAGGAAGACGTTGGGAATTATTTTTCAACCATTGTATTTTCGTCGCTCATATAGCTTTCTTATTAGTATCTAATGACTTCATCATGTCGGAGAGGAGAATCTTCTGCCCAGTCCTCAAATTTCGCCTTCTTATGATGTTTTGTATTCGATTCTTCACTGCTGTGATTGGGCACTTGCACTGAAAACATACATTCTTCATAAAAGTGTTGGACTCCCATCATTAGTTGACCTGTACATAATTAAAATAATATCTGAACAACCTTAGGAGCTTACCTTCAGAACACATCTGTCGAGCCGCTTATAAACACGCGTCATATGTAGTATTTAGGTACCAGGAACGTTGCAATTTTATGCAGAATGCTGAAGTCAATTCTGTGCTCTGGAAAGCCACCGGCAACTTGTTTCAGAGATTTCAGGTACTGAAAATGCAATTATATCAACACTCAAAACTCACAAGAGGTGCTGTAAGATTCAGATGAAATAAAATTACGTACCTCTTTTTCATAATGCTGCAGAGTACGAAGGGATTTTAAGACATAAAATTACGGTGGAACTAAATATATTGATGGCTTACCAGAGAAGCCTTCTTTGTCTAATATAGCTTCCACTGGCTCATCTGAGAATGTACTAATTGAAGCATGCCAAGAAACTATTTCAGAAAGTTGAAATACACTGCTTAAAGATAAATTCAATCTAGCACAGAGACGTCTTCTCTTGAAGTAGGAAACCATAGCCCTAACTGAATTATGAACGGCTAATACATCTGGGACTTTTTTTTTTTTTCAAAAGCATGTTCGTTCAGAACATGATTAAAGAACGGCCTTATACAGTGAGCCATGTGTGGAAGAGGGTTATATAGACAGAGAGGCTAAGCAGTTTTACGCAGTGATCTGTGATAAACGTAATTTTGGCATTGTTCTCACTAGAAACACCTACAGTTTCTAATCAGTCTTCCAAATCACTTCGAACGGCTGTTCCAGTTTTTGAGCACATTAATACATTTTTATTGAAACGTCACTCTGAATTTATGTAATGTATTGTGACAGGCGTGTATTGCAACCTTTGTAACTGTCTGTCCATAATTCAAATGTATGCGCACAGAAACTAGAATCAACTGCACGAAATGTGTCGGGGAACATTTTGCTGCGCATTTAAACAGCTAATGTTTGGACATTCCTAGCTGCTGTCATTCAAGAAGACGTAAGATTTTTAATATCCATTGAGCCATAGTTTTTTCCTATTCCCATCAATGTTTGCTCCGAATTTAGAAATCCTTCTGTCTCAATACCGCTAAATTGCTTCGATTTCTTATCACACGCCAACGCCGTCACACTGCCTTCCTCCAGAAGAACAATGAAGCTGACGCGAATAGCCTGTTGGCAATGAAGCAAGACTCATGAATAAAGTGGCTGCACTCGAGGCGAAGTGGTTCGTCTATCTGAGCTTCCATTGGCATTGTAGAGCGAATTGTGGGGTGCGGTAGACTGTCACTCAATGTAGCAGAATGATGCCGTATAACGTAATAAATTACTCCAGAACAACGGTTCCCTTCGGGTGAGGTGACTCGACTTCTCGAAGTGTGTCGCTTCTCTAAGTGTGTGACTAGGCCTTAGTTTTCGAAAAAGAATCGTGATCAAAAGACGTCAGTTTTGAGTGGTTTAGTACTTTCAAATGCAGAGTTTCCACATCGATCAGAACGATTGCTTACCGACCCGAAAGTCGTGGATTTAATTCCCATTGCTTGTTTTTTTTTATTTTTCCCGTGATTATTAGAAATGTTTAATAAAACTGAAGGTGAACTTAATTTCTTGCAATACTTATAGGAAAATACATAATAATATAGGTAAGAATAATACAGTGTGCTATTATACATAATCACAGCTTATACTGTTTAACATAATCATCCAGCCAATCGGTTATCGTTCAGTTACTTATGAATAGGATCCTTATGTCTTCTCCGACGAGCATTGTGAAGACGAAGTTGAGGAACAGACTGCCTGCACGATAATACGAAACTTCAAGCGTTATGATTATCTATTGTTTCGAAAACTAAAGCTTTGTTACCCGAACCCTTCTATAAGAGCCACTTCTGGGTGATAACCAATCAGTGTGTAAAAGAGCATCGAAATCGGTGGGATATCGTGTGTTTCCTCCCACTGCCGAAGTTCATTACTATCATAAGTAAACATTACTGTTTGTGTTGCTGCTGTGTAGAGTCAATAATCAGCTTTTGATCATCTTCGCCCTTTTGCTAGACGATGGTTGAATTAGTTAATTATTATATTATTTTGCAGAATTTAGCGTCATCCCATATGAGTGAGATCAAAGAAAATGTTGCGTCCGGTGTTTTCGTACTTGCCTCATGAGTAAGCCTCGTTAATTTATAGCCAAAACCGCACACTTTTACTGCGGAAAAGTAACTGCACATCATCGGAATAGAAAGACGGCTTCCATGTAATACACCTCTATTGCGGCAATGAATAAAAAGCTTTGTTACTACATTACATGGGACCGAACCTCTGTCCCCCTAGATAGAAAGCTTACAGACTGTTCATTCTGCTGTTTTTTTTCATCTTTGATTGTACTGAAATAAAATTAGTTCCAACAATTGTTGATGCATAGTTTTACCATTATCATTATATCCTTCAAATTATTTAGATTATGGAAAAAATTATTAACGATGACAGGAATGCACATGTTGTATTTTCAAGAATACAAAATTCGGTGACAACCAGCAAAAAGTTCTCCGTTAAGGGTACACTTAATGTATTTGTAGCTAATAACAGTGAACTTTATTCGCAGCACAGCTTTTGTGTCTTCTTCGAGTCACCCTGGCAACTAACACATTTCTCCCTACGTGAGAACAGTTCCTTGATACAGTCACTGTAGAATGTTAAGCAGAGACACTTCACCTCTGCTTGCGCCGCTTAATCACTATGAAAGTGAAGTCCTCGAAGGTGTTCTTTAAGTTCTGGAAACAGTTAAAAATCGGGCGGGGCTAAGCCCTGACTATGTAAATGATGATCGCTGACAGTGAACGCAAGACGACGAATTGTTACAGATTTCGTGTGTGGACTGGCACTATAATGTTGAGGGACGAGGTGCTTCATGTGTGGACGAAGTCTTTCAATTTAGAACTCCATTAAAGAAAGCTGTTTTTCACCCAGCGACGTACTTACGTTACACACCACCATGTTTTTCACAATCGTTATCGTTACTAAATCCATAATATTTGTGAGACACTTAAACAGTGGTTCTTGCTAGGGAATCTGAATATCGTTGGGGAATAAGACTCCAATTTCGTAACCACTGTTCTACATTGCTTGTCGGAATAATGTGATAACGAACATAATACACAAAAACCATCGATTCATTGCTTCAGTCACATTTTAGATTAGAAACCAGTGCGTATTTAGATTTTCATGCCATCAACACCAGCGGAATTTCGTTGTTTTGTGTCACGAAAGGTCCTTGTGGCACGAGCATGGCAGACAGCCATGTGATAGGGTTAGGTTGGTTTGCCTGGAGCGATTTAGGGAAATCACGGAAAACCTAAATTAGGATGGCCGGACGCGGGATTGAACCGTCGTCCACCCGAATGCGAGTCCAGTGTGCTAACCACTGCGTCACAGTGATAGGTAGGAGGTGATTTATATAGCATGCGTAAATGAATCAAACACTTACTGTATGCTGCCATATCTCACCACAAATTTTTGTAACTACATGATTCGTAGACATTTCGGATATAGATTTTTCGGGGGTTCCCTAAATCGATCATGTCTGATGCCGAAATGGTTTCTTTGAAACAGATACGGCTGATTTCTTTTCACAGCCTTCACCTATCAGAGAGACTCTAATGACCTAGGTATTTACGGAACATCAAATACGAAATCCTCCTCCTTTTACTCTACGGGCTCGTTCACGAAGTTGGATCTCCAACAGAACTCATATCAACCTAGGTTGCACTTTCACAATATCGTACCACAAATGCATTCTTGAATTTATTGTCGGTATCACGAACTATGGAAACTCTAACGCTTCCTACACCAGTTTTTAGCAGCCGCTACTGTGGAATAAGGTGGACATTGGACCGTTTGTCTCGAGTGAATCAGTTATTGAGACAGGAAGGCAAAATAAGTATACAATTACTTAGCTGTAAAAATCGTCCCTCAGTGAAGTATGTTCTTCAGGAAAGAAATGCGTTTTACACATTTGATCCACAACTTCGGAACCAGCACCTGCTTATTACATACAGGGTGTAACAGAGTGACGTTTTAAAAATATGGGAGTTTTAGAGGATGAAATTTTAAAACTACTGATAACAGGAACCTACAGCCGGAAATGTGACAAAGTTTCTACAGCCACTACTGGGTTGTTGAAAAACCACACACCACCTGTACGAGATGTTACCAGGTGACATTCTCAGTGAACAACTGGGCTGGAATTCTTGGAGATCACCGTATTGAATTACACATCTTACCAGATCGTTTGAATGTTGCTCGGTATTTGAAATTTATGGAGAATTCATTGTCTGGACTTCTGAAGGACGTTCCGTTGCAGCTGCGCGCTAGTCTGTGGTTTCGGAACGATGGTGCTCCAGCGCACATTGATCGTCGGGCAAGGGATATCTCACAGACAACTTCAGGCAGAGAGTAATAATTGGAAGGGTTGCCAAATCTCCTAGCCTGTTCTCTCCCTTAACCCCACCCTTCCTGACTGTTGCCTCTGAGGTTATGTAAAGTCCTTTTTGTTCTCAATGCCAGGAGGAACAGTACCTGAGCTTACTGACGGCATCATTATAGCCTTTGATACCATCAGAGGGAAGCGCGGAATCTTACAGGGAGTCAGACAAAACATGGTTCGTCGTTGCACGTTATGTAACGAAGGTGACTGCCATAACACTGAAGGTTGTGAAGCCTCATTATGTAACGAAATTGATGGTCGTAACATAGAACATTTCCACTAAGTAGTGAAGTCACAGATTCGGTTTTCAATATATAGTTGTGATCTGCTGTCAATAAAATTTGTTCTGATCGCAGTAGTCAGGTGTTTTCTTTAGCCTATCGAATTCATAGAAAGTGCATAGTTCTTTAAGATCTTTATTCCACATTAGGTTCCTTATGTGAGAGAGTTCAAAATTTCATCCGCTAGAGTCTCCAAAATTTTTGAAACGCCATTCTTTTACACTCTGTATAGTGTACAGATCTAATCCGTTTATTAATGATGCTCGTTTTCATTGCTTAAAACATACACACTCATTTCTCGTGTGAATCAGTGTCAAGATCTAGTAAATTATTGCGCAACCTTGGCCAAGATTAGTTTGAATTGGGGAGAAAAGTAAGAACATGACAGGTGATATTGACTCTGACATATCTTAGATGATAGACTGAAGAAGGGCAAACCTGCGTGAATAGCATTTGTAGATTTAGAGAAAGCTTTTGATATAGTTGACTAGACTACACACTCTGAAATTCTGAAGGTTTCTGGGATTTAATATAGGGGGCAAAAGTTTATTAACAACTTGCACAGAAATCAGTCTGCAGTTCTGAGAGTCGAAGCACATCAAAGGACTGCAATAGTTCAAAAGGAAGTGGGACAGGTTTGTAGCTTCCCTAATGTTATTAAACGTGTAAACTGAGCAAATAGTAAAGGAAAATAAGGAGAAATTTCGAAAGGGAACTGAAAGTTTGCCGACTGCATTGTAATTCTGTCAGTGACAGTAAAGGACCTGGAAGATCAATTGAACGAAATGGGTAGTGTACTGAAAAGAGGTTTTAACACTAACAGCAACAAAAGTAAAGCGAGGGAAAGGAAATGTATTCGAGTTACATGAGGCGATGCTGATTGAATTATTTAGGATACTAGACGTTAAAAGCAGTAGGTAAATTCTGGAATTTGGGCAGCAGAGTAAGTGACGACTGCCGAAGTGGACAGATTATAAACTACAAACGGGGAATAGAAAGAGAAGCGTTTCTGAAAATATTTTTAACGGGGAATATAAATTTAAATGTTATGTGGTCATTTCTAAAAGGAGCAGTCTGCATTGTAGTGAAACGTGGACTATAAAGAGTTCGGAAAGAAGAGAACAGAACCTTTTGATATATAGTGCCAGAGAGGAATCCTGTACAGGGTGATTATACTTAAACTTTCAGTACTTGAGCCAGCGTAGGTAGAAAACTATTTACCGCATAGGTGCCCTACTTCATAGGAATGATGTTCAGACTGTGCGCTGGAGGTTTTGTGTTGTTGGTAGTATCAGCGCTGATACTGGTACGGCGTCTTAAGGTTGAAACACAAGCACGATGGTGCATTACACTTTCAGGCAGTCAACGTGGGTCTGGACAAGGTGAGCAGGACTTTGCCAATAAAGCAACAGTTCCGCTGCCCTTTGCGAGTATCGACGCATTAAAGGAATACCAAGAGACCCTCGTCCCGCACCGGTGCTGAGCAAAGTGTTTGGAATTTCGAATTAACTGGTGATTTGGGAATTGCTCCTGGGAGACGTCGACGGTCAATTGCGCCACAAATTGTTCGAGAAGGTACTGTTGCCATGGCTCGGAATGCTGGACACAATGTGTACTCTTGAAGCAGTGCACGAGCTGTGTCATGACAGCTAAACATTCCAGAGTGTACCGTTCGAAAAGTGCTGCGAACAGTTATCAAATGGCATATCTAGCGCGGTTCCAAGCGGATGTGGATGCAGATGGTCATCACATTGAGCAACGTTTGTAGCCTGGAACGCAAACACTGTAAGCAATCAACAACTTGTAGAAATTAAATTATGTTTCTCGTTATTTCCCTTCCGCAGGTCCTTACAAATGTTTCCACAAAGTTTCATTGTCCTACTATAACACGATACTGCATCACGTGTTATATCAGCCTACAGTGTATTACCAATTATGGTATTACGATGCAGTTAATGTTACCCTCTGGGAGGTTGAAAAATGGTTCAAATGGCTCTGAGCACTATGGGACCTAACATCTGAGGTCATCGGTCCCCTAGAACTTAGAACTACTTACACCTAACTAATCTAAGGACATCACACACATCCATGCCCGAGGCAGGATTCGAACCTGCAACCGTAGCAGTCGCGTGGTTCCAGACTGAAGCGCCTAGAACCGCTCGGCCACTGCGGCCGGCTCCTCTGGGAGGATTTTAGTAAATAGACCGTGAGTTACCTAATGGATTTGGCTTATAGAACCTGAATTTAGTGCTACAGAAGAAACCAAAAAGCTAAAGATTGAAATTTGGGAAATGTTTTAATTAACCAAGTTTGCTTAAATGAAATAACATCAGTCGCCACCATAATTAGGCACAGCAATGTGAAACATTACTTTTATATAATATGTATAGAGTTATGATGAAGGAAAGCTACTATTACTTCTTTCCCAAAGAAGTGCAGTGAACTCTACTATAATCGGATAAGTGGTGCAGTGATGCTAACAGTTATAAAGAGTGTATGCAAATTCTCATAGAAACAGTTAACAGCTTATTTCTTCTCAATAGTAATTACTTTGTTGTATATGAATTACGTGATCACCAAAAGTTACGAAAGTCAATATTAAACCAGAAATGGACATGGACTTAATCCTATTTCAACAGTCACTTGCAATAGGATTTTTACACTCATTAAGAAGTAATATTGTTTCTATTTTTTATGGATAAGGGCAATTACAATAACTTTATCTTCAATAAGCACAATTGTTGGTGGGGGCCTCTCAAACTGGCTTTCCAATTTGCATCACACAAAGTACACAAAACTCAAATTTTACTTCAATTTCAATTAATATATTCATTATTGAAGTAAGTTTATTCATTATAAGCAGTTCCAAACTGGGGACTTTTAATCTGTCCATTACTATAAAGCAAACTAAACACACTTTTCTGAGACAATTTGTAAGATGCAAATTTTGGTATTATTCTTTCATTAATTTCACTCACCTTGCATGGTTTTTAAAACAGTTAATGCCGGCAATTTTTTCTATATAATTTTAAGTAAGACTTCAAGTGCATTTACACTCTAATAATTTCAAGACAACGTGCTGTCTTATTGCCACTAGTAAAACCAGTAATTTTCACTGACAGAATTTAATGCAGTTAATCTTTAAAGCACAAACACTTTGAAATAAAGCGAATCAATCACTATGGAGGTTTCAATACATACAGCACTTACTTCCTCTCTTAACTTCAATTGAAACCACAGTATCACTAGATATCTTTTTGCATTCAGAAATATGCAAATAAACAAATATTCATTTTCATCAGTTTTTAACACACGAGATTCTCAGATGTCAGTATTTATGTGGAGTGGATCCTAAGAGGTATCATGAGAAGAACCAACTAAAGGATCTGACCCAAGTTCCACATAATTTGCCTGATTATTGCAAATTAAACAACACTTAAATGTACTGGTTCATACTTTGACATAAATTTGACCCCTTAGATTTGTTGAAGTGACGGCGCAATATTGTTGGCGAGTACATGGTGGCTACCTGGTCTTTCCTCTAGATGTAATTGGCTCTATTATCTTCTTCTTGGCGACGATACTTCTAACATTAGAGCCTTTTCCATTAATAGTGCACCAATATATAGCCGAGCACACATCCGAGGCCTTTCCATATTAATCCAGGTACTGGATACTACCCTCGGCACTTGGGCTGTTCACTCACTTGCTGCTCAGACCAGACTGACTGTGTGCCCTCACACTTGGCGCCCGGACTGAGCGCCACTTCTACCTCTTCCTAGCGCGCCAATTCACTTCCGTTGTAGATGGGAAGTATTATTGCTTTTCATCTTATACAATGCAAGTCCCTAGGTATGAACCAGCTTATACATAGTTGCAAGCAAACATATGTAATAAAATCCCAACACTTAAACACATTAATAAGCCAAAATAAAATAACCATAATTAAATACTACTTTTCTCCAATTAATACAAAGAATTTAAATGGTAAAGAGAAAACATTTTACACAAATTTCCGCTTCATTACAATAGGTCATAGACATTACATAGTAAAAAATACATACTTGACATTAAACAGAATTAATTAATACAAAATATTTTCCGTATCATTTATGGTGTTACACTAAAATTTTCGTTTTCCTTGGGTTCCCTCTCAAGTAGCGAAAGTTTAATTATAACCATCCTGTATGTTGAATGGGTCGACCGGATAAATCTACATCTACATCTACGTGATTACTCTGCTATTCACAGTAAAGTGCCTGGCAGAGGGTTCAATGAACCACCTTCAAGCTGTCTCTCTACCGTTCCACTCTCGAACGCCATACGGGAAAAACGAGCACTTAAATTTATCTATGTAAGCCCTGATTTCTCTTATTTTATCGTGATGATCATTTCTCCTCATGTAGGTGGGTGGCAACAGAATGTTTTCGCAATCGGAGGAGAAAACTGGTGACTGAAATTTCTTGAGAAGACCCCGTCGCAACGAAAAACGCCTTTGTTTTAATGATTACCACTCCAATTCACGTATCATGTCTGTGACACTATCTCCCCTATTCAGCGATAATACAAAACGAGCTGCCCTTCTTTGTACGTTTTCGATGTCATCCGTCGGTCCCACCTGCTGCGGATCCCACACTGCACAGCAATACTCCAGAACAGGGCGGACAAGCGTGGTGTAAGCAGTCTCTTTAGTAGGCCTGTTGCACCTTCTAAGAATTCTGCCAATGAATCGCAGTCTTTGGTGTGCTCTACTCACAATATTATCTATGTGATCGTTCCAATTCAGGTTTTTTGTAATTGTAATACCTAAGAATTTAGCTGAATTTACAGCCTTCAGATTTATGTGACTTATCGCGTAATCGAAATTTAGCTGATTTCTATTAGTACTCATCTGAATAACTTCACAATTTTCCTTATTTAGGGTCAATTGCCACTTTTCGCTCCATGTAGATATCTTATCTAAATCATTTTGCAAGTCGTTTTGATCATCTGATGACTTTACAAGACGATAAATGACAGCATCATGTGCAAACAATCTAAGAGAGCTACTCAGATTGTCTCCTATGTCGTTAATATAGACCAGGAACAACAGAGGGCCTACAACACTTCCTTGGGCAACTCCGGATATTACTTTTGTTTTACTCGAAGACTTTCTGTCTATTACTACGAACTGTGACCGTTCTGACAGGAAATCACGAATCCAGTCGCAACACTGAGGTTATATTCGATAGGCACGCAGTTTGGTTAGAAGACGCTTGTGAGGAACGGTATCGTAAGCCTTCTGGAAATCTAAAAATACGGAATCAATTTGACATCCCCTGTCGATAGCACTCATTGCTTTCTGAGTATATAGAGTTAGTTGCGTTGCACAAGAACGATATTTTCTTAATCCGTGCTGACTAGGTGTCAATAAATCGTTTTCTTCGAAGTACTTCATAATGTTGGAATACAGTATATGTTCTAAAACCCTGCTGCAAATCGACGTTAGTGATATAGGCCTGTAATTCAGCGGATTACTCCTACTTCCCTTTTTGGGTATTGGTGTGACTTGAGCAATTTTCCAGTATTGGGTACGGATCTTTCTGTGAGCGAGCGGTTGTATATAATTGCTAAATATGGAGGTACTGAATGGATTTCAGGAGAAAAGAAATTTATGGCACAACTTGACCAAAAGAAGGGACTGAGCATCAAGGAATTCTTTAGCTGGTAATGGAGGGGAGGTTTGGGAGCAAAGCTTGTCGAGGTGGCCAGTAAGGCGTGATTACAGTAAGAATGTTCAAATTGAATTTGATTCTAGTAGTTACGCGGAAACGAAGAGTCTTACATGGAATAGAATGGCGTGTAGAGGTGCATCAAACCTATCGTCGAACAGAAGACGATAACAGCATCATCATCGACATCGAGTATATGTACTCTCTGATAAGGCTTATTTTATCGTTGATATTGTCTTAAGAGGACAGAAAACAATAAACCGTAGCAGAGCATCTACAGTTGCACATCTCACCATAAAACTGAAGACCGACTGAGATGTGTAGCGCAGAAGTACCCTGATGATGTGTATTCGCGAAATTGCTGGCTGTAGAATGGGCTGCTAATTTGGCTGCGTGCTGGCTGTATTCAGACGTCTGCAGCCCCTGGCTGGGCCGGGGGGTCGCCTTCGCCCCTCCGGGTTGTCATGTAAGCACTGCTGTCAACAGACTTCCTGCCACCCGCTACACCGTGCGTGCTCCCTGGCACACGCAATACCCTCACCCAGAATTAATTGTTATGGCCGCGTAAATAATGAGGAAAAATAGCCATGTCTGCCTTGTCATGCGCCTTTCTGCTTTTCTTCACTATCTTACTTTTCTGAAAAGTTATTCTTGCCGTATATGTAATTACTGCTAATGGCTGAACTCATTTTCCCTAATGCCTACCAGATTATCGTCAGATTCACCGAGCATCCGGTTTGCTTCATTTTGCTAAGAGTCTTTTCAGTTGTAATAACCCTTATTCTCTCCTAAACATAAATTAGATCTGTCAAGCAAATTGTATTTAAATTACAGTAAGCAGTTACATGTGTGAAACAAAATTTATTTATTTAAACAGTACTTTACTTGATTCTAATGGTAAAGAAATGCATTGGGAAGGAACAACTTCCAAACAGTATGAAGACATAATCAGTGTTCGTGATATAAAAATGACAAATTAAATCATACCACCTTATAGTATGATAATTAGCTTGAGTAACGGAACGGAAAAAGTATTCATTAACCCGCTATACTACCGTACAGTGAACACAATGTAACCATGACCAGTTTGAGTAGAACAAAGAGATGTAAAGAGAAAACTACCTAATGAGCTCAAAGGATATGGCTATAATGATATACCGTAATCACAAACATTTTTCGGGATCTTATGGTGTATTCTTTAGAAAGCAAAGGTAAATAAAGTAACCGAGGATTTTGCACTGTAGCTTTTCCGTAACACTGCTTTCGCGATTTTTCAGCAAAGATCAGTAGACACTTATTAATTGTTGAAAATTGTAGCGTGCTTTGCCTGTAGTGCAGCCAAATATCTCATCACAAAATTTTCTGCAGATCTAGCAGAAAATGTCGAAGTTTCTGTTTCAATAATATGCGTTTTCTCGCCGATCACAGACCGGAGTTTGGATAAATACAAGAAAATGTTGTAATTTGTCAAGAAAATCTCTGAAGTGTTCCCGCACACCACTGGACGTTAGTTAATAATGGGAACCAATCATTTTCCTGATCATTATGCAGTAGTTTGCGACACTGCTGGTTTCAGATTATTGACCCGTTTCGCTAGCCTAAGCAACTAGATCAAAGTTGCGGAGGCAACTGTTATGTCTCTAGTCACACAGTTCATATTCTGATGATGAAAATAGTTCACCACCCACTGAATGTCATATCTGTTTGATATCGACACCTCACTGTGGTTATTTACAAGATTTCATTTTCTCGGTTGCAGCTCACGAAGTTATTTAAACGATTTCGCTAAGAAAGAAAGAAAGGGCGCATATAGTTTTGAAAGTCTCTCTAGAAAGTACACCGCCAATGTACTGAAACCAGGTTAACTCAAGCAGTAGAAGCCATTGCTTCGGACAAGGATTGTGTAAACAACACCTTTTTCCTTTACAATATTTGGCCATTTTTAGCTATATGCAACACCACAGCATCAAATGCACAAGACAGTGAGCAGAAGATGGGTGCTACAGATCGTCGTCGAAATAAAAAGAAACATTACAGTTGAAATTCTAAAATAGAACTGATATGGCGTGCGAAGAGTGTATTACATTGACTTGAATTGTTATGAAAGTAAAATAAGGTTTCTAGGTATGGGAATGGGCTGGGCCATCTAAAGGCATCGCGAACCACGAAGAAGAGACTTTCGGGTGCTGAATGAATCCTTTTAAATAAACATGTTCTTGACGGTGTTACCGCGCGGTGTAGCCGCACGGTCTCAAGCGTCTTGCCACGGTCCGGGCGGCTGCCCCGCCGGAGGTTCGAGTCCTCCCTCGGGCGTGGGTGTGTGTGTTGTCCTTAGCGTAAGTTAGTTTAAGTTAGATTAAGTAGTGTGTAGTTTTAGGGACCGATGACCTCAGCAGTTTGGTCCCTTAAGACTTCACACACATTTGAATATTTTGACGGTGTTAACTATTTAATAAAATATTTGATATACGCCGAAATCTTGTTCAATTTTCGGTAGTGTTACGCTACTACAAACCAGTATCCGTAACTAGGGACCAGTCGAGGCAGAAGTCTGACAACGCATTCCACTGCCAAAAAGTGGAAAGGTGCTGAACGTTGGATGACGGAAGTCTGGGCCCAGCACTCAAGCACGCCGGTTCCCACACGTTTAGTCTTGCCGCTGCTGTCGAGGCTGTAAATATGTGAATGCAACACTGTACAGAGACCAGGCCGCCACAGTGGTGACCTGGATTAAAACATACCTGGCGCTGTGCTTCTTCTGTGGTCTGCGAAATCTAAGGCCATAATTAGGCCTATCACCCACTACGGCTATGCTGTACCGTTCGTCGACCGCAGCTTGTCCTTAGAAGTACTCCACGCCAGTCGTCGATCCGTTGTGGGTCATCCAGTCTCGACTACTAGTAGACGCTCCCTCCACTAGCCACTGGTTTATTGACTGCTCTTAGTCCTGATGCTGCCGAGGGCTAAACTGGTGTCTTCCAGATGGGACCTACACCTGACTGACTTTAACCCACTCCAGCACGCCACCTGATGTCCACAGTTCCCAGTCCACGCCTGAGGGCGCGCCATTCCTGACCTAGTACGGCTGGCTGTTAGCATTCGACGGTTCCGAGCGTTTTCTGCCGGCGAGCTGCTGGCGCTGCTTTACCTGCGAGATCACTGATACAAACGCCTGAGACTGCTGGCGTCTGTTCACAGCCAGCACACCACCAGTGTTGTGCTGATGTGGGCTTGGCAGCCTGAAGGAATTATAGTCCACCAAGATGACGCCTTTGGGTGCAATGAAAATTTCACTCTGCAGTAGAGTACATGCTAATATGAAACTTCCTGCCAGATTAAAATTGTCTGCAAACCGAGACTCAACCTCGGGACCTTTGCCTTTCGCGAGCAAGTGCTCTACCGACAGAGCTACCCAAGCACGGTTCACGACCCGTACTCACAGCTTTACTTCCGCCAACGCTTCTTCTCCTGCCTTCCAAATTTCACACATGTTCTCCTGCGAAAGAAAGGATGTAAAGCTGTGGGGACCGGCTCTGAGTTTAGCTTCGGTCAGTCAGTTGAGCACTTGCCCACGAAAGGCAAGGGTCCCAAGTTCACAGCTCAGTCTGGAATACAATTTTAATCTGCCAAGAAGTTTCAAAACTACTGTTATTCTGTTATTCTGCTCTTTCCATATCAAGTTTTTATTCGCGATTATGTCACAACTGCGGAACTCTGTTGTCAGTCTCACCGTCTGCATGAATCGACAATGGCCGAGAAGCTTTTTCTGTTTGCTCACTGCTCTGTCTACCATCCTGCAACATCATAGCGACCTACTACGAGGCATATAACACTGGGACCATCCTGAGCCAGCACCGTCTGGCGTCATAAGTGACGACTGACGTCGAGCAACATAATGGTCTGCCATATGGCATCATCAGTGCGGCGGAGTGAGTGAATAAGAGCTATCTCATCAGGTTGTGAATCCTTCACGTATCGCACAATATAAGGCAGATTGGACTGGCGAAATCATTTGAAACTGAAGTTTGTGAAAGTTAGTGAGGGTGAGAATGAGTTCAGGGGACATACGAAGGAAGGTAAAGCTGGAGTCTGTCCAGTTAGAGGTACTCAGTGTAGTTTATTTGGTCATAGTGTGTACTGTATGGAGTCATTTGCAATGACATGCTTCACATGTAGAAGATACAGACATTATGCCAGGCAACGCAATGGCTGTGTGTGGTTAATGATTAGGGAGATAGGTTAAGTTGTTAGGGTTAAGTCGTTCTGTTGATCGTATTTTGTTTTTCCTATTGTTTGTTGTTGAATGTCGTATGAAGGATTTATAACGTCTGAGTCAAAGGCACAGGTGGTTACACCCAGGAAGTGGTCCAGTCTTTAATAGACCAGGTAATTAAACTGTGAGTAGATAATACAGACTTGCATAAGCAGTTACACTACTGGCCATGACAGGCATCTTATCCGCATGGCTTTAACGGATCGCACAGCCACGTCTCGATCCCTGAGTCAACAGATAGGGACGTTTGCAAGACAACAACCATCTGCACGAACAGTTCGACGACGTTTGCAGCAGCATGGACTATCAGCTCGGAGACCATGGCTGCGGTTACCCTTGACGCTTCAACACAGACAGGAGCGCGACGAACCTGGGTGAACGAATGGCAGAACGTCATTTTTTCGGATGAATCCAGATTCTGTTTACAGCATCATGATGGTCGCATCCCTGTTTGGTAACATCGCGGTGAACGCACTTTGGAAGCGTGTATTCGTCATCGCCATATTTGGCGTATCACCCGGCGTGATGGTATGGGGTACCATTGGTTACACGTCTCGGTCACCTCTTGTTCACACTGACGGCATTTTGAACAGTGGACGTTACATTTCAGATGTGTTACGACCCGTGGCTCTACCCTTCATTCGATCCCTGCGAAACCCTACATTTCAGCAGGATAATGCAGTACTGCATGTTGCAGGTCCTGTACGGGCCTTTCTGGATACAAAAAATGTTCGACTGCTGCCCTGGCCAGCACATTCTCCAGATCTCTCACCAACTGAAAACGCCTGGTCAATGGTGGCCAAGCAACTGGCTCGTCACAATACGCCAGCCACTACTCTTGATGAACTGTGGTATTGTGTTGAAGCTGCATGGGCAGCTGTACCTGTACACGCCATCCAAGCTCTGTTTGACTCAATGCTCAGGCATATCAAGGCCGTTACTACGGCCAGAGGTGGTTGTTCTGGGTACTGATTTCTCAGGATCTATTCACCCAAATTGCGTGGAAATGTAATCACATGTCAGTTCTAGTATAATATATTTGTCCAATGAATACCCGTTTATCATCTGCATTTCTTCTTGGTGTAGCAAATTTAATGGCCACTAGTGTAGATGCTGTGCACAAGACAGAGCTTCATCCAGTTTGTCTGTTGCTACCCTAAATGCAACTACTTTTTTAGTCAAGACAGGAGAGGATATATTGAGGTTTGTGTATAACC
Organism: Schistocerca piceifrons; assembly: GCF_021461385.2. Classification (NCBI taxonomy): domain Eukaryota; kingdom Metazoa; phylum Arthropoda; class Insecta; order Orthoptera; family Acrididae; genus Schistocerca; species Schistocerca piceifrons. The sequence goes on along the minus strand of NC_060149.1, from coordinate 735,670,610 downwards.
TTTCGACAGCGAAAGTCTGGGGCATTTAGAAAGCTGAAAAGTTGTTACAAATGGCCATGTTAAGTTTGATTGGGGATCGACAAATTATGTAAAGTAACAAGAGGACTTGAAATATGGTTCACATGGTTCAAATGGCTCTGAGCACTATGCGACTTAACTTCTGAGGTCATCAGTCGCCTAGAACTTAGAACTAATTAAACCTAACTAACCTAAGGACGTCACACACATCCATGCCCGAGGCAGGATTCGAACCTGCGATCGTAGCGGTCACGCGGTTCCAGACTGAAGCGCCTTTAACCGCACGGCCACACCGGCCGGCTCCTGAAATATGCTCAAACGTTTGATTACCTCAGAAGAGGTCTAGTAAGGCGATATAGGGGACAAAATAGCTATAGATGTGGATAGTTAAATAGGCATCACAGACGTAGAATGAATGAGTTGAAGCTTTCGTGGTTAGGATGTGGAAATTTGTTAGTTCCTACGGCCGGCCGTTGTGGCCGAGCGGTTCTAGGCGCTACAGTCTGGAACCGCGCGATCGCTACGGTCGCAGGTTCGAATCCTGCCTCGGGCATGGATGTGTGTGATGTCCTTAGGTTTAAGTAGTTCTAAGTTCTATGGGACTGATGACCTCAGAAGTTAAGTCCCATAGTCGTCAGAGCCATTTTTTTGTTAGTTCCTACATCCTAGTTCATGTATTCTGGATGAAGATGATGTTGAGAGAACCTAGGAACGTGGAAGCCTTCAGTGTAACTCCATTTCATGAGAATATAAAGTATTAATAAGGGAAATAGTAGCAGTGGAGAAGTTACGGTTAGAATATGAGTGCATCTTTACACTTACCAGCAACCTCCACAGTGGCACAACACAGGATCACAACTGCTACTTAATCACCAGAGCACCATAAGCCATATTGAGCGCACCATCACGCTCAGCTGATGGTGGAGGATTTCATTGATCAACTATTACTTCATGATATAATTGAGGGGAGTACTTGTCCATGGAGTGCAACTGTGGTAATAGTGCTAAGAAAGGTTTAAACAAAATGAAGTATTGATTTTGCTGTGACTACAAATTTGTCAACAGTTTCATGATAATGGATGTGTATCCAGCACCGAATATAACAGACACCTTGACAAATTTAGACAGTGTAGGTATTTCTCCACTATTACGTAGCTGTCATCAACTGGAAGTAGTATCAGGACCGAACAAAAACTGCATTTGTGGTTCCTTGGGGTCAAAACCAGTATCAGTGGCTGTTGTTTAGGTTGAAAAATATATCAGCCTTGTTGCAATAGTTATTGGATGAAGTTTTGAGGGGATTGATGTCACAATTGATGTTTGTGTATCTAAACAATATTATTGTGTTAGCAAGGGATGTGTGAGAGCATACAGATCGATTGAGAGAGCGTTTTCAGAAATTTTGCTCAGTATACCTAACTCTTAGCATAGATAAGCGTCGTTTTCTACTACGAGAAGTGAATTACTTGGGACATGTAATTAGATAAAATGGAGTCAGAACGGATTCAAGACTGGTGATCACTATAGAAAGTTTACAAAAACTGCAAGGAATCGCAGTGGTTTTTAGGGATAACAAATTACTATCGGAAATATGTCCCTGGATTTGTTGGAAGAGCACAACCTCTCATTCACGTATTAAAGAAAGTAGTGAAGTTTTACTGGACACTGGAGTGCAAAAATTCATTTGAAAAGTTGAAGGAATTGCTGACAACAAGTCCAGTACTGGTCTTTCCAGATTTTGAAAAAGAATTAATATTATTGTGAGACACTAGCAGTCATTCAGTAGGTTTTGTTTTAAGTCAAGAGACAGGTTTTAACACCTGATGACGTGCATGTCATGGCAACTGAACAAAGCAGAGAGAAATTATTCTACTGCAGAAAAGGACATGCAAAGCCCTTACATATGGTGTGAAATACTTCTGCTGCTAGTTGTATAGAAACAACATTAATGTCATAACGGATCACACAGCACTGAAGCGACAATTACGATTAAAGGAACTGTTCGGTAAAGTTTCACTTTTGGTGCTGAAATCCAGTGAGTATGATTTCACAGTAGTTCACAAACCTGGTAAGAAACGTGGTACTGTGGATGGCCTCAGCAGGAAGATTGGTTTGATACAGGCAGTAGGTTCTAGTACTGTAGAGTGGCAAAAAGTGCAAGCAGCTTTTACGGCTTGCAAACTATTTGTAATGCAACCACAAATGTGTCATACACAATCGTGTATTATGTAAGACGACAAAACTTGGGCTGTGCATTGTGGTTTCTGTCACACAGCAAGATAAACTGTTGAAACAAGTACGTTCTCATATGTTACCTTGTCATGGAGCGCACAGAACCAGGCAACGAAGAGTAGTCAAACAATGCTGGTCGTGTACACGTGGACAAGATGTATAGCTGTGTGTTGAAAACAGTGTGACATGTGCACAGCAGGCAGAAAAAGCCATCAACTTGTTCCACTGCAGGTGTTACGGGAAGCCAGTAAAAATACCGAACTGATGAGAATGGACATTTTTGGCGCCGGCTGTGGCCGCTGAGCAGTTCTAGGCGCTTCAGTCTGGAACCGCGCGACCGCTACGATCGCAGGTTCGAATCCTGCCTCGGGCATGGATGTGTGCGATGTCCTTAGGTTAGTTTGGTTTAAGTAGTTCTAATTTCTAGGGGACTGATGACGTCAGATGTTTACGTCCCGTAGTGCTCAGACCCATTTGAACCATTTTGACATTTTTGACCTTTTAGCCAGACATCAGAAGAAAGCCGATATGTTCTGACCATTGCAGAACATTTCTGGCAGTGTGTAGGGATGTTTGCCATCCTTCATCAGCAAGCCGACATTCAATGCGCAATAATGGGTTACCGAAATAATCATCATGGACCAGAGCATTAACTTTGTCGGAAGTGATGAAGTAATTGTGATATTTGTTGCATATTCGCAAACTGAGAACAAAGGCAAGAACTAAGCGTTTACATTGACTAGTAAGGAAAATGCTATGCAGCTATCTAAACAGCTATGAATAAGGTTGGGATACTCTCAATTCTGATAAATCTGATAAATGTAAATCTGATAAATGTAAATCTCACGAAATGAGACGCCAGTCGCCACATGAGGGGGTGTACGTCGAAAACTGCAGTCACCATTTGAGGTAACCATACCTAAAGCCGTCGGCAGACGGACCATGAATCCGAACGTTGAACGTTGAGCGTGTCGAGTTTCTGACGTCATAGCGTGGAATAGCATGTTCTGGGGTCTTTCCGAACGTGCAGAGCAATATCTGGCATGTCAGATATTCTGAGCGTGCGTCTGAGCGTTGACCAATGAGATGGCACGACGCCACCTACGTCACACGCACGCTGTCTCCCTTCAGTACAGAGTTGTGAGGCGCCATATTGGCATTCAATTCAAGTCTATATGTATACATGCCGTTTTTGAGCACCAGCAAATTGAGAATAATTGGAAAACCCGTTGTTAACTGTGTGAATCGCTCCAATACAATAATGAGAAACATCATATTCGTGGCAAAAGAATTATTGTAACTTGCGCATTATGAGAGTAGGCTATTTGAAGACAGCGACACACTATAGATCCACCCAAAACGCATTGTTCTTGGCACAATTTGTTATGATTGTATTGCAATTAGTAACATATCTACGATTAAGGTTTTCAGCACGGGTTAATATACTATGATTAGATACAACGGATGCGTTACTGGTTCGGTGTAATGCGATGCGTCACTGACCTGTGTTGAGTTGTTTGTTGGGACGGTGGTTCGCGTCTTGACACTACCAAAATTTTTTTTCCTATCATTCCCGTTTTTATTAGGTTTAATATAAGTACATACTATAATATTTGAGGTTATGTATATATAAGTTCATCTTTTCTTTGAGGGGTGACTTTGTTCGATTGACTTAATCAACTGGACAGCTTGCGATAGTTGTATAAAGCTATTTTGCTTCTTTTACGCTTCGCAATTTACATGTTGCAAAGATTCTGCTACTGGAAAGGAACAGTGCTCAAGGAAGAGTGATCTTGGGGTTTTACTAAAATGTACGAATGATGAAGTAATGTTTATCTTATGCGGAGAAGTATTCCAAATTTGTACCGCACTATTTGTAATGGCACTTTTATAAGCCTGTGTCCTTATTGATTGGACGTAGTACTTTCCTTTCCATGGACGATGGAGGAAATGTGCGTTTTAATAGAGCTAACGTGGGAATTTTACGTGCGCCCGTTGAGTAAACAGTGTGATTTACGAACGAGAAACATCCCGCAACTGCCGCTGGAGTGCGTTGCGATCGCGTATACCACGTTGGGGCCCACGTACCGTATGCACAAGTCGCATCGCTCCTGAGCGTTCAGCAGCACGTTGAATTTGGCACGCTCGACGTTAACGTTCGACAGACAGCACGGTCCGTGTGCCGACGGCTTAAGGTAGGGAGAAATGGAGAGCCTGTGCGAAATTTCTCGAAAATGTTCAGAAGAAGGGTGGAAACAAATGCAAGATGCCAATATAAACGCCCTTGATCCTGCTATTGAGATGACCTCACCAGAGAACATCTAACGGTTGATTCTGTAAATTCATCCTTAACCTCAGGTAGATAGTGAGACAACAGCTGATGAGAAGTAATGATAACACCATCAGCCATACATCTGTATTTATTTATTGAAATGCGACCAGTTCTGGATGTCCACTCCACTGTCATCAGACAACTACATTGACAAATAGTGGTCCTATAACCATTTACGCACAATGTCGTGATAGAGAAGAAAAATGGGCATTTGGTGATTAGTGCAACCTATCAACCGATTGGGTTGTACTGGTCAAATCATGCATGGACAAATCTGTGGAGGCCGATCTTTAATACCATTTACGGCATTATGAATCGCTGATTATAAGACCACATTCTGCCAGTACAGGGGTGGAGTGGATCACAGAAACCGGACATATTTAAACAAATAGATGCAGACACATAACTGGCAGTGTTACCATAACTTATTATATACCAAAATGCAGTTGACGACACACACAACAGTCGTGTGTGTCAGATATGTGTATACATCATTTTAGGGGTGCACCCGATTCATCGCAACCAATTTCAGCTGCACTTCCAATGAGGGTGTGTGTGTGTGGGGGGGGGGGGAGGGGGGGAGGGGGATGGGAAGGGAGGAAGGAAACACTAGCCGCACCTGTAGAGGCTACACACACATTATAATATGCGATTAGATTGAAAAAGTAGAAGGATATTAAGATTTTTATGTTTTTTGAGTGTATTTATTGTGTCATTTGTATTGTACAAATGGAAAAGGAAGTTATTACAGTATTTGGAGATAATAGTTACAGATGATAATGTGTAGAGAAAATAACCATTAACTGTTTTGGGGTGGTCGTATATATAGTGAACTCAGATTAATTCGTCATGTTTTTATGGTAATTCAGGGGTTCGTGGAGTTTAAAGGGGAAAGTCAAATGACGGAAACAGAATTTTGTTTATTTTGGTGGGTGACGTAGTTTTGTGTGTTATTTATAGATAATAAACTTAGATCAAGATGAGAGACGTGATAGATTGCCTTTTTTATGAGGCGTTTTGTTTACTTATAATTTCGTGTATATGAATTTTGCTTAAGATTTTAATTTGAGGATCTTTTACTGTATTTCAAATGTTCATTTATTGTGAATGATTGTAGGAGTTTGATTTTCCGTGGGTGATTATTTCTCTAATCCATGTTTGGAATGCTCAGAGGATTGCTTTTTAGACACTCTGGTGTTCTGAGTGATGGTATATTATCCTATAGTGCAGTGATGGGAACATAGCTGATTGATGGTTTAATGCCTCTAAGCAGCTTTTGTGATGTTCAGCACTTGAGAATTTCTAAGTGATGGCTGGAGAAGCCAGTGATAATGTATGTAGGAGAGTGTGAATTGTAGCAATCGTGGCTAATAAATGGAATGGTGTGTACGTTATTTGGGGTCAGTTGTGTTTTCTTTTGTGTGTATTTAGCTTGCAATATTGTTAATTTGTCTTTTTAGCGTTATTGAATTGAGGGACTGATTTTTTTCTGGCAGTATACCTGAGAAAATGTTTGTTATGTTGCAAATAATTATGTGTAGTGTTAGGACGGGCATATCGTGACCGACTCTGGTTCGGTGGAAGTAATGCATAGTGTAAAGTTTTATATAATGCCGTTCCAGGTGATCCAGACTGCACAGAGGGGGGTGAAGTAGAATTACTGCTTGGAAGAACACTAGTGGAAACATGCTAATGGTACATCCTTGCACCACAACCCTATTTCCAGAAAGCGGGTTCACACTGGATACGTTCATGCTGCAATCTGTTACGAGCAGGGGCGACCTAAGGGTACAGAACGGTTGGAGTTCCGAGACAGCGGCGTATTAATACGTAGTATGGCTGGCAATGTTTCGGAGCCAACTTTTAGTCTCCTAGAAACCGTAACAGAGGCTCAGATTCTAAACATACCATATCCACTACTGTACTAGCCTGACAGACTTTAGGTATACTGCCTACCCAAAACCTGGCTTATTGAGCAGTACCTTGGAGCTGAACCTCCTTAACTGTTTGGAAAAGATGATACCAGCACAGTAGGGGCGCATTAGTGAGGTGCAAATGCTTTAGCATGTGCAGCAATATCGAGAAAATAACTCCGCAGAGAAGTGGCAATAGGGTTTCAGTTGAAAGTATCGTCTTGATTTTGGGTATCATCCGTGCAGCCTACGTCTATTTATGGTGGAAAACTTACCATCCTGCCGAACTCCCATGTACACCATATGTTGGCCGAGTGGGTCACCCTCAGCAAATAAACAGCCATTAAGTGTACCAGTCAACGAACATTGGAAACTGGGCTATGTTACCACAAGAACAACTAAAACGAAAAGTTTACATAAATGTAAAAAAAGCGTGATATATTGTCAAGGGATTTTCAGAAGTAACGCCAGCCTGCAGTTCGGTGTATCAGATGATCTAAAGAGGGGAGGAATGTCATGCCACTACCTTCCCTAACTAGCGTCCATATCTTGCGACTAGGCGGGTCAGAAATCGGCCGCCACATTCCGCTGCCAAAAGCAGGGAAAGTGCTGATCTGACATGATGGAAGTCTGTGATTGGGCACTGAAGCGAGTCGGTTACCACAGGTTATCACCCTGCCACTGCTGTTGGGGTTGGACCATTTTCAACGCGGCATGGTATGAAGCCCAGGCTACTGCTGTGGTTACTTGGGGAACACCATGCAATGTCTGGCACTACATTACTTCCATGGACCGCTCCTGGTAGCTGAGTGGTCAGCGGGAGAGAATGTCACACCTAACGGCCCGGGTTCGATTCCCGGCTGAATCGAAGATTTTCTCCGCTCAGGGACTAGGTGTTGTGATGTCCCTGTCATCATCATTTCATCCCCATCGACACGCAAGTCGCCGAAGTGGTGCCAACTTGAAAGACTTGCACCAGGCGAACGTTCTACCCGACGGGAAGCCCTAGCCACACGGCATTTCCATTTCCATTACTTTCATGGTCTATGTAACTAAAGATAATGACCTGTCATAACAGGGCCACGTCGAGCAGCCACAAATACAGTGGCGGATACGCGCCTCTCATTGCAGAGCCGACCACATTACCACCGGCGCCGCCCGCGCCAGTCAGCCCGCACGCCATTCGTTCGTTTCTTTCGTCAGTTGACTCGACTCAACCGAGTTATCGAGTAGTTGTACTTTCCTACGTAGCACGCTCGTCCGCGTCATCGTATTTTATACGTTTCTGTCTGACACATAGATAACTAACACATACCTACGAGAAAAGTCGTGGCCATTCTAATGATCTCGATACGTTATTCTGTCTGGCATTTGTTCTAGAAAAGTCGCTAATATTCTACTGTTTTCTTGTTCAGAGAACCTTCAACACGTAGCGTTATAAAAACAGACTATTCTCCGAATACTAAGCTAGTTTACATTCAGAAGCAGAAATACTGAGGCTGAAGAATGAGTAAGTAAAACGTCCTAGCTGTAGCAAGTCCAAGTGTGACGATTAGCCAAGAGTGAGAGTGATCAGTTGATTTTGAAAAGTATTAATAATAGTAATTCATAGTAGTTTCTCAGTAAAAATATTGTTACGAGACTCGTAACAATATTTTTACTAATAACGTAACAATAGTTTCCCATACCTAACTGTTGCTACAGTAGAAAAAAGTTTTCCTACATTGCGGCGTACAAAGACATGGTTGAGGTCGGCAGTGAAGGAGGATCGACTTAATGGCTTAGCTCTGTTGAACACTCACCCTGACATTGACTGTCCTATTGGCGATGTAATTAATCAATTTACCAGGAAGAATAGGTGCATATAATTCATAATTTAGGGAAGAGAACCACAATTGTAACTTTTTTATACCATAAGATGCCAATGTCTTGTATATGTAATCAGTTTAAATAAAACTGTTAAACTTTGCATGTGACATGATTATTTTTTACTACAGTAAAAGTAGCTCAAGATATCTTTAGTGCCCCCACCTTGCAGTTTTTCTGCATCCGCCAGAGCATAAATACTGCCTGCTCCGGCTATGCAGTAACTGTCATCGACCACAGCCAGCACTGAGAAGTAATCCACGCCAGTCACCGAAATGATGTGGGTCATGCAGCCTCAGCTATAAGGGGCCATCAAAAAGTTCCCGATTTAGGGCGTAGCAGCAGCATATATGCAACGAAGCACGACTCTGATGCAGGTGTATGAGCACCGACGTGTAGGCAACGGATTAGTGTGACATTCTTGTCTTTCAAGTGGGTGTGCGATAAATGTGAATTATGGCGACGCTTTTACCACACACGCCTAAACAGGATCAACGTGCTGTTATTCTTTCCTTGACTGCCAAAGGACAAACATCAGTAGACATCCACTGGAGATAGAATAATGTGCATGGGGCAGCATGTAAGTCGAAAACCACCATTGTGGAATAGTGCACCAGCTTCCGTGGAGGTCGCGGTCCGACACAAGACACCAGCAGGTCTCAGACGCCAGCCTCATCCATTATGGACAGTTGGGAGATACTCAAGCACAGGCCCTGACACCAGCCCCATCCATTACGGACTATATAAAGACACTCCAGCGCATGCACTGTAGTCCTGACCTCTCCCCATGTGATTGCAGAACCCTCGATCCCTAAAAACGCCCTATAAGGTTAGACGATTCCTGTCGGACGATGACATGCAGCAGGCAGTTACGGACTTCAGGAGACAGTTTATACCAAACGGTTATCTTCAAACAGGTGACTCGGTAGGATGATTGCCTCAATGATCTCGGCGATTTTGCCTAATTGGCATAGCGATTTTGGACTGTACGGCCTTCAAACGGAAAGTTTCTGATCGCCCCGTATACTACTGGACGCTGTCTCTGTTAAACACAGGGTAATGGGCTGCACGTAGTTCTGATGCTGTCGGGAGCTGGACTGTTGTCTTCAGCCTGCGGGCTTATGACTGGCTGACTTCAACCTATTTCCTTGGTGCGCGGATCGTACCTGAAGGCGACTCGTTCGTGATCTACTGCCGACAGCTGGCGTTCGGCGTTTCCGCACCTTCGTTGAGGAGCCGCTGGTTCTGCTTCGGCAGCTCGCGTCCGTGCACAGCCAGCATGCAACAGGTGTTGCCTTTACGCAGGCGTGGCTGCCTGTAGGCATCGCACACTATCCTGACGTTGCCTTCGAGTGCTGTATGTGTTCTGCTAAGTAAACCTGTTACAATTTTCACTGCCAGTGTGATTCCACGACAGCTGAGAAGGTGGTTCTCTGTGCTCATTGCTGTGTCTACAATTCTGTAACGTCTTCGTGACCTGCTACGAGGTATGTAACATTCGGACCATTCTGACCCTGCTACAATAGTAAAATGCATATACACTCCTGGAAATTGAAAAAAGAACACATTGACACCAGTGTGTCAGACCCACCATACTTGCTCCGGACACTGCGAGAGGGCTGTACAAGCAATGATCACACGCACGGCACAGCGGACACACCAGGAACCGCGGTGTTGGCCGTCGAATGGCGCTAGCTGCGCAGCATTTGTGCACCGCCGCCGTCAGTGTCAGCCAGTTTGCCGTGGCATACGGAGCTCCATCGCAGTCTTTAACACTGGTAGCATGCCGCGACAGCGTGGACGTGAACCGTATGTGCAGTTGACGGACTTTGAGCGAGGGCGTATAGTGGGCATGCGGGAGGCCGGGTGGACGTACCGCCGAATTGCTCAACACGTGGGGCGTGAGGTCTCCACAGTACATCGATGTTGTCGCCAGTGGTCGGCGGAAGGTGCACGTGCCCGTCGACCTGGGACCGGACCGCAGCGACGCACGGATGCACGCCAAGACCGCAGGATCCTACGCAGTGCCGTAGGGGACCGCACCGCCACTTCCCAGCAAATTAGGGACACTGTTGCTCCTGGGGTATCGGCGAGGACCATTCGCAACCGTCTCCATGAAGCTGGGCTACGGTCCCGCACACCGTTAGGCCGTCTTCCGCTCACGCCCCAACATCGTACAGCCCGCCTCCAGTGGTGTCGCGAAAGGCGTGAATGGAGGGACGAATGGAGACGTGTCGTCTTCAGCGATGAGAGTCGCTTCTGCCTTGGTGCCAATGATGGTCGTATGCGTGTTTGGCGCCGTGCAGGTGAGCGCCACAATCAGGACTGCATACGACCGAGGCACACAGGGCCAACACCCGGCATCATGGTGTGGGGAGCGATCTCCTACACTGGCCGTACACCACTGGTGATCGTCGAGGGGACACTGAATAGTGCGCGGTACATCCAAACCGTCATCTAACCCATCGTTCTACCATTCCTAGACCGGCAAGGGAACTTGCTGTTCCAACAGGACAATGCACGTCCGCATGTATCCCGTGCCACCCAACGTGCTCTAGAAGGTGTAAGTCAACTACCCTGGCCAGCAAGATCTCCGGATCTGTCCCCCATTGAGCATGTTTGGGACTGGATGAAGCGTCATGCGGTCTGCACGTCCAGCACGAACGCTGGTCCAACTGAGGCGCCAGGTGGAAATGGCATGGCAAGCCGTTCCACAGGACTACATCCAGCATCTCTACGATCGTCTCCATGGGAGAATAGCAGCCTGCATTGCTGTGAAAGGTGTATATACACTGTACTAGTGCCGACATTGTGCATGCTCTGTTGCCTGTGTCTATGTGCCTGTGGTTCTGTCAGTGTGATCACGTGATGTATCTGACCCCAGGAATGTGTCAATAAAGTTTCCCCTTCCTGGGACAATGAATTCACGGTGTTCTTATTTCAATTTCCAGGAGTGTATATACATAATCGAAACTGCCATTACTACATACTGGACAAAACTGTGCCCATCAATTGTCTTATCCATTGAATGTGACTATAAGCACAAAATCCTTTATTATGTAGTATGACAGCAGACTACATGTTGCCACGCACTGTGCCATGTACTGAGTAAATTCCGTTGTAGTTTTTAGAAGATGAGCATAAGTCCCAAAAGTGAAAATTCAGGAAATGAGCACAAGGTACAACTAGCAGTCTACAACTCACAATTTGTCGGCTAAGCTCCCATTATAACAAAAAAACTTTCGTACTAAAACTGAAGTAATGGCGACCTTAAGTAACGTTCCCGTGTGATCAAAGATATCACCGCTCAAGTAACGTCAGAGCAAATGTCTTACCTCCACTGTCTTGAGAATGATACAAATTATGAAGAAGAGAAGATAAAATAATAAGCCTCAGACCTTTCAGTGGATATGAAGCGCGATTGCAAGAACTCTCACTGCGATGATAATAAAACACAGTGTACAACAAAATTAAAGGATCACTTTCTCGAACCCCCGTAATTATTCCCCATATCGACGCGTAAGTTTGAAAATTGGCTCAGTGGTGTCTACAACCTTCCTCTGTAATAGTGCAAAAGCATGGCACCCTGTGACGTAAGTCCCGGGTTCAGCGACTTTGTTGACACATGCCACAGCTCAGAATTTCATGCGATATGTAACGTGGGTTAATGATGTCACATTGGCACCAAATATCGCTACAGTTATATCCAACGCCATTCACATGGTGGGAACCCACATTTCACCCCCCGCCTCTGCAGTGGAGAACAGAAAGGCCTCGCTCAGCACTGAACTCTTGTGGTTTTCTTATGGGTCAATGAAATCACTCCAGCCTTTGGGGCGTTGATTCCCACACATTTCGCCGTCAAAGAGACAATTTCCAATGTGATTATAATAATGACGACGTGTCTGACTACCTTTGACATTCCTGATACATATAGGGCGATTAAACCGTTGTCTAAGGATGTCGTGTGCTAGCAACTTCCCTAAACATGGTCTCACCCCTGTGGAGTACAGTGCGATCGCCATTTTTGCTCTTGTGCAGGGTGGAACCAATAGGGCCCCTTCGAAAACATTCGACGAAATCTGAACGCCATCCGAGCCAGCAAAGCGTGCTTGTGTTTTTTCAGCCCTCCAGTTGCGCTCCCACCTGTAGCGTGATCACTGAGGGCTGTGACATTGACACATGCGTGAATAAAACGAGAAATAATGCTTGTAAGACTCCCGTCCCACCAGTTCGACACCACCCTCGGTGCCAGCCACCCACCTTTGTTGAGCACTTTAAGAATGTATCTGAACACCTGAGCAGAAGGAAGCTGTGACCAAGTCCTTGGCGCTTACAGACAGGCAACCACTTCGATACCCTTCCATTCCGAATGACCTACTAGGAGGCGCAATAACAGCAACGCAGCCTGTCAGCAAGTACCTAGGACTCTAATCACGTTTTCTACCTGTACAGGTACATGTTTAAGGTGTTCAGCAAAGGTGGATGAGTGGTACTGTGTTGCCGAACTGAGGTTGGAAGCAGTTCTTTTTTTTTTTTTTTTTTAAAAAAACTATTTGTCCTCTTATTCACGCAGATGTCAATGTCGCACCCTTTTGTGATGACGCGACCGGAGGGCACGAATTAGAAGGGCTGAGAAAGTATAAGCACACTTCTCTGCTTCAAATCGAGATTCTAATGGTTTTAAACGATGCCTGTTCGTTCCATCCTGTCCATATGAGTAAAAATTGCGGGTGCACTGCATTCCAAAGAGATGCGATCAGGTTCAGTGAATTTGTTGGCCACGACGTTCTTAGACAACGGCTGAATCGTCTGAGTGATCTCAAAGACTCTCGAGCAGTTCGTCCTGCTGCTCAACACACTGCGAACTGTCATTTTCGACCGCGAAATGAATCAACGCCACAAGGGAAAGGGTGACTTTACTGATGTCCTTTATACCACCCCCTAAGGTGATAACGCGTTGACTTTGAGAAGCGGCGTGACTGAAATGTTCTCTTTGGCCAGCCACAAAAAAACCGCATGATTTCAGTGCTGGTCGTCGCGATTATGACCTCCATCGCAGAAGCGTCGAAACAGGAGGTGAAATGTGGGTGAGAGTGGGTGTGACAATCTTCCCACCATGTGCACGTCCACAAGGTGTGGGGCATAACTATGGTGAAATTTGGTGCCGATGTGATACCATTAACCCACCTTTCACCTCACATGAAGTTCTGAACTGTGGAATTATTTCAAATGTGTCAACACTTTGCTGTTTGAAGCATCGCCGAGCCCGAGGGTAAAGTCGCAGAGCGCCATGCATTTGCTCCATTATAGAAGAAGGTTGCTGGTACCTTAGATGCAGATTTCATACTTCAGCGTCACAATGGGAGACAATTACGGGGTTTTTCTAAAAAGTGGTCCCTTACTTGTGCTGAGTAGTGTAGACACAATGAAATTTTATAACACAATCATACTATGCGCAGTATTATGAATCACTGAGTTACACTCCGAGGAATGACGTTATTTAAGAAATACTTGCAGATGATAGGTATATGTTATTTCTGGCTGCTGACACTAAAAATAAAGAAATGTAATATAAAACTTGTAAGTAGATAAATAGGTGCTATATTGGTTGACTACAGTATTTCTCCGACTACAATGCAACATAGTCTTCATTAGACAGAAAAGGTGGATACACTGTACCCACTAGATAGTTCACAATTCCAGTCCATGTCGCATTGACGTAACTTGTAGGAAACTAATTTAAATTCAATAAACAGCTAGGTCACGAAAATATAGAGTAAACCGTTAGAGACTTAATCGCCACGTGACTGGAAGTATCTTGCAGCAGCCTGCGTTTTATCTCGGGCTTGATGTTAGCGGCCAAACCTATGTGACGGCCCACTGGGGCTCCTGTGTAGGACACGAAGTGTCTGCCAGGCATTCCTATTTGCATTGATCTGGTTCCTTCAGTGGTGGTGGTAGTTGAAGGTGGAAGCTGTTAAGCGTATGTACCAGTATGACAACGTTGGCGTCCACTGTGGACATTTCTCCTCCCTGGGTAGCTCGGATGACTTCTGATATTCATCCTGGAACACACTCAACGGTGCAAGCCCAAACCTCTGTGCTGGCAAGGGTGCGTTGTGGGTCTGGGGAGGTTCCAGAGAGTCCAGCGTCGGTGACCATAGAACATTTACACCAGAGTGTGCCATTATATCGGTGTGGTCCTGTAGGTGGGCAGGAACTGGCTTAGGGAACTTGGTCTGGGGTGCAGCTGACAGCGTCTTCCAGATTCGCACCATAAAGATACAGATGAACCACTAGCTTCACAACTGGAAGTAAGGTGGATCGACGCCATTGTCAGGTGCCCTATGCCGTTCTGAGAGCAATAATCCTAAAACCTACTGAGTGAAAACTGAGAACTGTTGTCCGATACAATTGTTTCTGGGGCCTCATCAATAGCGATAATTTACTTTAAAGTGCTTATTGTCTGCCTTGCTATTCGATCTATGTATTCTGACAACTTGGAAAACTAGGAAGCTGCCACAGAGTCCACATTGGCGCACTCCCATAGGCGCTGCCGTATTCACCAGGCTTGGTATTATCGCAGGCCAGCCTACTGGGTTGATGCGCAGATCTCAGAAGAGCAGGCAGTCCTCTAAATGTACTGCTTGATGCTGGGCCGGTTGGCACGTGGCCTTGCGAGAGTCTTCATGTGCGTTTCCCCCAGTGGTCAGCTTGCAAAAGGTTTAAGACGCTGATGCAGTGTCGGTGAGTTGAGTACCCAGTACTCGTCGTCCTCAGATGTCAGCATGTACCTTTTGGATTCTTTTTTACTTTTTTAGGGAAAAATATGCTGCCTAACAAAAAAGTGAATCTCCCGGAAGGGGAGTACGGAACGAAATGCTACTTGATATCCTAAGAAAGTAGGTGATCTTACGGCAGTGATTACAAAATCGAGTCAAATTTACAAAGAACTTGGCATTATGAACCCACTAACCAGTTTGAGTTTGGACACTTTTTGGCCTTGATGCATGTCGTGATTGGATAGGGAAGTGTGCCATAAATCTGTTGTCTTCTCTCCTGAAGCAAGTTGGCCCACAACTATTGTAACTGGTCCTTGATATCTTGTAACTGGTACTGGTACAGACTTGGCACCTGAGGTGGTCCCACTACTGCTCTATGGGAGCAGATCTGGAGATCTGGCTTTCCACACAGATCATACAGACGTCTGTCACTTGTGGACGAGGATTGTCCTGTTGAAAAATAGCACCAAGTTACTGTCACATGAAAGGTAACATATGAGGACACTGGATAGCTGTGAAGTACCATACTTTTTTGTCAGATATTGTATGCGAGGCATGTATGAAGGCAGTGGAGTGGGAGGAGTTATGGCCAACCTTGGTGAATGTATTTCATAACTTGTTTGAGGATAAGATCCTCAGCTGCATCCTTTGCAGTTGTGGATACAATGACAGGAAAGGTTTTTAAGGTGTTGTCAATTTGGAACCACAAAGTTTCCAGAGGGTCATTTCTGGGATCAGTTCCCAAATGTAGTATGGACAGGGCATTGACGTAAATATACTGTGCTGTTGGCCACTAGTTAACTGAGTGGTTGTAGCCGGCCGCTGTGGGCGAGCGGTTCTAGGCGCTTCAGTCTGGAACCGCGCTGCTCTACGGTCGCTAGTTCGAATCCTGCCCCGGGTATGTATATGTGTGATGTCCTTAGGTTAGTTAGGTTTAATTAGTTCTAAGTTCTAGGCGACTGATGACCTCCGAAGTTAAGTCGCATAGTGCTCAGAACCATTTGAACCATTTGAACCATTTGAGTTATATTTAAGTAGTTCTAAGTCTAGGGGACTGATGACCTCAGATGTTAAGTCCCACAGTGCTTAGAGCCATTTGAACCATTTTTGAGTGGTTTTAGCTAGTGAGGTAGGGGCCCAGTACCGTAGGCGTTGTGCTGTTTCTTGTGGAATGCTATTGTTTTGACTGAATAAGGAAATTAATGATTTGTGGAATGTTGTGAGGTGACATTTTGTGCTATAAATAAATGTACTTGATTTTTGGATGCAAAATATGACAGACAATGCTTCCTCAGTTTATGATTGTAACTGATCTGGGTTGAAGTGAGTATTTTAGACACGTATGTGATAGGCTGTTCCTCCTCGTCCTTGTTTTTGTGGGAAAGATGAAAAATCTGGGTAGTAGTCGGCAGAAAAGCGCTGTGTTTAACAATGTCAGTTATGCTGCTCGCATGGAAGTGAAGCTGCAGACGTAAGAGGGTGGGCTGAAAGTAGTTCCTCAGAATTTTGAAGCTTTTTAAGTCAAAGAAACGTTATTAAAATTCTGTATCATTATTCTTCATGTCTACGTATCTGCAGCCCTCTGCCCCTAGAGGGCTCTGAATTGTAGCGTGTAAAATGCTGGTGCCTAATATAATCGTGCTCACTGAACTTATTCTGTTGTTCTCGCGCACACGCTAAGTCAGACTCCCCATCGCCAGTGTTCAACATTCTATGGCGCAATTTGCTCTGTCTTATACAGGAAATGTGGATACGGTGCAATCACTTGATAGTCTACAGTTTCAGTCTGCTCTGGGTAGTTATAAATTGTAGAATACACTAAGAGAATAATCCAGATAGTGCAGGTCATGCAAATTTGCTACTAATCCATAGAATGCCGGTCCACACGGCGATCCTGTTGAAATCCAGTAAACAGTCAGATCACGAACGACGGCATAAGCGACGTTGGGACTTTATTACAGCACGATCTGAAGTGTCTTGCAGCGGCCTGGCAGCCGGATTTTATCTCGAGCTCGACGTCAGTGGCCTGACCCAGGCTCTTACTGCCCACCAGATGAGTCGTTGATAGCGGACACCACGAGATAATGAATTCGCTGTTCAGTGATAGAGGTGTAACAGCATATAGTATCGGAGAACAGTGCCTTCCTCTATCGATTTTAGGCGTTATGGTTTCAAAAGATCTAACTGCAAGGAAGGCAGATGCTGGAATGAGATTTATTGCAGTAAATTCTAGTTGTGTAACTCATCCACGAAAGAAGATGATCGTAAAATTATAATTCAAATCTGCTGTGATACTCATCGCTTTGATAAAATTATGAAATTCGAGGCTATCCATAAAACATTTTACTCCTTCTAAGATGAACCATGAGTTATAATTACAACGATAAAATAGGAGTAATTCTGACTTACACAGTGGTATGACGACAGTCTTCGTCCCCATGTACCATCTGTGACCAGAAATAAAGGTAGAAAGTTATACAGTACATATCTTCCACCAAGTACTGTTTTGTGGTTTTCAAAGTAACTAGATATGGTCAACGACAGAATTTACGAAACCCCTCGCGTTTTTGTTATGCTGAGCTACAAAACTTTATTGTCTGTTACCTGGAATCAGAGGCAAGAAGATTTAAGTGCTATTAACGTATTTTCAACTCACATACGTCCAAAACTGGCCTTACAGGAATCGAATAGTGACATGTCAACTCAGTCATTGTTAGGAGTTAATGAAAACGAATTTTAAGCAAAAAGAGTTCAAGGAAAGGTCTAGTTCGTTAGTATGAAATAAACAAGGAGTAATTTATGAGGACATAGGCCCAGCTGGTATGTACTGAACAGAAACTCTACCTCACGCTCTGCGTGGTGGGTCTCTTATTGTTAATTTGATTTCTCTCTGTCTTAAGTGTTCTGAAAGTTGACAAATTCATTCATCAGTCGCTTTTCCGACGTCATATTCTAGACAATGTTGTCACGGTTTGGTGGTTTGTTGTACTTGGACTGAAGACAGCCGTTTGTTCCTTCATGTTAGCAAGGTTGGCGAATTTTCGCTGGACACATTGATTATTTCCACTTGTTTTTGAGCCCACTTACTTAGTAATTACGCATGGTTTCCCTATAAAGTTCAATCTACTAATTTGTAACAGTATGTTGTTCATGGTTTTCGGGACAGTGTCAATGAAAAAATTCCCAAATAAAATAAAATTTCGAAAAAATGCCAAATTTTTGTGAAATAATTTGTCTAATAGTATGAAATAAAATAGATTAGAGACTCATATTACATGCCTTTGAATGATGTTCGAAATCATGTACAGAAAAAGAGCTGTTGACTGAGAATTTAAAGTTAAAATATCACACAAAGCCACATTTTGTGTGGAATATGAATACTTCTTTAAATTCTCAATCGATAATTCATTTGGTATACGTGGTTACGAGCACCATTCGAAGGTGTGTAAAATGTTTCTCTGGTATACTTTGTTTTGCTTTTAGACAAATAATTTCACAAAAGAGTTGTCCATTTCTTTCGAAATTTTATTTTAATTTCGTAATTTCCAGGTTTCTTTCTCCAAAACTAGATCTCACGCTAGTAAATCTGATACCCCATTCCTCCATTTCCTACTCTTCTTTTGGCTATGAAAATTTGTACAAAAAGCCATTACGTAACTTCTCTCAAAACACTAAATTTCTCATGATTGACATGATCAATTATTAACAAGTAAATACTTCTTTATAAAGCATGACCTGATCGATTTGATAGCACATTTGTCTGTTTCCCACTCTTAGTGTAGCTATGAAAATTTGGGCAAAAATGCAATATGTAATATCTATGGAGCCTTGTTTTCACTCCACTTAAACATTTTTTTAATATTCTAATGATCAAAGTATCAAACTACTATCTGTTCACAATATATATGCAGTATAACCACAGGAGACAGTGGAAAATAGTAAAAAGAATATGAACTGCTTGTGGCAAATACGCTTTGCAATACACTTCAGACAGAAAAATGAAAATAATTGTGGTAGCTACCGAGGAGGAGGACCATTCAAGTAAATCTGTATGCTCTTATTTTATGGTGTTCGGGTTGCAGTGGGTAGATCTGAATATTACTAGTGACTACGCGTTAGCTCCGAGCATATTCCTTTGATATTTTTGTCGTAATGACTCTACAGCTGCTTTCCACTGTCATGCAAGCAGTGTACCTTAAAAATGTTTGGGTTTGGAAACGTATTATTCCTGTTCTTGGTGTACATCCTTATATATGTACAGGATATGTATGGCAACTTTATTATCGTCGTCTTATTTCCTGGAATGGCTCAGAATTATCCTGCTGTGTTCGCTTGATATTTTCTTGTCATTTCCATTAAATATTTTGAATTGTGATCACTTAAGATGTGGCATCGATTTCATAATTTTTTGGTCCTGAATTTAGGTAGCTCACAGAATTTACAGCTAATTTCATGTTTTGTATCATGAATTTTCTGTCTGAGCCATCACTGAGCAGTCAGAGAGAGAGATGAATGCTGCATTTCTTTTGTAACTCAGCTGTAAAGTGGTGAAGTTGGAATGTGGAGTCTGTGTTATCTCATCGTTTTAATCGCGCTGAACACAAGAGTAGTAGGGCAAATTGCATGTGGCCCCACTCTACATTGTTGCCAAGTTTATTCAAGATGGCAGCCATAGATGTGGCAACATCGCACTGTTGTCATGGTAGCAAATTAAAATTTTTACGGGAAAATAGGTCAGTTGAGCTACCTCCTCTATCCAAACTCCACCCCTGTCCCCTTTCCACTACCATCTCCTCTCACCACCACCCTCCCGCCCCCCCCCCCCCCCCATTGGAAATTGGCAGGGGAAAAGGACCTGATATGCATTCGCATTGTACCACTACTAGCGCCACTGTTGTCCGACTGGTGCGGGTAGTGTAGGTTTTAAATGTGTTCTCATATTTATCCACTAGACCTTTGGGCTGGTTAGTGACTTTCGTTCTAGTTAAATTTTAGAAGATTAGGAAGAACAGAAAATATTTATCAGGATCTTTATACAAGAAATCGGAAGACTGTTAGACATAACTTTATTTGCATATAGACAAAGATTCATATTAATACCAATGAAGCAATATGCTCACTGCTTTCGTGTCATATTTCTCTGAACATACTGTCACTGGTAGCTTAGCGACCAACCGAAAGTGTATCCCTAATACGGTGTCACTCATGTGACAGAAACTTTCAGCACTAGCGCTGTCGATAGTTTCCTTTCCATCAAATAGTTCAAGAACTTTTGCACAATGTAAGCACAATTTCCTTCCAGAGTGCATAAATGTCTGATTAATGTGCCTCAACTTCAGCATCTCAGTTATTATTTCTCTGTTCGTTCACTGAATTTACAATGACAAGGATTTAATAAGGACTGTGTCACTTTTGAAGAGCTGAAAACACAGTGACAAATCAGTTACAAAACCGTTTACGAGGTCCACATTGTAATATAGGAAAAAGGCAAACTGTGAAGTAATTTATTGTCATTAGCTCTCTTCACATTACGAGACGCTGGGTCGTGGAGCGAGAGGTGGTTGTGAGTGTTTTGACAGCTCGCAGCTGCTAGCTGACCTAGCGAGCCATGCAGGTAAGCTAATGGATAAGAGCCGTCTGCTGTTTTTTTTTCCCGAATGAAACAAGCACGCTTGGCTGCAGTGTGGAGACGACACAGCGGCGGATAAGTTGGACAAAATGCGAGATGAATATCATATTCCTAACGAAATTATGTTGCAGACCCTACAAGAATGACACGGGAAAAAGAAATACACCAGAAAAATTCCAGTGATGAGGCGAGCTCATTGTAGCTTGAAGGATCATTTTAGGATAAGTCTTAATTATGTTGAAATTGTTTTAATTATGATAGGTTATAAATTTAATAACAGTGGAACCACAGGGGCGATCTTACGATATGAAATATACAATGAAAGCTGATGACGTCATTAAACATCACAACAAGCTATTTTCAAAATCATACCTGTGTATAAATATCTACGGATGAGTTTATTTAAAGTTAATATGCATATGTGCCAATACTATAAATCTTCCCCTGTTACAGTCAATACGAAGCGGCCAGTGTTATGCTTTATTCATGTTAGTTGATAGTTCCATGATAAACCGAGAAATGGCAGCTACCCTTACCACAGTTTACATGAGTTAGCATTAAAGGTTGATGATAGAAATGTTAAGTGCCATCCTTAACATTTTTTACATGGATGCTAAGACTGTAGAATAACTTTTGAGATTATTATATTTTATCATTGCAAAAGCGGTTAATGGGAACCTTAGTTTCAAAAACTGAAACAATTGGCCTTTTAAACTTGTATTTTAAGAGGTTTCTCAGTAACGTTGCGTTAATCTGTCCAGCAAGTAAACAGTGGTAAATCATTGCTAACCCCGGTTAAATGCGCTCCGTTTGCAAGTGAAGAATGTTAAGTACCAAGTAACTAAGTCTTAAGAATAAAATTTTGGTGAAGATCCTCATTTTAAAAAAATGTCACTGCTGTAAACATATTTGAAAACAATGAGTTACGTGAACGAAAAAAATCAAGTTGTATATGCTTGAAATACACTCCTGGAAATTGAAATAAGAACACCGTGAATTCATTGTCCCAGGAAGGGGAAACTTTATTGACACATTCCTGGGGTCAGATAAATCACATGATCACACTGACAGAACCACAGGCACATAGACACAGGCAACAGAGCATGCACAATGTCGGCACTAGTACAGTGTATATCCACTTTTCGCAGCAATGCAGGCTGCTATTCTCACATGGAGACGATCGTAGAGATGCTGGATGTAGTCCTGTGGAACGGCTTGCCATGCCATTTCCACCTGGCGCCTCAGTTGGACCAGCGTTCGTGCTGGACGTGCAGACCGCATGAGACGAAGCTTCATCCAGTCCCAAACATGCTCAATGGGGGACAGATCCGGAGATCTTGCTGGCCAGGGTAGTTGACTTACACCTTCTAGAGCACGTTGGGTGGCACGGGATACATGCGGACGTGCATTGTCCTGTTGGAACAGCAAGTTCCCTTGCCGGTCTAGGAATGGTAGAACGATGGGTTCGATGACGGTTTGGATGTACCGTGCACTATTCAGTGTCCCCTCGACGATCACCAGTGGTGTACGGCCAGTGTAGGAGATCGCTCCCCACACCATGATGCCGGGTGTTGGCCCTGTGTGCCTCGGTCGTATGCAGTCCTGATTGTGGCGCTCACCTGCACGGCGCCAAACACGCATACGACCATCATTGGCACCAAGGCAGAAGCGACTCTCATCGCTGAAGACGACACGTCTCCATTCGTCCCTCCATTCACGCCTTTCGCGACACCACTGGAGGCGGGCTGTACGATGTTGGGGCGTGAGCGGAAGACGGCCTAACGGTGTGCGGGACCGTAGCCCAGCTTCATGGAGACGGTTGCGAATGGTCCTCGCCGATACCCCAGGAGCAACAGTGTCCCTAATTTGCTGGGAAGTGGCGGTGCGGTCCCCTACGGCACTGCGTAGGATCCTGCGGTCTTGGCGTGCATCCGTGCGTCGCTGCGGTCCGGTCCCAGGTCGACGGGCACGTGCACCTTCCGCCGACCACTGGCGACAACATCGATGTACTGTGGAGACCTCACGCCCCACGTGTTGAGCAATTCGGCGGTACGTCCACCCGGCCTCCCGCATGCCCACTATACGCCCTCGCTCAAAGTCCGTCAACTGCACATACGGTTCACGTCCACGCTGTCGCGGCATGCTACCAGTGTTAAAGACTGCGATGGAGCTCCGTATGGCACGGCAAACTGGCTGACACTGACGGCGGCGGTGCACAAATGCTGCGCAGCTAGCGCCATTCGACGGCCAACACCGCGGTTCCTGGTGTGTCCGCTGTGCCGTGCGTGTGATCATTGCTTGTACAGCCCTCTCGCAGTGTCCGGAGCAAGTATGGTGGGTCTGACACACCGGTGTCAATGTGTTCTTTTTTCCATTTCCAGGAGTGTATATTAGTTACGAGAATTTATTGAAGCTTTACTGGGCAATTTCTCGAAATAGCCTACTTGTCCTTGCCACAGTCTACATCCGAGATCTTCATTTCACATGTATTTATAATTGTACGTAAGTTTCATCACATTGTAGAACTGGATGTGGACATGTTTGGTGAACTTCGTTTATGACTGCATTGTTTTTCATTATTTTGTATTGTCTTACATGTGCAATTAGGTTCAAATTTGGAAGGTGATTATTATTTGAGTATCTCAATTTAACTCCATAGCGTATGACGTCAGTGTATGTGTTTAAGGACGAGTTTTAGGGATCAAGCGGTCTATGTGTTTTTTGTCTTCAGTTGGTGTTGGTGAGTGTGGTTTTGTCGAGTGACTGTGCAGCCGAGAAACCATTTCATTTGCACACTGTTACAATTCGTTGGACTTGGCAGAGTTTGGGAGTGCGAGTTACAGACTCTGACTTCTCACTGGACATAGGTTATTTATCTGTGTTTTCAGTGAGTGATTTTGTGGACTACGTGAATTTCAAATTTGTTTACGGGATTTGAGGCATCTGTGAACTGTAACTATTTCTGCAATTGATATTTATATTCGTGAGTTACTGTGCAGTGAAATTATCTCTGTTCACACTTGTTTCCGTGTTAAACTGTTTTTTCCTGAAATTTAGTTGGTCTAGCACTATTTGATATTTGTAAGGTAAACTTAAGACACATGTGAGTTGAAAACATGCTGGTAGCACTGTGGCTCCTCACTATTATGCTATATAACAAACAGTTAAGTGTTGAAGAGCAGCATAACAAACAGGCACGGGTCTACAAATTCCATTCATGACTGTACATATAGGATAATAAAGTGAAGCAGTTGCTAATTCTGTGGCTGATGAGTAGAATGCTAGGAAATGGAGCCAGTTTTTTAAGTTACTCCTCACCACCACTGATGACAGACCTGAAGAGAGACCTCGTGCTACGACAGAACTTACGGCTATTTGCTGCTGGTTCTAGCGGACCGCATAACACGGCACGAAACTGAAGTACTGCCCGTTGCTGAGAGCTCCGCTGTACTTGTCGGTCTCAATAGTCCCTATTGTGTGCCCTCGCAGAGCTCACTAAATCTCTCTGCTTTCCCAGTAATAATCGCCATATGGAGCAGTCCATATTGTTAACACACGACTGAACCTGAACATATTAGTCCAACTGACAGGAACTGAGGTTTACGTGTATTTGTCCTGCGCAGCAGCTGTTCTTTGCTGTTCTTTGTATCATCAAGCACAATGATGAAGAATTTTTCAACCAGAAAAAAAACCATTAGCTTTATCTATTATTCCTCCGCGAAAGCGAACATAATGAGGTTGACTACGAACCTAATATTTTGCTTCCTGCCGACTTAGAATAATATATATTATAGGGTTTGGTCAGTAAATATCGTAACGACAAGCCAACGTAATCCAATGATTTCAGTGCAGACGTTCTCCCTTACTGAGAGAATTTTGAATAATTTGCTGACACAGGATGAAACTCGACCCCTTTTCATAGCTTTTTCTATGCAGGTATGATAAATCCAGTTTTTATCTAACATCACTGGACAATAGCAGAGAGTTTTAAAAGTTTTAAAAATATAGAGTCATTATTAAATCATTCGCACTGAGCTCGTCTCGCAGGGGTTAAGTAACGGGATACTATTTTTGGAGAGTCAGAATTCAAATCCATGGCGGGCCGTACAAATATCAGTAGTCTGCAGCTTTCCTAAATTGCTTAAAGTGAAGTCTAAGGTACATAGTTCCCTTGCAATAATCGCCATCAATTTCTTTTCTCATACTGTTGATTCCGAGCTTGTGTTCTCTCTTTAACGACGTCTTCGTTGACGGGATGCGAAAATCTAACTTCACTTTTACTCTGAATGACACGCCTACAGCTCGTAGGAAGCTGTGGCTAGTTGTGAGTGCAAAACGGGAGCGACGCAGGGTTGGTAGAGATTGCGAACCAGCCATAGAAATAATTTTGTGTTCTTAGGTTGTCACAGTTGTTGACTGTACAATATGATTTAGTTCAAAAGTTATTCACCGACTCCTACTACCTAAAGAATTTAATAATTATATACCATTGTTTAATAGGAGGGTATTCGTGTGCCCTTTGACACTAAAGGCGTACCACAAATTTAAGGAAAACGACAACAAAATTCAATAGTCGTTAACTTGGCGAGTGCTGAGATTATTCCCCATATAGTCAGCGTTCGTCCCTACTCCCCCTTTCTTCTCCAACTGAGACTGCACTATGCCTCGAATAACCTCTACAATATTGAACTCTATCCTTACTGTCGTATTTCATTTTGTGAGAGTGATGAAAGATTCGCATACCGAGCACATCAGACGAGCTGAAGAGGCATATTACCGCAGCAGTTAACTCTACAACAGTCAGGTTCTTAGTGCCGGGGTCTGAATGTTGAACAAACAATATCAGAATTAATGTATGAGTGTGTATTATAAAAAAGTTTTATTATGTGTGAGTGTTGTAAAAAAATGAGGTAACGCATAGTTGCATAGCGGAACATTATTAAGAAAAATTGTGTCGGCAGACGTGTCGCGTAATGTATTGGTGATGATGTGCAGCGTAGCAGGAGATGATTCCTTGACCATCGGTGAACGTTTCATAGAAAAATAGGTGTAACAATAATTATTTTTCGCTCCTAACACAAGTCATATTGATCTTACACTATAAATGCAGCCCCTTAAAGCTGGATGAAGACTTCAGAGATCCCCTTTACACGCCGTTTACGGCGAGTTTGGAAACAATTTGCGACCAAACTCCGTCTGTTGATAGGAATAGTCTGTTAGAAGTTATGCCACTTTAGATGTCAATGTAACAAATATGAATTTCAGAGAAAGGAGATTTACATGAAAAATAAGAAAGACGTACGTCCACAAGAGGAGAGCGCATTCAGTATTCCTAGATAGAGACAGTTGTCCTGACGATAGGTACAAACAACGCAAATCACACGCGTGGTGCGGTTCTGGTGCTAGCGAAAGGATTCACTGACCGTTCTGTTCAGAATACTGGAGTAGCTGCTTGCTGAATTTCATTGAACAAGTCCGGTTTCGGGCTTGTGGAATGCGGAATATACACTTTTGACTGTTCACGGCGCCGAGGTCGCCATCAGCACAGCTCACCTACTTTCCTAAAATTACGGCTAAGCCTATTGATTTACGCCGCTGGATGGTAACAGCTTTTCGACGGCGTTCCCTAACTTTTAGAAATCTCTCCGTAAATGCATCTACAGAAGCTCTCCATTGGGAGCAGTTTTAAGAATTTAATCTTAATTAACGAAGGCAACAATGGATGCATATTTTTGTGAAATCTTGTGAACATTCATATATTAAAACTCATCTAAAGTCCATGCAGGCATTAAAGGATTTTTCCTCGTAATGAGTAGCTAACATCAACGTGTAGCTACAATTTTTTATCGTTACCACAAAACAATCAACGTTGATGGCAGAACTGTAATTGTGTCCTCTACTACGTTGCTATTACAATTAAGTACTTCTATTATGGCTTTGACACACAGACCTCCGGGGAAAGCTTCTGAGCGAACAAAAGCATCCGTGAAGTGGCAATTGCGACGCGAATGTGAAACTAAACAATTTAGCAAGTAATATATTTATCTTCTTATAAAATAAATTTTACACACAAATATATTTAAAAATGAAAGAAAAGAAACATTCACAACTCATCCTGTGGTGATAATTTTTCTCATATTGCGGTCGTTTAACTTACTAGGGAAAGGAGTAGGCAAAAGCCACTTTTGAAACTCTCGCTGTGTGTGATGTCTTGTGTTAAAAAAAAACTGCAAACTGAAATTAATCACTGGAAAAACAAAACGCACTTCCATCAAGTCACTGTATCTCGAATCTTCTATTTTGGTCAAGATAATCTGAGAGAACGACAGCCTACAGAATGTTGTACTGAATATTTTACGTGGTCTGTGATTTCTTTTGTCGAAGCTGAGTCTCCTGGAATATGTTTCCGTGTTGCAGGAAAAAGTATCATGGAAAGTCCATGGTGAAAGGCATTTATTGCCTAAAAATCACATATTCCGTGATGAATGTGAATTTCCTGTGCCCCAACTGAAGCCAAAGCGTCGTATTTGGATTTTAGTATTACTTTAAAATCCAATAACTGTCATATTTTCGACTCTCATATACAACATGAACCAGAACTCCGCCAACAAATTTTCGGGGGAGATGATGCTGACCAAAATAAGAAGAAAATGTCTAGTGATATGCGTACCCTTAGAGCTATGAGACACTTGTTCATCTTCGATACTGTGAAACATTTCTTCCACTGCAGCTCTTTGTTTTATACATTTTGAGAGGAGGTGCTATGGATGAAAACAAGAAAAATGTGTACTAATCAAGAGTTATGAGCACTTGTTCAGAAGAAAAGATGCTTCACAACAGGGAAGATGAGCTAGTGCTCATTGGTTACTGGCACGCAGTTTAGAGCCCATGTTTACCAGACATTTTTCTTGCTTTGGTCCATACTACCACCCCTCAAATATTGCCGGTGGAGTTATAGTTTACTCTGTATGTCGTGTGATTTTTAGAAACTGAAAAGTCATTTGTCGCACCTGTCTTCTGCAGTGTCGCTCTCGATATCTTTGCTCCTAAATGTTCTTCTGAATGAAAAAATAAAGTGGGCAGTGTATTGAACCGTGAGGAAATCCCATCAGAGGGTACACGCAGAAATAAATCACAGCTCATAAATTATCAATAACACTACTGAGCTGGTTGTTTCCAATAAACATAATTATTTGTTTAGACCAAATTTGAAAAAGTGAGTGCTTCCTTAACATAGCTTCTGCACACTGGCATGAAAATGATTTCACACTCAGATTTGTAAATGATTCAGCAGAGAGAAATGGGACACAGAAGTGACATATGCTTGACATTGTATTTGTGCATCGGCACAAGATTCTTGGACATAATAGGAGACTTCATCAAAGAATAAGAATTTGTAACAGAAAATGTGATTCCCTCATTGTATATAACTCATAAACGTTGTACACAGCAACTCTATACAGGGTTTTGAACAAAGTGTCGAATACTTTGAGAGGTGGTAGTACTGATTCAAACAAGAAGAACAAGTCCAATAAACATAGGTCCGGAAATGAATACTTTTTGCGATAAACACGTGTTTACATGAGGTATTCAACGTGACGTTCCTTCAGGACAATGCAACCTTCTGCCCTCCAGCGTAAGGAATGATGCACCCTTTGAAGAATACCCGGTTGTTGTTGTACCTGTTGCACTGCTGCAACGCATTGAAGACGCGACCCTGTAGTGTCAGCACGTCGTTGATTGGCGTGACGTAGACCAATTCCTTCAAGTGTCCCAATAACCAAAAGTCTAGGGGATTGAGATCTGGGGAACGAGCAGGCCAAGATATGCCCCCCCCCCCCCCCCCGACCAACCCATCGGTCCTGAAATGTCTGCGTTAGACGTTCGCGCACATTGTGACGAAAGTGTGCAGGTGCGTCATCATCCATGAACCACATTTGTATTCGTTGCTACAATGGCACAGTCCCCAGGAAGGTACGCAATACATTAATGAGAAAGTCCAGATAATGATCCCCAGTTAACCTTTGTGGTAGCACCTGTGGGCCTATTAAAGGGGGTAGGACGTCAAACGGGACGACTTTGAACAGGAGAGACACCAGAGGAATTTTAATTTCCACTGTCTATACTTTTAAAAATAAATTCATAAAACTTTGTCAGAATGACCATAAAGCATTCAGGATTTACACTTACAGTGGTGGAAGTTCAAAAGTATAAGAAAATAATTAACTTTTTTACATTTGTATTTCACCTTTTTTCACTTACCATTGGCTGCATTTGTTGCTATAGGTACACTTTTCTTCATACGTAAGGGAGATTCTTCGATGAATTTTGCACAGCATACAAGCCATACTTACAGGTGTATGAAACTCTAGAATTTTCCAAATATATTAAAAACTGTGGTAAAAATTGAGATAATTAACTATAAAATTTGAGTTTTTTCTAAACATGAAGTTTAAAATGTAACAGAACATTCATTTTTTCATAAATTAAATTATTTCTAGAGTTTCATACACCTGTAAGTATGGTTTGTATTCTGTGCAAAATTCATCGAAGAAACATGTACCTATAGCAACAAACGCAGCCAATAGAAGTGAAAAAAGATGAACTTTCACATGTAAAGAAGTTATTTTGTTATTTTTTGAACTTCCACTGCTATGGTTGTGAATCCTGAATCGTTCCTGGTCATGCTGACAAAGTTTTATGAATTTATTCGTAAAAGTATAGACAGTGGAAATTAAAATGTCCTGTGGTGTCTCTCCTGCTCCAAGACTGCCCGTTTGACGTCCTACCCCTCTTAATCTGTCGCCAAGTACACCTGCCCATACGTTGACTGAGAATGTGTGTTGATACCCTCTTTCCTGTACTGCTTGGGGATTTACTTCTGCCCATACTTGCTGGTTATGGAAATTCAGAACACCATCTCTTGTGAACCCTGCCTAATCGGTAAATAAAATATTGGAGATGAACAGTGGATTTGTGGCACA
The DNA here is from genome assembly GCF_021461385.2 of Schistocerca piceifrons. NCBI lineage: Eukaryota > Metazoa > Arthropoda > Insecta > Orthoptera > Acrididae > Schistocerca > Schistocerca piceifrons. Next base: position 735,640,851 of record NC_060149.1, on the reverse strand, counting down.
CTTACGCAACAGCCATTGACAGAACTGCCGTCTGCCATGATCATCCTGTGGCCTTAGGGCCTGAACGCTCTGTAAATGAAACGGGTACAACAATTGTCAATTGTTTATGAGGTATCCTCCTCCCCCCCCCTCCCCCTCCGCCCAGATAATAGAGTAAGACACGCCTTCTGCTGCTGCTAATCGTCGCGCATTGGTCCCAGGGATACCTTCCACCGAACGTAGCACACGCTACTACATGTCAGGCGTGCGGACTGTGCGGGCCTTACACTGTCAGACTTCCGGGGTGCAAGGGTATCTGTATCCCTCAGAGGCTGGAAAAGTCTGCCGAACAGCTTATCAGAGGACATTCTGTGCTGTAGGTATTTCTCAGCGTAGAGGACAGGGGCTCGCAGAGTACGTGCATTTCGTAAACCGTAGCAGAATATCAACTCGCCATTTCACTTGTTGAGTAGTAGGCTTCCATTGCTAACAAGTGCTGAAAGAGAGAAAATGTAAATGTACTACACCATTTGTGCGTAAAAAACAGCGCAATACGAATAAACAAACAAATGAATCCGCATTCGGAAGAGCGTAAAACCCCATGATACGTACCCAGGGCTGACAGTACAATACAATAAGGCACACACGCACGACGAAAACTGAAGTAGCCGCAACACGACTGAACCACACAACTGACTGCAGATCACGTAATGGTAGGCAGAGTTCTGTAAGACATCTAAATACCTTGCAGACACATTTGACGCAGCGCCAATGCAACGACTGTGACAATATCCGCAACCAGGCATCGCACATCCTTTCCTATAAACACACGTTTATCTCGGAAAGTATTCGCTTCTGGACCCATGTTTACTGGACTTACCTTTCTCGTTTCGACCTGGCAAAGTACTCGACATTTTTTGAACACCCTGTAGATTGTATTATTGTAGTAAAGTCAGCAATATTAATTATCTGAGATGAAAGTGTCGACGGTATAGGTGAATCAGGTACTTCTGAACAACAAAAAAAGAGCCGCCATACGCTACAATGACAACATTAGTTTCAAGATATCTGGCTGAGAAATTTGCTTTTGGTATTGGTTTTGATAGATCTGCTACAATGTTTCGTGACTGTGCACCCAGAAAAATTTATAATTAACGCAAGTGGTTTACTGGGTGGCGCCACTTTGAAGCCTTCGATCCAGGTGACGAGAAGCCAACTGGTCTAATGTAGATTACTGTTATGATCGCGTGTAGTGGTCGTGTTGTTGACAGCAGTGAGAAAGAAGGGATGCTGAGAAACTCTATACTAGTACAGAAACCACTCCTCCAAAGTAGCTCTAGCCAACAGACTGCTCGGCATCAACAGTGTAATATACCTTCTGTGCATGAGCACTGTAGATGGTTTTAGGGTTTAACACAGTAGCTTGACGCACATTTCCGCGATCGACAACTGTACACATTGTTCATATTTTTCTCTTTCTTCGGCGTTTGTCGATTCTTGATAGGTTCACTAATTAAAAGTAGTGTCTAATCCAAATTTTGGCGTATTATTTTAATTATTTCTGCAGTAGGGTTACGTTCTAGCGTCTTGTTTTCCTAGACGGCAGAAGCCCCTTCAGGCTGCTCGCCTAAGATTTTGTTGTACATAGAAAACATACAGCTGCAAAAAGTTTTGTTGAAATCCAAGGAATTCTACAGAGGAGCGACGCTTGGTGCAACGACTAAACGTTGACCCTGACCGTACATAAACATAACCTGTTATGCAAAAACAGGCGAAAGGTCCATTACTGTTCGAATTGACTACCTTGAAAAAATTCGAAAATCTGAGAAACTAGATGCCTTACGAACGATTACACACAGACGTTCCTCTCGTGCAACATTCACGAATGGCACAAGAAAGTAGAGAAATGCTACAGGCGACTTGAGGATATGCAAACAAGGGCGGGTAAGCGTTAGGATAGATGAACACGCCACTACATTTACAACACGCTCGACCATGTTTCCAGTCAACAAGGGTCCAATCTTGGTGTTCACGGATCCAGGCGAGGTGCAAAGCTTTGTACTGTACAGTCATCAAGCGTACACGAGTGGGCTTTCTACTCCGAAGACCCATATCGATGATGTTTCGTTGAATGGTTCGTACGCTGACGCTTGTTGATGGCCCAGAATTGAAATCTGTTGAAATTTGCGGAAGGGTTGCACTCCTGTCACGCTGAACGATTCTCTTCAGTCGTCGCCGTGCGGGATTATCCGAGCGGTCTTAGGCGCTGCAGTCATGGACTACGCGGCTGGTCCAGGCGGAGGTTCGAGTCCTCCCTCGGGCATGGGTGTGTATGTTTGTCCTTAAAATAATTTACGTTAAGTAGTGTGTAAGCTTAGGGACTGATGACCTTAGCAGTTAAGTCCCACAAGATTTCACACACATTTGAACATTTTTTGAACGGAGAGAACCACACAAAACATAGATTGCTCCTAGTACAGTCCCTCTATGTTATTTGCTTTTCAGTTATAATTGATACCAGCACTACTGTACAGAGAAAACACACACGCAAAAAAAAAAAGGTTCAAATGTTTCTGAGCACTATGGGACTTAACTTCTGAGGTCATCAGTCCCATAGAACTTAGAACTACTTAAACCAAACTAACCTAAGGACATCACACACATCCATGCCCGAGGCAGGATTCTAACCTGCGACCGTAGCGGTCACGCGGTTCCAGACTGTAGCGTCTAGAACCGCTCGGCCACGAGAAAACACAGCTGACAACACGAAAAGAACTGAGAAAGACTTCACGCAATACTGAAAATATGTGGATAATGATAATGATACACAGCCACCCGCTACTGACAGAATCGCTCTGTGTGAAAGCGTGGTAAATATTCCGATTAATACCATCTCAGCGAATGAAACAGATGGTAAAATCATTTTACCTTCTGACGAAGAACACGTTGCTGTGTAGTTCAGTAATTGCACACAATACGAACAGTGGTCCGCAATATCAAAGAAATACCGAGGAGAAACAACAAATCAGCTAAGTCTCGTACAGAATGGAAGCGAATAGAAAGTTTGGAGAAGAATGAGAGTACATGTAGACAAAGGCCAGGATGAGTGAATCTGAATGGAGCCCCCCAGAAGGCTAACATCTCTTTTGTGAGTTCGTGCTTGGCCAACAAGTGGCCCAGCCTTTCAGCGCTACTTCCCTTTGTATGTTGCTAATCCATCCTTCTACTAATCCTTCTTACCCTCTGCCTTTCTCTTGAACGGTCTTCTTCATGCCGACCATTCTTAGATTTGATTTATGATTACGGAACTCTTTCTTTTCCCTTCCGGCACATGATACAACTTTTCATTTTTCACAAAATGGTTCCCAATGTTGTTATACCTAACATTCCTCTTTCAAAATTTACACAAGTGCGGGTCGCGCTGGTAAGGTCGCCTCATTGTCGGTACATTCCACCTTTTTTCTTTCATTGTTTGTTTCATTGTTTTATGGCAAAAATGATACACCCAAAACACAATACAGAAGTCACCCAGCTGCTTTCTGTGTGGAACAACAAACACACGTTCACCGATTAATCCCTCTCTCGCTTCTAACTGCTTCTATCCCTTGGTTTTATTGAATCTCGGCCGGCCGCGGTGGTCTCGCGGTTCTAGGCGCGCAGTCCGGAACCGCGCGACTGCTACGGTCGCAGGTTCGAATCCTGCCTCGGGCATGGATGTGTGTGATGTCCTTAGGTTAGTTAGGTTTAAGGAGTTCTAAGATCTAGGGGACTGATGACCACAGCTGTTAAGTCCCATAGTGCTCAGAGCCATTTGAATTTTTTGAATCTCGGTTACATTCGGGTTCATCAGGATCTATCTTCTGTGTCTTTCCTCTCTGTGGACCCTTCCCGGCTTGATGCATATAAATGGAAGGACTGATGACCTCATAGTTTTGCCTCTTCAACCACATCAGTCCTTCTAAATGAGCAAAATAGATACTTAATGGTTAAGACTATAGGAACTGCAAGAAATCGACCTGCATTTGGTGTAAATACAGATCGTCTACAGGTGGAAGGAAAACAGAAAGGATAACAAGCCACACAGTTGTCTAAAAATGAATTAGATTTACGTTCTGCATTGGGGGTACTAAGGCGTCGACCCAGTTATAAAAAAAAATGTTTTCTACATTAGACTCGCATTCAGGAGGACGACGGTTCAATCTCGAGTCCGACCATCCTGATTTAGGTTTTCCATGAGTTCCCAAAATCGCTTTAGGCAAATGCCTGGATTGTTCCTTTGCAAGGGCACGCCCTACTTCCTTCCCCATCCTTATCTAACCCGATGAGACCGATGACCTCGCTGTTTGGTCTCTTCCACCAAATCAACCAACAAAAACACCTTTTTAATGACGAACGACAGCCAATGCTAGCCGAACTGAGGGTGGCCATTAGGAAATAAATCCGAGTCAAGTGTAAGTGGATGGATCACAAAATCTTTCATTGTTGACATCACAAATTATTTGAATTCCTTGAGTGTCGTAATGCAAGGGGAGAATCATTCGGTAACATATGTGGTGGAGCCGGCTGGAGTGGCCGGGCGGTTAAAGGCGCTACAGTCTGGAACCGCACAACCGCTACGGTCGCAGGTTCGAATCCTGCCTCGGGCATGTATGTGAGTGATGTCCTTAGGTTAGTTAGGTTTAAGTAGTTCTAGGGGACTTATGACCACAGCAGTTGAGTCCCATAGTGCTCAGAGCCATTTGAACCATATGTGGTGGACAAGACTGATTCTATCAAACAAAAATTAATCCTTGGAGAAACCAGCTTCAGATTCATGGCATGAAGCATTTTCCATAACTAAGGCGGTCATTTGTATATCAGACGTGACTGAGTACGTTTCAGTAGCTAAAACATTTCTTCATCAGTTCTCAAGGAAATTGCAAGACATTTCGGACTAAAGATGAATTTTGATTTATTGATGAAACTAGTCTCACTTTTCGCTGCTAATACACCTCATTACTTCCCACTTCAGGTGACAGAAGTACATTGGAGCAAACAGCTCAACCATGTGTCCAGGAATTGAAAGACTTTTATAAATGTTAGCCCAAGGGCAATATACCCGACTGCACAGACAAGGCGCTAAAGCTGTTTCGGTTTCTGGTCCAACAATGTGTGTGTACGTTTTTTCTTCTCTTATGAATTTAACGAAGTCCCACCATCGTTTTGGAATAACAGACACTATAAAATGGAAATTTGTGTAACTCTATAGGCATTAGAAAATAATGTTAAATGCCTGTATGTAATGCTTTTTGTTGTTCCGCTGACCATATTAGCACCAAATAATGTATTTATTGAATAAAGATTTTAAAATATGCTGACAGAAAATAAAATCGCAACACAAAAAATAATTAATGTAAAGTAATGGAATTTCGGGAATACGTTTATCTAGGTAACATAATGGTTCAAATTGCTCTGAGCACTATGGGACTTAACTACTGAGGTCATCAGTCCCCTAGAATTTAGAACTACTTAAACCTAACTAACCTAAGGACATCACACACATCCATGCCCGAGAGAGGATTCGAACCTGCGACTGTAGCGGTCGCGCGGTTCCAGACTGTAGCGCCTAGAACCGCTCGGCCACTCCGGCCGTCTATCTAGGTAACACATTTAAGTGATTATCATTGCAAGATCACAGTTTAACGTAAACACAAGATTAGCCATTGCAAACGTGGAATATTGGTATATTAATAACTGACGTAACCTCCAGAATGTTTCATGCATGCATGCAAACGTGCATGCATTGTGTTGGACAGGTGCCGGACGTCAGTTTCTGGGATGGATTTCCACGCCTGCTGCACTTGGTTGGCCAACAATGAGACAATTGATGCTGTTTGCGAATGACGCTGCGGTTCACGTCAGATACTGTCCCATATGTGCTCGATTGGAGACAGATCTGGTCATCGACCAGGCCAAGGCAACATGTCGACACCCTGCAGAGCATGTTTGGTTGTAAGAGAGGTATGTGGGCGAGGGTTATCCTGTTGGAATCGTGTTCACGAATGGCAGCACAACAGGTCGAATCACCAGAATGGCGTACAGATTTGCAGACAGGGTGTACAGGATAGCCACGAGAGTGCTCCTGCTGTTGTACGAAATCACACCCCAGACCCTGACTCCAGGTGTACGTTCATTGTCTCTAGCACGCAGACAAGTTGGCTGGAGGTCCTCAACTGGCATTCTCCAAACTAACAAACCGAGGGAGTATTAGCTTTCATCAGAAAACACAACAGACCTCCACCCTTTCCTCCAATGAGCTCTCGCTTGATTCAACTGAAGTCGATAATGGCGACGGTTTGGGGTCAGTGAAATGCACGCTACAGGGCGTCTGGCTCGGATCTGTCCTTGAAGTAACCGACTTGTAAAAGTTTTCTGTGTCTCTGTGGTGCCAACTGCTGCTCAAATTGCTGCTGCAGATAGAGTACGATGCGCCAGAACCATACGTCGAACACGATGGTCTTACCTCTCGGTAATGCCACGTGGCCGTCTTCTAGGGACCTTACATTCTCATGACCACTGCTGCCAGCAGTCTCGTAAAGTGGCGACATTCCTGCCAAATCTTTCTTTAGGATCGCAGAAGGAACATTCAGCTTCTTGTGGTACTATTACACGAAGTCGTTCAAACTCAGAGAGATGCTGACAATGGCATCCTTGTCGCCTTAAAGGCGTTCTTGACTAACATCAACTCATAACGTGCAATCTCAAAGGTAACTAACGCTCAGCCGGCCGGAGTGGCCGTGCGGTTCTAGGCGCTACAGTCTGGAATCGAGCGACCGCTATGGTCGCAGGTTCGAATCCTGCCTCGGGCATGGATGTGTGTGATGTCCTTAGGTTAGTTAGGTTCAATTAGTTCTACGTTCTAGGCGACTGATGACCTCAGAAGTTAAGTCGCATAGTGCTCAGAGCCATTTGAACCATTTTTTTGAACTAACGCTCAGGGCCGTTACAGCGTGTATTTAAAGCAAATCTGATTTACATCCTCATATTGACACTACTAGCGCCACTCTTATGCTGCTGGCTCGGAATGTGAACAGACCTCAGCTTTCAGATGTGGAAACATGTCTACCAACTGTCCTTTACGTCGCACAACTCCTTCCTTGTGCTGCGATTTTTTTCCGTTAATGTTGACACCCTTGATTAACGCCTGATTATGAAAGTATGCCACAATATTTGTCTTTTACAAGTAGCTGCACTGTGTTGCAAACACGTCTTCTTAGGTTTCCTGCGTGTCTAGTCTTCAGCATATAGCCGTCTCACTCACACACCTGCTCGAAATAGTGTAGTGTAGACTCGGCTGCGCTCGAGCTGATATGTTGGCCAGATCGGAACTAGAGAGACAACTGCCAGGGAAGATACCAACGCTACGCATTACGTAGGAAGGCCAGCTGTGGCCTTACTCGGAGTGGCAGCACTGTTGTGTTTCCGTTTGAGAAACAAAGACAGAGATGGAAAAACCATGTACTGTTGCAAGTGAAGCTACTGGGCTAAATGATGATTGCGATCTTGTTGGAACATTTTAATTTGTAGAGAACAGAAGTAACAATTAAACCTTAACCTGTAAATATCAGATTGTGTCGCTTTAAGCAAGTAATGTGCGGTAGTGAAAGCGCTAGAAGAAGACGAAATAATTCGTTATTAGCCCTGGAACCGACCTGTTTAGCTGGCTTTATACCTCAAGTGTTTTGCATACGACAAAGCTGAGTACCCGTATCAACTGGATCCAAGCAGGGCTGGCCAAAATACTGCGCCAAAACTCGTTATCGAATCAAATGTCAGTATACAAGATGGTGCATTAGCATAATAGTAACAGATCAGTATTGTGGTGTGCGTACTGTAAGACCTTCGGTACACACACCATTAGTTTATTTGACTTGTCGCTCTAACGAAGTAGGCGAGTGTCAGCAATATGTCTCGTGGTCTTATTGTGGAATGTTTATCTTCTGCCGTTAGGTCAGACGATAGAAATGCCACTTGCACGCTTAGAGTAGCAGATTGACAGTCACCAACTTTAAACAGAACTTGATTAATTTTCACACACATTTATTAAAATAATAAAAAGGATAGACATTACGTAACTTGATTCTGGATACTGTTTACAATTGACAATCTGAAGTTCCTTTGGTCTTGGTACGTTAATCTTATTCTCACATATCTCTGATACTTGACAAAGTGTCTATACATTTATCTTCATGGCTATGTACAGGAATATGGTAATCTTATTAGGCGCAGACTGAAACTTGACTACAGACAAATGCAGACTAATGCAGACTGATGCAGACTGGTAGAGACTAATGCAGACTGACTAATCGGAGGTCTGCACACTCGTTATAATACCTCGCGTGTTCAGGTATCACTGCGCGAGTGTGATCCGCGAGGAGAAAATGTTCTACATTAGCAGCAATCTCATTGGCTGCGTTACATATTAATACGCGGATCGGCAGAAGCAGAATTTGGTCCGTCTCTAAGACAGCGCCATCTCGTAGTGCGGAGACGGACGAGCGCTGCGCCTGCGCTGTTGTGTTTAGTGGGGCGCGCTCTAGTGGGAAAGTTGTGTACGCGCTGACTACGCGGAACTATGTACAAAACAAATATTCTCATAAATGAACTTAGGATGAAAGTCAGCACTCTGGTTGGTGTAATTGAGCATGGGTTTTGTAGTTAATGGACAACGTGGGGATTAAGGGTTTTGTAGTTAATGATGGGCAATGTGGGAATTAATGGGGGCTCCTAATTGTCTGAAGGAGTTGTCATTGGACAGGAGAAGAAGACATAAAGAAAGGTTTAGTTTTATGCTAAGACGATGGGTGAACTACTGTGATTTATTAACATGGTTTTGTTTAATCCAGCCTCATTATTCTGGGTGCTGTAGCACTGGCAATTGAGAGCTGAGTATTAGAAGAGTTATTGGATTTGTGATTTACTGACAGGTCCTTCGGAAAGCTTCCATAGCGTCTCAGTGAGTTGAGTTCAGATGTGGAAGTGCAGCTAGAATAAAACACATCGATTAAATATGAAGTCTTGCAAGTTGTTAGCCATTCTACCTTTGAGGAGTATGATCCATTTTCTTACAGGGCATGGACCTTACTTCACGTATATGAAAAAAAGAGTACACTGACTTAACGGAAACTATTACTCGGAATAACTAGAATGCCGGATCATATCGTTGGGCGGTGTATTCATTTCAGAGACATAACCGTTTACATTGTAATTCTGTCAGAGACAGCAAAGGACTTGGAAGAGCAGTTGAACGGAATGGATAATGTCTTGAAAGGAGGATATAAGATGAACATCAACAAAAGCAAAACGAGGATAATGGAATGTAGTCGAATTAAGTCGGGTGACGCTGAGGGAATTAGATTAGGAAATGAGACACTTAAAGTAGTAAAGGAGTTTTGCTATTTAGGGAGCAAAATAAATAACTGATGATGGTCGAAGTAGAGAGGATATAAAATGTAGACTGGCAATGGCAAGGAAAGCGTTTGTGAAGAGAAATTTGTTAACATCGAGTATAAACTGAAGTGTCAGGAAGTCGTTTCTGAAAGTATTTGTATGGAGTGTAGCCATGTATGGAAGTGAAACATGGACGATAAATAGTTTGGACAAGAAGAGAATAGAAGCTTTCGAAATGTGGTGCTAGAGAAGAATGCTGAGGATCAGATGGGTAGATCACATAACTAATGAGGAGGTATTGAATAGAATTGGGGAGAAGAGAAGTTTGTAGCACAACTTGACTAGAAGAAGGGATCGATTGGTAGGACATGTTCTGAGGCATCTAGGGATCACCAATTTAGTATTGGAGGTCAGCGTGGAGGGTAAAAATCGTAGAGGGAGACCAATAAATGAATACACCAAACAGATTCAAAATGATGTAGGTTGCAGTAGGTACTGGGAGATGAAGAAGCTTGCACAGGATAGAGTAGCATGTAGAGCTGCATCAAACCAGTCTCGGGACTGAAGACCGCAACAACAACAATCGTTTACAAAAGAACAGAAATGTGGGTGTGTCAGTACACAGGGATCTATCCAAGTGGGACAAGTAAAACATAATAGTTGGCAACGTATCCAGGAAAGAAATGGACCTTTGTCTTCCAGGAAGACAAAGAGACTTAATTATACAAACATATATACATGATCTGAGTCACGTCGCCGCGCGGAGAGGCCGCGCGGTTAGAGGCGCCATGTCATGAATCGAGTCCTCCCTCGGGCATGGATGGGTGTGTTGTCTTTAGCGTAAGTTGGTTTAAGTAGTGTGTGAGTCTAGGGACCGATGGCCTCAGCAGTTTGGTCCCATATGAATTCACACACATTTGAACATTTTTTGAGTCACGTCTCTCTCTCTCTCTCTGTCTGTCTATCTGTGTGTGTGTGTGTGTGTGTGTGTGTGTGTGTGTGTGTGTGTGTGTGTGAGTGGAGGGGATAAGTGTTGGGAGTCAGAGGAGTTACAACTTCTATGGACCCTAGGGCTATCGTCCGCGAAGTTTTGCAGTATAGCGACCAAAGGACACGAGAAGACTTAAGACTCACTGTTGTGGCTGCGCACGTGCTTGCTGGTGTCTTAGAGGAAACTTCAGAGCCGGGGGATTTATAGCGGTGATGGCGGCTCAGAGTCGTGCTGTGAAAACGTATAGTGAAGATCAGTGTTAAGTCAGAAGAACTGCAGAAGTTACGGGAAATGAACCATATAGCACGGTCATGGACTACTGGATTCCACAAACACTGTGTTAGTGCCGAAGGCCGTCATCCTAGTGGTGTCTACTTTCAAGTAAAGTGAAGTTAAGAAAAGAATGAGATCTTAATTTTTAATTACGAAGCACATAGTACATTGATAAATTCAGTTAATAATTACCATTATCGTGGTATCTAATAAATCAGCTCGCAGTTGTGATCTCTTTGAAAACCGTCACCAGTTGAAATTGTAGAGTAATTGCTGTTGTAGAAAATACAAGTTAGTTTCCTTTGTTTTCTAGACAGTAGACCTGTATGTACACCAGATATTAGTAAATATTTGCCATTTGATACCGTAATACACAGAGAATATAACTTTCGTATCCGTTGTTTACGTTGTTTCAAAAATCAAATGGTTCAAATGGCTCTGAGCACTATGGGACTGAACATCTGGGGGTCATCAGTCCCCTAGAACTTAGAACTACTTAAACCTAGCCGGCCGGAGTGGCCGTGCGGTTCTAGGCGCTACAGTCTGGAGCCGAGCGACCGCTACGGTCGCTGGTTCGAATCCTGCCTCGGGCATGGATGTGTGTGATGTCCTTAGGTTCGTTAGGTTTAATTAGTTCTAAGTTCTAGGCGACTGATGACCTTAGAAGTTAAGTCGCATAGTGCTCAGGACCATTTGAACCATTTGAACTTAAACCTACGGAGTGTGCGCTGATATGAAAGTTCCTGGCAGATTAAAACCGTGTGCCGGACCGAGATTAGAACTCGGGAGCACTTGCGCGCGAAATAGCAATGGTCCCCAGTTCTAGTCTCGGTACGGCACACAGTTTTAATCTGCAAGTATTTATTCAGTAATATAAGAAATATATGACTCTACAACTCGTCTAAATAAAGCACTTCCTGCTTGGACTCTAATGTTTCGTTTTTCCGTGAAAATGCAATTTTGGTATTATACCGTCAACTAGGGACTTGAGCGCTCGCCTGTTTGGATAGTTCTTTATATCGGTATCTTTCTTTTACTCCTCTCTAACCACCACATTTGTTTCGTGGTTTTGAATGAACTTGGTAATGTTAAGATAAAGCTATCATAATCGTCTGTCAAAATGCTTCCCACGTTCTATGGCTGCATTTAGAAATAAAAACGCGTACCAGTTTGCACATGAACGAGACTATTCCCTGCCATTCGATCAAACTCAATTCCTGTATTTGCCATGTACAAACTTGGCTCTGGCGCAGAGAAATAAACAAGCTAAAAATAAATATTTGATTGAATTTATATAGATACTTCGCTCAGTGCTAAGCACTTAAACTCAGATTAACTCGAGCCACCGACAAAATTAATTGGTAATTTTTGTTTCAGCGGCATTAGGCCGTGATCCAAGACATATTTATCTACCTAACGTGTCGCACAATGCTTAAGACATCCTCAGAGGCCATAAATACTTGGATAGTAGTGCAAACTTCATCAAGTTGGGCTTGTTGAACTTGTTTACGTAGTTACCTTTCAATCACAAATATGGTCAATTCATCTATATATCAAAATATATCAGATAAAGGAAATACATGGAAATATCATTCTACTGATTAATAAGGCATGTCGCTTAGAAGCTGCTTGTTATGGGCTTTTCAATGCTGCCATCACACTTTATCAACTCTACACCAGTTTTGAAATAAAGTCAATTTTATTGACTGCCGTTTCAACTAAATGCGAATCTTACCAAAACTCTGTTTTATATCTACAACCTGTGTACGTAGAAAAGTAGGTAATGTGTGTATTTTCTTATGCTATTATCTTTATACGACTACATGTCTGAATTACGGCGTTCTGTCAAAATTTGTTTATTGCTTACTATTAATACCTGTTGCATCGTCTGAACTGTTTAATGAATCGATGAATAATTTAGTTCGGGATAAACCAGTTGGCAGTAACTGTAGTTTGAAGTAGTCTACGTTTCTGTAACTCCTTTCTTCCTGGCCTAATCCAGTATCTTAACGGGATCGGTATGTTAGATTTACCAGTGTTAGTGATAGAAGGTGGCAGGTTGCCATTCTTGTCACCATGTACGTCTCTGTAGCTGTATAAATGTGGTGGTAGTTGAGTTCTCAATAAAATCTTTATGGTTTACAAGCTGCGTCATGTCGAATAAAACACTCGAGCTTCCGGCTGCTGTCTCTACCATCGTCATCAGTATCTGAGCTCACTGACATCGGGCACTGACACGGTGTTCTGCTTGTATAGATGTAACGACAGCGTGTGGTATCTTTCAGAGAGGGCCGAAGTGGCCGAAGGCAAGTTGCGCAGCTCCTAGCGGCTCCGTCCAGTCGCGCGACCGATGACGTCACATGGCGCGAGCGGCCGGCGCCACGTTTCAAACTGCCGCTCCCGCGATCCTACAAGAGTCAAGCATATGTATTTGCTTTCGCACAATGTTCAAATGCCGCCCCCATGCCACATTAAGTGTTTACCCTTGGTCTCTCTTAAAGTTGTAACTGTTTATTATAATTTCGTTCGCTTCTTTGATAACAGAATCACATTATGATTTTGTTTGAACCTAAACTCTCTTTTTTTCAAATTGTATTTTATGCCCGTTTTCTAGGCAGTGTTAAGCCACGGCCTAATTCTCAAGTTCCCTTTGTTCATATGCCGTGATTGCTCAGCACAACGCTCGGAAACAGTGCAAATGGTATGACCTATGTGAATACTACCACATTCGCAGGGGAAACCTTACACGCCAGGAACTCGAAGATCTATGTATCTGTAAAGAGGCGTAATGTCATTTCTTTAGGAGGCGGGCCGCAATACTGGCATCACTCTCTCTCTTCAGCACGTACACTTTCTTCGTAGTACTTGTCCCACGATACTGAAGGACTGCAGCTGGCTTGGCCTCTTCCGCCGGTTCACAAGGCACCTTTCGCCGCTGGCACTTGAAGGCTTCAGCAATTTCTCCTTTGCAGTAACCATGTTCTCTGAACACGCGCTTCAAATGCTGAAATTCAGACCCTAGATACTCGTCGTCGCCGCGCGGGATTAGCCGAGCGGTCTTAGGCGCTGCAGTCGTGGACTGTGCGGCTGACCCCGGTGGAGGTTCGGGTCCTCCTTCGGGCATGGGTGTGTGTGTTTGTTCTTAGGATAATTTTGGTTAAGTAGTGTGTAAGCTTAGGGACTGATGATCTTAGCAGTTAAGTCCCATAAGATTTCACACACATTTGAATATTTTTTGGTCGTCATCAGAAATAATCTTCGCTCTGTGTACTAACGTGTTCACTACCGTTTTCTTGTGTACACGGTGTTAAAAACTGTTGGTATTTAAGTACATTTACATCTACATCTACATACATACTCCGCAATCCACCATACGGTGCGTGGCGGAGGGTTCCTCGTACCACAACTAGCATCTTCTCTCCCTGTTTCACTCACAAACAGAACGAGGTAAAAATGACTGCCTATATGCCTCTGTACGAGCCCAAATATCTCTAATCTTGTCTTTGTGGTCTTTCCACGAAATGTAAGTTGGCGGCAGTAAAATTGTACTGCAGTCAGCCCCAAATGCTGGTTCCCTAAATTTCCTCAGTAGCGATTCACGAAAAGAACGCCTCTTTTCCTCTAGAGACTCCCACCCGAGTTCCTGAAGCATTTCCGTAACACTCACGTGATGATTAAACCTACCAGTAATAAATCTAGCAGCCCGCCTCTGAATTGCTTCTATGTCCTCCCTCAATCCGACCTGATAGGGATCCCAAACGCTCGAGCAGTACTCAAGAATAGGTCGTATTAGTGTTTTATAAGCTGTCTCCTTTACAGATGAACCACATCTTCCCAGAATTCTACCAATGAATCGAAGACGACTATCCGCATTCCCCACAACTGCCATTACATGCTTGCCCCACTTCATATCGCTCTGCAATGTCACGCCCAAATATTTAATCGACGTGACTGTGTCAAGTACTAACGGAGTATTCAAACATTACGGGATTCTTTTTCCTATTCATCTGTATTAATTTACATTTATCTATATTTAGAGTTAGCTGCCAGTCTTTGCACCAATCACAAATCCTGTCCAAGTCATCTTGTATCCTCCTACAGTCACTCAACGACGACAGCTTCCCGTACACCACAGCATTATCAGCAAACAACCGCACATTGCTATCCACCCTATCCAAAAGATCATTTATGTAGATAGAAAACAACCGCGGACCTACCACAGTACCGGTCAGTATGCGTAGATTTCCTGTACACTGAATAACCAAGCCGGCCTCATACCTTCCGTTCAATTAAAATATCCAAGAACAGAAGCTTACTATCCCTCTCCAATTCAATAGTAAATTTAATGTTGGGATAGATACCGTTCATGTGGTCGACGAAACGCTGCAGCGCATTTTCACAATGAGGCCATATCATGAAAGGATCGTCAACGTACCGTAGGAGACAAAGTTCGCAGCGGCTGGTGACAGTGGGGATCCCATGGTTGTGTCATCCGTCATCACAAAATGTTCTTTGCGGTAAAAAACGTACGTTGTCGTTAAGGCATGGCGGAACAACTTGACGATCTCAGGTGGAAACCGATATCTTTAATAATGTTTGGCAGAAAATAGCAGAGCGAAATACAGTAAATTGGAGTAAAATTAATTTATTGCTCGTTTCTTTATTGCATCCAAAAGTTTCATCGTAACCGTAACAACAAAACAAAAAAAAAACAAAGATATAATTTTATAATGCCACGGAACACGGCCGCACACGGAATGAACATAAATATCTGACGCACTCACACCACGAAAACTAAAAATGAAGCCACTAAAGAAACTCAATAGAACAAACTCACTGCTGTCAATACTCCCACTCTTGTCTTATTGAGTTTGTTTCGGGATCATTGACAGAGCTTTTCTGTCTGATATGAATTTGTCTCTAGTTAAAGGTTTCGTGAATAGCATTTTGCACATGATCTACTTTTAAAGCGGTCAATTTTTCTCTCAGAATTCTGCTTCACACGATAGAGCCACTTACATCCAACTGACCTGCGGTTGTGTGGTAATGGTAGCAGATCCTGTAGTTTTGTTCTTCTTCAAGGATGTCATTTCCTCTTCCATTGCTTGTTTTCACTTTCATGACTCTTTCGCTGCCATTGCTTCTTTAAAAATTTGAGGTTCAAAGATAATGGCAAAACAAGCTATTTCTTGGTCCCGAAAACGAGCAGGTGCTCGTAGATTAGACCTATTTCTCAGATTCATCCTTGAGTTTCTTTAATTTGTTCACCAGTACCATCTTCTTCAGATTCCTCTCGAACACCTTTTTGATTTTCTTTCATTTGTCCACCAGTATCATCCTCTTCAGATTCCTCTTGAGCATCTTCTGCAGCATGGTCTCCCAGGTAAAATTCAGTATATATCTTTGTTCTGTGTTTAAGCTATGGGTTTATTCTTCATTGAAAGAGACATTGCAAGAGATTTTTTCTTTGACTCTGGATTGTAGAGGCGATAATTGGTACTATACCCATCATAGCCAACCATGATCAGTTTCTTTGATTTACTATCCCATTTTGATCTAAATTTATCAGGAACGTGTACATAAGCTGCTGATCCGAACTTCCTCATGTTTCCTAAAGAAGGAGGTTTTTCCAAACCATTTTTCATATGGCGTAGCATTGTTGTTTGCTCTAGATGGTCGGCGATTTAAGAGATATGCAGCACAATTTACTCCCTCTGTCCACAATTCGTGAGACATGTCAGTGCTTAATAACATAGTGCATGCATACTTAGCAATAGACCTGTTATTTCATCCAATTCGGCCATTCTGCTGTGGTGTAGAGACACTTGTTTTCTCATACATTACACAATTTTGCTTGAAATAATCTTCAGATCACTTATTTTTGAATTCGGTTCCATTTTCACTTTATGAATTCGGTTCCGCTGTCACTTCTCTGAATCTTCATTTTGTTTCCAAAAACACAGGGAAAGTATCATGCTTACTTTTAAGAAAATACACGAACCTGTATGAAGTGCAATCGTCCTTGGAAGCTATGCACAAATGTGCACCTCCGAGACACGGTTTTCTCATCCATCCACTGAAATCTACATGAATAAATTCGCCGGGAACTTTTGACCTTGATTCCAAATTTGAATGAAAAGGTTTTATTTCATTTTGCCATACTGACACGGTTCCCAATGAAGATTTTCAACTTTCTTCATATTGAAAACAGGTATTAAGTTCAGATCAGCCATAGTCTTGAGACCACTAAAATGAATGTGCCCAAGTCTCTCATGCCAGATCATGGTGGAATTCGCCGGCCGGTGTGGCCAAGCGGTTCTAGGCGCTACAGTCTGGAACCGCGCGACCGCTACGGTCGCAGGTTCGAATCCTGCCTCGCGCATGGATCTGTGTGATGTCCTTTGGTTAGTTAGCTTTAAGTAGTTCTATGTTCTAGGGGACTGATGATCTCAGAAGTTAAGTCCCATAGTGCTCAGAGCCATTCCATGGTGAAATTCAGGATTTGCCTGTAGTACATCTGGACATTTAAACAAAATTCGATAACACTGATTGTCCATCTTAATTCCTGCTACAATTAGACCTAAAATGCGCACTTCCATTCCTCTTCCTGTGACTGCTCCCACTGAAAAAAAAAGTCTTTAGCTTAGGAACATATAAAGTGTTTTAGAAAGTGCGGGGTTGCCATTTGCCCTCAACTAATGACAATACTTCAATTGATCCAGTGCCTTATGCTTTGACGATCGAGTTGTTTCCAATTTGAACAAATGAGTCATCCGACTGCATTGGCTTAAATGTGACGAACCACTCTTTGCGTGACGTCATGTGTTTTGACGCAGCACTGTCAGCTAACCAAATGTTTTCGCAACCTAGAACAAAAACATACGCATGTTCTGCACTCAAAGCTTGGTGCTCAGGCTACCAGTTTTCGTATTAAGTTTTCCTAGAAGTTTTCTGCACTCAGGTTTAAAATGTCCCTTTTCGTGACAGTAATAACATTCAACGTCTTTTCTACTGACCATGTCAGACGCACTGTTGTTACCAGCATTTGAACTGAACGTGCGTGTTTTGTCCACATTATCTGCTGCGAAAGCTGTTGAGTTTTCGTCACATTATTAAAGTTTTTGTTCTTCTTTCAATAACTTTAAAGTCAAATTATCGAACGTATGTTGATCTTCAGCACACGAGTCCCAGGCAGAGGAAAAAAAGCAAACTTTGCTGGCAGACTTCCAGAAATTTTAGCCATTTTGTAACAGGCACCCCAATATCAGCTAATGCTTGTACCAAGGACTGAACGTTACTGATGTGTTGTGCGATTGTGTCTGTTGGCGACATTCTGTAAGCAAAAAATTTCTGCTTAAAAGGCATTTTATTAACTGCGAATCGCTTTTCATGAATAGTCTGTAGTCTGACCCACATTTCAGCTGCATTTATGCACGCCATAATACATTGCAATTGGTCACACTCAATCGCAGTAGATAGAATGAACATCGCCTTCGCATTTAAGTCGTCCCAAGCGGTTTGACTCTCACCAGCTTCATTTGGCCTCGGTTTCCCTTCGACGATGTCGAGCACTTTTTCAGCTCGAAAAATAATTTGCAACTGATATTTCCACAGGTGGAAATTTTTACCGTCAAATTTCTGGATACTGTACGTTTTCAATTTATCCATCTTCGTGTAGGCTGAATGTAAGTCAAACATATACTACTCAGTTCAAAACGAAAACGAAGGTTTTCCACAATAGACCAGCGAAATACGACGTTTGCAGAACTTGAAGGTCAAGTTTCACGCGAATAAAACTCCGATCAAAAGCAATGAATTCACAGAACAGAAACAGATACCGTATGTATGCGTTTACCTGGGCCCATAGCCTGATGTCTTTAATTAAGTTTGGCAGAAAATCGCAGAGGGAAATACGGTAAATTGGAGTAAAAACAACTTATTGCTCCTTTCTTATTTGCAACCAAAAGATATACCGTAACAAAAAAAAACAAAGATATAATTTTATAATGTCACGGAACACAGCTGCACACAGAATGAAAATAAATATCTGGCGCACTCACACCACGAAAATGGAAAATGAAGCCACTAAAAAAACGCAATACGAAAAGCTCATTACTGCCAGCAGAAACTGTTATGCAACACTCGTAAAAAGGGACACAATGTCCAAGCTGATAGTTATGTTATTTTGGCCTATCTTTCTTTCCTTGAGTCTCGAGCAATGACTGCGAGTTAACAACGTGATGTTCACAGTGTTCCAGCTTGGGCGCTAATAACCCTGCCAGATGTTGTGCCAATCTGTAGGAGGGTGAACTGAGAAACGTTTTTATTGAATGCTGTGCTGGTGTATTTAGCTTTGCTGATTTTCATCGTACAGACTGTTGTAAAGTGTCGATGGGTGCGAATAAAAATATGTGCTTACAGTTTGCGTAGAAAGCTCCAGCCACCAACGGTCTAAGTCATCCGAGGTTTTTCTCACAAAACGTATGTACAGAACGCATCTTCCTCTCCTAGAAAGGACAACCTTACCACGTAAATGACACAAATTTGATTGAATTAACTGTTTTCAGTGCATTGCGCCCACCTTCAGCTCGACTGTACAGTCGATTCTTCTCAACGCCCACCTTCCGCCACCACATGCTTCTCGCCCAGTATTATGGGGGCCCAGCTTTTTGGTTTAATGCTGCCGCCGACCACCATGCAACAATATGTTAATTGTCATTTCTTCAAAGGATTCAAATGTACATCATTTCATAATATAGTTTCCACAGTTTGTAATAGATTTACAACCGTTCGCAATATATATTAAGCAGATCATGACATATTAAAAATAAAAATTTATCTTGAGCTTCAATGTACTTACGTACTCTTAGAAAACAATATCGCGTTGGTATTCTTTTTCAGTCTTCATGATGTAAGATACCCGTTCATTGCACGCACGAACTTTATTCTGTGTACATCTCTTTTCATTCAGTCCTGTAGGACAAAAATGTAATGGTACTGAATGCAGAAATATTCGTGGACAGATAATGGTACTCCCACAACCGATATAACTGATCCGTAGATGATGAAATTTACGGTTGATATTTTACCTTAAGAGGAGTTAGAACGGAATTTTTTTTTCACATTTTTAGATTTTTATCGCATTACAAAATTTGCAATTTTCCGAATAAAATTGCATGTGTCACTTATAAACTCACATGGGAAGTATTTTATTTTGTTTTGTTAAATATAATCTACACTGGTTGAAAATTTTGAAATTTTTGCGTGCTGCACTTCAAGATCTAATAAAATCGGAAACTTTTTTTATATAGAAGGGTGTGGATTGCTGTGTTATAAAGGTTAAATTACGTGTTTGTATTGGTAGCACTGTCAAAAACAGTATCGTATCGTTTCATAGTATAAACATGAGTTGTATGTCGAAGTGCTAACGTTTTCCCGAGGAAAAGCGACGAATAGATCGGTAAACCTCTCAAAAGTTAAGTATGACGCCGAAACGAAGTGTTTTTAAGAAACGTGGGTTTCAAGGTAATAGATTTTCGAATAAAGGGAAACACTGTGTTCAACATGTGGCCTGTGAAGTTACAGACAATGAAATACATGCAAACTCGTCAGTATCTAGAGAAACACCCATTTGTGCTTCGAAGATTAAAATAAAACGTTGTGATACACAGTTTTCTCAAAACGAAAGTGATGTAAATGGTAGGTTAGGTTATATTCTGATAGATTTACACATTCCAACACGGGTGTTAGGTGAATGTGTGTGTTGTGAAATATGTGGAGGACCAGTTAGTTTACATGAAGACAGTGAGGTATCAAATGGACTAGCCAGGAAACTTACCATTAATTGTGCCAGTTGTAAATACAGGTTGGTCCATTGATAGTGACCGGGCCAAATATCTCACGAAATAAGCATCAATCGTAAAAACTACAAAGAACGAAGCTCGTCTAGCTTGGAGGGGGAAACCAGATAGCGCTATGGTTGGCCCGCTAGTTGGCGCTGCCATAGGTCAAACGGATATCAACTGCGTTTTTTTAAATAGTAACCTCCATTTTTATTACACATTCGTGTAGTGCGTAAAGAAATATGAATGTTTTAGTTGGACCACATTATTAGCATTGTGACAGATGGCGCTGTAATAGTCACAAACGTATAAGTATGTGGTATCACGTAACATTCCGCCAGTGCGGACGGTATTTGCTTCGTCATACATTACCCGTATTGAAATAGACCGTTTACCAGTTGCGGAAAAGATCGATATCGTGTTGATGTACGGCTATTGTAATCAAAATGCCCAACGGTCGTGTGCTATGTATACTGCTCGGTATCCTGGATGACATCATCCATGTGTACGGAGCGTTCGCCGGATAGTTACGTTATTTAAGGAAACAGGAAGTGTTCAGCTACATGTGAAACGTCAACCACGACCTGCAACAAATGATGATGCCCAAGTAGGTGTTTTAGCTGCTGTCGCGGCTAATCCGCACATCAGTAGCAGACAAACTGCGCGAGAATGGGTAATCTCAAAAACGTCGGTGTTGAGAATGCTACATCAACATCGATTACACCCGTACCATATTTCTATGCACCAGGAATTGCATGGCGACGACTTTGAACGTCGTGTACAGTTCTGCCACTGGGCACAAGAGAAATTACGGGACGATGACAGATTTTTTGCACGCGTTCTATTTAGCGACGAAGCGTCATTTACCAACAGCGGTAACTTAACCGGCATAATATGCACTACTGGGCAACGGAAAATCCACGATGGCTGCGACAAGTGGAACATCAGCGACCTTGGCGTGTTAATGTACGGTGCGGCATTATGGGAAGAAGGATAATTGGCCCCTATTTTAGCAATGGCAATCTAAATGGTTCGGTTGAAGCGGTATTGAACAGCATATTTCATGACAGGTGGATTGGCCGTCGAAGCACCATACCATGGCCCGCACGTTCACCGGATCTGACGTCCCTGGATTTCATTCTGTGGGGAAAGTTGAAAGATATTTGCTATCGTGATCCACCAACAATGCCTGACGACATGCGTCATCGCATTGTCAAAGCATGTGCGAACATTACGGAAGGCGAACTACTCGCTGTTGAGAGGAATGTAGTTACACGTATTGCCAAATGCACTGAGGTTGACGGACATCATTTTGAGCATTAATGTGTTACTTACGGGTTATCACGCTGTAACAGCAAGCGTTCTAAGAAATGATAAGTTCACAAAGGTACATGTAGCACATTGGAACAACCGAAATAAAATGTTGAAACGTACCTATGTTCTGTATTTTAATTTAAAAAACCTACCTGTTACCAACTGTTCGTCTAAAATTGTGAGCCATATGTTTGTCACTATTACAGCGCTATCTATCACAAAGCGAAAAAAGTGGCCCCACTAAAACATTCATATTTCTTTACGTACTACACGAATATGTAATAAAAAATGGGGGTTCCTATTAAAAAAACCGCAGTTGATATCCGTTTGATCTATGGCAGCGCCATCTAGTGGGCCAACCATAG
The DNA here is from genome assembly GCF_021461385.2 of Schistocerca piceifrons. Taxonomy (NCBI): domain Eukaryota; kingdom Metazoa; phylum Arthropoda; class Insecta; order Orthoptera; family Acrididae; genus Schistocerca; species Schistocerca piceifrons. The sequence continues at coordinate 735,618,658 of NC_060149.1, read as the reverse complement.
CATCATCTGGTTTCCTCCTTCAAGCTAGACAAGTTTCGTTCTTTGTAGTTTTTTCGTTTGACGCTTATTTCGTGAGATTTTTGGCCTGGTCACGATCAATGGACCATCCTGTATACCCATTCATTTTGGAATTCTGATAAGTGTAAAGATAATTATTTTGAAATGAATGTTAGGTGATTTTATGGATTGAGAGCTATTGGAAAAGGACACACTGCAGCAGAAACAATGTCTGCCATGATGAATATGCCACGCCCGCCTTGTAAAATCGAGAAGTGCGCAGGATTTATTGGAGCTGCTGTGGAATCTGTTGCATGTGAATCAATGAAGGGTGCTGCAAAGTAATAAATGATGGTATGACTGACATACCAGCAGCTTGTGATGGCACTTGGGTGAAGCGGGACTACAGGTCTAAGAATTCTGTTGCTACGGTGACCAGTGTGGATACTGGAAAGGTAATAGATTTCCAGATTTTAACCAAACATTGTTATAAGTATAAATCAGGGAATGAAGAAGGGCATATCTGTGTCAGAAATCATGAAGGAACAAGTGGTGGTATGGAGGCCTCTGCAGCTATTGAAATTTTTAGTCGATCTGTGAACGAAAGGGGAGAGTGTTACAGTAAGTTCTTAGGTGATGGAGACTCAAAAGCATATAACAGCGCAGTAGCCGCTCAGCCTTATGGTGAGCAGATTATCACAAAACTGGAATGTGTTGGTCATGTCCAGAAGAGGATGGACACCAGGTTGAGGACAGTGAAACAATGTTTGAGAGAAAAGAAACTTTCTGATGGAAAAACTATAAGAGGCAGGCTGACAGACAAAATGATTGATGAACTACAGCAGTATTATAGGATGGCCATTAGAAATAATACCAAGGATGTGTTGAAAATGAAGCAGACAGTATGTGCTACCTTCTTCCACAGAATGTCAACTGATGAAAAACCAGTACACCACCTTTGCCCTCTTGGACCTGATTCATGGTGCAATTACCGCAATGCCCAGCACTCAAACAGTTCATACAGCCAGAAACATTCCATCCCAGTAGCAGTCATGGATATCATAAAATCTATTTACAGAGACCTGGCAAATCCCGAATTACTCAAGAAGTGTCTGCATGTCCAGACTCAGAATCCCAATGAGTCGTTCAATAATCGTTTATGGACTCGCTTACCAAACAATGTTGTTCTTGGAATGAAGGCACTTAAGTGGGGGTGGGGGGGGGGGTAGTGATGCTGTTATTGCTTTTAATGATGGCAACATTGGTAGAGTGAAGTGCTACAGCATACGGGAATTACTCCTGGAGCAAACTGCATCTTGAACGGATGGACAAGGTTCGCATTGATAAAGCGGAGTATGCAGTACAGTTGACCACTAAGGAGTCCAGAAAGAAGAAAAAAAGAAAAAACTTGGAAAAAGATCAAGAGCATGATATACAGCACCCGCTTCTGAGCGACTAAAAATAAAAAATTAAGCATGTATAAGTGAGTTACAGTCTTTTGAAACTTTAGAAGGTGTTCCTGAAAATTTACATTTTCTGTTGCTTTCTCCCTAAATCTCAGAAACTACTTCGAGGTGAGCATTCAAATTTTCAGGGAGTAATAACATACATACCCTGACTTTACTGAACTAAAAGAAGAACATAATGTTATGTATAATTAAAATTATTTAGGGTTGCATATACAAAAAAGTACGCAAAGTTTTAACCATGTAATTAAAAAATAGTATTTCCAAAAGCTGTGGCTGAAATGCAATTATTGTAGTTCAGTAGACTCAGAACATAGTTTAATGTCCTGTAAAAGTTTCATGTCAATGGCTATAGTGGTTCCTGAAATACAGGGAAGCCAAGTCACTGAATTTAACATTGTCGGGATTGGGCTTTCCAACTCTCCTTAAGAGAATGTCCTCTATTCATTCAATTTGATTTTTAGCAAAAGATGGAAGCATATGTGTTGTACTGTTCGCTACTTCAAAACGACCGAATACATGAACAAGTTAAGATCATACCTCATGACTCATTAACAGAGAAATGGTTTCCCTATTTGTTTTCAATGTACCACGCTGGTTGTCGTCGGACTATGCAGTGACCAGCCAGAGCATTATGACCACCTTCCTAATAGCCGGTATGTCCACCTTTGGTAGGGATAACGCGGAAACGCATCGTGGTATGGAAGCAATGAGGTGTCTGTAGGGCGCTGGAGGGAGTTGTCACCACATCTGCACACATATCTCACGTAATTCCCGTAGTTTACGGGGATGGGGAGATGAGTTCTGACGCCGCGTTCAATCACATTGCAGATGTGTTGGATCGGGGTCAGATCTGGCGAGATGGTGGGCCAGCACATACATTGGAAGACGCCACTGTGTTCCTCGAATCACTCCATTATACTCCCAGTCTTGTGACATTGCACAGTATCTTGTTCAAAAATGCAACTCCCGTATCGTCATGAAGAGACGTAAATGGTCTGCAACCAGTGTACGATACTCGCTCCCATCGGTATGATGAATAAGCTACGGGATTCACCAGAACAAGCAACGCTCTGCCACTGCGCCAACGTCCAGCGCCGTTGATGACGTGCCCAGTTCAGTCCTAGTTGCGATGTCGTTGTGTTAACATTGCCACATGCACGCGTCGTCGGCTGCGGAGGCCCATAGTTAGGAGTGTTAAGTTCACTGTCTGTTCAGACACATGTGTACTCTAACATTATAGTCTAATGTCAGTTCTCCCAGTTTTCCGCTTGTCCTGTTTCACCAGTCTGCCCAGCCTACGACGTCCGACATCTGTAACGAGCCGTCCACTCCGACGACATCTGGACGTGGTGTCACGTTGGTTTCGTCACGTGTTGATGACACTCGCCACAGGACTCCTCGAACACCCGACAAGTCGTGTAGTTTCCGAAACGCTTGCGCCAAGCTTCCGGACCTTCACAACTTGCCCTCGGTCAAACTCAGATATATCAGGCACCTTCCCCACGCTACTCACTGATGTTACGTGCTCCGTAATTTGTGTGACTGGCAGTCATTCCTCGCCAGATGACGCTGCCATCGCCTGGACAGATTTATATCGATAGAAGGTCGGTGCTCATGATGTTCTAGCTGATTAGTGTAGATGACGATTACCACGACATGAGCTCCACTACGACGCCACTGCCTGCTGCCGACCAGCTGCCTTCTCACGGACACCGCCTGCGCTCCGCATTCGCCACTGGTCCAGCCTTCGTGGTTGGATGTCGTTCACGAATTTTGATACTGTATTATGTTTTTCCAAGTATCTATTTCACTGTACACGTACTAAAAGTAAACTCTTGTGGAACTAGTTTCCGTGTGCAGCAGTAGAACTTTGTAGATATCATTTTGTGAAATCCCGGCCAAGTACGAGGCTTTGAATTGTTGAAGAAAGGCCCACGGCTTGTCAGTCATATTTTAATGTTAACTGTGTTTCTTTCGTCGGAGCAAACAAGCATTCAATTTTTTTCCAAATAAGCTACATTTGTGGAAAAGTAGTGACTTTACTTCTGCCTACGGCGCAATCTTTAGGAGGATTGGAACAGGGAGCAGTCAGACACGTGATGCTGGCTGGGGAGCTGAGCTTTAAGGTCTAGAGAGTCGACAATGGGTGGGAAAATGGTGTGTTGACCCCATGTCCTTCCATATCGCATCCAATAACGTCACTGGCAGAGGCTGAGACGGCGGTTGGTCAATCTCGATTGGCCCATCAGAACCACAATGGCGAGCTTTGCCTTCCCTTAATTAACCAGCGACAAAAATATCGAGTTCGGCGTTATGTCACTAGCTTGAAGATATAGGACACGCTGAATGGTGTAAGATAGTAACAATGCTACGTTCTCCACAAAACTATACAGAAAGCAGTCATTTGTTATTTTTAAGGTTACATTGAACTGTGCTAATAATATATTGCGGTTCTTACAAATTTTGTTGGTTGGGTAGACTCGATTTTACATAATGTGTTAAAAAATTGTAACAATCCGGAATCCCTCGTGTTACGAATAACCGACTGTATTAACGGTGGCAAGAGCATTATCACTGAAAAAACCATAATCATACACTATTTACGCATCAGTGAAAATTTGTCATTTTAGCGGCTACTTGTACAATGGTACAGATTCCTAATGATTCACTCTAATGCATTCTACAACAATTAGACAGTGTAAAGGTTGGTTATCAAAAAATACCGACTGCACGTGATGCAAAAAGCATTTCAATTAGCAGCAGTTAACACAATGCACCCGTACAAAATTCAGAGCCAACTACGAACTTCACAACATGGCGAAGTTGCTTGGTGAAGAATCAACCATATGCATCTGCACGGCGTATGACCTGCAAGCGTTCTTGACGAAATGTCTCTCGTGGGCCCCAGTTGGGACAGCCTGTAGAGGAATATATCCAAAAGCCATGGTTTCATATGTGAGCCTGCAAATTTTTCATCAAGCACTGACGGTACAATCAGATAATGAACGAGGTTAAGGTCTGAACAAATTGTGTAAAAGTAAACTTCGGTCATACATGATTCAACACAGATGAAATAACGTACCATGAAACATCTTTAAATGTCATGCACTCATAGCTGACTACGAATTTGTGTGTATCTGGGGCGAAGCGTGATAAGAAAATGTGGTTTTAGCTAAATGGAAACTAATCTTTTCCGATTTTGACAATAAGTGCATAATTTATGCTGAATCGTCTATTCTTATTCACCATTTTATGAAGCCCTCCGTTGTACAAAATTTAAGACTTATTATTTGGCAAATATTCCAGCCTATCACTGTTTTCATTCGGTTAAACTACCGTGACTGAGAAGTCCATTAAATTACTTGTTATATGTCAAAGTGACATAAAAAATTGTTACACCGACTAATACTCGCGTGACCTCACATCATCTTCATGAAGTGACTTTCGTAACAGTTCGGAGGGTTCTTGTGCGCTGCTCCCCTGAATAAGAAGTTCCACGTCATCGATTTCGATTCACCGCCAGGCAATTTAGTTGTCCCGCTTTTGTTTGTGTCTCGCGGAACCAACGTACTGCTCGGAACTGCATTTTATATACTTCTTCTGCGTTTGTGTTAGATACGGAGTTTCCGATATTATTGGGCAATCGCCTATTTGCAAATTATTTCTGTTTAATTCCGTGGTCAGAAGTCCATGCTGTGGCAGACCTCAATTACACTTAGAGAGAAACAAAGTGCACACTTGCATAAAAAGTTCTCGGTTTACTTGCCGCGCCAAATTTGGATAACATCCCAAGTTTTCGATGACTACCTCCGTCATCTTCGTCAGGGGTAAAACTGACTGTCGTGGACCGTTTTTTTTTTTTTTTTTTTCCTTTATTGTATTTCAATTCCCCATCGGGGCGGGCTGGCAGCAGCATATGCGCTGCTCTTCAGCCGAAAGACATAGAACAAAACAATAGAAGACATTTAAAAACAGCAAAGGAGAGAAGAATGCGAACAGAGATATACAAAAGGGAGAACATCATGGAAGGCAATATACAAAAAAACGGGGTGACTGTAAAATGGAGATAAAAAAACTGTTTAAAAGTAGCACACACAAAAAGCCACACTCTGCGACGAGTAAAAGAACACAAGGCACAGTATGACTGGAGCATGAAGGTGTTGACGGATGGCATAGCACACTGACGGCGAACCTCAAGGCAGTACACAATTAAAATCACACCTCTGGACGCACACGAGAAATAGCACGAAACACAACACTGACGTGGCACACTGATGATGATCAATACAGAGGATCTGCCAGGTTCAAGGAGATGAGGGAGACCTGAAGAAGGGAGGGAGGGGAAGAGATGGGGGAGGGGAATGGGGGTCGCTCGGAAGAGGGCCAGGTAGGGAGGGATGTGGGAAGGAGAGAGGCAAGTATGGGGTGCAGGGTCTCAGGGGAGGGGGGGGATGGAGGAGAATCCGCTCTGGGAGAAGGAGGAAAGAGGAGAAGGGGGCCCTGGGGAGGGGGGGGGGGAACAAGGCCGGGTTATAGTTGGAAGGAAGGGTATATGTCACGGCGAAGTTCGTCATCCGGGAGGGGGAGGCGTTGGAAATTGCCCTGATGAAGGAGATGGAGGGTGTGGAGGTGGAGAGAGGGAGGGATACAGCGATAGAGGCGCGGCAACGGGCGAGGGGTGGAGAGGAAGGAGGAAACCAGAGGGTGGGGGGGATCAACCCTGCGAACAATGTAAAGGATGCGGAGATGTTGGAGGAACAAGAGGAGGTGGGGGAAGGGGATCAGTTCATACAGGAGCCGTGTGGGGGAAGGAAGGCGGATACGGAAGGCAAGGCGGAGCGCATGGCGTTCAAGGATTTGGAGATCCTTGTAAAAGCGGGTGGGGGCGGAGATCCAGGCGACGCTGGCATAACAGAGGATAGGACGGATGAGGGATTTGTAGGTGTGGAGGATGGTAGAAGGATGCAATCCCCATGTCCGGCCGGACAGGAGTTTCAGCAGGCGGAGGCGGGAATGGGCTTTCTGCTGGATGGTCAGGAGATGAGGGGTCCAGGTGAGGTGTCGGTCAAGGGTGAGGCCAAGGTATTTCAGGGTGGGGGTGAGTTGGATAGGACGACCATAAAGGGTGAGGTAGAAATCTTGGAGGCGAAAGGAGCGAGTGGTACGGCCTATGATGATTGCCTGGGTTTTGGAGGGGTTCAGACGGAGGAGCCACTGGTTACACCAAGTGGTGAACTGGTTAAGGTGGGTTTGGAGGGTACGTTGAGACCGTTGAAGGGTAGGATAGAGAGCCAGGAAGGCGGTGTCATCAGCATATTGGAGAAGGTGAACTGGTGGGGGTGGCTTGGGCATATCAGCTGTATACAAGAGATAAAGGAGAGGGGAGAGGACAGAACCCTGGGGGACGCCAGCCGTGGGATAAAAGAGACGGGAGTTGGTGTTGTGGAGGGTGACATAGGAAGGACGGTGCGAGAGGAAGGAAGCGACCAGACGGACAAAATTGATAGGCAGGGCGTAGGTTTGGAGTTTAAAGAGGAGACCGGGATGCCATACACGGTCATAGGCATTTTGGAGGTCAAGGGAAACAAAAATGGCGGAGCGACGGGAGTTGAGCTGGAGGGACAGAAGGTGAACAAGGTTGAGGAGTTGGTCGTCAGCAGAGAAGGAGGGTCGGAAGCCACACTGGGTAAGGGGGAGGAGGTGGTGTTGAGCAAGGTGCCGATGGATACGGTGGGAGAGGATGGATTCAAGGACCTTACTGAAGACGGAGGTGAGGCAGATGGGACGATAGGAAGAGGCGGCAGAAGGGGGTTTGTTGGGTTTGAGGAAGAGGAGGACGCGGGAGGTCTTCCACAGGTCAGGGTAGAAGCCAGTAGAGAGGATGACATTATAGAGATGGGCGAGGACAGTTAGGAAGGAATAGGGGCTTTCTCGAAGGTGACGGTAGGTGACACAGTCGTGACCAGGGGCCGTGTTGCGTTTGGACTGGAGGAGAAGTTTAATGTCTTGTGCTGTGATGGGAGTGTTGACGTCGGAGGGGGGCAACTGCCCCAAGTACTGGAGACTAGGAGCAAGTGGAGCGACTGAGGTATCAGCACGTTCCATGACGGTGGGGAAAAGAGAATAATCAAAGTGGGGATCATCGGGGATGGAGAAGACCTCGGAAAGGTGGGAAGCAAAGTGGTTGGCCTTACTGAGGTTGTCTGGAAGGGGGCGATCGTTATGGAGAAGGGGATAGTGGGGAGCGGAAAGGGAACCAGTAAGACGATGGAAGGCAGACCAGTACTTGGAGGAGTTGATAGGGAGGGTGGCATTGAGTCGTGTGCAGGTCTGGCGCCAGTCCTGGCGCTTCGTTGCTGTAATAAGGTTCCGTACGTGTCGCTGTATTTGCCGGTGGCGTTGGAGTGTATCCCTGTCACGAGTGCGGAGGAAGGAGCGATAGAGGCGGCGGGATTCACGGAGGAGGAGGACAGCCCGCGGAGGGAGAGTAGGACGGTGTGGGTGGATGGTTTTAGTAGGAACATGGGCCTCCACGGCGTCAGTAATTACCGTCTGAAGGAAGGACGAGGCGCGGATGATGTCGTCAGGATGGCGATAGGTAAGAGGGTGGCTCTCGACCTGGGTGGAGATGGAGTCCCGGTAGGCATCCCAGTTGGCACGGCGATAGTCATGGACGACCTTGGGAGGGGGTGCAGGTTGCGGAGCTGGAGGGGGGCGGTTTGCAGACGTTATGGTGAGAAGGACAGGGAGGTGATCGCTATCTGTGGGGTCAAGGACGGCGACAGTGATACGCCCAAGGAGGTTGGCGGAGGCAATGACAACATCGGGGGTGGTGTTACTTTCGGGTCGGGTGTGCTGGGGAATGGGAACAAGGTCACCCTGGATTGTGGAGAGGAACTGATGCCACCGCCGAAGGGCAGCAGGAGTGCGGCTATGGACGTTGAGGTCGGCGGCAATCACGTAGGTGGAGAAGGTGTGGTCAACGTGTGAGATGAAGTCATAAGGAAGAGGAGCAGTGGAGCGGACATAGATGGTGGCACAGGTAATGGTGAGGGAGGGGAAGAAGACGCTAAGGATAAGGTGTTCAGTGGGGTCATTGAGGAGAGGTTGTGGCCGGACGGGGATATGCTTAAGGTGGCCAATCGCGACTCCACCCTGCGCACGAGGACCAGGAGCATCAGTGCGGTGGAGGATATAGGGGGAGGAGCGGATAGAATGGTGGGGCTGGAGAAAGGTTTCGTTCAAGAGGAAGGTGTCGACCTGGTGGTGGGAGAGGGTGTGCATGAGGAGGTATTTGTTGGAGCGGAAGGAGCGAATGTTCTGGAAGAGGATGCGAGACTCGTGCCGCGCCATGACGGGAAGGAGGGGGGGAAGAGAGGGAAGGGAAGAGACTTAAACTAGGGTGTCGAGGCGGGTGAAGGTGAAGTGGGCTTGGTTGTGGGAGTAAGTGGCGAAGGTGTTCAGGTGGAAAACAGAGCGAGCAGCAAGGGATATTTGTTGGAAGGTGTGCGGGCGCTGAAAAGGGTGAATGTTTTGGAGTACAACGGTAATGAACCGGATGATGTCCTCGGCCGTGGGGGGTGGACGCAGGGAATTGTTAGGATGGACAGGAGGATCGACGGGACGAACTGGGACTGTAAGTTCAGGGGTGGCTGGAGGGGGTTTAGCTTTACATTTGTGGGAGTATGTGGGATGGGGGCCATTGCAGGTATTACAGGAAGGAGGAGCAGCGAGGTTGGGGCAGTTCTTGAGAAAGTGGGAGGCCTTGCAATGGGGACAGGTGGGGGGGTTTTTGCAGTTGGGAGTCAGGTGGTCATTGTACATCAGGCACCGTTGGCAACGGTAGGATTGGGGAGGGGATTTGGAGGATTCAACAGGGTGGCGACGGTGGTATATCAGGGCACCATGGGTGAGGAGATGGTCTATGGACGGGGCGGACTCTGAGAATACCCGCATGAGGTAGGTGGGACCAGAGGCATTGTGGATACGGCGAGCAGAGCGGATTTCCAAGTCCGGGTGGGAGTTCAGTTCTACCAACACTTCCTCCTCTGTGATCACCGGGCTGAGCTTGGTGATCACAGCGGTGTAGGTGGGGGGGGCGACGGGGAGGCTGGGGCTGACGAGGAGTGGAAGCGGAAAGGAAGGGTGTCAGAGAGGCGTGGGGGCCAAACATAACTCGTGGGAGTTTTCGCAGGAGGTCTGTGTGAAATGATGGGGACGGGGACTTGATAAGGACTGAGTCCCTGCGGGGAATGAGTTGGGAGATGGGAGCACCAGGTAAGTACTTTCGTATTTCCTTGGTGAGGGTACGAGCGTCGAGGAACTTAGGATCGGGAGTGGACAGGACAAAGGTGTGGAGGGTGGGGGCCAAGGTAGGGGTGGCAGGAGGAGGGGTGGTGTCCATGGTGACGGCAGGGGGAGGGGGAGGTGGCGTTGATTTTTTGTGGGAAGTGGCGGGAGCAGAGTCGGTAAGGACGCGCTTTTGGGGTTTTTTGGAGACTGGAGGCTGGGAGGAGGGGAGAGGGACGGGGAGGAGAGGGAGGTGGCGGGTGGCAGATCCCTGTGGCGTAGTGGAGGCACCGGGAGAAGCAGCTGGTTCAGTGGTGGCGATGGTGGCTCGGCGCAACGTGATGCGTGCGGGAGATGCAGAAGACGAAGCGACGGGGTCGGTGAGAGAGGGGAAGCCAACCACCTGAGGGGCGGCAGCAGAGGCGGCAACAGAGGCGTACGTGAGGGCGGGGGTAGTAGTGGGAGCTGTTGAGGGTGTGGAGGCTGGAGGAAGGGTGTAGAGGTGTGGGTATACAGCAGGGGAGGAGATAGGGGGGTGGGTAAGTGGAGGAAGGGAAGGGGAGGTGGAAGGAGGGAGGCCAGAGGCGGCACTCCAGGAAGTGACTGTGGGAGAGGGGGAGGGGGAGGTGTAGATGACGGTGGAGGTGGGAGTACTCATTGCAGACGAACGGCGACGGACAGACGGACGTGCAGCAGGCGGCGTCGGCGTCGGCGATGGGCAGCGGCGAACAGCAGGGGGCGTCGGCGTCGGCGTCGGCGTCGGCGGCGAACAGACGGACGAACAGCAGGCGGCGGCGGCGGCGGCGGCGGCGGCGGCGGCAGCGGCAGCGGTTGCGGTTGCGACGACGGCGATGGACAGCCAGCAGGCGGACGGACGGACGGACGAACGAACGAACGAACGAACGAACGAACAGCGACAGCAGCGGGCAGACAGACAGACAGACACACACAATCTTCGAAGACGGAGATTCCACCCTGAGAGTAGCCCAGGCTTTGCAATCTGACGCTTTCGAAGGAGGGGATCCAACCCTCTAGATGTGTCGTGGACCGATGAGGCTTCCGCTTTTATAAGCAGTGGACGGCCTCTCATTGGCTGGATGACGTCACGGTGAAAACGACGTGTACCCAGGTAGCGGCCTCTATATCCATAATTTTCTTTGCGCGCTTTATCCAGCGTTGCTTGCAGCGCCATCCATCGCAACAAGCGGAGAACTGCGAGGAATGTGAGAAGTCTCCCTCAGCGCTCTTTCTTTATCACTTGCACGCTTCCATGTATTGCTGAGTGCATAACCGGAGTCTCTGTTGAAATTATTTTCACAGAGTCTAATTTCAACTGCTTCCCTGATGACAGAGTCCCAGTAGTTTGAAGCGTGAGAAAGTACTCTCGTTTCATCGAATAAAATCTTATGTTTATTTAACAAACTGTGCTCAGCCACCGCTGATTTTTCTAGATACCTGTTGTTTAGGTGACGCTGATGTTCCACACAGCGATCGGCAACAGTTCTTATAGACTGGCCCACATAATTTTTGCCACACTCGCAAGGAATGCTGTAAATTCCCTGTACTCTCAGGCCGAGATTATCTTTCACGGGTCGCAACATCTCCTTAATCTTCCTGACCGGCTGGAAGACTGGTCTGATTCCCTGCCGGCTCAGGACTCTACCGATCTTGCTGGTCGTTGCACCACAGAATGGTAGCCGCGCGATGTGTTGGTCCTCTTCATCTGCTCGAACAGCGACCTTCCTAGGTTTCTTCGCCAGAGTAGATCTGACATCACGATCGGAATATCCATTTTTTCTGAATACCGTCGTCAGATGGTTAATCTCAGAGTCGAGACGATCCTTGTCCGAAATAGTCCTTGCTCTGTGTACCAAGGTATTCAGCATAGCTCTCTTCTGAGCTGGGTGGTGAAAACTACGCGCGTTTAGATATAAATCTGTATCCGTCGGTTTTCTGTACATAGAATGTCCGAGACGTCCATCTGATTTTCGCTCCACCAGCACATCTAAGAAGGGTAGCTTCCCATCTTTCTCCACCTCTACTGTAAATCGTATGTTCTGATGTATACCATTCAAATGATCAACAAACTGCTGCAGTGCCTCATTGGCATGTTGCCAGATTAAAAATGTATCGTCTACATAACTGAAGAAGCAGGATGGACGTAAGGGAGCACTGTTCAACGCTCGTTCTTCGAATGAACTTAATTATGTTTTTGTCAAAATGACTTACCTAATGACTACATAGCACAATGGCTACCATGTTTAAAGTTCTGAATTTATATGCTTCCTTTAGCACCGTATTGGGCACTATTAATTTCACATCCACGAACACTGACGACCTGTCTATGCCTAGCCCCTTTTCCGCGTCTGCTCGCCACACGGCACATGCTCCAAGGTCATCCAAACAGATGTAAAACTCTCAGTGGATTGCCTCCTCGGGTACGTTACATTCCAAAATGTGTATATATAATTATTGACTTAAGAATATTAGTCATAATTAATACACTGAACATTCATGATAATCGTACAACTGATATTAACAAATAGTTCTTTATGCACCTCCATTTACGTAGTATTGTACATCTGAAAGTCGTCTGTAAAGTCGATATTTCGATACCGACTGATGTGTCAGCACAGCATGGAATTCAACCTTTTACACAACGACACAAGCTCAGCACAACAGGCTGTGGGGTGGTAGGACTGGACCAAGTGACACATCAGGAAATCACCATCGACAGTTGCACTGAACATTTATGTGGCACATTTAAACAAGATAAATAACAAATGAAACCATCAACACATTCTTTTAAAATTGCCACACATCTTTAAAATTACCATTTAGATGAGAGCAAGTTACTTCAAAATTTAGACATTCGTAAACCACGGCACTTATGGTCTATCACACATTTAGTGAAATGAATTAAAAATTATTTACTCAAAAATTATGATCAACCTGAAGAACAACTTGCTAAAATTTAACGAGTAAATGTAGCCTTTCGTTACTGAAGTGATTGGTATTAGCAGAGTAATTCAGAGTACAGGAACAACAAATCAGATACCATGTCACACAACCACGTTACTTAAATGGCAGGCACCCTACAATGTTGGATATAAAATATTAAATTTCATATGACCAAGCAACCACGTGGGATTCAACAAACTACGCCCACAAGGGGACGCCCGCTCACAGCCGTTTCCAATACAGGCTCGGCATGGACCCCCAATCGGGAGCAGCAACGGTCACGAATAGGCACGAAAAATTCCAGAACTAGTGGATATCTGCAACAGACTGTCATCTGCCTTCAGTAACTAGAAACACAATAATTAATTACAGAACTTCATGTAAAATTAATCAACGTATTAATGAACATCAGCTAAGCAGTAAAAATCTATTATCTTATGTGCGTAAGGCCAATTACACATTAAGCCGGCCAGCCGGCACGCCAGGGCATAGGGGCATAAGATACACAACAGCACTAACAGGACACAACCCAGGACCCCGAATCCGCTACCAAGACAAACAGCAGAAGTCCCGATAAAACGAAATCAAAATGCAAGTAACTAGCCTTCAGGCTAACGGTATATATCGAGTTCGCCCCCCCCCCCCCCCTCCGACGCAAAACTCAAAGAGACTTACAGCAAATAGCCACAGTTAAATTTGTGATTAAATCAGAATTAATTGCAATATCCACATACTGTCATTGAAGGAATTCTTGTACTTTCATTAATAGAATTAGTTTCAAACTATTTAAACACACAATAACAACTTGCCTCTCAGTAAGTCTTAAGAATTTATGAAACTACTCATTCAGAATAAGACACGTGCTTAACTCCGTCGTGTGATATAAATACAACAACCAGGGGGCACTTACGTTAAACAAGGACCAGCCAGACTGTTTTCAATGACGGTCAAACATTGACGGTAGCAATCTACGAACAGAATGTACCAGCACTCCAGGACCTAGTAAATGTTAATCATCACATCACATACAGCTCTCACTAGAACATAGCGTACTACGCAAGTTGAAATTAAATACATTCGAGGCCAGACTCAGTAGGAGTAGCAACGGCTGGCCAAGAAAATGAAGTCATCAGCACAGAACCCTGTAGTGGTTTCCGGCCATAATTTACAGCACGAGCAGGGCCCTTACCCTCTCCCTTGTTCGACGAAGCCAGCCGCAGCAGATTCCGGTTCCAGGAGACATGTAGCAAGCGAAATACACAAACGGCTTCCCAGTAACGTGACTGCTTCCACGCCGGCGATATTCCCTACGGCGCCGGCGCCCGGGTAAACAGCCCCTTTTCTGTGCTCTTCCTGTTGCCTCGCACGGCACCTGTACTGTCCGCCAGACTTGGCAAACGACGTTGCTGCTAGGCGTCCGAAAGCAAAATACTCGCTACTTGCTAGAGCTTACTCATCGCTCCCCGATCGGCCCGGTAGATGGCGCCACCACGCGCTCTGAGCACACCACCGGAAAGATAACCCATACCGGATGCGGGAATATCGCTGATCGAGCCACACGGCTCACCGACCTTTGTGTTCATTGAAATAATCTAAAATTTTTCATGACTATGCAGGCAGCAGCTGTTCTGAGTTCAGAGGTAAACAGTGCTTTCAATATTCATTCTAGGGTACAACGATGCTCACTGACGAGTATGTAAAACTGTTGAACAGCTTCAACCATTTGAATGCGGTCACGTTGGTAGCCTGGAAGAAGCTGTATAGGCGTAATGATACATACTGGGCGCAATGTATCGGTGGTGTGTCGCACCTTTCAAAAGTAGTCTGCGGAAAAGTGCCACATCTCGACGTCTGCGTAGTACAGACGCCAGTCAGTATGTAACCATTATGCGAGCAGCGGTTGACAACGGAACGTCATCCAGGGACGAGATGTGTGCACACGTTGCACCTGTTGGTTCATCAGGGACCATTGGAAACTGTATGTTTTCTGTAGATTTAACATCACACGTGCCTCTGGGCAGATTACCGCTGACACCCCGACACCACCAAACATGATTATTCAGGCGTCGTGAAAGTGTTGACTGGAGAGTCGAATGGCGCTCTGCTGTCTTCACTGAAGAGAGAAGGTTCTGTCTGTATGCTAATGATAGACGCAACGGTGTATGGCGTGAATTGCAGAGTGCATTCACCCACATTACAAAGGTCCCATTCCAGGCTTCATTTTTTAGGAGGCAATCAGTTGCAACTGGTGGTCAGATGGGGCGTTTCTGTAAGGTAAAGTAACTTGTGCATTATAAAAGCTGTTATTCCCGTACTACTGCCACTTCTTCGACGGAAACGTGATGTGCTTTTTCTGCAGGAGAATGCACGTCCATATAAGGGTGCTGCGACATGGTGTACAACTGCCCTGGACAGCAAGATCTGCAGATCTCTTGCCAAATGAACATGTATTTGACATAATACAGCGTTAAAACACACTGAGTGTTGATGCGACCGTTTGTGCACCTTTTTCTGCGAAATGTGTGTTTCATTTGGTCTGAATTAGTTGCCATATACTCCTATAGAGATGAACTACGTGTCACCTCACTTTTCAGTGAAAAGACAGTATCCTTTTTTTTCGGCATTTCGTATCAAACTTGCCCTGTAAAGTACGTTCGGCTGAATATCGTCTGTTTATCAATATGAATTACACTCTCTACTGTTCTGTAAAGTGTTTAAGTAGTAAAAATATTTCATTAATAAAAATACTAGTCTTCTTCTCTGTGTCTTAAATTCCTGTGATATCAGCTCAGTTACGAGCTTTTGTCAGAATATTTGATACAAAATGTCGTAGCACTGTTAGGCAACGCTATTTAAAGATGTTTGCTTAGAATTAAAGTCAATCGCTTGTTAATTCAGCAGCAATTAAAATATTTATCAGAGAGTTTAATAGAGAATCAATTTGAGGCATTAAATCTACGGTTATTCAATTAAAAGTCATATTAAAAAAAGCGCCCATTTAGTACAAGTTTACCTCCAAATAAATTATAGCTTTTTTTAGTCACTAGCTTGTAACAGCTGTTAGTAATTACAGGTCTCATTGGCACTCATAATCAACAGGCATTTCTTAGCCACAGCTTATTTCGGTGCCACATCTTCAGTTCAAACGAAGATCCAGAATATTCTCTGCCTTTCACGTCAGTCTAGCTTTCCCGAATCAGCTATTGCATTATACTTGTAAAGCTGCTTAACATACGAATATGTTGTTCTGCATCCTTTCTGACTCTTTTATCAGCATAGATAACTAGATAAATTACATATATTTTTTTTGTTCGGAACAACGACAGAAATTGTTTTCACACTGGTGAGGAGGTACAATGGAACAAATTCCTTGATCTTAATAGCAAAGTTTATATTTGCACACATTGCAACGCCAGTTCAGATAGGAACAGTCTACGTTTAGTACCTTAGTTCACCTTCAATGAATAGAGTAGTGTTTACTTCCTTCAGGAAGTAAAAACGGAAGATGATGATTACAGTAAGAAACTGTGACGTATAGGAGAGATTATTTGAGGAATATTAGTCCGGAAGATTGAGGTACGGTGTAGTAGGACATAAAATAAGGTGCCTATTTTAAAATACAATGGCAATACTAAAATTTGATACAGGATTTTATGAAAAGTGAGGAATATGAGTTTGTGGTTCCATTGTTACTAGCGCCGCAGTCTTCCGACAATGTTGTAACAACCAAGGTTCTTAGTTCGATTTCAAGAAATAATGTTTCGGTAATATAGGTACGCATTATCTGAGAAAAGAAGTGACGCACCAAGATGGGAGGAGACAGTGAAATCGCATTTCACTTGGTGAGAGAGTATATGCTGTCAGTTCCGTGATTATAAAATCGAGTGAAGCGGACAAGGAACTCGGCGATATGAGACCATTTATCAGCATGACGTAGCGCCCACTTTGACTTGGTTGCAGCAATGATTCGATTGTTAACGGTGTCATAAAGCCGTTGTATCCCTTCCTGAGGCAAGATAGCCCAGAAGTGTTGTAACTGATCGTAGATATCCCGGATACTGGCTGTGCAACGCAGTTGACGTCGAGCTGGTCACATACATGTTCTACCTAGGACAGAGCTGGAGATCCTGTTGGCCACAGGAGCACTTAAACATCACGCAGGCAGTTCACAGAAGCACGTGCCATGTGTAGACGAGCACTCTCCTGTTGAAAAAGCGCACTACGATGCTGTAGCACGAGAGGTAACACATGAGGACGCAGCATATCGGTGACGTACCGTCGTGCTGACAGAGTTCCGTCAGTCACTACCAGCCGTGACCTGATATGATATCCGATAGTTCCCCACGCCATGACACGAGGAGTAACATCAATGTGCCTCTCCAAAACACATGGACGAATGGGACATCTCCCCACGCCGCCGCCAAATTCGCCGACCATGGTCATCCGGAACAGTGCAGAATCGCGATTCATCGCTGAATGGAGTGCCACTCTGTTCTTCAGCAGTCCATGATTCCCGGTCACGGTACCGTTCCTAACACAGCCGTTTGTGTTTTGTGCCACAGTGTTCACGCTAACTAAGCGTGGTAAGGAAATTTCCTTGTTAGGGTGCTCCTAGTCTCCGACAAATTGCAAGGGATAAGACAGGATGTTACCAGAGTCCATTAGTTTTTTTCGGAAGGCTGGTGCAGATGTGAGGACGTTACGATGTGCTCGGTGCACAATGTGACGATTCATCGTTGTGGTGGTCAGATGAGGTCGATCAGAATCTTTGCAGTGAGTATGGCTGCCTTCAAGTTCCTATGCAGTCCAACATCAGATCTCTGTGACGTCAAAGTGCCACACAAATGTGGATACTGGACGAGACTTACAATGAGAGCTCTTCCAAATTCTGTCAGGTGTTGATAGAGCCGTCTCACATGAATACACGGCATATCCGTGTCCTTGACGATGATCATTCAACATCTGGTGATTTTCATGCCCCTTACATACCCCACCAGCCCTAGGAACAACACCAAAGACAAACAACAATAATGCACGCTGGTGGTCTTTCTACCTGTCAGAAAGAATTGCATTTCTAGTAATTTACATACCAGCCGATGGCATGCACATGTACAAAGTTAAATTGACATGCGAACATGTTTTCTGTGTGCTTCAGTCAGTGTAAGTACAGTGAAACTGATTTATTATTTAACTTAAAAGCAAACATTACAGCAGCAGCATTGTAAGCATACGTGTTTGCCGAGGAGAGTGTCCTAAAAACGAAACAAACGTTTGCAGTTTAAATTAAATATGCTCCGATCATGAGCACTACTTACATGTTTCTTGCCAGTGTGTAGCTGAAACATAAGTATCATTCTGAATAATGAAATGGTGAGGACCATTTCTTTTTAGAGCAGACAGTGATGTAGCTGCCGAACTCAGGCATGTCCATGTTACTATAGATAAAGCTGCCTCACAGTAGGAAAAATTGTGAGAATATTGTCGAAAATCTATGAAACAAGATTACTTGATTTGATAGTAAAAGTCAATACATAGATCACGTCAGTAAGTTAACAAACTTTTTAATAAATCGTCAGGGTGATATGATTTACATCATACACACAAAACAAGGACCTGATGTCCGAAATAATAATAGGACGTGTAACTACCAACAACATAATTTCAGCTCACTAGAAGGTAAGGATAATTACAATTTTTCCAGAGGTGGAGCAGGCACTCGCCTCGTGAGTAACGCTCACTCATTTACTCCACCATCAGCTAAATAAACTCCTGCAGGGAGGTTCATTAGCGCACGCGGGTCGTTTCATCCGTCCTACTTTATTCATTTTAGTGCAGTATGGAAACAGCTAACACTTTTGCTGGCTTTAGTGAGCACCTGTTAGAACAATAGCTTCATTATATTATTATATTACGTAATTAGTTTGTTACACTGCTTCTGTCGACTCGTTCCGGTACAAACTGGTTACCAGTAGTATGGCGTTCGCGGCAGAGAGTCAAGTTTCTTGATGGGCACAAATGCGAGTAAAACGACGAGTCATAGACACCACGTTTTCAGTTCACGTCGGTCAACTGTTCAAAACAATGTCACACAATCGGATACAGATTATGAAAGCGCTAACGACTGCTATGCGTCTGCTACCGAATCGTAATTCAGATTCCATTGTCAGCTCCCTGGCGAGTGGTAATCGTTTGACTTGTGTAAGATGTTCCCTCTGACATTAAAACTCTCTTGCGTTGGTGATAGTATTGCTATGGCACAAGACTGCATATTCCTGTAAACGAGGGGAAAATGTTAAACTGTTATGGAACATAAGTTCCATTATCCGCAGATGCTGAGTACTGCTGCGTTTATAATTAGATGAGTGTCCATTGCCAACAGCAGTGATCCAATGAGAAATATTTTCTTCTCTGCCTTAACTCCATTATGGCACGTGAGGGAATAATTTGGAGCACTCAGTTCAGGCACAGTTATTATTAGCAACGCAAAGGCGAGCCATTCCAACCATTTCTAGTATTCATTCACGAAGCTCATGTGCTGCGGATCCTAACTACTCGAACCTGAATTTCTTGCTCTGACATTACAGTACATCTGCCCGCTTATCAGGAATGTTGCAGACAACAAGAACTTGTCTTCATGGAACAACAGCTACTGTTCATTGAACACAAGACCGAGGAATGATCTTTCTCGGGATGAAATCTGTAACTATCAAACCAGTATGCAACTGACTGCAGTAAAAACTTCAATAGATTTCCACAAAAGTGGAAGGCTGCGAATGACACACTGCACATGCGATTTGGAGTCTTTTCCCGTGGCAAACTGCTTCTTTTTCCTGCGGAACGTAACTCACGGTAATCAATGGAATAGTAGATAGCATTTTATCTCAGAGTTTAAGTGCTGATAGCCTGCGTTTTTAAAATTATACATGAGAAAAATGAGGCCGCAACAGGTTCCTCGAACCTATTACATGAAAGTAGACTTTGGTGATGATCACTAAAATGAAATGAGAACTAGTGAAGCTGTTCATGTAACGACGATACGGCTTTGTTTACATATCAAGCCATCCTGATTCGAATTTTCCAGTTTTCACAAATGATTGCAGGCGAATGCAGGGATGGTTCGATCTAATAACTCACACATTCCCTTTTTCTGACAGTTAAAGTTCTTAAACTGCATGTTTATTATTTTTACTCATTTCAGTGAAATCCCCTTTCCAGAATTTCGTAGGCCCAGGATTAATTGTTTTATTTTACTATTTTTGTAGTGTTATGACGTATACTGTAGCACAGCGTTACTGTCACAAATGTCCAGTTCCATAAAACGATTTAAATAAATAAAGAAGGACTTCAATAGATGGCATCGAACAATGGATGTGTGGAAAGAAGGGATGCGTAGGACGAAATACATATCTATGCTTACGTCTGTACTTCGAAAGCCACCTTCAGTGGGTAGCAGAAGATATTTCCGTTAGTACTGTGGTGGCCACCACTTCTGTATCATTCATGAAAAGTGCGCGGGAAGAACGACTCTACGTAGACCTCCGTATGAGCTCTAATTATTCTGAT
The DNA here is from genome assembly GCF_021461385.2 of Schistocerca piceifrons. Lineage (NCBI taxonomy): Eukaryota > Metazoa > Arthropoda > Insecta > Orthoptera > Acrididae > Schistocerca > Schistocerca piceifrons. The sequence continues at coordinate 735,598,379 of NC_060149.1, read as the reverse complement.
TTTCCATTCGCCATATCGTGAGACGAATGTCAGAAAAAGTAACATATTACCTAAATCTTCTTACGATACGCTTTCGTCACCTTAACAACAAACTACTTCGTGTTGCGCAATGAATGTCCTCTAGCGTCTACCACTGATGTTCGATTATCTTCTCCACCATTCCCTGGTACTTACTAAAGGATTTAGTTACGAAACGCACCGATATTCTCTGTCTCGTAAGTTAATTAAAAGGGTGTGATCAAAAGTATTGCCTCCGAATTTTTTATGTGAAAACTCTTAATGATCTTTAAATGAAACATACGTTATTAACATTCTACACCTTTATTTTTCATGTCTAAATATTTATTTGTCAGTGTTGTTATCCTGGCGACGAGCACTCTTTCCCCAGCTGGAGGCCAGTTTGCTGATACCGTCGCTGTACAATGTTTGACTTTGTCGTCGCAGCCACAACCTCCCCTATGTCCGCAACGCTTCATCTCCATCAAAGTGAAGCCCTCGAAAGCGTTCTTTGTTTTATAAACAGATGAAAATCGGATGGGGCCAAGTCGGGGCTGGATGGAGGATGATTGATAAGTCAACCCAAATGAACACAGTGAACCGTCGGCTTGTTGGAGATACCGCAGCGCGCGTGTGTTAACTAGAGTTGTATTTCTGAATGAGAAGTTGCTCCATGGGTGGACGCACTCTTCGAATTCGAAATTAGATTACAGCACGCTGTTTCTCACGCACCTACATAGTTACATTACACACCGCCAAGTTACACGCTACGTATCGAAGTCCCCTTGCGGCAGAGGGCTGCAAATATGTCGGCATGAATAATAAAGATGTAGAACGTTAATAATGTTTGTTTATTTAAAAAAAGCTTTAAAAGTTTTCACATAAAAAATTCTGAGGCACCACTTTTCAGCCCGCCCTCGCATGTATGGTATATACAGCAAACACACACACATCGAAGGACAAAGCGTCTGCCCAACTTCTTATCTCATAATTCTGGTGCTCAATATGGGTACCCGTTGTGATGCTGGAAACTTCGATACGTACGTCCAAGCAATTGAGCCTGCCGGAGTGGCCGAGCGGTTCTAAGCGCTACAGTCTGGATACGGTCACAGGTTCGAATCCTGCCTCGGGCATGGATGTTTGTGATGTCCTTAGGTTAATTAGGTTTAAGTAGTTCTAAGTTCTAGGGGACTGATGACCACAGAAGTTAAGTCCCATAGTGCTCAGAGCCATTTGACCCAAGCAATTGAAGTCACTGCTGCTGCCAAGGAAGGCGCAATGACAGCGTCCGCTTTGAAAATCTGCTCAGTGGGTTGCCTGACTACAGGTGTGAATAGAGTTGCCAGGTGTCCGACTTCATCCGGAAAATTCCTTTTTACGCTCGTGTCCGGCAAAGTAGATACAATTCCGGCCAGTCCGGCTTTTGTTAGGTATTTTTTCAGTGAAGTACAGAATTCACAACTAAATAACGAACCAAGCTAATGGCGTAAGAGCGAGAAATAAGTATAAAGTGTAATAAGGAGCTGTACCACGAGGATATAGACAGGGTGATTTTCTCCACCGTGTACAAACTCTAGTGACTGATCGATGAGAGGATACGGAACAAAGAAGGTCTAATGAACTGATGTCCGAAAATGCGTAGTTTCCATGCTGGAGACCATTTATTCAATCATACTTCGTTAAAAAAAATGTTCAACTGTGTGTGAATTGCTAAGGGACCAACCTGCTGAGGTCATCGGTCCCTAGACTTACACACTGCGTAAACTAACTTATGCTGAGAGCAGCACACACACCCGTGCCCGAGAGAGGACTCGAACGGGGGGGGGGCACAATCCGTAATCCGTTCCGTGACATGGCGCCGCCTCTAACTGCGCGGCCACTCCGCGACAAACACTGCGGTCTAATACGCACTGTATCATACAGCCACAGTTACAGAATGCATGGTTTCCTCCTAGATGGCCGTACTGTTCCTCGTACTTGATGCCCTAGGGCCCTCTTCTGCCATAGTAATTGGTAATGTTGCGTCCGATTCATTTCTGTTGCTGACTCACTTAATAGTGGATGTGACACAGTGTTGTACACAATGGTTCCCTATTCGAATCGAGAGCTTGCCGACATGATGTTTACTTACGGAAAATCAAATGGCAACGGGCGGCGGCAGCAAGGCTGTATCAGGAGACCTATCTCTGCCGATAACCACCGCAATATTCAATGTTTGCAACAGAGTTCCCGGCCGTTGTGTCCGCGCGGTTCTAGGCGCTTCAGTCGGGAACCGCGCTGCTGCTACGGTCGCAGGTTCGAATCCTGCCTCGGGCATGGATGTGTGTGATGTCCTTAGGTTAGTTATGTTTAAGTAATTCTAAGTCTAGAGGACTGCTGACCTCAGCTGTTAAGTCCCATAGTGCTTAGAGCCTTCTGAACCATTTGAGCAACAATGTTTCGCCGTCTGCCTGAGCCAGGGGTCGTTTTAGGAAGCAGGAAATCATGAAGAACGTACCCGAAATCTTCGGACACCAGACTTGGAGGAAAATGTGATCAACACTGTGGAAGGCGACCGCCGTGTCAGTACCAGGCAGTTGGCTCGCCAGTACAGGGTAAGCCAGACGACCGCGTGGAACATTGTCCATTAAAATTGTTACTACTCTTATCACTCACAGCGTGTGTAGGGCTTACTAGCGACATACTTTCCACATCGGGAGCAGGTTTGTAACTGGTTCCATCACCAGGCAACCACAATTCCAGGATTTGTGTTACCCATCCTATTGACGAATGAGGCTACCTTTATGCGGAGTGGCATCTTCAACTTACGTAAGTCATTTGTGGGATAGTATGCAGAGCCCCCATGGTATGGTGATAGCGAATCATCAAAATGATGGAGCCGGAATGTGTGGGCCGGGATAATTGGCGTCCGTACTTTGGGACCAGTCTTCCTGCCACGTCGCCCAACGGGCCCGAACTATCGGCGTTTCTTGTGGGTAAAATTGTGTCCCCTGCTGGAAGAAGTGCCACTAATGTTTCGCTGTTACATGATAGTGCTCCAGCCCACTCCGGCGTTAACTTGCGGTCGCATCTCAATCGTGTCTCCCCTAATCGATGTTTCGGACAAGGGGTCCAGTTGCACGGCATGTCGTTCACCAGATCTCCACCCGTGCTATTACTCGTTATGGGGCCACCTCAGAAGTATCGTGAATGCAGAGCCCATTCCAGATATGGAGACACTTGAGCAGCGTATTCATGCTGCTTTTGATACTGTTCGCATGCAGCATGGCTGATATGAACGAGTAAGTCAGAATATGACACGGTGCATACACGCATGCGTTGACGCACATGGAAACCATTTTCAACACATACTGTAACTGTGGCTGCACGGTACAGCGCCTATTAGACCGCAGTCTCTGTAACAATGTACGATTGAATAAATGGTCTCTAGCATGGAAACCATGCATTTCAAGACGTAAGTTCATTAGAACTTTTTTTTCCGTATCCTCTCATAGATAAGTCCCTAAAGTTTGTACACGGTGGAAAACAATCACAAAGGAGACGGCATGTAGAAAGCTAGTGAGACCCATTCTTGAGTACTGTTCGAGTGTTAGCTATATCCACCAGTAAGACGTGGAAGCAATTCAAAGCAGGTGGCTAGATATGTTACCGGCAGTTTCGGTCAGCAGGCAAGTATTACGGAGATACTTCGTGAGCTCAAATGGGAATCCTGAAGGGATGACGATGATCTTAAGCCAAGGTACTATTCCGCAAATTTAGAGAACCTGCGTTTGAGCTGACTCCAGAACGATTCTACTCCCACCAATGTACATTTCCCGTAAGGAACATTAAAGCTCGTACAGAGGCTTTTAGACAGTCGTTTTCCTCTTGCTCTATATGGGAGTGGAACAGGAGACAGGATAACTAGTACTGGTACAACATACCCTCCGTTGGATCGCGGAGTGCGGATGTAGATGTACACATTCATGTAGTGGCAGGCGCCGGCGGCTGTAACTCTGGCGCTCTGTAGCGTCTTTGGATGACGTTTCCGGAAACGACATCTTATCCTCGATTTGATCGTCAAGATACACTTTACAACCTCTCTGAGTTTGGCGTAACATTTCTGGGACACCCTGTATACTAACCGACAGAGGTTTAGTCCGATTCGTCATCTGTGTTGTGACTAGGCGAAACAACTTTTATCCGGCCACAGCTGTGGGTTCTTTGATTGCTCTTGGAGAAGGCTCATCAAACTATAACACAAGGTATAACAGTACACTTTATTACATAAAACAATAAAAGCTTAACTTTGTCACACTTCTTTGGGCAAGAGCATTGGATAATTTATAACTGTCGTTGACTAGTAAAGCATCACTTCATTCACTAATTAACAGCTGTTCTTTTCAGGTACTGGGCCGGCCGTGGTGGTCTAGCGGTTCTAGGCGCTCAGTCCGGAACCGCGCGACTGCTACGGTCGCAGGTTCGAATCCTGCCTCGGGCATGGATGTGTGTGATGTCCTTAGGATAGTTAGGTTTAAGTAGTTCTAAGTTCTAGGGGACTGATGACCACAGCTGTTAAGTCACATAGTGCTCAGAGCCATTTGAACCAATTTTTTTTTTTTTTTTTTTTTTTTTTTTAGGTACTGTGATCACATTACCCAGTATATTTAATTAGAAACTTTAATCGCTCTTTGGTCCTAGAAAATGACGTTGTCAGCGCTCTTGCTAGCTCGACACCATATTGACCTCAACGTGAGGGCGCTACTACGCTGACAATGGAGGCATGGTCTTCAGGAGCATCTCACATAAGTCGTTGTGAATTGCAGAGAGCTCTCGCTAATGTCTGAAATATCGATTCGCATTACTATCTGTGGCTGATCTCAGTACAATACCACATTCCTACCCTCCAAACCTCCGCGCCGTCAACTTGTGGGGCGTATGCACGTGAAAACAGTGGTCAGTGAACTGGATGTGGACTCAGATGAGGAGGCAGACAGGGAAATGTAGCTGATAGTGCCTCCATGACACTCCTCGGTATCCAGAGCGAGAGCGTCCAGGAACACTAGCAGAGGAACGAGGTGCAGGGTGCACTCCCGCATTCAGAGTCTTGGACGCCGTGGGTGGCTGCTCGGCAACCTTCTGGAGTGGCGTAATCTTCTGGGGGCCACTAGTCCACAGACATCGGTTCGGGCAGCTGGGCGGGAGACGGCGCCTGTGACGTCAGTGGCTGCAGCGGCGGTGGCAGCGGCGTGGCGTCGATCTCCGTGGGTACCACAATGGGAGGTGCCGGCTGCGATTGGCGGAGAGACAGCAGCTACTGTAGGTGAGGACCCCAACGACGTGCTGATTCTGCTGGCAAATATTCAGCGACAGAATCACTGACTTACTCGTATGCGCGGAGCAGTTGCTTGTGGTGGCGCTAAAGGAGCCCAGCAGAATCGTGAACGACATAAGACGAACGTCCAATAGCTCTGGTAATGACTCCTCGCTCCAAACGCTGTTGCTAGCCAAAGTGTTTGTAAGAGACTTCATCCTGCAGCTTAAACCCTGTCCAACCATGCGGAACGAACTGTTTCCGTGGCGCGGCAGAATATGTAACAGACTACGATTACTGCTGGCGACTTTCCATCACATGGCAAGGAGCATAAGAGAGTTTCTCCAGGTTACTTTTGAACGTTCGAATGAACCGCTCAGTTTAACCGTTAGACTGTGGGTGAAAAGTTACAGTGGTCACACTGTGTATGCTATTGGCGGCACAAAACATTTGTAAATCGTCTGACGTGAATTGTGGACCATTGTCCGAAACGGTGACCTCAGGAAAAACTTCAAGACAAAACATAGAAGACAAAGCCGATATTGTACTCACACTAGTAGTGTGTGTCACGGGGACAGCAAAAGGAAATTTACTGTAAGCATCTACCACTAACGAAGATCACTTATTCCAGAATGGGCCCGCGAAATCAATGTGAATGCACTGCCACGGTCATGACGTACGTGGCCACTGAAGAAAGCGTCGTGGTGAGGCTGAATGAGTTTCGGCACAAATTTTCTAATGAGCGGTCGTTTGCTGGATCTGAGCGTCCATGCTCTGCGACATATAATGACGGCGTGCGAGTTGCTCCGGCGGAACTACACCCCAATGGCCTTCCTGCAACAAGACTTCCCGTTATATGAAGATGATATCTGTTTTTTCAGACATGTCCGAAAGAACAGATACCATCTTCATATAGTTAAGGCTAACCAGCCATTGACCTTCTTCTTCTGTGCTAGATGCACACGCATTGCCCGAACTCGGTAACATTGACTGCCGCGAGTAATGCGTATAGTGGACATTAAGTTGGGAATGTGGGTCTCACGGGGAGCGTGTAAGGGAGAAATCCCTGCAGTCGCATTATCGTCTGTACCATCGGTGGCTGAGATGGATAGAGCGTCTGCCATGTAAGCAGGAGATCCCGGGTTCGAGTCCCGGTCGGGGTGCACATTTTCAACTGTCCCCGTTGATGTGTATCAACACCTGTCGACAGCTTAGGGTCTTGATTTAATTATCATTTCAGACTTTCCGTTGTATGGATTCAGGAATCAGAAGACACACATCGTAGTTCTCTGTATGCAAGAGCGGAACATCTGATTGCACGGAAAGTGCGTGACGATGAGGAAAGTAACGAAGTGCCACTGGTTGGAGAATTTCTTGTAAACTGCGTGGCCACCCATGGCGCACGTACTGCAAAACAACCTCAAGAGCAGAGTCAGAAGCAGTTGTTGCGACAACACGCCGAAAGTTGACAGCAAAATTTTGAAGACATTCAATTCTGAGAATCGATCTGAAAACAGAATCCTCCGACGAATCAAACACTGAGTTGGTACCGACCGGGAACAGAAACAACATGTCTGCCTTCTAATGGTAGGCAGTGGGCAATTTGTACAGCGTTAGGAATAAATTTTAAATGGTAGGTTAGCTTTCCCATCACTGATTGGAGCTCCTTAATATTACTGGTCGCCAGCAGCCAAGCGCGATGTAGTGCATTTGTTACGTGACCTAAGTAATTCAGTTCTTCCTGGAAGGAGGAGGACTGGAGGACTTTTCTCATTGCACCTTAAACCATCTGCAGAAAGACCTTACAACAAGCAGTCTAAATTAGCTAAATGTTCAGAAGGGGTACGACCTACGACAGCAATATCGTACAGATAGTGCAAGAAGGGACTTTCGCCGTCAGTTGTTCCATAAAGAGTTGAAAAATTGCAGGATCTGAACCACTTCCAAACGGTGGTCTTTGCAATTAGAACAAAATTACGAGTTTATCACAGAGTATTGCTTGGACTGTTAGTCCATAGGCTTCTCGCAAATATATCTTTTAAAACTACTGTACCGGACAACCAATTCTTCCGGATGCGGAAGAGGAAAATAATCCACTACAGTTTGTGGATTTGCTGTTTCCATAAATTCAGTAAACCCCATTTTCTTGCCATTTTTGCAATTCCTGAGCAACGTGTTCGCTCAAATAATGCATGGGATACAGGTCGTGCGCGAAAAAATAGCGGCTGCGCATTGTCCTTCACAGTAATTTGGGCTTCAAGTCCTTAGCACTTCCTATTCCTGGTTCAACCAGTTCCTTGTACTATTTACACAAGTCATAAAGTTGGTTTGAGGCTCAGAAACACTAACTTGTTACACATTTTTCTGATTGCACGAACTGAGTAAATCAAATAAATCTAACCCAAATATATAGGCACTGTTTTTAGAATTGAGTAAATGAAAAGAAACACGTTTTGTCATTCACTGGAAAGTTTCTGGCAAACCACACACACCAAGCACTGGAGTTACTTGTCCACTGTAGGCACATGAAACAGAAGTAGGCTGCTGTAGCGTCGGTTTGCCGAGTCTGGCATAAGTGCCTTCTTTTACATCTACATCTACGTGATTATTCTGCTATTCACAATAAAGTGCCTGGCAGAGGGTTCAATGAACCACCTTGATGCTGTCTCTCTACCGTTCCACTCTCGAACGCCGCCCGGTGTGGCCGAGCGGTTCTAGGCTCTACAGTCAGGATCCGCGAAACCTCTACGGTCGCAGGTTCGAATCCTGCCCCGGGCATGGATGTGTGTGATGTCCTTAGGTTAGTTAGGTTTAAGTAGTTCTAAGTTCTGGGGGACTGATGACCTTAGAAGTTAAGTCCCATAGTGCTCAGAGCCACTCTCGAACGGCACGCGGGAAAAACGAGCACTTAAATTTTTCCGTGCGAGCCCTGATTTCTCTTATTTTATCGTGATGATCGTTTCTCCCTATGTAGGTGGGTGCCAACAGAATGTTTTCGCAATCGGAGGAGAAAACTGCTGATTGAAATTACATGATAAGATCCCGTCGCAACGAAAAACGTCTTTGTTTTAATGATTGCCACTCCAATTCACGTATCATGTCTGTGACACTATCTCCCCTATTTCGAGATAATACAAAGCGAGCTGCCCTTCTTTGTACTTTTTCGATGTCATCCGTCAGTCCCACCTGATGCGGATCCCACACTGCACAGCAGTACTCCAGAATATGGCGGACAAGCGTAGTGTAAGCAGTCTCTTTGGTAGACCTGTTGCACCTTCTAAGTGTTCTGCCAATGAATCGCAGTCTTTGGTTTGCTCTACCCACAATATTATCTATGTGATCGTTCCAATTTAGGTTATTTGTAATTGTAATCCCTAAGTATTTAGTTGAATTTACAGCCCTCAGATATGTGTGACTTATCGCGTAATCGAAATTTAGCTGATTTCTTTTAGTACCCATGTGAGTAGCTTCGCACTTCTCTTTATTCAGGGTCAATTGCCACTTTTCGCACCATGCAGATATCTTATGTAAATCATTTTGCAAGTCGTTTTGATCATCTGATGACTTTACAAGACGGTAAATGACAGCATCATCTGCAAACAATCTAAGACGGCTACTGAGATTGTCTCCTATGTCGTTAATATAGATCAGGAACAATAGAGGGCCTGTAACACTTCCTTGGGGAACGCCGGATACTACTTCTGTTTTACTCGATGACTTTCCGTCTATTACTACGAACTGTGACCTTTCTGACAGGAAATCACGAATCCAGTCGCACAACTGAGGCGATTTTACCAGGGAAACAGAAGCACCAGTGTGCAACTGTACTTTAACTGTCTTTTGCTCCACTGTTAGAGGAACAGAAAGTCTGTTCACCTGCCGGCGTATTGCAGCGGAAGCTTTTCACGAAGCGGAAGTACTTAGTTCAGCTTGCGCTTGGGCGAATGGCAGGGTTCAAAATGGTTCAAATGGCTCTGAGCACTATGGGACTTAACTTCTGAGGTCATCAGTCCCCTAGAACTTAGAACTACTTAAACCTAACTAACCTAAGGACATCACACACATCCATGCCCGAGGCAGGATTCGAACCTGCGACCGTAGCGGTCACGCGGTTCCAGACTATAGCGCCTAGAACCGCTCGGCCACTCTGGCCGACGCGAGTGGCAGGGGCTGTGCTGTCCACACCTGTTGATAACGCGCTTGCGGTCGCTGTGCGCTTGCACGACGACGGCTCTTGCCCTTGCCTCGCTCGCCGCGTAGACACACAATTTGAATGTGACCTTCGCGTCCACATCGAAAATACTTAGCATTGTGGCAGGGACAACATTTCCGATTATGCCTCGAGAAACAGTGAGGACACGATTTTCTTCTAGAATTTTGTAACACTCGCCTTGGGCTATGGGACTGGAAGTTTTTACTTTCACTGTTCTTACTATTTCTCTGAGCCCTACTCTGAAGTAACTGAACACTATTGTGTACATGAGACTGAGTGGTGCTCTACGGACAAAAGAAACACACAGAGCTACAAAATGAACCCTGGTTGAGTCCACAGTTGTTTGAGACTCCGCTATTACAGAACTGTATTTAAAACAGGGTCAGACAGTTTTAGAGTCACAGTGCGAATGCGTCCATCTGATAAATTCTGAGTAATGGCAACACGCAACGTATGTACTATAGGTAATTCCGCACGAACGTTCAAACTTGCAGTGCCTAGTGCGACCTCTGAGTTCTGCTGTCCACTGTTTGACTGTACGAGCTGGCTGCTGCCAGAGACGAAAAAATGTAAATCGTACAGCTGCTACACGGATCTGAGTGTCCAAATATTCGCCTAGCTATTTCACAAGGTCGTCGTACTTGATATTCTCCGAACAGTTTCAGCGCACAACTTGACACAGATATTATAGATCTCTGTACCAACGGTGGACAAAAAGTAAGCACTGCGCTCCATACCCGTTATTTTGTGGGCGGCAAAGCGTGCCTCTATTCCGACCCTGTAGTACGACAATTCTTCGTGTTGGTTGTGGTAATGGCGAAATTTTGGAGCAGCTACCAGCGGCGGTGTTGCTTGTTTGTTCAGTAGTGACGTCAGTTGGCTGACAGTGAGCAGCAGGCGTTCTATCTGCTACGCCTGAAACAGTGCAAGTTCGGTTAGCGACATCTGCTGTAGCGGCTCGGAAATGGTGAAATGTTGTAGGACACACGCTAATATAATTGTCTAGAAGTAGAGATACAAAATTTAGAAAAAAAAATACGTGTGCAACAGGCAGGCAACTGGCGTGAATTACGAACCCGTTAAACGCCGATCATCGTCACTATTTGTTGTGACCAGGTGAAACCACTTTCGTTTGGCCACAACTGTGGATTGCCTCGTGCTGACTGGGTGTTCTGTGATGTCCTTAGGTTAGTTAGGTTTAAGTAGTTCTAAGTTCTAGGGGACTGATGACCATAGATGTTAAGTCCCATAGTGCTCAGAGCCATTTGAACCATTTGAACAAATGTGGATTCCAGAATGAGATTTTCACGCTGTGTGCGCTGATATGAAAGAGACGAGGTACTGGCAGAAGTAAAGCTGTGAGTACCGGGCGTGAGTCGTGCTTCGGTAGCTCAGTTGGTAGAGCACTTGCCCGCGAAAGGCAAAGGTCCCGAGTTCGAGTCTCGGTCGGGCACACAGTTTTAATCTGCCAGGAAGTTTCAAATGTGGATTCTTTGATTGCTCTGGGAGAAGTCTCGACAAATTAGTGAACTTGCATAAATGAATACAAGATTTACTTAATTTTGACACACTTATTTGCCACAGGAGTATTGGTTAGCTTACAACTGTCAACGACTAGCAAAGCGCCACTTGACGCACTAAATTAACGACTGTTCTCTTGAGGTGCAATGTTCAGCATTACGAAGTATATTTCATCAGAAACTTTAACTGATTGTTGGTTTTAGACAATGATGCTAACTTCCATAGTTGAGATCTCGAACTGGAGAAAGCTCTTGCTAGCTAGACACTATATAGACTTCAGTGTGAGGGCGCTGCTATACTGAGAAGGGAGGCGTGGTCTCCAGGAGCGTCTCTCATCTGTCCTTGAGGATTGCAGCGCATCCTTGAAAATGTCTGTGCTATTAATTCGCGTTGTCAGCTGTGGTGTCGTAAAGCGATTTCAGTAGGATACCACAATCTGTGCCTAGCAGATAACTGCATAATTCATAGTGAAACGTCCCCTTTAAACAATTAAACAATTAAACTGACACACAATATTTTTAGCGCAACGCAATCTGACTTTCAAAAATCCCTACAAAAGAATGGCCCTGACTAACATTAACCTATACGTTTCACAAATCACTTACCGCACAAAAATCTTGGTTACTCGAGCTACTGCAATAAAGCGAGCATCACTACTGCCAGCTAAATAAAAGATTCAAACTACGGAAGGCACTAACTACTGATAGGAATAGTTAGCAAATGAAAGATATTAATAGAGAACAAACAATGTATTTACCTTAATAGTCATAATACATATAGCAGTTCATGACAAATTACAAAACTCCGCCATCTCTCTCCCCACATCCACCACTGCTGGCGGCTCACCTCCAACTGCGCAACGCTACGCGCTGTTCACAGCCAGCTGCCTAACACTACAATGGCGAGTATTACAACAATGCAAAGCAGCCACAGACTGCACACAGCACAGCCAGTGATTTTCATACAAAGGTGGCGTTACCAATTAAATAACCTAAACAGCCTACTTACATAGCCCCCATGCTCCCCACAAAAAATTTTACAAATTGTTTTGGACAGTGGCCAATAATGATTTGATAAAATTTTTTTAATAATTACAATAACAAAGATATCAATTGCACACACTTATTGATACAATGTTGGTCAAAAGCTAAACTTTCTCACAGTCCATAAGGACAGTCCTGATCATTCATCACAGTAACATTGCAGTGTTTTTCTCAAAGTCTGAGCAGTAAAAGAAAATGCACATGGAAGTAGTGGATTTCCATGCAGTCTTGAAGAAGTAGTGTTGTCCTTCCAACAGAAAGACAGTGCTGACTCTTGACATGCTGATAGGTAATGGGCCACAACAGAGCAAACCCACAGCAGAGTCATTCGACGTTTTGAAGAATATTGGTAGGTAGGTCATCACAGAGTAGACCCACTGTAGTCCTGGTAGAGAGTATCGTATAGGTGGGCCACCAAAGGTGCAGATCCACTACAGTCCTTGTAGAAATAATGGTACTGATGAATCATCAAAGGTGTAGACCCACTGTAGTCCTTGTAAAGATTACGGTATTGATGGGCCACCAGAGGTGCAGACCCACTGCAGTCCTTGTAGAAATAATGGTACTGGTGAGTTAGCAAAGGTGTAGACCCACTGTAGTCCTTGTAGAAATGGCCAGCAGCCATCTGTTGCGACTGTGCAGGTGCACAATCACCATCGAAGATTCTTGTGGAGAATATAGCAAGTCCATAAACCACCACTTGTGCACGCACAGAAAATTTTTTTTGAAATGTCCTTAGAACCAGCAATGCTGTTATCCAGTCCCTTGCTGAATTATTAACACACGTGCAAACACTATCAGTCCCTACTTCTCACATATTGTCCATATACTATGACCAACAGAAACGTGTGCAGTGAAATGGAACTTACAAGTTAATAATACGATGAACTGGTGTCAATTACAATTTTATAACATAAGAATACAATTACAAAGGTACAAAATACATCATTAAGGAACATAACAATACAGAGAACATTTGTAGTACAGGCTTTACAAAAGAATCGAAATAACATATACGTCAGTGATACAGGAATTATGACATGAGTACATACATAAAAGATCAGAATAACTTTTGAAACATCAACTTCACACAGGAGCATTAAAACAAAACAGAATAAATAATGTCTAAACACCTTTATGAAGAAAATAACATAGTATTTGAAAAATTCTACAACATAACTCTTATTATCTGAACACATAAAGACAGGAAAAACACAAATACACAAGGGAACACAAACACATAGTGGGATAACACAAGGAAAGGACAGGGTTTCTTTTACTGCAGTATTTTGCAAACAAAACTTTCTTTACTTCTCGGAGATCTCCTTTCGTTCGACTTTATTCCCAAAAAGTCCTATCTATACCTGCTTTCTGTATTCTATTCATATTTCCTTCAAAATAATTATTTCTCAGTGTACAATACTCATTTTTGCCAAATCTGTTTCTTATATCTTCTCAATGCATTTCTTCCAATTCATCATAGTTAGTTTCTTATATAGTCTACCCCCTCTTAAGCTAACTTAAATCTACTGAGCTCAGATATATATACCAAGGGATGAGGCAATGCAGCAGCACATGAAACAATTAACACAAACAGCAATGAAAAAAAAATGGAAATTGTCAAAGCAAGCTGCAGTAAATCTAAATTGCCATCAATGCAACATTACAACTAATATGAGCCAATGTGCAGCAACAAGAAAAATAAATCAGTAGTAAAACTGGCTTAACAGAGTAATACAAAGTGAAATTCAGTAACACTATGACTGGCAAGCAGCAGCATAAAATGAAATAACTTATACCTAAACATGACAAAGCTCAAGCAGAAAAATATTACAGTAAAGACAACAATGCAGATAAGGGAAATGTATAATCACATCTTAATGTCTATGTAATTAAAGTGGTGCACCACAAGAAGTTATTCTACCAAAAAAGTTACCAAGTACTTGAAAAGAAAATTATGAATGCAGTTCCTGTGAAGGTAAATGTCTTTTTCTGCTCCCTCATTTTTTTGGAAAAATTATTATTTGCTCGATCTGTAGACAGAAAATATTTATATTAGTACATCTATAAAATTTTATTTTAACCAATGCTGCAGTGCCGCTAGAAACTAGATATTAAAGAAAATGAGCAAATATGTACAGAGGAAGGCATGAAACATCATTCATTAGCCATATGGCATTTCATAAGGTAGTACAGAAAATCTCTCAACTAGAAAGACAGTGGTCATAATCAGGTGTATAGACATAAAATATTTCTCGTCATTTCATTAGACTTTTCAGTAAATATAATAAATTAAGAGCTCCACAGTGTTATCATATGTTTTCAAGTTAGAGCGTGCCGTATTTGCGACGCTTTCGACAAAGAAATGTCAATAGCGAGGATAATGGCCTCTTTTTTTTTTTTTTTTTTTTTTGCACCTAATGGCTTTCTTTTTTCAGACGACTACCTCTCAGCTGGGCGCCCAAAACGCATTACGTGCAGGTGGTCACTTAACTTTCTTACGGAAATATTTACGACAGCAGTTTCCGCTACAGTGGTGGTCTCATATAAAAAATTTCAGAGGTCGAGAATTTGCGTTGCAAATGTGTAGATACAAAATCTTATGAATATAACAGTGTCCAAAAAATTTTCGCCGGCATTGTGATACATTCATGCATGTACACACATTTCATAACTCTTAAAGTATGATTCTTGGTTTCCAACATCCTTTTTCACAAGTCAGAGTCCCTAACCACTACTCATTATTCCTTACCATATTATACATATACATATTCGTCGACACTTCTTCAATACTTCATCATAAGAGATACGTAGCATAATCAAATTCCTCATATATGGTAGCATCATCTTATTGATCATAAACATATCTCAACAGCATAATACACATCGTCGTCGTAATAATATCATAACATCTCAGTCAATTCTCAAAATCGTCGTAGCTTCCTCCAATAGTGTCAAAACCTAAAAAATTCTCTGCTCATGTCAAAAGTGTCATCTGCCTCAAACGCACTTTAAAAATCATGATCCCATACCAAATACATCATTCAAAGCTCTCATAGTATCACAATGGTTCCAAAAAATATGAACAGTTTACAAAGTACAGACAAAATACAGTTTCATAAGTGTGAAGTTATCCAACTGTGTAATTGCGTAAACATGTGTCACTGATGTAGTAAAAAAAGTTTCTTTCTCTGTTAAATGATCAGATAGCTGTGTAATTCTGTGTTAGAGAAATATGGTACCGATGTGTAAAGTTGTATAAGCAAATATCATATCAGCTAGGGCTCCTTGGGCTTGCCAAACACATGGTACACAAAGTAAGCGTGTACCCCCCTGAGGATTAATGTAATTATACCCTCAGGTGTTACAGATTACAGCAATGGAATGAAATGTATCACAGAAAAGCTTTGTATCATTGCACTTCAAATATCTTTAAAAATAAATGTTTTAAGTACAAAATTAATCACTCAAATACATGTACTGTAGCGCTAAACTGTGCGTCCTGTTGTAAGATAATCTCTGTGGAAGTGTCGTAGTTATCATCCTCCGAAAGCTAAGTTCTGCAGAAGTCAATGTACTTACCTCATGATAAACAAAAGTGAAATGCTTTGCATATAGATATCTTAGTTATTACGCTTATTGCTGTGATGAAGAAAGTACTGTGCTGTAATGTATTGTTGTGCTATGGAAAAGGCTGTCTCATTGTAGCTATACCACGAAAGTTACTACTAAAACATGTTTTACTTTCCAGAATAATACATAAAACTGTGCAGACATAAAACAGAAACACCGCAAAAGCAACATTGTAAATTGTCACTCATTAGTAGCGTCGTGATAAAATCATGTAGCTGTTACATAAACTAATCACTGTGTCATCTGGTATCTCACATAAAGTACTTTAAATCCACAATGTATTTTCAAGTAAACCAAAATGTTGCATAAAAATCTCATTAGCAGTACCAGTATATGTTCTAAGCATGTAAGTCTTATAGTCGTTACATAATCGTGCAACTAACAAGCAAGAATGTACACACACAATAACACAGTGTCGTCTGTTCTCAATAACAATGCATTCGTAATTTCTGTTTAAATAAGTTCTCTTGGTTCTTGACTGGATATTTAACTTCAAACATTGTTGTATATTAACAGATTCTTAGTCTGACAAAGCATACTAGTAAAGTAAAGTGAAAAATTTTATGGCAAAGACTAAGTTAAACAGCAGATTATCATTCAATAAACGGTTTTACATGTGAAATGTGGTGTAAACCTTTGCTCTTCCTAGTACGCAGACTTTCAACTGAAAAGCAGTTGTCATGTTTTATACGTCGGTAAGGAATGCTAAAATTTTTCTCAAGGTTAGCGTCTATGTTATTTTTCTCTGAGCCAGCCGGCGCACGCGGCTGCCTGTGGTGCGAGTCATTGTCTGTTCCTTTGTTGGCGCGCGTCGTTATTGGGATTTGGAGACCTAACTTCTACAAATTCACCTTGCCCAGAGGGCCCAGCCCTGTTTAAATCCCGCCAGTTCTGATGAAATTCAGGTCTGTCGTTATGATTATATCGTCTGTCGTCATGTCGGTAGTTCCTGTAGTTTCTTGTCTGTCGGTCATGTGGTGGAGAATTTCTCCCGGAATCGCAACTGCGCGCTGAACTGTTGCGTCTGTAGTTATTCTGTCTTCCTTGATATTAATTGTTTTTGTTCACATATTGTCTGTTTCTCTGATTGTCTCTGTGATAGTCATTGCCGCGGAGAGATGATCTTTTCCTGTAATTATTACTACTCTGCCAACGGTTGTCGTACGGGTGGTGTCTATTTTGGTCACGATTTGCGTTGTAAGAATAGACCTGTCGTGTCCAGTTATTGTTTCTGTCATCACGGAATTGTGACGGATGTGACCTGTAGTGATTGTTTTCCTGTTTTCGCATCCCGCGACTGTCTGTGTCAATTTCTAATTCTTGTAAGAGTCCCTGAAAAGCTTCAATGTCGTCTTTGCAACGTCCTGCCAAAATAATATGTCGTAAATGTTCAGGCAATTTGATTAAGCAAATGCGGATGAGTTCTGAGGGGCTGTATGGGTTTGAAAGATACTGATTCTTATGCAACATGTCTTCAAAATATTTGACAAGACTGGAAAATTCAGATTGTTCAAAGTGTTTCATCATCATGATGCTATGTCTTGTGTAGCTTGAGACCAATACGCTGAGAGGAAGGCATGATAAAATTCTCCTTCACTGTGACAATCGTGAATGACCGATCGCATTCTTACAGCTGGTTCATTCTCCAAGTAGCCACACATAAATTCTAACTTGTGCTCCAATGACCAGTTGGGAGGAAAACAATGAGAGAATTGATGGAGCCACGCTTGTGGATGAATGTCGTTGGCAGAATTCTTAAATGTTTTGAATATACGTGTAGTAATAAACAGCTTATAGTCAAAATCATCGTGTCGGCGAGTAGCATATCTGCCATTGTTACGTCGTGTCGGCGGTTCCATCTCAAAATTCGGTGCACCTTGCCAATTTCGCTCATAATTTCCGGTGTCCTGTGTTATTATTTTGTGGCTGTTCCGTATTTCTATGTCCCTCTTCCCGTATTGGAGCGCGAGTGTCCTCTGAAATACGTAATTCTTGTATTACCTGTGTCAGCTGATCTTGTACTTCCCGGATTTCTCTTTGGTGTTGCGTATTAATTTGATTCAGATTTTGTTTCAGTTTGCTAATTTGTTCGCACTCCTCTGTGTCATTAAAGACTACCGGTTTTGTGTTATTCAGATTATCATCTACCTTCGTAGATAAATTATTTAGCTGATCCGAAAGTTCAACTACTTTCTCTGATAATGAACTAATTTCCTCCATGTGTCTTTCTGAACCAATTTTCAGAGTACCTACTGTGTCCTTTAAGTTTTCTTGAGTTTTTGCAAGTTGCGTAACCGAATCGGTAGATGCAACGGAGTCAATTTTAGCTTGCAAGGTCTCATGATTTTCATGAACAATAGTTTGCAGTTCTTTTATGGCTGCTTCGTGATTCTGTAATGCATTTTCATGCTGCGAAAAAATAGGTTGAAAATGCTCACAAATTTGTGTTTTTACGTCATTACAGACTTTTTGACGTTTCGATTCAATGTTATGTAACTCAGTAGTTAAATCTTCACGTGTTTGTTCAAGTGTGGTGTCTAACTTTTGAAGATTTTGTTCCATTGTGTCTAACTTTTGAAGCTTTTGCTGTGTTTGTCTCTGAGTTTGTTCCATTGTGTCTAACTGTTGCTGTTTTTGTCTCTGATTTTGTTCCATTGTGTCTAACTTTTGAAGATTTTGTTCCATTGTGTCTAATTTTTGTAGCCTTTGTCCCATTTGTTGCATTAACTGTAATAACAATGCACTGGTGTCTGAAACATGTTCCTCAGTGCTATTCGGCAATGCATTTGAACCGGCAATATTCGCAGTTTGAAAAGCAGAAAATGTGTCTTGACTTATTTGAGAAAAGGGTGAGGACGCAAAACCTGAATCTACAGTATTTGCAAGATTGTGTCCTGTCATTTCGGATTCCTGAGGTAAGCTGTTGCCGACCGATCGATCGATAATGCTTCCCTGTTCACTAATTGTTTCACTGTCTACACCATTGTTTGCAGCCCGCTCCATTTCCCTATGTACAATTACCAAATTACTACTTTGAACATTAGTTAATTCATTACTCGGTGGCGCTAACACACTGCTTTCGTCTTCACTGTCATTTCTCAGTTTACTTTGGAGCCTAGTATTACGTTTTTCACAAGCCATTATTGTCACAATATTTCACACGATAACACAGAAAAACACAATTTGAAGAGCAACAATAAGAGAACACATTAACATAGCACTGAAAATAATATCTCGTTAATTGCAAGCGCAGCTGCGAAATACTTGGTGCAAATCTACATGCATGCCACAACTGTTTTACTGTACAACAATGAAAGGCTGCAACTACAAAGGAGATTCTCTCTACAATTACGTGCTAGCAATAAACAAAAGCTACACTAATTACACAAACTACAAGAAAAAAATCAGAAGATTCCAGTGAGGTATCCTCGGCTAAGGGTCGACATATGAAACGTCCCCTTTAAACAATTATACAATTAAACTGACACACAATATTTTTAGCGCAACGCAATCTGACTTTCAAAAATCCCTACAAAAGAATGGTCCTGACGAACATTAACCTATACGTTTCACAAATCACTTACCTCACAAAAATCTTGGTTACTCGAGCTACTGCAATAAAGCGGGCACCACTACTGCCAGCTAAATAAAAGATTCAAACTACGGAAGGCACTAACTACTGATAGGGATAGTTAGCAAATGAAAGATATTAATAGAGAACAAACAATGTATTTACCTTAATAGTCATAATATATATAGCAGTTCATGACAAATTACAAAACTCCGCCATCTCTCTCCCCACATCCACCACTGCTGGCGGCTCACCTCCAAATGCGCAACGCTACGCGCTGTTCACAGCCAGCTGCCTAACACTACAATGGCGAGTATTACAACAATGCAAAGCAGCCACAGACTGCACACAGCACAGCCAGTGATTTTCATACAGAGGTGGCGTTCCAATAAAAAAAACCTTAACAGCCTACTTACAAAAGACACCTGGGATAATCATTACCCAGTAATACACAAGCATCAATAACTCAATGAATTTCTGTGGAAAGCAACTGACAGAGTGCAGGTTTTTCAAATTCTGTTCTATGTGGCCTGGTGACATATTCTTAGTATTTCACAGCTTCAGCAACAATTTCTAATCGAAATCTTGCCACTCGGAAGGTTCAGCCAAGGACAAACTAGACTTACCAAAATCGCAGATACGCTTTACCTTTTCAGATGTCATTCAAAGGAATACTCAGATGAGCACATCCTAAAGCTTGATTAAACGTATTGTGTGCCTAGATACACTCAGGTACTTGATATAACTGTCTGAATGCAGTTTCTGTCTGTATCATATTCCATCTCTGAATTGTACAATAATGCTAAAAGTAGATGTTTGTACTGAGTGAAACAGTTTTTATTTGGATATAGGAACACATTACAGCTCCGTAATACGTCACCGTTGGCTCACACAGTCTTCGACGAGATATAAATACGCCGGCACCGGCTGCAGCCACTGGTAGACTTTTATTGCCAAGTACTGTGTGTGGAGATGCTCACGTGGTTGGTGTGCAAGCCGGATTATAATATACGTATGAACAACACTAATCACTATAGATGGGAGGGTGTGCAATCCTGACTGCCGGATCTTTTGTTCACGGATGAGGCCAGGTAGTGTTCACAAAGTAACAGCAGACTTGTTGTGATTTATCATGAAGACTCGACCCGTTGTCATCCGTCAAATGTCCGTACAAGGGATTTATTAAGATAAGTATTGCCTGTGACTGTTGTTAGTTGTGTTCTGGCCGAAAATACAATACTTCATTTCTTTTCAAAAACAAAACGATCAGCTTCATTGGGCTGACTACATTCTTCAACGCAAACAATACAGCGTATGGAACGACTAGCTCTGTGTTTTGCCTTCAGTTCTTTAGGGCATGTCTGGGATGATGGAAAAATGTTTTAGCACTTTGACATCTCTCCAAACAGCTGCTGCGGCAGAACAGTTTTGATAAATGATTGGAAGTCACGTTTTATGTACATCTACATCTACATCCATACTCCGCAAGCCACCTGACGGTGTGTGGCGGAGGGTACCTTGAGTACCTCTATCGTTTCTCCCTTCTATTCCAGTCTCGTATTGTTCGTGGAAAGAAGGATTGTCAGTATGCCTCTGTGTGGGCTCAAATCTGTCTGATTTTATCCTCATAGTCTCTTCGCGAGATATACGTAAGAGGGAGCAACATACTGCTTGACTCCTCGGCGAAGGTATGTTCTCGAAACTTCAACAAAAGCCCGTACGAGCTACTGAGCGTCTCTCCTGCAGAGTCTTCCACTGGAGTTTATCTATCATTTCCGTAACACTTTCGCGATTACTAAATGATCCTGTAACGACGCGCATGCCTTTATATATAAAACTGCTGCCCCAGCGTAATTTTCATTCAGTACTCACCAATCTTGTCCTAAGCGAATTTCTTTCCTGGCGACAATCAGATGATGGTAATCTCTTATCCTGGGTTTAGATATACTTTCACAAAGTCAGTGTGAAAAGTGATCAGACTCTGAAAGACTTTGCTTTTCTGGTTTAAAATGTACTTACTTATCGACGTTCGTATATTTTAGGCCAATGCATTTCGTCCTACAACTTTTCAGCGTGAACATTGCATCTCTACAGAAAGATTCAGGAAGTTCCACAAAATACCTGTCTGCCGTTTCCACAACGTTTTCATGAGTCTAAACACGTTTTCAATCTATCTATAAATTTCCACACTGGCGTAATGTTACGTGATACCACGTACTTACACGTTTGTGACTACTACAGCGCCATCTATCACAAAGCGAAAAAAGTGGTCCAACTAAAACATTCATATTTCTTTATGTACTACACGAATATGTAACAAAAATGGGGGTTCCTATTTAAAAAATCTAGGTTGATATCCGTTTGACCTATGGCAGCGCCATCTAGTGGGCCAACCATAGCGCCAACTGGTTTCCCCCTTCAAGCTAGACTAGATTCGTTCTTTGTAGTTTTTTCGTTTGACGCTTATTTCGTGAGATATTTGGCCCGGTCACGATCAATGGACCACCCTATATATAAAAGTTTTGAGTTGTAACTGATCAGTATATTCAGTAAAAGTTCACACACACAAAGTGTAATAACATTCCTGATTATAATAATAATAATATTCCTATCGGAAAAATCATTATTAACAGTTCAGAGCTGACCTCTATGGGAAGTTCCAAGTTAAATGGTCTGTTACCCTGACATATTATCGTCACAGTTACGTGGAAAGTAATCTTGCCACTTGCCATGTCGTTTTGCCAACATTATGGGTGGCACACAAGCATTTACTTCCATGAAATCTAATCTTGGCACACTCTTGAAACTGTGAATCCCGGAATATTGGATTTCAAAAATGGTTCAAATGGCTCTGAGCACTATGGGACTCAACTGCTGAGGTCATTAGTCTCCTTGAGTGAGTTCACTTCCTACTTTCACCAAAACCGCTTTTGGTAGCTGTCCGGCTGTGGCCTCATCCGAGGCACGACGTATGTAGGCTTTCGACTTATGCAGCCAAGTTGATACCTCAGTTCAAAGTGGCTTCCTCACTGCCTCTTCACTCGTATTTATATATAGTCACAGTCGGTCACCGAACGGAACATCTGCTATCATCTGCTCTCAACAGCTCTGGGTGTTGGTAGCGGCATATAAATGGCCCTTTCTTGGACGCATATTATCTCTATAATTTAATAACTTACAATATTCTTTATCTGTATACGGATGGAGCTAAGGTGGCTTTAGTTACTGAAGATGTTTTAGCTCGACTGCGTGTAAACTTTGTCAGACAGAATTTTTGGAACGAAACCGACAGAAAAACATGACCTCTGAACTGCCTCTTAGAGAGTCCTTGTATTCATTGTTGTTTATAATACATTCTTGAAACTTGGTACAGCTGTATTATAGCATTATTGTAATCTAGTGCTATAAGCAGAACTTTCTATTACGAATACAAATGACACTTGATCTATTATGAATAAGAACGTTTTTGTTCCAAATTCGGTTTTTAGTAAATAACTTGAAAACTACTACGACCTACTCCAACCAGAAGCAATGTTCAACTGCTGAACGACCGCGAGGAGGAAGCTAACGGTTCAAGGTTAACACCAGTGTTGCCAACTTGCTCTCCAAAACTCTTCTCTTCCTCTAGCGTACGGTGTATCTTTACTTTCCGAAATACCCTCGTAATAGAGGTAGCTTATTTGTGTTACGTATCTATTAGTATTATATCAGACCGAAGCTACACATTAATTTTCATCTTTTGTAGTCCATTATTTAGCATCCTTCGTAAAAATGCCGATTTTGACCAAAATATTGCTCAGATTGTTGATTGTGATACACATTTGCACATTCTGAAAAAATTTTAGATTACTGACTTGATTATTTAGCGCACTCATTTTTTCTTAATGTAGTGTATTTAGTGAAACGTATTCATTAGATCATTCTGAGACTTCACAATGTTAATATCACAATACTGAAGCATAGACTGACAGAATTTTGGAAAATTATTTTAATTTTTTAATTTAACCCTTATATTATGGTGAAATTCTTTTTGCCGCCGGGGTGGCCGAGCGGTTCTAGGCATTACAGTCTGGAACCGCGCGACCGCTACGGTCGCAGGTTCGAATTCTGCCTTGGGCATGGATGTATGTGATGTCCTTGGGTTGGTTAGGTTTCAGTAGTTCTAAGTTCTAGGGGACTGATGACCTCAGAAGTTAAGTCCCATAGTGCTCATAGCCATCTGAACCATCAATTCTTTTGTCTGCTAAGCACAGGCGCGTTATGATGACACGGCGCTGGTAGTAGGGAACTGGGGTAAGTCCTGGCACACTCGCTCGCCTCTGTATCTCACAATAATAGAGCGCTTGTTTCGTCACACTGTGTCCATGGCTTCGTGGGGACTGCACCGCAGTCGAACGCTACCATCCGTTCTTCCTAAATTACGAATTTGACCAGGCCACGGTGTTCCAGTCGTCTGGGGTCCAGCCGATATGCTCATGGGCCCACGAACGGCACTGCAGGCGATGTCATGCCGTTAGCAGAGGAAGTATCGTTGGTCGCCTGCTGCCGTAAACCATTAATGCCAAATATCACCGCCCTGCCCTAACAGATACATTCTTCGTACTGACATATTGATTTCTGCGTTTATTTTACGCAGTGTTGCTTGTCTGTTAGCACTGACAATTCTACGGAAATTCCGCTATTCCTGGCCACTGCATTGTCCTTGGTGAATGGTAACGCCCGAAATTTGGTATTCTTGGCACACTCTTGAAACTGTGAATCCCGGAATATTGGATTTCAAAAAAGGTTCAAGTGGCTCTGAGCACTATGGGACTCAACTGCTGAGGTCATTAGTCCCCTTGAACTTAGAACTAGTTAAACCTAACTAACCTAAGGACATCACAAACATCCATGCCCGAGGCAGGATTCGAACCTGCGACCGTAGCGGTCTTGCGGTTCCAGACTGCAGCGCCTTTAACCGCACGGCCACTTCGGCCGGCAATATTGGATTTCCTAACGATTTCCGAAACGGAATGTGTCCACTTCTAATTACCAATCCGTGTTCAAAGTCTATTAATTCCCGTCGTGCGGCCATTATCAAGTCGAATACCTTTGACATGAGTCACATGAGTACAAATGACAGCTCCGCGCCAGCCTAAGTGGCCGAGCGGTTCTAGGCGCTACAGTCTGGAACCGCGCCCGCTACGGTCTCAGGTTCGAATCCTGCCTCGGGCATGGATGTGTGTGATGTCCTTAGGTTAGTTAGGTTTAAGTAGTTCTAAGTCCTAGGGGACTGATGATCACAGCAGTTAAGTCCCATAGTGCTCAGAGCCATTTGAACCATTTGAACAGCTCCGCCAATGCACTGCCGTTTGATACCTTGCTGTCGCATATCATGGGATGTAATTGGTACGTCGTTGTAGACAGCGTCTTTTAGCTTTCCTTTCACATGAAAGTCTACAAGCGTCAAATCCGGTGAAAGGGCTGGCCAAGGTACAGGCCCTCTGCGTCCAATTAAACGATTTGGGAACAATTCATGAAGACATGCTGTATTACTTCTTGCACTATGGGCCGCACAGCCATTGTGTTGGTACTACAGGTTCCTCCCAGTTTGCAAAGTAATGTCTTCTAGCATGCGTGGAGGATGGTCTGTTAGGAGGCTGCGACACTTGTGCGACTTTAGTGTTCCGTCTATGTAAAAACGGGCCTATGAGCAACATGGGAACAATTCATGAAGACATGCTGTATTACTTCTTGCACTATGGGCTGCACAGCCATTGTGTTGGTACTACAGGTTCCTCCCAGTTTGCAAAGTAATGTCTTCTAGCATGCGTGGAGGATGGTCTGTTAGGAGGCTGCGACACTTGTGCGACTTCAGTGTTCCGTCTATGTAAAAACGGGCCTATAAGCTGATGGTTCACTATCCCACACTACCCGTTTACACCTAATGGACGCTGATATTTCAAATGACGAAGTCAACGGGGCACTTAACAATAGCGCATGTTTCGACAGTTTACCTGGCCACGATCGGTAAATCTGGCTTCATCACGAAACAGAATACATGATAAATCTGGAGTATCCTGTTCCAATGCCCATGTACAATGTTAACACGATTCTCCTAATCGTTCTCGTGCAGCTCCTGATGGAGATACTAGGGAGATGTGAAGGACACTTGCCTGACTCATGCCATTTCCTCGTACGATTTTGCGGGAGCTAACGTGAGTATCAACTGCAGCAACAGCAAGAACATTAATTTTCCCAACTTCTGTCGTCACTGTTTCCTTCTGTTATGTTGTCTACGTGTTACACTACCACTTTAACGCAACTGGAACTGCCGAGGTGGTTGACGTCTATTGGGTTATCTGTCGCATACACCATACAAAAACAAACTGCATTCTTCCTACACTTTCCATACACCATGAGCATGTCGGCCTTTTCTGAGTTGGTAAATCCCATCGTCCACTCACGACGTACTGCTTGGGCTCTCACACTAAATAACTAGCAAGTCGCAGTACACTCAAGTAACACCGGGCACATGGTAACCAAACATAACAACATCGTGCCTACGAGCTATTGAGGTTGAATGGCAAGTGTCGGTGTGAAACATTTCGAAACATGATAACCCGTAAATGACTCTTACTAGACTCCTGCAACTAACACCACTGGCATTGATACCTGGCATTAACCTACTTTTAGTATGTTCACGTTAATGTCATTCCATTTTAAAAGTGTAGGTTTGCACAAAATATACAATTTCTAAGTGTTATTACAATCTCTTGATTGGCTAACAATCCAACTTCCTGAAAATTAATAAGTTCCGTGAAAACCGCACATCGGTAGTACCTTTCATTGCCGCAAAATTTGCGGTGCAAGCTCTAGGTGATTCACCCTGTATCCACTCCCAGTGGAAAAATGGTATACCCTTTTA
This sequence comes from Schistocerca piceifrons, assembly GCF_021461385.2. Classification (NCBI taxonomy): domain Eukaryota; kingdom Metazoa; phylum Arthropoda; class Insecta; order Orthoptera; family Acrididae; genus Schistocerca; species Schistocerca piceifrons. The sequence goes on along the minus strand of NC_060149.1, from coordinate 735,572,201 downwards.
GAAGTTTCCAGTTCAAGCGACATTTATTGTTGCAACAGTTCATATGGAGTACATGAATTGATTACATTTACATGTCAATGGCACAAGCGGTTCTGAAGTACCACGTAACGATCCATGCTGAAACACCCATATTAGTACGTGATGCAGCCTCCATGGGTCGCAATGCAGGCGCTGACTGGCATCCAGTCGTTCGTAAAGATGGCGTATACTATCCTCGGATACGTTATTACACGCCTGCTCGACCTTTCCACGTACTTCTATAAGAGTTGTTGGTTGACGAGTCGCCCGAGTCACATCTCGTTCCATCATATCCCACACATGCTCGATTGGAGACAATTCCGGAGATCGTGGAGGCCAGAAAAGTTCTGCGCATCTACATCTACATACATACTCTGCTAGCCATCAAGCGGTGTGTGACGGAGGGCACAATTTGCGCCGAAGTCATATTCCCCCCGCCTCCCCCCCTCCCCCCCCCCCCCCCCTCTCGCACTGTTCCAATCGGGGATCGCGCGAGGGAAAAACGACTGTTTGAACGCCTGAGTACGAGCTCTTATTTCCCTTATCTTTGAAAGATGATCATTACGCGATTTGAAAGTTAGTGGTAATAATATATGCTCTACATCCTCGGCGAAGATTGGATTTCGGAATTTAGTGAGCAGCTCCTTCTTTTTAACGCGTCGTCTATCTGCAAGTGTGTCCCACTTCAAACTTTCTATGAGATTTGTAACGCTCTCGCGATGGCTAAATGTACGAGTCACGAATCTTGCAACTCTTCTTTGGACCTTCTCAATTTCCTGAATCAGACCCAACTGGTAAGGGTCCGATACAGACGAACAATACTCCAAGACTGGACGAACCAATGTATTGTAAGCAATTTCCTTTGTTGAAGGACTGCATCGCTTCAGGATTCTATCAATAAACCTCAATCTAGAGTTCGCCTTACCTGTTACTTGTGTAATCTGATCATTCCATTTGAGATCATTTCGAATAGTCACCCAGATACTTGACTGATGTTACCGCTTCCAAAGACTGATCATTTATTTTGTACTCATACATTCATAGGCCTCCCCCCATGAACCATGGACCTTGCCGTTGGTGGGGAGGCTTGCGTGCCTCAACGATACAGATAGCCGTACCGTAGGTGCAACCACAACGGAGGGGTATCTGTTGAGAGGCCAGACAAACGTGTGGATCCTGAAGAGGGGCAGCAGCCTTTCCAGTAGTTGCAGGGGCAACAGTCTGGATGATTGATCTGGCCTTGTAACATTAACCAAAACGGCCTTGCTGTTGTGGTACTGCGAACGGCTGAAAGCAAGGGGAAACTACAGCCGTAATTTTTCCCGAGGGCATGCAGCTTTACTGTATGGTTAAATGATGATGGCGTCCTCTTGGGTAAAATATTCTGGAGGTAAAATAGTCCCCCATTCGGATCTCCGGGCGGGGACTACTCAAGAGGATGTCGTTATCAGGAGAAAGAAAACTGGCGTTCTACGGATCGGAGCGTGGAATGCCAGATCCCTTAATCGGGCAGGCAGGTTAGAAAATTTAAAAAGGGAAATGGATAGGTTAAAATTAGATATAGTGGGAATTAGTGAAGTTCGGTGGCAGGAGGAACAAGACTTTTGGTCAGGTGATTACAGGGTTATAAATACAAAATCAAATAGGGGTAATGCAGGAGTAGGTTTAATTATGAATAAAAAAATAAGAGTGCGGGTAAGCTACTACAAACAGCATAGTGAACGTATTATTGTGGCCAAGATAGACACGAAGCCCACGCCTACTACAGTAGTACAAGTTTAAAAGCCAACTAGCTCTGCAGATGACGAAGAAATTATTCAGGTAGTGAAGGGAGACGAAAATTTAATAGCCATGGGTGACTGGAATTTGACAGTAGGAACAGGGAGAGAAGGAAACATAGTAGGTGAATATGGATTGGGGCTAAGAAATGAAAGTGGAAGCCGCCTGGTAGAATTTTGCACAGAGCATAACTTAATCATAGCTAACACTTGGTTCAAGAATCGTAAAAGAAGGTTGTATACATGGAAGAATCCTGGAGATACTAAAAGGTATCAGATAGATTATATAATGGTAAGACAGAGATTTAGGAACCAGGTTTTAAATTGTAGGACATTTCCAGGGGCAGATGTGGACTCTGACCACCATCTATCGGTTATGAACTGTAGATTAAAACTGAAAAAACTGCAAAAAGGTGGGAATTTAAGGAGATGGGACCTGGACAAACTGATTAAACCAGAGGTTGTACAGAGTTTCAGGGAGAGCATAAGGGAACAATTGACAGGAATGGGGGAAAGAAATACAGTAGAAGACGAATGGGTAGCTCTGAGGGATGAAGTAGTGAAGGCAGCAGAGGATCAAGTAGGTAAAAAGACGAGGCCTAGTAGAAATCCTTGGGTAACAGAAGAAATATTGAATTTAATTGATGAAAGGAGAAAATATAAAAATGCAGTAAATGAAGCAGGCAAAAAGGAATACAAACGTCTCAAAAATGAGATGGGAAGGAAGTGCAAAATGGCTAAGCAGGCGTGGCTAGAGGACAAATGTAAAGATGTGGAGGCTTATCTCACTAGGGGTAAGATAGATACAGCCTACAGGAAAATTAGAGAGACCTTTGGAGAAAAGAGAGCCACTTGTATGAATATCAAGAGCTCAGATGGAAACCCAGTTCTAAGCAAAGAGGGGAAAGCAGAAAGTTGGAAGGAGTATATAGAGGGTCTATACAAGGGCGATGTACTTGAGGACAATATTATGGAAATGGAAGAAGATGTAGATGAAGATGAAATGGGAGATACGATACTGCGTGAAGAGCTTGACAGAGCACTGAAAGACCTGGGTCGAAACAAGGTCCCGGGAGTAGACAACATTCCATTAGAACTACTAACGGCCTTGGGAGAGCCAGTCCTGACAAAACTCTACCATCTGGTAAGCAAGATGTATGAGACAGCCTAAATACCCTCAGACTTCAAAAAGAATATAATAATTCCAATCCCAAAGAAAGCAGGTGTTGACAGATGTGAAAATTACCGAACTATCAGTTTAATAAGTCACAGCTGCAAAATACTAACACGAATTATGTACAGACGAATGGAAAAACTGGTAGAAGCCGACCTCGGGGAAGATCAGTTTGGATTCCGTAGAAATGATGGAACACGTGAGGCAATACTGACCTTACGATTAAGGAAAAGCAAGCCTACGTTTCTAGCATTTGTAGACTTAGAGAAAGCTTTTGACAATGCTGACTGGAATACTCTCTTTCTAATTATAAAGGTGGCAGGGGTAAAATACACGGAGCAAAAGGCTATTTACAATTTGTCAGAAACCAGATGGCAGTTATAAGAATTGAGGGACATGAAAGGGAAGCAGTGGTTGGGAAGGGAGTGAGACAGGGTTGTAGTCTCTCCCCGATATTATTCAATCCGTATATTGAGCAAGCAGTAAAGGAAACAAAAGAAAAATTCGGAGTAGGTATTAAAATCCAGGGAGAAGAAATAAAAACTTTGAGGTTCGCCGATGACATTGTAATTCTGTCAGAGACAGCAAGGGACTTGGAAGAGTAGTTGAACGGAATGGACAGTGTCTTGAAAGGAGGATATAAGATGAACATCACCAAAAGTAAAACAAGGATAATGGAATGTAGTCAAATTAAATCGGGTGATGCTGAGGGAATTAGATTAGGAAATGAGACACTTAAAGTAGTAAAGCAGTTTTGCTATTTGGGGAGCAAAATAACTGATGACGGTCGAAGTAGAGAGGATATAAAATGTAGACTGGCACTGGCAAGGAAAGCGTTTCTGAAGAAGTGAAACTTGTTAACATTGAGTATAGATTTAAGTGTCAGGAAGTCATTTCTGAAAGTATTTGTATGGAGTGTAGCCATATATGGAAGTGAAACATGGACGATAAATAGTTTGGACAAGAAGAGAATAGAAGCTTTCGAAATGTGGTGCTACAGAAGAATGTTGAAGATTAGGTGGGTAGATCACGTAACTAAAGAGGTGGTATTGAATAGGATTGGGGAGAAGAGAAGTTTGTGGCACAACTTGACTAGAAGAAGTGATCGGTTGGTAGGACATGTCCTGAGGCATCAAGGGATCACAAATGTAGCATTGGAGGGCAACGTGGAGGGTAAAAATCGTAGAGGGAGACCAAGAGATGAATACACTAAGCAGATTCAGAAGGATGTAGGTTGCAGTAGGTACTGGGAGATGAAGAAGCTTTCACAGGATAGATTGGCATGTAGAGCTGCACCAAACCAGTCTCAGGACTGAAGACCACAACAACAGCAACATTCATGAGGATTCTCGCCTTGTTATACGCAGTAGGTTACACTTACTACTATTGAAATATAACTGTCAATGATTACACCACGCATTGATTTTCTGCAAATCCTCATTGATTTGCTCACAGCTTTCGTGTGATACTTCTTTCCTGTAGACTACAGCATCATCGGCAAACAGTCTAAGGCCGCTGTCAATACCATCAACCAGATCGTTTATGTAAATCGTAAAAAGCAGAGGACCTATTACGCTGCCCTCGGGCACACCTGAAGTTACTCTTGTTTCTGTTGAAGTTACCCCGTTGAGGACGACATACTGCTCCCTGTTGTTGTAAAACATTCTATACAACCGCATACGTCATTGGATAAACCGTAAGCGCGCACTTCTGGTAGCAAGCGACAACGCGGAACTGAGTCAAACGCCTTTCGAAAGTCGAGAAATATGGCATCAACCTGGAAGCTGGTATCTGCGGCCTGTTGTGTATCATGCACAAAGAGGGCCAGCTGTGTCTCGCATGACCGCTGTTCCCTAAAATCGTGCTGGTTTCTGCAGATGAGCTTCTCAGACACTAGAAAGGTCATTATGTCTGAACACAAAATATGTTCCGTGATTCTACAACAAATCTATGTCAGTGAAATTGGCCGGCAATTATGTGCATCCGATTTTCTACCCTTTTTATAGATTGCTATGACCTGGGCCTTCTTCCAGTCCCGTGGAACTTTCCGCCATTCCAATGATCTCTGATAGATGACGGATAATAATGGTGCTATATTTGTAACATAATCAACATAAAATCTTACGTGGATACCCTCTGGGCCAGATGCCTTTCTGACGTCTAAGGATCTTAACTGTTTTACGATCCCGGATACGCTAAACACTATGTCAGTCATCCTTTCATTTGTTCGATAATTGAGAGGGAAAATGGTGCTGCAGTCCTCTATCGTAAACGAGTTTTTGAAAGCTAGGTTTAGAATTTCGGCGTTCTGCTTATCATCATCAGTTATATTACCCATTACCCGTACTGTCAACAAGAGAAAGTATTGCACATTGAATATCGCGGGTATTGTGTGGGCAAGCATTAATCTGTTGGAAAAACACCTCATCTTCCTGTTTCAATTACGGCAAAAGAACGAGTCTAACAATATTCTGCATGTACTGTGTACCGGTTAGCGTCCCCTCCAGAAACACCAAAGGCGAACTGGAGTTGTAGCTTAAAGCACCCCAGAACATAAGGCCTGGGATGGGGCCAGTGGGTCTTGGGCGAATGCACCCTACAAACCAAGTCTACGTCGTATTCACAAACGACCGTCACTTGTGTGCATACAGAATCTGCTTTCATCGCTGAAGACCACGGTGCGCCATTACAACTTCCAAGTGATTCCCTGATGGCACCAATCGAGCCCTGCACGTCGACATTGTGGTACGAGTGTAAGATGAGATAGAGGTGTGCGTGCCCATAGTCTCACTGCTAACTGCTAATAACCGGTTCGTAACACTTCGTGTTGACACGTCTGGGCTCACAGGCCATCTTTTCTGTGCTGTGGTATATGATACGACCTCCGACTGGTGTACTAACAATACGACGATGCAGGTGGGTGTCAATGCTGTGTGGACGTTCAGTTCCTCGTCTACGGATGAGAGAATGTTTACGTGATCACTGATACCAGCGTCGTTGCACAACTGACACACCGAGCGAGGTGGCGTAGTGACTAGCACACTGGACTCGCATTCGGGAGGACGATGGTTCAATCCCGTGTCCAGTCATCCTGATTTTCCGTTATTTTCTTAAATCGCTCCAGGAAAATGCCGGGATGGTTCCTTCGAAAGGTCACGGTCGACTTCCTTTCCTAATCCGATGAGACCGAAGACCTCGCTATCTGGTCTCCTCCCCAAAACAACCCAACCCAACAACTGACGCAGCAAGGCCAACTTGTGCGGCAATTGCCCGAAACGCCCATCCCACCACTTGAAAGGGCGTAGTTTGACCCCTTTCAAATTCGCTCAGTTGCCTGTAGGAAGTACGAGTGTGTCTCCGTGGGATGGTTGCCTGCTTACTTCACGAGTTTGCACCACACTGTACCTTCTGGCTGTGAGCATGTCCTATTAAAGAACACACACAGATGGCGCTGTGGAAGCTATGCCACTACGCTATCTGTTTGCGGACGACGCTGAAACCATTATCAATACACCTACTATCCGACAGGTGGCATGCGCCGTCATCGGATCAAAATCGACGTCGTCTTTCCAGGTGCATAAATGTTTTTTCCTGCATTGTATTAGTGAAACATCATAGAACAGATTTGTTGTTTATCTGTTACGTTATTTGCGTTTCTCATTCTTCTCGAGTATGTAAGGTGCATAAATCCATAGTTATATTATCAGGAACTAGCCTGCACTTATTTTTAGATCAATCAGACCATCATTCTGGGTCTTGAACGTGAAGTTGCCTGACGTATATGACAGGGCAGTAATGTGGTAACATTTCTGTCTGGTATAATACGATGTATTCCATAGCCGTATTATGTAAGCTATTGTATGTTGCTAACATGAGAAAATATCTGTTTTATATCTGTGATGTGAGGATGGCTAGATTGTTAGTCGAAACAAGTAATACATCCAAATAAAGATGATTTCATGTGCGGTCTTAACTTCATGGTTTTGCAAGGCCTAGCATAAATAATAATTAAAATATAATCTTTCCGTTGGTAAAGTTTTCCAAATTATTCCCCCATTCAGATCTCCGGGAGGAGAGCGCCAAAAGAAATGTAACCGTTAAGAATAAATGATTTAGAGTATTTCTGTCTTAATGAAAACGCACGAACGAAAATAAAATCACCTGTAAAATATGACTGGGATCATTATGACGATTTTTTCATTTGATGCTGATGATGTTTACCTTCGTAGAACCGAGACCGTAGAGAGTGCGCGAAGTATGCATTCTTACAACTCTTTGATATCGTAGCTAAAGCGAGCGATTAAGCAGAGTTGCATAAGAAACGGTTATCGTATTTCGACTCAGGGATAACAGTGACACTGATTCTCAGTAGCCAGCCGCGGTGACCGAGCGGTTCTAGGCGCTTCAGTCCGACTGCTACTGTCGCAGGTTCGAATCCTACCTCGGGCATGGATGTGTGTGAAGTCCTTAGGTTAGTTAGGTTTAAGTAGGTCTGAGTTCTAGGGGACTGCTGACCTCAGATGTTGTCCCATAGTGCTCAGATCCATTTGATACTCAGTAGTTTGCGAATTGTTCGCATGCTGTTTTGGAGAAAATATACTTAGTTATCGGAGGGGGCAACAGATGTGGATTCTGCCGAGTGTCGTGTGGCACTGATGTAATGCACAGGTGTTGACTTAAAAGCAATGTGATTTTCAAGCGATACCACAATTTCAAGACAGTTATTATAGAAATGAAGCGTTGTCTCTCATAACAGCGTGAAAAACGACAGTTAAGTGAACTTTCAGAAGTATGCTGCTCATAAAAGACTGGGTAATTAATTACATGGCAATATTTGACTGCTACCTCTCATGACTGTCGAAGGACTATCTTCCACTTGAACCTGTTTATCATGTCATCAGTGTGTGACTACTTGTGTGCTATGAAGGGGAATGGTGCATAAATATGCGACAACAACTGTCCGAAATCACTATCTCAGACAGACTGTGCTCTATGGCGTGGGATTGTTTCCTATATGCACAACAACCATTCGTCTGCATCTCTCTCGATCGCATAAGAATTTTGTCTTTCTGCCGCACATGGTAGTTGCTGCCACATCTGTCGGTGACTCCCAACCCAACGGTCCAACATAAGATGCTGCGTCCTCCTTACCAAGAAATCCTCAGTCTAGTTATAAGTGTCACTTTAGTTCTTCAATAAGCATTGGGGTGACACTAAGTCTCACACTTTTCGGTAGTTAATAAATAATACGTCTTCCTAACTGCCTTTTTTTTTTTTTGGTCATCCGTCTACTGACTGGTTTGATGCGGCCCACCACGAATTCCTTTCCTGTGCTAACCTCTTCATCTCAGAGTATTACTTGCAACCTACGTCCTCAATTATTTGCTTGACGTATTCCAATCTCTGTCTTCCTCTACAGTTTTTGCCCTCTACAGCTCCCTCTAGTACCATGGAAGTCATTCCCTTATGTCTTAGCAGATGTCCGATCATCCTGTCCCTTCTCCTTATCAGTGTTTTCCACATATTCCTTTCCTCTCCGATCTTCGTAGAACCTCCTCATTCCTTACCTTATCAGTCCACCTAATTTTCAACATTCTTCTATAGCACTACATCTCAAATGCTTCGATTCTCTTCTGTTCCGGTTTTCCCACAGTCCATGTTTCACTACCATACAATGCTGTACTCCAGACGTACATCCTCAGAAATTTCCTCCTCAAATTAAGGCCGGTATTTGATATTGGTAGACTTCTCTTGGCCAGAAATGCCTTTTTTGCCATAGCGAGTCTGCTTTTGATGTCCTCCTTGCTCCGTCCGTCATTGGTTATTTTACTGCCTAGGTAGCAGACTTCCTTAACTTCATTGACTACGTGACCATCAATCCTGATGTTAAGTTTCTCGCTGTTCTCATTTCTACTACTTCTCATTACCTTCGTCTTTCTCCGATTTACTCTCAAACCATACTGTGTACTCATTAGACTGTTCATTCCGTTCAGCAGATCATTTAATTCTTCTTCACTTTCACTCAGGATAGCAATATCATCAGCGAATCGTATCATTGATATCCTTTCCCCTTGTATTTTAATTCCACTCCTGAAACTTTCTTTTATTTCCATCATTGCTTCCTCGATGTACAGATTGAAGAGTAGGGGCGAAAGGCTACAGCCTTGTCTTACATCCCTCTTAATACGAGCACTTCGTTCTTGATCGTCCACTCTTATTATTCCCTCTTGGTTGTTGTACATATTGTATATTACCCGTCTCTCCCTATAGCTTACCCCTAATTTTTTCAGAATCTTGAACAGCTTGCACCATTTTATATTGTCGAACACTTTTTCCAGGTCGACAAATCCTATGAAAGTGTCTTGATTTTTCTTTAGCCTTGCTTCCATTTTTAGCCGTAACGTCAGAATTGCCTCTCTCGTCCTTTACTTTTCCTAAAGCCAAACTGATCGTCACCTAGCGCATTCTCAATTTTCCTTTCCATTCTTCTGTATATTATTCTTGTAAGCAGCTTCGATGCATGAGCTGTTAAGCTGATTGTGCTATAATTCTCGCACTTGTCAGCTCTTGCCGTCTTCGGAATTGTGTGGATGATGCTTTTCCGAAAGTCAGATGGTATATCGCCAGACTGATATATTCTACACACCAACGTGAATAGTCGTTTTGTTGCCACTTCCCCCAATGATTTTAGAAATTGTGATGGACTGTTATCTATCCCTTCTGCCTTATTTGACCGTAAGTCCTCCAAAGCTCTTTTAAATTCCGATTGCAATACTGGATCCCCTATCTCTTCTAAATCGACTCCTGTTTCTTCTTCTATCACATCAGACAAATCTTCACCCTCATAGAGGCTTTCAATGTATTCTTTCCACCTATCTGCTGTCTCCTCTGCATTTAACAGTGGAATTCCCGTTGCACTCTTAATGTTACCACCGTTGCTTTTAATGTCACCAAAGGTTGTTTTGACTTTCCTGTATGCTGAGTTTGTCCTTCCGACAATCATATCTTTTTGGATGTCTTCACATTTTTCCTGCAGCCATTTTATCTTAGCTTCCCTGCATTTCCTATTTATTTCATTCCGCAGCGACTTGTATTTCTGTATTCCTGATTTTTCCGGAACATGTTTGTACTTCCTCCTTTCATCAATCAATTGCAGTATTTCTTCTGTTACCCATGGTTTCTTCTCCTAGATCCATGAATTTCAGCATGTCATGGAGAAAAGCGCGAGGTAGATTTTTCAAGGCCGATGTTTCCGGGATCCATGCTGGTTCTCACGGAGGAGATATTTCTGTTTGCGACGCCTCATTACGTTTGTGTTTGGAGTATGTTATACATTATACAACAGAGTAAAGTCACCTTACATTGGAACCACATTAATTTAATAAATTACCGGACAAGGAAACTTGTCTTCGATTCGTATATTACCATTTTTTGCTGAGTTACTGTATTTTAGCGATATTGAAAGAAAGGACGGCGTATGTAGTACGCAGAGCCAACGAGTTTAGATTTCAACTAAGATTTTTATTTTCACACAACGTGTTACCTTTAGACCGCATTTGTTTCAAAGCATTCGAATAAAGTCGTAGATTACCTCACAGTTGAAAACTCACTCGTCAGATCGTCACCATTACAAGTTAGTGTCTCTCCCAGCAGAGTAGAATTTAAGCTTGGCTGGATGTTCGCTGCTCCGGCGCAGAGCAGCTTTGTCCGGCCCGTCAGATCTGCGCCGAGAAATGCGAAGCGGCGGCCGGCAGCATCTGGCGCTCGCCCACACGTAACCCTCTGTTCATGTCCCGAACGTTCCTGTGGCTTTGCGCTTGTCTCTACCTTCCATCGTCCACCGCCCACAGTCCACTTCGCAATCGAACTGAAATACGCTTCCCCGACTGTTTCACAAATGCTTGCAACCGTGAAACAAGATACATACGCGGTAACATCGAAACAGATATTATTATTTAGTATCCAGGTTTAGACAATCAAAACAGAATAAGATATTAAATTTTATATTTAAGAATCTTACGTACAGAAGACAAAAAAGTGTTTTCCAAAATGCACACTGGTGCATGCAGTTTATGTTATGTGCTGACAAGTATTCATAATGCTGCATGCATAAAAACATCGACACGATCACAAAGGCAAGGGTACATAGAACGCAACGTCAACACATACAGTTCATGAAATTGCTTCAATAAACTTAGGTGAAACCTTTATGGCATGTCATTAACTGCATTTGTTACTGAAAACCTTATATATCTTAGGACTGGCTACTGATTACTGACGGATCAAACACATTAAAGAAGTTTTATATTATTTAGGTAAAGAATTACAATAACTAAGCGAATACGATAATCAATAAAATATATTCTCGCGAGACAGAGAGTAAGAAATGACCTTATTTTTCAAATAAGTTAGGACATGTGTACTTGTATATTACAGAGGCAAAAGGGTTCTGCAAATTTTACAACAAATAACTGAAAATTAACGTTAGCTTAGTTCATCAAAACATAAGGGTATTAAAAAAATGAGGTAGTTAAAGTTATTTGCTTAATTTATTTTTAAAATTCCGAAACAATACATGTCCTACACCTGTTCGTAGACCGAGAGTATTGGTATCTCCCACACATAAACAACGATTTATACAGCGGGCAGTTACCACATATGTACGTACAGATCACAAGTCCAGAAAAACTGAGGAAACATAAACAACTTTTGTAATGACCAGCACACAGGACATTAATCTTAAGAAACATACATTTTATTATAATGACTACGCTGATAAACCAAAACACTATGACCACTGCCCACCGCGAAGTTGGATGCCACCTGGTGGCGTTACGGGCATGTGACGCTCTAGCAAAAGTATGTTAAGTGAAGCCGACACGGACGGGGAATCACCCCAGCGAAGATATGGGTTGCAAATGGGGAAATCGATTCAGATAAGCGACTTTGACAAAGAGCAGACTATTATTAAATAGAGCCTGTAAACGAGTACCTCAAAAATCGCGAACCTGGTCGAATGTGCACGTACTACTATCATGAGCATCTATGGAAAGATGTAGGACAGTGAAACTAAAGCTAGCCGCTAAATAGTTGGACGTGCACAACTCTTCACAGAACGTGGGGTTCAGAGGCTTAACTGCTCTGTAAAGAGGGCTAGCTGGTGATCTGTGACATCTCTGTTGAAAGAGCACAATGCTGTCGCACGCAACAAGTGCTTCGGAGCACACCGTTCATCGTGCATTGTTGAACATGGAACTCCGCAGCAGACCACCAGTACGTGTTTACATGTTGATCCAACGATGTCGTCAATTACGATTGCAATGGGCACGGGACAATCGGGATTAGGTCGTCGATCAATGGAAATGTATCGGCTCTTCGGGTGAATAACATTTTTCCACACTAGGTCGATGGTCGTCTCCACAAACGCCGTCATCTAGGAGAACAGCGACCCGATACGTCCAACGCGCCGCGGATTCTGGGTGGTGGGAGCAGTATTATGCTATGGGGCACATTCTACTGCTGTTACAGGGGACCTGTGGTGGTAATCGAAGACACGCTGATCCCTTGATGCTTGATGTCTTCCCAGACGGCGTTGTCATCTTTCAACAGTGTAACTGTCCGTGTCTCGGAGACAAAATCGTGCCACAGTGGTTTGAGGATCATTATAGTGAACCCACGTTGATGGCTCGACGACCAAATTCGCCTGATGTAAACCCTATGGAACCACTCTAGGTCGCTATCGGGTTACATCACCGCTTAGCTTAGTTCAGCGGCCCGTTATTTACGCGAATTACATGACCTGTGTGTACACATCTAATGCCACGTACCTCCACAAACCTAACAAAAAACTGTCGGATCCCTGGTACGTAGAACCAGTGATGTATTTCGTTCCATAGAGAGACAAGCAAGCTAATAAGTAGGTGGTCATTTTGCTTTGGCTCATCAGTGTATATAGAGCTCTCCACTGGAATTAATTCTATAAACTCGTATTAGGACGCATCATTCAGTCCAGTTCTATCTAGGCAGTTCTCCACCTGGGTCTTTTGCAAGCTAACTTCTTTATTACTGCACAACTACTTACTCACGCATTATTTATGACCAGCTTTAAGTAGTGACAACTCAGGACTATCTAGAGCTATTTTTCGTTGTAATACCTCTGGGTCGGTTAGAAGTAACTATGATGACCTCTTCACTCGCTTTGTCTTCGTTCTTGACTATCCATTCAGTTGCGACAGGCACCTCCTGTATCATCCCTCAAGTATTTCAACAATTTTGCCTCTTTTTGTTGCTTCACAGTCACAAACTGCTAAATCATTTAATACATATTTGAACTATTTTCCTTCACTTTGGTATTTATTTTGTTTCGGCAAAGCATTTTTATTTTATTCGTAAATGCTACTTCTTTTCTCTAAGTCTTTGTTCTGTATCTTCTCTTGTTTCTGTTGGGTCCTCAGTTCCTTTATTACCTAAACATTATTGCAGTATTTCCCCCAGGGGGCTCGCCACTCTTTGACGGCTTTCTGCGTGGGTACCACAGGGCCCCAGCCTTGCAACATTTTTTCACTTCCGTGCTGTATGTCTATCCTCTTGCTATTTTGTTTCGCCTCCCTTGGGGAACACGTCTAGGATGTTTTTGGGGATGTTCTGCATTGTCTGTAGCTGATATAAGAGTAGCCTCACCACTGTTTTTCGTTCCTTTTCGTTTCATCGTTCACGTTCTCCTATCCTTCCTCCGCTTCGACATTTGAGGCTCCTCTTTTTCTTCTTCCTCTCTGTGCGCTCCTGAAGGCCAGCCCACATTTCTGGCCCCGTAAAAGGTGCCTGGGTAATGCGTAATTTCCAGCCCCGCGTCTACAAAAAAAATGGCTCTGAGCACTATGGGACTCAACTGCTGAGGTCGTTAGTCCCCTAGAACTTAGAACTAGTTAAACCTAACTAACCTAAGGACATTACACACATCCATGCCCGAGGCAGGATTCGAACCTGCGACCGTAGCGGTCTCGCGGTTCCAGACTGCAGCGCCAGAACCGCGCGGCCACTTCGGCCGGCCCCCCGTCTACAGGTAGGGTTCGCACGTACCCCATGGTACAGGCCGGGCCCAGGGAGGGGTGATTGCCTGAGCTGCTACCTTCCCAAATTGCCCATTGGCCCTACGTCAGGTGTTCGGGAGGTGTGACTTGAGGTGTAAACAATCACCTAAGGAGGGTGTGCTCCCATGTGAGGGGGCGCCCAGTTGGAAGGAGCGTGCCATCGGAGCCGCTGGCAATCGTGAGTGATTTTCTCGCAATGAGCCAATCATATTCACAATTAACGTCTACGAAACGTAACAGGAATGAGGCTAACGATTTAAAGGCCCTTCCAGCTGCACCATGGTTCCTCGTGATTTCACATAAAGAAGATGGTCAGTCCTTCACGACGGTAAATCCGTTTATTATTCAGAAATGAACCATGAACCATGGACCTTGCCGTTGGTGGGGAGGCTTGCGAGCCTCAGCGATACAGATAGCCGTACTGTAGGTGCAACCACAACGGAGGGGTATCTGCTGAGAGGCCAGACAAACGCGTGGTTCCTGAAGAGGGGCAGCAGCCTTTTCAGTAGTTGCAAGGGCAACAGTCTGGATGATTGACTGATATGGCCTTGTAATAATAACCATAACGGCCTGGCTTTGCTGGTACTGCGAACGGCTGAAAGCAAGGGGAAACTACGGCCGTAATTTTTCCCGAGGGCATGCAGCTTTACTGTATGATTAAATGATGATGGCATCCTCTTGGGTAAAATGTTCCGGAGGTAAAATAGTCCCCCATTCGGATCTCCGGGCGGGGACTACTCAAGAGGATGTCGTTATCAGGAGAAAGAAAACTGGTCTTCTACGGATCGGAGCGTGGAATGTCAGATCCCTTAATTGGGCAGGTAGGTTAGAAAATTTAAAAAGGGAAATGGAAAGGTTGAAGTCAGATATAGTGGGAATTAGTGAAGTTCGGTGGCACGAGGAACAAGACTTCTGGTCAGGTGACTACAGGGTTATAAACATAAAATCAAATAGGGGTAATGCAGGAGTAGGTTTAATTATGAATAGGAAAATAGGAATGCGGGTAAGCTACTACAAACAGCATAGTGAACGTATTATTGTGGCCAAGATAGACACGAAGCCCACGCCTACTACAGTAGTACAAGTTTATATGCCAACTAGCTCTGCAGATGACGAAGAAATTATTCAGGTAGTGAAGGGAGACGAAAATTTAATAGTCATGGGTGACTGGAATTCGACAGTAGGAAAAGGGAGAGAAGGAAACATAGTAGGTGAATATGGATTGGGGCTAAGAAATGAAAGAGGAAGCCGCCTGGTAGAATTTTGCACAGAGCACAACTTAATCATAGCTAACACCTGGTTCAAGAATCATAAAAGAAGGTTGTATACATGGAAGAAGCCTGGAGATACTGACAGGTTTCAGATAGATTATATAATGGTAAGACAGAGATTTAGGAACCAGGTTTTAAATTCTAGGACATTTCCACGGGCAGATGTGGACTCTGACCACCATCTATTGGTTATGAGCTGTAGATTAGAACTGAAGAAACTGCAAAAAGGTGGGAATTTAAAGAGATGGGACCTGGACAAAGTGAAAGAACCAGAGGTTGCACAGAGTTACAGGGAGAGCATAAGGGAACAATTGACAGGAATTGGGGAAAGAAATACAGTAGAAGAAGAATGGGTAGCTTTGAGGGATGAAGTAGTGAAGGCAGCAGAGGATCAAGTAGGTAAAAAGACGAGGGCTAGTAGAAATCCTTGGGTAACAGAAGAAATGTTGAATTTAATTGATGAAAGGAGAATATATAAAAATGCAGTAAATGAAGCAGACAAAAAGGAATACAAACATCTCAAAAATGAGATCGACAGGAAGTGCAAAATGGCTAAGCAGGTGTGGCTAGAGGACAAATGTAAGGATGTAGAGGCTTATCTCACTAGGGGTAAGATAGATACAGCCTACAGCAAAATTAAAGAGACCTTTGGAGATAAGAGAACCACTTGTATGAACATCAAGAGCTCAGATGGAAACCCAGTTCTAAGCAAAGAAGGGAAAGCAGAAAGGTGGTAGGAGTATATAGAGGGTCTATACAAGGGTGATGTACTTGAGGACAATATTATGGAAATGGAAGAGGATGTAGATGAAGATGAGATGGGAGATACGACACTGCGTGAAGAGTTTGACAGAGCACTGAAAGACCCGAGTCGAAACAAGGCCCCCAGAGTAGAGAACATTCCATTGGAACTACTGACGGCCTTGATTCCTGACAAAACTCTACCATCTGGTGAGCAAAATGTATGAAACAGGCGAAATACCCTCACACTTCAAGAAGAATATAATAATTCCAATCCCAAAGAAAGCAGGTGTTGACAGATGTGAAAATTAACGAACTATCAGTTTAATAAGTCACAGCTGCAAAATACTAACACGAATTATGTACAGACGAATGGAAAAACTGGTAGAAGCCGATCTCGGGGAAGATCATTTTGGATTCCGTAGAAATATTGGAACACGTGAGGCAATACTGACCCTACGACTTATCTTAGAAGCTAGGTTAAGGAAGGGCAAACCTACGTTTCTAACATTTGTAGACTTAGAGAAAGCTTTTGACAATGTTGACTCTAATACTCTCTTTCAAATTCTGAAGGTGGCAGGGATAAAATACAGGGAGCGAAAAGCTATTTACAATTTGTACAGAAACCAAATGGCAGTTATAAGAGTTGAGGGACATGAAAGGGAAGCAGTGGTTGGGAAGGGAGTGAGACAGGGTTGTAGTCTCTCCCCGATGTTATTCAATCTGTATATTGAGCAAGCAGTGAAAGAAACAAAAGAAAAATTCGGAGTAGGTATTAAAATCCATGGAGAAGAAATAAAAACTTTGTGGTTCGCCGATGACATTGTACTTCTGTCAGAGACAGCAAAGGACTTGGTAGAGCAGTTGAACGGAATGGATAGGGTATTGAAAGGAGGATATAAGATGAACATCAACAAGAGGAAAACGAGGATAATGGAATGTAGTCGAATTAAGTCGGGTGATTCTGAGGGAATTAGATTAGGAAATAAGACACTTAAAGTAGTAAAGGAGTTTTGCTATTTGCGGAGCAAAATAACTGATGATGGTCGAAGTAGAGAGGATATGAAATATAGACTGGCAATGGCAAGGAAAGCGTTTCTGAAGAAGAGAAATTTGTTAACATCGAGTATAGATTTAAGTGTCAGGAAGTCATTTCTGAAAGTATTTGTATGGAGTGTAGCCATGTATGGAAGTGAAACATGGACGATAAATAGTTTGGACAAGAAGAGAATAGAAGCTTTCGAAATGTGGTGCTACAGAAGAATGCTGAAGATTAGATGGTTAGATCACATAACTAATGAGGAAGTGTTGAATAGGATTGGGGAGAAGAGAAGTATGTAGCACAACTTGACCAGAAGAAGGGATCGGTTGGTAGGACTGTTCTGAGGCATCAAGGGATCACCAATTTAGTATTGGAGGGCAGCGTGGAGGGTAAAAATCGTAGAGGGAGACCCAGAGATGAATACACTAAGCAGATTCAGAAGGATGTAGGTTGCAGTAGGTACTGGGAGACGAAGAAGCCTGCACAGGATAGAGTAGCATGGAGAGCTGCATCAAACCAGTCTCAGGACTGAAGACCACAACAACAACAGTTCAGAAAGGTGTTGATGAAATCGCCTGCCCTGTGAAATCATGCTCTCGTTTACGGAATGGCACTTTGCTTTCTGAGACTATTTCTCCTTGCCACTTAGCTTATCCGCGGCTATCCTGTTTGTGTCGAGGCCCGTAGATCTCTGAACCCTTCCCGTGGTGTTATTTACACTAGGCTGCTCGACGGTATTACCGAGGCCGAAATCCAAACCTATCCCTCTGATCAGGGTGTCAATGCCGTCCACATGCACTCTCTATCTCAGTTTTGATAGAGCGATGCTTCCCTCCAAGATCAAAGCAGGCTATGAAGTTACAACAGTCCGACCGTACATTCCGGAAACATTGCGCTGTTACCAGTGTCATCGTTTCAATCACACACGAATGTCTTGTCGACATCCGGCCAAATGTATAATCTGTGTGAGAGATGCGCACGAGGGCGATTGTCCGCCTACTTCTCCACACTGTATCAACTACAATGGCGACCATGCCGCCTCCTCTGGAGATTGTCCCGTGTATTTCGATGAACGGGCTGTCCATGAGATCCGGGTAAAGGAAGAAGTTCCTTACTCAGCCGCTCGCAAGTTATCGGCTAGTCGCAAACCCTGCGTTCTACCGTCTGGCACTTACAGTTCTGTACTTGCTACATCTCCCTCCAAGAAGGACATAGCCACGCAGACATGGGACCTCAAATGCAGCTCTGTGGTTGTAAAATCGCCCAGTGTCATGGTAGCATCGCTCTCCCCTCGTCCAGCTGTGCAACAAGCCATCAAACTCTCACCTCAGGGCGCGAAGTCACCAGGTACACAATCGGCAGGCCGGAAAGGACACGAGGAATACTCCCGTGAAGAATTCCTACGTCTCTCCGGCCAACCAACACCTGACTCTTGCTCTTCTAACCGAATGCTCAAAGAAGTCCAACAAAGACAGAAGGTCTTCTATTTCGCCGACTCGAAGGTCCCCTTTGACGGTGTCGCAACGTGATACTTTCACCCGGCCGGCCTCCGTGTCGCCAGTGCACATCACCAACCGTTTTTCTGCACTGAACTCTGCAGACCGACAGCACAAGAAAGCTGACGCTGCTGTGGACCTCGTGGAGCACGACCCTACTGCCTCTGTGCCCTGTAGCAGCGAGTCTTCGCAGGCTGGCTCTCGGCAGCCACCAAGGTAACACCCCTTCATTTTTCCATTATCTTGACTCTCCTCCAAAGGAACGTTCGCAGGCCTTCGAATCAACAAAGAGGATTTACGGTTGCTTTTAGAATCGCAGCGTCCACTTGTACTCTGCCTTCAGGAAACAAAATAACGTCCTCACGACTGCTTTGAGCTTTCGCATTTCTTCCCGGTCCATTTTCAACTTTCCCGAGAGGTTGGCATTCCATCTCATGGGGGAGTCATGCTGCTGATACGGCATGACATTCATAGCCAACCCATCTCCCTGACTACCCATCTTCGAGCTGTTGCAGTTCGCCTTTCCCTTCCTCACTTGACCTTTTCTCTTTGCACCATTTATATCCCCCCGTTATTCACTGACACCTGGACAGGCTTCCTCCAGCTTATTGGGGAGCTACCTCTCCCCTTTCTGCTGCTCAGTGACTTTAATGGTCATCATCCCCTTTGGAGTTCTCCCAGAACTTGTCAAAGGGGTGTCCTCTTGGCTAATCTTCTCAATCAACTTAACCTCTTCTGCCTTAACACAGGAGCACCCACATTCCTTTCCGACTCTCTGCCCACCTATTCTCATTTGGACCAATTTTCCATTCCCCAATTCCTGGCCTGACAATAGCTGATGATGTCATCGTTGACCCTATTGCTACCTCCAACACCTTGGGCCGCTATTTTGAGGAGATTTAGAACTCTTTCCACTAGCATCCTGCCTTCCTCCTATCGGAAACGAGCGGAGGAGGCTCGGGCGATACCATTCTCTTCTCAGAATCGTGAGTGCTACAATGCCGCCTTTACAGTGAGGGAGCTAGATTAACCTCTGTTCATCCCGATCCTACGCCCCAGGGCCAGATGCTGTTCACATTCAGATGCAGCAGCATGTTTCTCTAGCTGGCAAGCACTTTCTGCTTAATGCATGCAACTGCATTTGCGCAGAGGGCACATTTCCAAAACGCTGGCGTGAAGCCAGTGCCATACACATACCTAAGCTCGGTAAGGACAAACACCTTCCTTCCAACTACCGCCCCAACTCTCTCACCAGCTGTGTTTGCAAGGTGATGGAACGGACGATTCATACCCGGCTGGTATGGTGGCTCGAATCTTGCTATTTACTAACCACTACACAATATGGATTTCGAGCGTGCCGTTTTGCAGTTAACCATCTTGTCACTTTGTCCACCCATGTCACGAATGGTTTTCTGCGTAAATCCCAGACAGTGGCCGTATTTTTTGATTTGGGGAAAGCCTACGATGCCTGCTGGAGGACTAGTATCCTCCGTACTTTCTACACGTTGGGCTTCCGTGGCTGCCTCCCCTGTATCCTTAAGAAATTTTTAAAAGACCGAGTTTTCAAGTTCTGTGTGGGTTCTGCCTTCTCGGACACCTTTATCCAGGAAAACAGTGTGCCTCAAGGTTCCATCCTGAGCGTCGTCCTCTTTGCTACCGCCATTAACCCTACAATTGACTGTCTCCTGCCAGGGAATCTCCACCTCCCTTTTTGTTGCCGATTTTGGCATCTACTGCAGTTCTCCGCGGACTTGTCTCATTGAGCGGCGTCTTCAGCGATGTCCTGATTGTTTTTATTTATGGGGCATAGACAATGGCTTTCGTTTCTCCACTGACAAAACCGTTTGTATGAAATTCTGGCGGAGCAATTGGTTTCTCCCATCATTTTTACATCTTGGGCCTGTTGTTCTTCCGTTCGCTATTACTAAGAAATTCCAGGGGCTCATACTCGATAGGAAGCTCTTTTGATCCTCCCGCATGTCTTACCTGGCAGCCCGCTGTACGCAGTCCCTCGATGTCCAACGTGTCCTCAATGGTACTTCCTGCGGTGCAGATCGAACCTCCTCCATTTGTACCGGTCCCTTGTCCGTTGGAAACTAGACTACGGGTGCTTTGTTTATGCATCTGCACGTCCGTCCCTCTTATTCCGTCTCAGTACTATCCACCATCGTGGCATCCGTTTGGTTACTGGTGCCTTTTACACTAGCCCAGTTGAGAGGCTGTATGCAGACGCTGGCGAACTACCACTACCCTACAGTCGACACTTTCTCCTCAGCAGATATGCATACCGTTTGTCTGCCATGCGTGGCCACCCATCCTGTGCCTCCTGTTTCGATGACGCCTTTGATCGCCAATATAGAATGCGTCCTTCTTCTCTGTTACCTCCTGTAGTTCGCTTTCGGCGTTTGCTCCAGAAGATTCACGCACCTGCGACTTTCCATGGCCTCGGGCATGGGCGTGTGTGTGTTGTTCTTAGCATAAGTTAGTTTAAGTAGTGCGTAAGTCTAGGAACCGATGACCTCAGTAGTTTCGTTCCTTAGAAATTGCCGGTCGTTGTGGCAGAGCGGTTCTAGGCGCTTCAGTCCGGAACCGCGCTGCTGCTACGGTCGCAGGTTCGAACGCTGTCTCGGGCATGGATGTGTGTGATGTCCTTATATTGGTTAGGTTTAATTAGTTTTAAGTCTAGGGGACTGACGAAAAAATGGTTCTGAGCACTATGCGACTTAACTTCTGAGGTCATCAGTCGCCTAGAACTTAGAACTAATTGAACCTAACTAACCTAAGGACACACATCCATACCCGAGGCAGGATTCGAACCTGCGACCGTAGCGGTCGCTCGGTTCCAGACTGTAGCGCCCAGACCCGCACGGCCACTCCGGCCGGCGGGGACTGATGACCTCAGATGTTAAGTCCCATAGTGCTTACAGCCATTTGAGCATTAGGAATTCACACACACACACACACACACACACACACACACACACACACACACTCATAAGTTTCGCGGCAAGCCCCTCCGCGACGGAAAAGTGTTTGTGATAGCGTTTCTTGTTTCGGTTTATTACTTATTACTGTGATGATGACAAAAAGCCCGTGAAGAGTGTTTAACGCTTCTCTATTGCATCCGTTAGGTCATAAATTTTTCATGGTGCAGAAAATTATGCTTACAGCAGAAGCGAATCAAAGTTCCGGTGTTGAAACCCGGACTGATGTCGAGAGCGTAATAAAAATCTAAAATATGCCAAACATTGGAAATGGAATATTATATATTGGACGGTAACACGTCACCCAGTCAGTAGTTGTAACGCATAAAGCGAACACGAAAACAGAACTGGAACTGAGCATCATGTGACCCGTGAGGTGACGTCTAAACCAGTCGTAGGCATACGTAAATCATGGTGGTGGAGTGGTGTGTCTGAACCCTTAGCCAAATCGTTCAAATGGCTCTAAGCACTATGGGACGTAACATCTGAGGTCATCAGTCCCCTAGACTTAGAACTACTTAAACCGAACTGACCTAAGGACATCACACACATCCATGCCCGAGGCAGGATTCGAACCTGCGACCGCAGCAGCAGCGCCGTTCCGAACTGAAGCGCCTAGAACCGCTCGGTCACAGCGGCCGGCTGAGCCCTGAGCCAATGTGTTGTATGGAATCTGCTCTGTCCAGGGTCAGCAAGCTGCTGCACTTTTTGCTTCTTTTTTTTCCTAATATCTCATTTTGTTCGTTATTGTTCGTTGCATTTGTTCGGGGCGGATGTCCCATGACACCCTTTGAAGTTTATTCTTGATCCATTCACTTAGTTTTTTTTATTACAGAGGGCAGCTAAACCTCTGACCGAACACGCTGATCTACCGTGCCGGCACGTTGTCGGCGGAACGGACAGACTGCTTTACTGTCATCCAAGCCAAGCTATGCCCAATTTAAGCAGGCTAAAGGAATCTTACTTACTTGCTTGCCTGCCTGTCTTCCAGCTGTGCTAAGCTACTTAGACGTTTATTCTGTACGCTTTCATTGTAGTGTTATGAGTAGGGTTCGGACGTTGATGAAAAATATTTTTGTTTTTTACCCAATTGTCACAATACGAGGCTCATTGAAATATACAGGGTGATTTTTTTCCACCGTGCAGAAACGCCAGGGATTGATCGATGGGAGAATACGGAACAAAAAAGTTTAATGAACATATGTCCGTAAATGTACGGTTTCCATGCTAGAGACCATTTATTCAGTCATACATTGTTACAGAGACTGCGATCTAATACGCACTGCACCATGCAGGCACAGTTACAGTATGTGCTGAAAATGGTTTCCATGTGCCTCAGCGCATGCATGTACTCGCCGAAGCATGTTCTGTCTCACACGTTCACATCGGTCAGGCTGCAACCGAATAGTATCAAAGACAGGATGAATACACTCCTCCTGTGTCTCCACATCTGGAATGAGCTCTGCATACACGATACTTCTGATATGGACTCATAACCAGAAATCACACTGGTTGAGATCCGATGAACGAGCAGGCCACGCAAGAGCAATCGCTCGTCCGATTCATCGACCAGAGAAGACACGACTCACACGCGTTCGGACGTTAACGGCGAAGTGGGCTGGAGCACCATCATGTAACAGCCACATAACCCTTCGAATCATCAATGTAACTTCTTCCAGCAGAGGAGGTAAAGACATCCGCAAGAAAAGTCGATATTTCCGGCCTGTTAGGCGACGTGGAAGGAAGACTGGTCCCAAAATACGGTCGCCAATTATCCGGGCCCACACATTCTGGATGTGCCGATGCCGACGATTCGCTGCCACCATACCATGCGAGTTCTGCTTACTATCGTACAGATGATTGTTACGAAAGTTGAAGATACTACTCTGCGTGTGGAGGAATAGGATGAGTAACACAAAAACCCGGAATCGTGGTTGTCTGGTGAAGAAACCAGTGACAAAACTACTCCGGATGTGCAAAGTATGTCGCTAGTAAGTCCTGTACACGCTGTAATTGTAAGGGTAGTAACAATTTTCATGGAGAATGTTCCACGCGGTCCTCTGGCTAGCCTGTAGTGGCAGGCCAACTGCCTGGCACTGACATGGCGGTCGCCTTTCACACTGTTGATCACATTTTCCTACAAGTCTGGCGTCCGAACATTTCGGATACGTCCGTCACGATTTCCTGCTTCCTGAAACGACCCTGTCTCAGACAAACGGTGAAAACAATGTTGCAAACATTGAATGTTGTGGTGGTTGTCGGTGGGGATAGGTCTCCTGATACAACACGACCTTGTTGCCCGCCGCCCGTTCCCATTTGCCTTTCCGTAAGTAAACGCCACGTCGGAAAGCTCTCAATTCTAATTCAGAACCATTGTGTGCAACGCTGTATCTCATCCGCTACAGGGTGAGTCACCAAGAGAAGTTAACTGGACGCAACATGACTAATTACTGCGGCAGGAGAGGGCGCTAGGGCATGACGTATGTATACTGTAACTGTGGCTGCGTGGTACAGCGCGTATTAGACCGCACCCTCTGTAACAAAGTATGATTAAATAAATTGTCTCCAGCGTGGAATCCATGCATTTCCGGACATAAGGTCAATAGACCTTTTTTGTTCGGTATCCTCTCATCGATGAATGCCTAATTTATACACGGTGGAAAACATCACTCTGTATATACTTTTTGGGTCATTGTATGCCAGAAAATGATGGATTTTATTTGCACTGTTTTCCTTTTCGGCGTATTTCGGGTCATTTTGTTATTTCAATATGAACAGTTTCTTCTGCAACTACGTCCTCTTTCGATGAATACTGTCTATTTTCAATTCGGACCGTCATCAGACCACCTCTAATACATGTTTTCTGTAGTAATCAGAACCATATCTGAAAGGCGAGATCCCTTGCATCTAAGAATATGAAAATGTCTATTATACTGCAACACAAACTAAAGTAACGTTTTGGAAGTCTAGTTTCTGTAACTTAGTGTGTTCCACCCCCCATGAACCATGGACCTTGCCGTTGGTGGGGAGGCTTGCGTGCCTCAGCGATACAGATGGCCGTACCGTAGGTGCAACCACAACGGAGGGTATCTGTTGAGAAGCCAGACAAACATGTGGTTCCTGAAGAGGGGCAGCAGCCTTTTCAGTAGTTGCAGGAGCAACAGTCTGGATGATTGACTGATCTGGCATTGTAACATTAACCAAAACGGCCTTGCTGTGCTGGTACTGCGAACGGCTGAAAGCAAGGGGAAACTACAGCCGTAATTTTTCCCGAGGACATGCACCTTTACTGTATGATTAAATGATGATGGCGTCCTCTTGGGTAAAATATTCCGGAGGTAAAATAGTCCCCCATTCGGATCTCCGGGCGGGGACTACTCAAGAGGACGTCGTTATCAGGAGAAAGAAAACTGGCATTCTACGGCTCGGAGCGTGGAATGTCAGGTCCCTTAATAGGGCAGGTAGGTTAGAAAATTTAAAAAGGGAAATGGATAGGTTAAAGTTAGATATAGTGGGAATTAGTGAAGTTCGGTGACAGGAGGAACAAGACTTCTGGTCAGGTGATTACAGGGTTATAAATACAAAATCAAATAGGGGTAATGCAGAAGAAGGTTTAATAATGAATAAAAAATAGGAGTGCGGGTAAGCTACTACAAACAGCATAGTGAACGCATTATTGTGCCCAAGATAGACACAAAGCCCATGCCTACTACAGTAGTACAAGTTTTTATGCCAACTAGCTCTGCAGATGATGAAGAAATTGATGAAATGTATGACGAGATAAAAGAAATTATTCAGGTAGTGAAGGGAGACGAAAATTTAATAGTCATGGGTGACTTGAATTCGTCAGTAGGAAAAGGGAGAGAAGGAAACATAGTAGGTGAATATGGATTGGGGGGAAGAAATGAAAGAGGTAGCCGCCTTGTAGAATTTTGCACAGAGCGTAACTTAATCATAGCTGACTCTTGGTTCAAGAATCATGAAAGAAGGTTGCATACCTGGAAGAATCCTGGAGATACTAAAAGGTATCAGATAGATTACATAATGGTAAGACAGAGATTTAGGAACCAGGTTTTAAATTGTTAGACATTTCCAGGGGCAGATGTGGATTCTGACCACAATCTATTGGTTATGAACTGCAGATTGAAACTGGAGAAACTGCAAAAAGGTGGGAATTTAAGGAGATGGGACCTGGACAAACTGATTAAACAAGAGGTTGTACACAGTTTCAGGGAGAGCATAAGGGAACAATTGACAGGAATGGAGGAAAGAAATACAGTAGAAGAAGAATGGGTAGCTCTGAGGGATGAAGTAGTGAAGGCAGCAGAGGATCAAGTAGGTAAAAAGACGAGAGCTAATAGAAATCCTTGGGTAACAGAAGAAATATTGAATTTAATTGATGAAAGGAGAAAATATAAAATGCAGTAAATGAAGCAGGCAAAAAGGAATACAAACGTCTCAAAAATGAGATCGACAGGAAGTGCAAAATGGCTAAGCAGGGATGGCTAGAGGACAAATGTAAGGATGTAGAGGCTTATCTCACTAGGGGTAAGATAGATACTGCCTACAGGAAAATTCAAGAGACCTTTGGAGAGAAGAGAACCACTTGTATGAATATCAAGAGCTCAGATGGCAACCCAGTTCTAAGCAAAGAAGGGAAGGCAGAAAGGTGGAAGGAGTATATAGAGGGTTTATACAAGGGCTATGTACTTGAGGACAATATTATGGAAATGGAAGAGGATGTAGATGAAGATGAAATGGGAGATAAGATCCTGCGTGAAGAGTTTGACAGAGCACTGAAAGACGTGAGTCGAAACAAGGCCCCGGGAGTAGACAACATTCCATTAGAACTACTGATGGCCTTGGGAGAGCCAGTCATGACAGAACTCTACCATCTGGTGAGCAAGATGTATGAGACAGGCGAAATACCCACAGACTTCAAGAAGAATATAATAATTCCAATCTCAAAGAAAGCAGGTGTTGACAGATGTGAAAATTACCGAACTATCAGTTTAACAAGTCACAGCTGCAAAATACTAACGCGAATTCTTTACAGACGAATGGAAAAACTGGTAGACGCGGGCCTCTGGGAAGATCAGTTTGGATTCCGTAGAAATGTTGGAACACGTGAGGCAATACTAACCTTACGACTTACCTTAGAAGAAAGATTAAAAAAAGGGAAACCTACGTTTCTAGCATCTGTAGACTTAGAGAAAGCTTTTGACAACGTTAACTGGAATACTCTCTTTCAAATTCTGAAGGTGGCAGGGGTAAAATACAGGGAGCGAAAGGCTATTTACAATTTGTACAGAAACCAGATGGCAGTTATAAGAGTCGAGGGGCATAAAAGGGAAGCAGTGGTTGGGAAAGGAGTGAGACAGGGTTGTAGCCTATCCCCGATGTTATTCAATCTGTATATTGAGCAAGCAGTGAAGGAAACAAAAGAGAAATTCGGAGTAGGTATTAAAATCCATGGAGAAGAAATAAAAACTTTGAGGTTCGCCGATGACATTGTAATTCTGTCAGAGACAGCAAAGGACCTGGAAGAGGAGTTGAACGGAATGGACAGTGGCTTGAAAGGAGGATATAAGATGAACATCAACAAAAGCAAAACGAGGATAATGGAATGTAGTCAAATTAAATCGGGTGATGCTGAGGGGATTAGATTAGGAAATGAGACACTCAAAGTAGTAAAGGAGTTTTGCTATTTAGGGAGTAAAATAACTGATGAGGGTCGAAGTAGAGAGGATATAAAATGTAGACTGGCAATGGCAAGGAAAGCGTTTCTGAAGAAGAGAAACTTGTTAACATTGAGTATAGATTTAAGTGTCAGGAAATCATTTCTGAAAGTATTTGTATGGAGTGTAGCCATGTATGGAAGTGAAACATGGACGATAAATAAGTTGGACAAGAAGAGAATAGAAGCTTTCGAAATGTGGTGCTAGAGAAGAATGTTGAAGATTAGGTGGGTAGATCACGTAACTAATGAGGAGGTATTGAATAGGATTGGGGAGGAGAGAAGTTTGTGGCACAACTTGACTAGAAGAAGGCATCGGTTGGTAGGACATGTTTTGAGGCATCAAGGGATCACAAATTTAGCATTGGAGGGCAGTGTGGAGGGTAAAAATCGTAGAGGGAGACCAAGAGATGAATACACTAAGCAGATTCAGAAGGATGTAGGTTGCAGTAGGTACTGGGAGATGAAGAACCTTGCACAGGATCGAATAGCATGGAGAGCTGCATCAAACCAGTCTCAGGACTGAAGACCACAACAACAACAACAGTGTGTTCCAGCCAGATATGACCTCAGTTACACCAATTTGAATTACATTTTCCAGGAAGTGTACTGCAGGGTTCGCTTACTTATTCTACGCGGCCAAAGTAGTGCACTGTAAGTTTCATACATGCATTTTAGAAAACACGGAGTTCGTTTTTCATATTATGTTCGTCTATAAAGTACATGCCTGAAAGAAGAAGCTTTCCTTCCATCGAAGTTTTATTCGCCCTACTTTACGCAGCAGCGGAATGTGGTTTTTGATATCCATTGAGCCATAATTTTTCCTATTTCGGTCAATTTTTGCTCTAAATTTAGAAAGCTTATCTGCCGCTAAAACGTCTCAGACCCTTGGCGCATATTTCCTCACAGTTGTCAGCCACTAAGCCTTTGTCCTCTTTCAGAATATCTATGGAGTGACGGAACGGCTACTCAAATTTACAAACATACTGAATTTCCCCGAATGAGTATATAGTAGATTTTTACACAATTCGTATTGCAATACGCCTACCGTTTTATCTGAAGCGCCTCATAAACACACAACTTTCCCCTGCTGCACTTGGTCGCTATTTCGTGACTTCCATATATTCCCCAATTCTTACTTTCTCCTGAAGTTCCTTTAAGTTAGGTTTCTTCATTTTGCTACTCATTCTGTTATGATTAAATGAACTGCAGAAAAGCTACTCCGCAAACATATAGCTGGCGAGTCGCACTGGACTGATAGCACACCATGCTGTCAGGTGCAGCTGGCTGAACAGGTTCTGTGAAGCTTGCCAGGCTAGCGGAAACCCAAGTTTGCTTCAACCACTGTGTTTCAGTACACATGTACTCTTGCGAATGTGTTGCGGCAGGTTGACGTGCTTGAATGGTTGCGGTGAAGATAGAGGCAGGACGGCTGGAAGGAGAATTTCTACATCTCTCCAGGTTGTCTATAAGAAATGATGTACCATTTTCAGAAATGTAATATAGCATAAGAAAAGTGATAGAAAAAGTTGTCAACCGTCAGGGATAGGCTCTGGGTAACACCAACTGTTAGTAGTAATAATTAATATTTTTGTATGTGTGGTTTATGTATGAAAAAATATTGGTCCTCATACTAATTCATGGACAGGGGTTGATAAGTAGAAATATTCTGTTAGGAAAGGACGTCCGTTTGTGTACAGGAGGTAGTTAACGTGCCAAAGCATAAGGCGTGAGGTGTGAAGTAAACGCGCAAAGAGAGGAACGGACACCAGTTATCAGCTAGCCTTAGACTGTCAACACCTCGGAGTGGAAGCGAGGCTAAATTATCTACAATTTTACTGGAAATAAGTTCAGGACGGACACATAACCACCTTACTGCAGGGTGGAAGCAGTTTGTACACTGAAACACGCTTGCAGAATACTAGTCAACGCTATCACCGCCGCACGTCCAGGCAATGTACTGTTTCATTAGATTTGTAGAAGTGCTTCAATCTTCATCCCATTTTCTGTGGTCTAATACATTTCTGAGATTTAATCTTTGTGTGTTTCAAGAAAACTGCACATAACATGAGCCTGGAATCCATTTCCTAAAACTAAAAGTTATCGGAGTGTCGACGACGTTGAATCGAACTCTAAGAAGACTGTTTGGTTCTATTAGTAGTAGTAACTAAAGTGCTAAAAATATGAATAAAATCACTAGTAAAGTTAAATATGGCATAAACTAAAAATCGAAAATTTGCTTGTTGAAGAAAGCAGAAGAAAACATCTAGAATCTTATTACATTCTATTTCGAAGCCACTATTAAATAAGCAACTGATACAGTGGTTGACTATTGTGTAGTGCATTTATGCTTTAAGATTGTTTCAGACAAGTGATGCCATGTGTTAGTCTATTGAGAAGGCCCTCATATTCAAGCAGTAGGTTTACTCTTTGTTTTAATAGATATCGTTAGAGAGTGTAACGCTATTGCCACTTATCGGTACGCCTTATTAATTCATTTTCTGTCACTTCTTTGGGATTATTTTTGCGGTATCGATGTCAACTTCGTCGACCACACGGGGTGCGCTGCGGTCCGCTCGGAGCTGCGCAAGAGACGGCACTTTTTATCCTCCCACCAGTGCGTCTCCGGGCGAACATTGCTCTGCTATCGCTCGCTATTCTCCGTCGGGTGGCCCCATGCGACCACTTGAGGACGTAAATCCAGATGACTCCACTGCTGGACGCACTGATTGGCCAGTGAATGTTTTTAAGCAGCCACAGTTCAGAGCTCGGCCGAGATACCTACACCAACTCACTTATCAGCATTAGTGTGGAAGACAGCACTGAGGACGATATATTCTCGTAGTATGACGCTACTGAACATTTCGAATGTTCAGAGACTTACGTGAGGGTTCATTCAAGACTATTTGGCTCTATCAAGAACACTACTATCATTTGTGTGAACTCAGCACCACAGAAGAACCTACAGCATTCAAAGTTAACAATAACTCAGTTACTAAGTCACACAGTATAACTAAACATATTAATTTGTTATTTATTAAGGTGTCTGTTGGTATTTACAGGCCACTTCAGCTACCTTTCTTAGGAAAGGCAGTCTTGTGCTCACCACACTGGGGTGGTGTGACGCTGGAAATGTCTCCATGACATATTTTTGTCGCCAGAATGCAGTCTGTGTATCTCATTAGGTTGAGAGGGCCAACTCTTAGTAAATATGGGCGGATTCGCGGTTGTTGGGAAGCGACCCACCCAGCTGCTATTGGCTGCCGGGCAGGCACCGGCACCCCTTGAGTTCAATGACTGCCGTGACTGCCCAAAATCTCCACAGAGAATAACTGAGCGCGACATTTTTGCTTTTCAGGGAGTACTTCAAAGGGTCAAATGCTACGGCACAATCCAACCAGCGTGGGGGGGGGGGGGGCATTTGCGCTCGCTCTAAAACATAGGTTCAGCCAATAGTATTTCCTCGCTCTGGTAGTGATCTTCGTACGTAAGGTTGACCAAACAGTGAGGCGCACTGCTCCGGCCCATTACCAGCTTCGTATTTACTAATGTGCATCTTGTACATAAAAGGACAGTAACACTTGGACTTTCATCTGCTTCTTTCTGAATTTAACAATAATTCTAGCCTCCTCATTGACAACATCACGGAGTCGTACTCTCCACGTAGGTTTTTGAAGAATTCAGGGCTCTAAACTGAGATTCTGAGCATCCTCATGTGGGCCATCGCAGAGAGGGGATCATCTCTGAAAACCGTCTAGTGTTGAACAGCGTTCGCTATCGGTTTAGGGGGACGTAAGTGTCGCAGTTGCGGTTGCGCGATCCCTATTCTGTGCAGCTTGTTAGTTACTTTGCCATACAATTTGTGTTTATTAATGTGACTGCAATATGTGGCTTCTTGTTGAAACGGTACCTTTGATTTAGGGACCTGCCCAGACAACCAGATCTTGTTGCACCTACTCCATACAGTCTTTCACAATTTTTGGCGTGTGGGTTAGGTCATTTGTAATTTAATTGTAGTAGAGTAGAACATCGCTCTCGTTTAATTTCATTGTAATTCATGTCAGTTATTAGAGCACATACAGGGTTATTACAAATGATTGAAGCGATTTCACAGCTCTACAATAACTTTATTATTTGAGATATTTTCACAATGCTTTGCACACACATACAAAAACTCAAAAAGTTTTTTTAGGCATTCACAAATGTTCGATATGTGCCCCTTTAGTGATTCGGCAGACATCAAGCCGATAATCAAGTTCCTCCCAAACTCGGCGCAGCATGTCCCCATCAATGAGTTCGAAACGGTAAGGCTTCTGCTTTAGCCTTTTCCGTAAGATTTTCCAAACCGTCGGCTGTGGTACGTTTAGCTCCCTGCTTGCTTTATTCGTCGACTTCCGCGGGCTACGCGTGAAACTTGCCCGCACGCGTTCAACCGTTTCTTCGCTCACTGCAGGCCGACCCGTTGATTTCCCCTTACAGAGGCATCCAGAAGCTTTAAACTGCGCATACCATCGCCGAATGGTGTTAGCAGTTGGTGGATCTTTGTTGAACTTCGTCCTGAAGTGTCGCTGCACTGTTATGACTGACTGATGTGAGTGCATTTCAAGCACGACATACGCTTTCTCGTCTCCTGTCGCCATTTTGTCTCACTGCGCTCTCGAGCGCTCTGGCGGCAGAAACCTGAAGTGCGGCTTCAGCCGAACAAAAGTTCATGAGTTTTTCTACGTATCTGTAGTGTGTCGTGACCATATGTCAATGAATGGAGCTACAGTGAATTTATGAAATCGCTTGAATCATTTGTAATAGCCCTGTACATAACTCTTAATCTTGACAGATTTCAAGATACTTCAGTAGTCCTGGTTGGGCGACACATTAAAAAATAAATACACTGAAGCGCCAAAGAAACTGGTGTAGGCATATGTATTCAAATACAGAGATATGTGAACAGGCAGAATACGGCGCTGCGGTCGGCGACGCCTATACAAGGCAACAAGTGTCTGGCGCAGTAGTTCGGTTACTGCTGCCACAATGGCAGGTTATCAAGATTTAAGTGAGTCTGAACGTGGTGTTATAGTTGGCGCACGAGCGATGGGACACAGCATCTCTCAGGAAGCGAGTGTACCGTGAATATCAGGAATCCGGTGAAACATCATCTCCGACATCGATGCGGCCGGAAAAAGTTCCTGCAAGAACTGGACAAACGACAACTGAAGAGAATAGTTCAAAGTGAGAGAAGTGTAACCCTTCTGCAAATTGCTGCAGATTTCGCTGTTGGGCCGTCAACAAGTGTCAGTGTACGAACCATTCAACGAAACGTCATCGATACGCGCTTTCGGAGCCGAAGGATCACTCGTGTACCCTTGATGACTGCACGATACAAAGCTTTATGCATCGTTCGGGCGCTTCAACACCAACATTGGACTGTTAATGACTGGAAACATGTTGCCTGGTCGGACGAGTCTCGTTTCAAATTGTATCGAGCGGATGGACGTGTACGGCTATGGAGACAACCTCGTGAATCCATGGACCCTGTATGTCAGTAGGGGACTGTTCAAGCTGGTGGAGGCTCTGTAATGGTGTTGGACGTGTGTAGTTGGAGTGATATGGGACCCCTGATACGTCTAGATACGACTCTAACAGGTGACACTTACTTAAACATCCTGTCTGATCGCCTGCACCCATTCATGTCCACTGTGCGTTCCGACGGACTGGGGCATTTCCAGTACGACAACGCGACACCCCATACGTCCAGAATTGCTACAAAGTGGCTCCTAGAACACTCTTCTGAGTTTAAACACCTTTCCTGACCACCAAACCCCCCAGACACGGAGATTATTGAGCATTTCAGGGATGCCTGGCAACGTGCTGTTCAGGAGAGATCTCCACACTCTCGAAATCTTACGGGTTTATGGACAGACCAACAGTATTTATGATGTCAATTCCCTCCAGCACTACTTCAGACATTGGTCGAGTCCATACCACGTCGTATTGCGTCACTTCTGCGAGTTTGCGGGGACCCTACACGATATTATGCAGGTGTACCAGTTTCTTTGTATAACCTGCTGTATGCCCAACTGTTTCACGTTACTGTCAGCGTTGTCCCTGTCCGCAGGGGCCCACAACAGCAATGACTTATCATTTTGAGAAAGTAACGAGCAATGTAATGCTTGTTTTTCATCAGTACGATTTCGCTTTATGTGTTACACTGTGAAAGCAACGAGCATTGCCGTCTGTCGTCTTGTATCACTAAAATGTAGTTTTATAAAGCAGGGG
This sequence comes from Schistocerca piceifrons, assembly GCF_021461385.2. Lineage (NCBI taxonomy): Eukaryota > Metazoa > Arthropoda > Insecta > Orthoptera > Acrididae > Schistocerca > Schistocerca piceifrons. The sequence continues at coordinate 735,538,597 of NC_060149.1, read as the reverse complement.
CTCGAATTTCTAAGAGAAATTCTTTGAGTGTTTAACAAATCAGGTAGAAAATGTTATTCTGAGGGAGAGGTTTGCTAGTTTGGTAAGATCTAATTATTGAGAGTAATATAGACACTGATGTTACTGATCAATTCTGTGAACCTGTCCACACGTGAGAAAATGCTAGATGGTTCTCTGGAGTATGAAAGTATTAATAATTGTTTCGAAATTACGTATTCGATTTGGACCATCGACTTTAATTTTACTTGGCTATACGTAATTACAACTGATGAATGAATCCCTTTCGAAATAGTGTTCTTCCGTATAAAATTATGTTCTGTTTTGGAGACGAAACCAATTCTCCAATTGTCACAAATACAAATTGAAATAAATTCTGTAACAGTGTAGCTCTAACTAGCTACTATAGTAATTAGTGGAAGCGTGTCATAGACCTTTCCTCTACATTTTGATGATCAGTATGCTGTGATAATTTCCGTTTTTCAAGACGACAGTAGTCGAATAAACAGGACCCCACTCGTATCTTCCTAGTTTGACGAACACTGAGGCTCCCCATCGCATCTCTACTGACTTGCTAATATATTCCCTCTCGGTTCCATAGGAAATGTCAGTCTATTTGGAACAGCAGATAAAACATACCAATCAGCATCTCCGCAGATTGGCAGGATATAGGTTCTGATCAAGAATGAGTCGTTTAAGTAGGATAGGGCACAGATGAAGAAACTTCTGGACTCTCCCCTTCGGTGAATTAAGGCCAGTACCGAGTCTAGATGCGGTGTTGCACGATGTTAGTGTGATGTATTCTGAGAGTGACAAAATTTTTGTCCAGTACGCTTATTGCATAGAAGAACTGTAGAGGTATTTCGATGTGCGGCTGATGAGCAGAGTTTCTCGTTGATGGTGAGGAATTTGACGTGGGCAGGATTTGTCGGTGGCTGCCAGCTTCACGTGGAGCACGGCAGGGCCAGCATGTTGACCAGAGGCGCATGCAGGCGGGTGCCGATGTTATCTCACTGCTGGTGCCCGTACCTCCCTGTGTACTGTTGGCGGCCGCCCCTATCTGAGATTGAACTTTGCCACCGATATGAGCGCTGCACGCCCTTTGATGTCCCTTGAACGGGGCGTCCTCTGCAGCTCGTTCATCTGACAAACGTTTGCTCGCCGTCCTATGACACAAAACCTCTACCTAAAGGAAAAGCGATGGAAGGGAGAGAACAAATATCGTGCGCTACTATTGCAGCAGATAAAAACTGGTACATGAAACGGGGAGGTTATATGACGAATTGATTTTTTAATCATTCTATCGACTTAAACTTACCTATAAACTAATTATAACTATTTAATATCTTTTGCTCCAAAGTATGAAGGTAGAGCGCAAAGTTGTCACCCTAGATCACTGATATCATACAAATATTTCTTGTTATGTCGGTACATGTTGTACAATACTGAAGTGAAGTGTCGAAGTAATGTAAGTATTTGTTTTGTTTCAAGGACATTTTGAAGTTTTCGTGATAAGTGTGTTTGGTTCTAGTGGAATGCAATTAACAAATTAAGGAAAATCTTCATATAATTAGAAATAATTTATTGGCCCAAAATATTCACACACGTGGTGAGGTTGCGCAATTAACTGAGTTAATAGAACTACCTTTATAAAGGTTATGCCACTCCATGATGGACTGATTGGTACAGCAACCGGTTCCCATAATTATATAAAGAAACAGTCTCGGTTGCAAAGTTATTTAGTTATTAATTTTTACAAATCATGCGTTTCGCCTTGTTAAGGCTTTCTCAGATTTTCTTAAACAAAGGAAAATAAATAATGTAATCTTAAAAAGTTTCATCTTCACGGGCATGATTCTAAGCTGCGCTAACCTTTAAAAAATTATTTTAAAATATTTTAGACACAAATTAATGCTCATGAAAGGCTATCAAAGCGTTACATACTAGCCGTTGGGGGGGTTAGTCAAAATCTGGTAAAAAACCATCTAAAGAAGAACCGTTGACCAAAATATGACAAAAGAAAACGAAGTGTATGAACTTAGAACGATAAAACCAAGGATAAATGTATTAACGCAAACATAAAGGGAAGGAAGGAGCGAAGACAAATAAAGTATCGGAAAATACCTTAAAATAGTCGGAGCCGCCAGCTGAAGCGCAGCGGGGAGCCATGTGTACATCGAATGACCCGGATATTATGTGACGAAACCATCTAATAGGCGGCCACAAGAGTGCGGAGGAAAACCATGTGGCACGCGCTATTAGGGACGCAAACCAACAGAGGGCGCTAGTCGCTAAAACTTTAAACCAATCCGGGCGTCACGCAGTAATAAGGAGCGGCTACAGGCTGTAAGTAGAAGTCATAACATACCACCTTAACTAAAATACACGATAGCTCGTAGGATAAAAATTCAAAATGCTTGAAAATTAAAGGAAACTAAGATTAAGAAATATAATAAAACAAATGTTGCCATAAAAACAAAGGATCCCAAGAGATTACAAATGGATGTACATAAAATGTAACCAAAACAATTAAGAGCATGAAAGTAATTAGAGTATTAAAATCGTAATAGTACACTGTAACATATATTACAAGGTCGCAAAAAGTCTGGTTGTTACTGACGAGCCAGCCAGGGTGGCCGAGGGGTTCTAGGCGCTACAGTCTGGTACCGCGCGACCGCTACGGTCGCAGGTTCGAATCCTGCCTCGGGCATGGATGTGTGTGATGTCCTTAGGCTAGTTAGGTTTAAGTAGTTCTAAGCTCTAGGGGACTGATGACCTCAGAAATTAAGTCCCATAGTGCTCAGAGCCATTTGAACCATTTGTTACTGCCAACTGATCATTCAGAAGCTCACCATTACTACCAGTTAAGTATAGGGAGAGTTCCATCTCATCGAGTAAGTTAAGTTTTCCTCTTTTTTTTCAAAATGAAGTATCTTTAAAGTATTAATAGTCCCAGAAGATGATGACTAGCTTTCAAGTGTTCGGCGAACGCCGTGTGGTGTACGACGCGGAATCTCGTCTTGAACAAGCTAACTGCTTTCCTAATGTATGAGGCATCACGCTCATTGCAATTAATCATGTATACCCAAGAACCGTTAAATTGGTCGCTGGTGGTTGTTCATTATAAGAATAACGATTTTGCAGTTTGTTAGCCGATAAATGCACAACATTAATATCATATTTTTGAAAGAGTTTGGCTAGATTCCCTACTAAGGGAATTCTCATGAATTTGGAGGTAGCGACTGATAATGAAAGGGAATTATTCTCGTTGGCGTAGTCTTCTTTCTCTGCAAATTGACAACTTCGACCCTTTTATAGTTGCTACGAACGGCAGCGTGCCTAATAGTAGACAGCTATTTCTCTATTGAGGCTAGAGATACTGGCAGTTCACAAATCCGAAAAATAATAGCCTTAAAGAAAGAAATTTTGTAACTGAGCGGCCGATGTGGGGAAACGTGTGTCACAATGTCACTCTTAATAAGTTTTCTGTAAATTTCAAAATGTATACTACGTCCAGTGAGCTGTACATGCAAATCTAGGTAACTGTAGTTTGGCTATGGATAGCTCCTTAGCAGGTTTCATAGCCGATGTTTTCGTTAACAATTTTGAATGCAAGTGCTTTAATAATAACAAAGACAACTGCAAACAAGTCCATCTTTGTCGTCGATATGTCGATGACATTTTTACTGTCTTTAATGAGCCAGGGGAATAGGTCAAAGTGTTTCAATAAACTGCATTCCAATAAGAAATTAGTCCTCTAATTTAAATGTGAGTAAAGGTGCACTTCGGAATGATCAGATAGTAAGAACCAGACTTTTTACAACGTTGTGACACCTGTTACAAAATCTGTCTAATTTTATCCAGATCTTTTCCTTATTTTTCGCGGTGTACTGTTATGATTTTAGTATTGTAATTACTTTCTTGCTTTTAGTTATTCTGGTTATATTTTATTTTATATTTTATTTGTAAGCTACTGGGTCCTTCGTTTTTATGGCAACATTTGTTTCATCATACTCCTTAATTTTAGTTTCTTTTAATTTTCAAACACTTTGAATTTATATCCTACGCGCTATTATGCATTTTAGTTAAGGTGCTATCTATTCACTTTCACTTACTGCCTGTAGCTTATTATAGCCTTACGCCTAGGTAATTTAAAGCTTTGCCGACACTAGCGCCTTCCGTTGGTGTACTGCCCTACTAGCGCGGGCAACATGATTTTCCTGTGCACTCTGGTTTCAGTGTGTCCTTCTATTAGACCGTTTAATCACCAGATATTCATATCATTCGATGTACGTGTGGATCTACGTTGCGCTTCAATTACCGGCTCTGACAATTTTAAGGTGTTTTCCGTTACTTGATTTATTTTCACCCCTTTATGTTTGCCTTTATACATTTATCCCCTGTTTTTATCTTTTTAAGTTTATATACTTGGTTTTCTTCCGGTGTATTTTGGTTGACAGTTCTTCCTTTAGATGATTTGTTATCATCATTCTGACTAACTGCCCTACCAGTCGGTGATATGTAGTGCTTTCAAAACCTTTCGTCAATATTAATTTGCTTCTTAAAAGTTTTTAAAGTAATTCTTAAAAGTTCAGTGTAGCTTGGAACCATGCCCCAGAGGGTGTAATTTTTTAGAATTACATCCTTACTTTCCTTTTCTTTTAGAAAATGTGAGGGAGTTTAACCAGGCAAAACGCGTTATTTCTGTTAACAACTGCTTTGCAGCCGAGAATGTCTCTTTATATAATAGAACTTTCTTCGTATTTCAATGCCTTTACCTTTAATGAAAAATTCTACTCACAGCCAAATGGCTCAACTATGGGTAATTCACTTGCTGATACCCTGTTAGAGATTTTTGTCATTCACTTGGAATGCACATTTTTTGAATCCCAATTACATTACATACCAAAAATTAAATGGTATTTTATTTATTTATTTAGCGCATGGCATTACATACGAACGGCGACTAGCAATTGTGGATTACGTATTTTTGCAAAATTTTACAAAAATATGTTAATTTCATAATTTATAATTTAAAAAATAAGTCTATAAATTAATATCTAATTCGTCGATCCATTCAAGGGCAACCTCTGTCACTTCAAAGAAATCTTCCAAGTTCCCATGGTAGGCTCTTCTGCTTCAGCTTGTTACAATGTGATCGATCATCTGGTGTTTATTTGCACAGTCACAATGAGAAGGTGAAGCCCTTCCCCATCGGTAGAGGTTTTCAGCACAGATGCCGTGGCCTGTGCGGATCCGATTAATTGTTTTCCAGGCACGTTGCGTTAGTTCCATACCGGCTGGTCTTGTGTCAGGTCGTTGGAGGGTCTGATGTTCGTCATTGGTAATAGTGTTCCACATTTCTCTCCACTTTTTGTTGATACTGAAAGCAGCTGCCTGTAGCGATTCTGCCAGCAGGACAGATGGCTGCCTAGATTTTAATCGGTTCATTCGGAGTGCAGGAACGTCAGAGTGCATTGGAAGCTCGGGGATTTTAAGTAATTTTTGGTATTCCTTGAGGAGGGCGTTCTGTCTTCGGAGGGCTGGTGGTGCAATGTTGCTTAGAGGTGGAATCAGTACAGAGGGGTAGATCTGATGCAGCCTGTTATTGTCATCATTGCTGCATTTAGCTCCACGTCAATTTTTCTCGCATGTGTGCTATTGAGCCACACCGGGGCACAGTATTCGGCAACAGAATAGACCAGCCCTAATGCAGTACATCACAGTGTCGTGGCTCTTGTGCCCCATGAGGTACCACTCAGCTTCTGTATGATGTTATTGCGTGGTCTCAGCTTTGCTGCGGTGTTCTCTATGTGCTTCCTGTAAGAGAGGGTTCTATCAAGAGTCACTCCTAGATATTTTGGAGAGTCTTGGTGGTGAAGGACCTGACCATTAAAGGTGACATTCAACTTCGCACTGGACGTTCTGTTGTTAAAGTGAAAGCAGCTAACTCAAACTCCCTGGACATTTTTGTTGTCCCTTCTTCTTTCGATCAGCTGAAGTAATTATTCTGTTACCCATGGTTTCTTTGCAGTTAAATTCCTTGTACCTATGTTCTTCTCTCCAATTTCTGTGATTGCTCTTTTTAGACATGTCCATTTCGCTTCTACTGAACTACCTACTGAGCTATTCATTATAGCAGTATCTGTGGCCTCTGAGAATTTCAAGCGTACCTCTTCATTATAACAGTATCTGTAGCCTCTGAGAATTTCAAGCCTACCTCTTCATTCCTCGGTATTTCCGTATCCCACTTCTTTGTGCATTGATTCTTCCTGACTAGTGTCTTAAACTTCAGCCTACTCTTCATCATTACTAAATTGTGATCTGAGTCTATATCTGCTCATGGTTACGCCTTAAAATTCAATATCTAATTTCGAAACTTTTGTCTGACCATGACGAAATCTAACTGAAATCTTTCCACATCTCCGACTTTTTTAAGTACAACTCCCCCTCTTGTGATTCTTGAACAGAGTATTCGTTATTACTAGCTGAAATTTATTGCGGAACTCAATTAATCTTTCTCGTCTCTCATTCCTGCTACCAAGCCTATATTCTCCCATAATCCTTTCTCCTATGCCTTCCCTACAACCGCATTCTAATCTCCCATGACTATTAGATTTTAATCTCTCTTTACGTACTGAACTACCCGTCCAAAAACCGCGTATACTTCCTGTATCTCTTCATCTTGTATTTGCGAAGTCGGCACGTATACCTGAATTATTGTTGTCGGTGTTGATTTGCTGTCGCGTATGACGAGAACAACCATGCCACTGAAGAGTTCAGAATTCTCTCTTTCCCTGCCTTCCTGTTCACAACAAATTCTACTCCTGTTATACCATTTTCTGCTGCTGGTGATATTACCCTCTACCAGCTTTAGCATTTTCTTTTTCAGATACTCAAACTTCCCTACCTCGTTGATACTTGTAACATTCCACTCCCCGACTTGTAGAAAGTTATCGGTGATTTGTTAACCAATTTTTTTCCCATGGTCGCTTGACCCATGGCAGTTCCCTCCCGGAGATCCGAATGGAGGATTAGTCTGGAATCTTTCGCCAATGGAGAGATACTTTTTCAGTTACAGGCGACATGTCTTACGGATACACATAATGTGTCTTTAATGCAGTGGTTCCGTTGCCTTACGCATACTCATGCCGTTAACCATTCCTGATTCTTCCGCTCTTAGAGGCTGTTTCCCACCCCAAGGTCAATAGAATACCTTGAACCTCTGTCCACTTCTCCGCCCTCTTTGACGCAGCTGTTTGCAGAATGAGGATGACTTCTTACGCCCGAAGTCTTTCATTAAATATCTCGGCAAAACGCAGAAGTTTGAATAAGCATTATGCTAAAGTGTTGGAAAATAGGACATCTGTGCCTAAACTTGCTATAGATAATGCTGTTATTTAGTAGCTAATTACATAGATATTGTCTGAAAACTTTGTTAGAGAGCCATGCCAATGTAGTTCCGATCAGTATATGCTGCAGTCTTCGTCGAAAGTTCGTTTTTGTGTACCAGAGGAACACAATCACAGGCAAGACCAACATCAAAGGTAACGAAAACCTGTATTAGCCAGTCAATAACGTCAGATATATTTTTCTGGTGTAAAAAATTATACATCATCTCCTCGCCCCCCCCCCCCTCCCCACCGCGCCACCCGGACCCCTAACCCCCACCCCCACCCGCACCCCTCCTAAAATGATCCCTGGTTAGTTGTTGAAACTTTGCTTGTGAAAAACCAGTATCATAGCCTCAGTTAGGAACTGTCAGCTACTACTGCCTTGCCTGCTTAGAATGTTATTGTAACCAGATTAGTTACAGAAGAATGATACAGCAATTAAATGTGAGAATATTATTGTGGCACTTAATACAGGCCACACTTAAGTTTTTGACACCAAGTGTGTATTAACCTGCACGTTACACAATAATTGCACTCTTCCAAAGCTTACGAATTTTGAACATGTGATACAGACATTTTAGACATGGAAATACTTTAAGTTACACCATTATTGTCAATAGTTTTCCGTATATTCAATGCTGTATCCGCGAGCGCGCACTCGCAGGCACTTTTGTTTGTGTGTGTGTGTGTGTGTGTGTGTGTGTGTGTGTGTGTGTGTGTGTGTGCGCTATCATGCGCCGACATGCTCTCCTTACCCATCCTCGTTGCAGGTCTGCCTGTCCGAGTTTAACGCCATGGGTTCGGTAGTACTAAGTACGTCATGGTGCTAAGCATGTACATTATTGGCCAGCATTAATCCTACTTCGTCTCCGATTTTGCAGCAGTGCTAGTAATTTGCATATCCAAACAGCTAGTCCACTTCATGAAAATTTGATGTTTCTTGCAAGTTGTCTTTATGGTGTTGAAATTTAAATGCACAGTGCACTAAAATAATTGGTGGTAATTGCGAAGATTTCCTAGCATATGCTGCATGGCAGTTGTGTATAGTTTTCTTGTCCGATTAATTAAATGGTTTTTGATTAAATTTGGACATAACTGTGTTTTACTGGCTAAATCCGATATTTCCAAAAAAATGTGTCTCTCAGAAGAAGCGTCTAGCCGAACTTCTCAGCCTTTTTCTGTATCTCATTTGGTTAAACAATTATCAGTTTTGGTAATTTCTTCTATTGGCTATTGCATTATTCTGCTGAATTGTTTGGTAGAGATACACCATCATTTGGTTTAGCCTATAATAGTAGGTGACGCGAGAGGAACAGAATATACCTTTTGTTTGGTATTCAACATGAGATATGATTATGATTTCTTCCCTAAACGCGAAACAGTAGAAAAAACGAAGTAATACAGTAATTAAGAAGCGGTTATGGCATGGTACATGGCATACTATATTTTTACTCTCTGTATCTAAGGGATTCAAAATTTAACAGCGAAAATGTTATATTAAAATGTAACAAATTTTAACAAAAAAATTGAATTATTCTCCGAAAACAGTGCTCCGTTTCACGATATTGCTGAAGATAGAAGTATAAACGTTTATCTATTTTTGTGCGTCGTTTTAATAATTAAATATATTTTGTAAGTAAGTTTTTTATCAAAACATGTTTCTCTAAATTATGCCAAACATCTTCAGGCGATTTCTGCAATTACCACTACCGTAAATTATAAACAGACAGACATTTATATTAAAACATAGGCAGTATGTAACCATACCAAAAGCTGAAACTTGTAGCAGTTACAGAATCATTGGTGTTGTCTATTGTAACATTAGTATGAGATATTTATTGTTACTGAAACCATGTTCTTTCTTGTTTCAGGAGGTGCTGAACTAGTTGGGTAAGTAGAATTCAGAGCTATCGCACTGAGTGCTGCCGATACTACCTTTTTAGCTGAATCCGAAGTACGATATACAATGAAGCGCCAAAGAAACTGGTATAGGCATACGTATTCAGATACAGAGATATGTAAACAGGCAGAATACGGTACTGCGATCGGCAACGCTTATAAGAGACGGCGTGTGTCTGGCGCAGTTGTTAGATCGATTACTGCTGCTACAATGACAGATTATTAAGATTTATGTGAGTTCGAACGTGGTGTTCTAGTCTGCTCACGAGCGATGAAACACAGCGTCTCCGAGTTAGCGATCAAGTGGGGATTTTCCTGTACGACAATTTCACGAGTGCACCGTGAATAGCAGGAATCCAGTAAAACATCAATTCGCTGACGTCGCTGCGGCCAGAAGTAGATCCTGCAAGAACGGAACCAATAACGATTGAAGAGAATCGTTCAATTCGACAGAAGTGTAACCCTTCCGCAAATTGCTGCAGTTTTCAATGCTGGGCAATCAATAAGTGTCAGCGTGCGAACTATTAAACGAAACATCATCGATATGTGCTTTTGGAGCCGAAGGCCCAATCCTGTACCCTTGATGACTGCACGACAGGAAGCTTTACTTCCCCCCTGGGCACGTCAACACTGATATTGGACTGTTGATGACTGGAACCACGTTGCTGCGTCGGACGTGTCTCGTTTCAAATTGTATCGAACGGATGGACGTGTACGGCTATGGAGACAACCTCTTGAATTCATGTACCCTGCCGGCCGAAGTGGCCGTGCGGTTAAAGGCGCTGCAGTCTGGAACCGCAAGACCGCTACGGTGGCAGGTTCGAATCCTGCCTCGGGCATGGATGTTTGTGATGTCCTTAGGTTAGTTAGGTTTAACTAGTTCTAAGTTCTAGGGGACTAATGACCTCAGCAGTTGAGTCCCATAGTGCTCAGAGCCATTTGAACCATTTTTCATGTACCCTGCATGTCAGTAGGGGACTGTTCAAGCTGGTGGAGGCTCTGTAATGGTGTGGGTGCAATTGGAGTGATATGGGACCCCTGATACGTCTAGATACGATTCTGACAGGTGACACGTATGTAAGCATCCTGTCTGATCACTTGCATCCATTCATGTCCCTTGTGCATTCTGACGGACGTGGGCAATTACAGCACGAGAATGCGACACCCCACACGTTCATAATTGCTACAGAGTGACTCCAGGGACACTCTTCTGAGTTTAAACACTTTTGCTGGCCACCAAACTCCCCAGACATGAACATTATTGAGCATATCTGGGATACCTTGACAGGTGTTGTTCAGAAGAGAACTCCACTCCTTCGTACGCTTACGGATTTATAGACAGCCCTGCATGATTCATGGTATCAGTTCCCTACAGCATTACTTCAGACATTAGTCGAGTCCATGCAACCCCGTGTTTCGGCACTTCTGTGTGCTCGAGGGGGCCCTACACGATTTTATACTGGTGTATCAGTTTCTTTGGCTTTTCACTGTATGTGCAGTGGCGCTGAATACCTTTATATAAAAATGTGACTTCATGGCAAGTTTTCCACAAATCCAGCGCACTGTATAATTACCTAGCGAGGGGGAAAGACTCAACGCTATTGAGAAGCCTTTTATAACGAGGAAGTTATGAAATGGGCCGGGAAGATCGTTGACTGATTGTTATGTGCTGTCAATTACAATTTAAACATTCTCCCTTTGTATTATTTATATGTAGACGGGCTTCTTCATACGTTTCAAAGTATAGTCTTTGTTATTTAAATTTTCATTTTCTCGAACGTCTCTAACACATCGGTTCTGACCAGAGTCGCACTCTGTAATTAAACACATTTTGGCGTAAGCTGTATGTGACTGTCCTATGTCATCCGGCTTCCTATTCTCCATTGTGTACTCGTCCCACTACTCAGTGTTTGGTTCACAGTAGAACATTACGTGCATCCTTTTTCTTATAAGCCGCAGGGAATTCTTAAAATTTTACAGCTAATGAATACAACTTTTATCTCTGTTACATAATCAGAATTTTTTTGGCTTACTGATAGGAAGTAATGGCCTAATGTGGGAGAGCTGTGCCTCAGATTAATTTTGTTTTTTATTGTTTAATTCTGTATCAGTAATTAAACTTTCTTCATCTGGTGTCTGTCTGTCATTCCCACAACATTCCTATCAAATCATCCAGGATGCATTCCCTTATGCTTTCACTTGAGTCCTACAACAACGTCAGAATATCAGTTTCGTGCGAAGCTCTGTTGTGGAGCTGTTTCTAAATCTCCAGTTTTGGTCACTGCTTGGCATCGCTCGCCCCTGCCGTCCTGTTAGATTGGCAATATGTAAGACAACTACTGGCCGAACGAGTATAGCAAAATGAGTATTTAAGTAGTGAACTGTGAATTAACACAAAATTTTTGTAGTGTTTCTATTAAGGGAACATACACATGCTCAATAATTTATATGGTATGCATTGTTACTGTTGTGAAGGGTTGTTACAAGTAAAACAGGTTATATTATTACACGTGTAAGAACCGAATTATATTTATCGTCAATGTGATCACTCATGTTTTGTTATACAATTTCTTTGCTGTGACTGTGGGTCAGAGCGTGGATAAATGTATATACGGTACATTGGCAGAACAAGTCTAACACTTTTGATGAGATAGACTGTCATTGGTAATACAACTCTATGCACTGTTCATCAGAAACTCTTTCTTGTAGCTCCGTTCGTTCAAGAGAATCTTTTCCTGATAGCACTGTTCAAGGACAGAGTCCCCAAATATATACAAGGACTTGCAGTTTAACTTGAAGAGTCTAACTGATTGTCTCTGAGTCTGTTGTCCCGAACGTGGTACCCCTCTTGCTGCTTGCTGTGGACTGAGGTGTTAACTGAAACGTAGCCTGACGCAGAACTGACCTCGTGTTAGTGTGTCGGTCTATTTGAAGACAGACTACCGACGGTGGTGCGGGAACTTCTGTCGGTGTGTCTTGCTACTTTCGTCTCATTGCTGTGGCCCGCGATGCTCCGATAGCAAGGAGCATTTTTGTGTGTCAGTAGCAGGCACTAGTACTACGCCTATCGACTACACCAGTTATCTCACCCCACAGCCGAAACACATTTCATATTACACACTGTTTTTCTTCAGTTATTCTATTCAGCTATTATAATCAAAGCCTAATACGACGTGCTGAAAAGAAATGCCTCCGAACGTTTTATATGAAATCTCTCGCCGATTTTTAAATAAAACAAACGATACAAGTATTCTACGTATTTATTCATGTCTTCATATATATTTCTCAACACAGTCATCCTGGCGATGAACATACTTTTCCAATAAGAGACAAGTTTGTTGATACTGTCACTGTAGAATGTTTGAGTTCTTTGACGGAGCCACAACCTCATCTCTTCTTGCAACGCTCCATCGCTATCAAAGTGAAGTCCTCGAGAGAGTTTTTTCAATTTTGGAAACAGATGAAAATTGAATGGGCCAAGTCGGGACCGTATGGAGGATGATCGATGACAGTGAACCCAAGGCGTCGGACTACTGCAGATATTACAGCGCTGGCACTGTTATACTGAAGGAGAAAGTGCTCCATCTGTGGACGAAATCTTCGTATACGATACTTGATTACAGTAAGCTGTTTCTCAGGCACTGACATAGTTACGCAACTCACAGTCATGTTACACGTTACTATTCAGACAGTCGAAAATTGCGCCAGCCAAGCTGGAAAGTCGGCTAGTAATATGCATTAGATGTAATACCCCAACCGTTACTGAGAACAGAACGAAGCATTCGGTGGCACTACTTTTCAGGACACGCTTGCATCGAGATGTGTTGTCGATTCCCTCTTGCTTTGTAGGTAAGCCGGCCAGTGTGGCCGAGCAGTTCTAGGCGCTTCAGTCTGGAACCGCGCGACCTCTACGGTTGCAGGTTCGAATCCTGCCTCGGGTATGGATGTGTGTGATGTCCTTAGGTTAGTCAGGTATAAGTAGTTCTAAGCCTAGGGAACTGATGACCTCAGATGTTAAGTCCCATAGTTCTCAGAGCCATCTGAACCATTTAAGACACGAAGGTTCAAATGGTTCAAATGGCTCTGAGGTCATCAGTCCCCCAGAACTTAGAACTACTTAAACCTAACTAACCTAAGGACGTCACACATCCATGCCCGAGGCAGGATTCGAACCTGCGACCGTAGCAGTCGCGCGGTTTCACACTGAAGCGCTTAGAACCACTCGGCCACACCGGCCGGCTAAGCCACGAAGAACAAACCCATACCGCAACACTATAATTTCCTGTTGGCACTACACATGATGACAGGTAATGTTCTCCGGCCACCATTCAAACTCAAACCCAGCCACCGAACTGCCGTAGGGTATAGCGTAATTTATTACTCCAAATTATTTGCTTACAGTCATCCACTTTCCAGTGTTATTAATCTTTACACCACCTCAATCATCGCTTAGCCTTTACTACAGAAATGTGTGTATTGTGAGGAGCTTCTCCATCATTCTGTACGGAGCGAGGTGGCATATGAGACTCGCATTCGCGTGTAGGACGGGTCAAACCCATATCCGTCCATCTTGATTCAATTTCCGCATCCAGCCATCTTGATTTAGTTTTACCGTCATTTCCATAAATCTCTCCAGGAAAATGCCGGGATGGTTTCTTTGAAAGGGCTCAGCTGATTTCCTTCGCCGTCTTTGAATCAATCCGAGCTTGTGCTGTGTCAGATGGCCTCGGTATTGACGGTACGTCAAATCCCAATCGTCTTTCCTTCCTCTCGAATCACTGTACGCTGTTCTTTTCAACTCCCTATGCAGTTTCACTGAAGTAGTTGGACAGCTTGTAGTACTTTGGAACCCACGAATGATTCCTCCCGGTGATTTGATGCGATTTTTGACAACCACCCTACGCGATGTAGGGCAGTACCTGTCCCTCCGTACGTGAGGTCTGCCTGGTCGTGGTTTATCTACAGTTATTGCTTTGCGTCTCCACTTCACAATCACATCATCAGACGTCGACTTGGGCAGCTATAGAAGGTTTGAAGTATCCCTGACGCATCTGTAAATCAGGTAGAATCCAATGACAAGTCCACGATCGAAGTCAGTAGGCTCTCCCGACCGGCCCATTCTGCTGTTACTGCTACTCTGCTGACAACACAACACTCCCCGCCCCCGTTTATAGTGGCGTGTCCACCTCTCATTACATCTAGTGGTCAGTTCCTCATCCTCCAGATTGTCCGGATACATTTGATGAGACAGTGAATGTATCGAGCCATAATACAATACCAATTTCGAAAAACTGAACATTCACCGGGAACATACACCCCACAAATAGTATAGAATTAGGAATACGTGGATGTTTGTGCTCACTACATTTTTCCTCAGAGAAGATGCCAGAATTACTGTTTTATTCTTCAGCGTATGTGATAGGGCAAGCAGAAAGTGTTTCAGTGGTACGAATCGAAATTTGCTTTTATTGTATACGTATATGTGGTGCAATAAGATACATGGTTTATAAATCTGGTTTGTTCATAAATTTTCTTAAACCAGTATTGTGTGTGTTGGTTGAAACTGGAATGCTACGACTTCATGAAATTTATTTCTTTTTGTTGATTTATTATGAATCTGATTATTAATTTTTAACGGATATTAAATGGGAGGTGGGGTTCATCTGTAGCCGTTCATCAGTTGAATCTGACGCACTTCAAGAAAGTCCGAAAACCGCAATTGAAGATAGTAAACGCTGAGAAAGTAGCCGATTTGCTATTATGGTGTTGATGACGATTGCACAACATGAAAAACGTTCAGTACCTTGTACTAATGGATTGTTTTACATAGTGTACTATTTTGCGGTTAGTCCCACGGTACAAATTTTACGTGGTGAATTAACTAGGGTGAAGCTCTGTCCAAGACAAGAATATAGGGGCTCCAATTCTTGAACGGTGATCAAAGGCAACCGCGAAACGTAATCCTATGAATTGTTTGTATCATTATTAAAAAAAAAGTCAAATGAATTTGTGCTGAAATGTTTCTTTGGATGAGATAAGGTAATCTAATCACTAAGAAAACTAGTGAATTCAGTTCAGTGACCTAACGATAACGAAATGAACTCTATTCACTCTGCCAGGAAGGTCTTTCTCAGTGTTCCCTGGAATTCAAAAAAGATTCTTACTATTAATAATTGGGTAACAGTACGCAACTCTTCTGAACTAACGGTTTCTGTAACTTTGAGAGATGAGGTGCATTCATTAGATTTGGCACACACTGAATTCAATCTATGGCACCACTTAACAGATTGGTGGCTGAAAAATATCTGACTTCAGTGATGACTTCGTGAAGCGATAGATGGGTATTTTACAGACGTACAGTCCTACTTCACTCATGGAACCTGTTCACCGAATAAACTTCAGACAGGGTGCACTCAACTAAACAAATGCGCACGTTTCCCTTACAAAAACCAGCCCGAGATTCTTTCTCTCTGCCTTTGCGCATGTGCAGCGAGAGCACACGTCTTCAACAGTAAATGCAGTGCGGGTTCTGGATACGCATTCCAACAGTACTCAAAGGGTCGCTGACGAGATAACGCTGTGTCTGGTAAGTGGTAATCATGGAGCATTCCATCCATCTCCCCCTCACACCCAAGCACCTGGTAGGAACATCTGATGTCATGTTACGTAGTTGTGTGGCTTTGGGAACAAAGGATTGGCCACTTCAGGTGTTAGGTTACACTTGAGAGGGGTATCATGCTATAGCTGAGGCAGTTCGGTATATGAGATGATCTTTACCGTAAGTATCAGCTTACACATTCTGCCTGCACATGCTTCCCCAATCCCGTCCCCCAGGACCAATAAGGTTAAAACTTCCCTACCCCCTACCCCTGTTATCACTAGAACAGTAGTGTGGGATGCTCCATTTGTGCTCTGTAAACCTTAGGGAGAGAACCATCAGGTTTTCTTGGAGTCAGGATATTGGTATATGTTATAAATAACATTAAGTTAAATTTGCTACAATTATGTAACTTAAATCATTCAAGACGTAGAGATAGGGTCAGTGTGTGGGTATTTGTTATAAATTATTTCTATTATCAGTATAATTACGTATGGTAAGTCATGTCATTCGTGGTCTAGGAAGAGGAGAAGTGTGTGCATTTTAGTTAATAATAAATTAAATATTAATACACTTACGTCGGTTTCGTCATTCGAGGCATCAGCAGTGACCAACCACCATCCCCAGGCAGGCATCTACAGTAGGAACTGTCATTTTCTGTTTTTTCCACGTTTTAAATATTTTCCAAATTTTTCCGTATTTTCCACTATTTTACCATTTTTTGCGTAGTTTTCTATATTTTACAATTTTCCTTATTTTTCCATGTCTCCCATGGTCTATATGTAAATGTACAGTAATTGCTCGTATTGCAAATTACCACAACGAATTATTCAAAAAATACCTACGCCGTTACAGAAATTTTAAATGTTAACAAACATCATAGAGCGATTTAGAAACAAATTATGTAATATTTAACAACAAATACGCTCTTGTAAGGAATTTTAAATGTTAACCAAGCGACACAGTGTGATAGATAAAAAAGCTAACGGACTTGCAATGGTAACCCCAGTTCCTGTCACATCACCGAAGTTAAGCGCTGTCGGTCTTGACTGGCACTTGGATGGATCAGCGTCTGGATCTGCCGAGTCCTGTTGGCAAGCGGGGTGCACTCAGCCCTAGAGAGGCCAATTCTGGAGCTGCTTGATTGAGAAGTAGTGGCACCGGTCACGAAAACGGATGGCGGCCGGTCTATACCGTTGGGCCTTCAACGCCTGTTCGGACGGTACACCATCCCTACATTAGTTGCGTACATATGTGTTAAAACTAGCTTGTTTTCCTATTGATAAATATAAACTAAACTCACGAATGAATTAGAAAAATTCTGAAGTTTACCTATTTACAAAATGTCAGTAACTTGGAACGTGTAACAAAAATTATACTGCTGCAAAGAGGCATAGAGATGATGAGGAACTAGCCAGATAAATGCGGTTCTAACGCGATCAACGAGTATCTGGTAGGTTACGCAATAGAGATCGGAAACGGGGTGAGTACGAGTCTAACTTTCGGGTTGCATACTTCATAAATCAGTGCTTCGGGGCTTCATTCGTTACCGCCGTAGTTCCGCATGTATGATGAGTCTGAGAAGTGTGGCGCTGCAATCACTTCCTGAGTGTTCGGTGCTTTTGACGAGGGATTTCAGATTCATTCCGTATTCGTAGATTTTGAGAAGGCTTTTGCCACGGTACCTCACAAGCGGCTTGGAATCAAATTGTGTGCTTATGGAATATTGTCTCAGGTATGCGACTGGATTAGTGGTTTCCTGTCAGAGAGATCACAGTTCGTAGTAACTGACGGCAAGTCATAGAGTAAAACAGAAGTGATTTCTGGCGCTCCCCAAGGTAGTGGACTCTCTGTTGTTCCTTACCTATATAAAAGATTTAGGCGACAATCTGAGCAGCCGTCTTAGGTTGTTTGCAGATGATGCTGTCATTTATCGTCTAGTAAAGTCACAAGAAGATCAAAACAAATTGCAAAACGATTTATAAAAGATACCAGTATGGTGCGAAAATTGGAAATTGACCTAAATAATTCAGAGTGGGAGGTCATTCACATGGGCCGTAAATTCAACCAGATACCTAGGAAATACAATTACAAACAACTGAAATGGGAAAGAACACACAGAAAATGTAGTGGGGAAGGCAAACCAAAGACTGCGTTTTATTGGCAGAACACATAGAAAGTGTCACAGATCTACTAAAGAGACTGCTTACATTACGCTTGTCCGTCGTCTTTTGGAGTACTGCTGCGCGGTCTGGAATCATTAGCAAATAGGGTTAACGGAGTATATCCAGAAAGTTCAAAGAAGGGCAGCACGTTTTGTATTATTGAGAAATAGGGGAGAGTGTGTCACGGACATGATACAGGATTTGGAGTGGACATCACTAAAACAAAGGCGCTTTTCGTTGCGGCGGAGCGTTTCACGAAATTTCAGTTACCAGTTTTCTCCTCCGAATGCGAAAATATTTTATTGACGCCGACCTACATAGGGAGAAACTTCTTAGTACAGAAGATGAGTGCACATCTTGCTGCTGCAAAGTAGCACTGACGAGACGAAAAGACCGATGTCGGAATCAGATTGCTTTTAATGAAGAGTGTTTTATGAGACTGTGGAAGGTGTAAGACGAAACTAATTGACGCGGAATGTACAATATCAAATGTGCTCTATTAAAAGAGGACTGACATCTGGAATTAGTTTGACGCTACAAATCCCGCTTCAGACGAAAAACATACAATTTGTGTCTAGTGAAAACCAGATGCTTCTATTCCTGTTCTTTGCACTTCCACCATGGGAGAACATAAGTGCTGCATCAAACTAAAACTGGACGTAGAGCAGCGTCACTGTTATATCCCTGCGACAAATAGCGCGCTATTTCTATATTCGTTTGGTCACGGCAACATACGTTTATGCGCTAACACCGAGTTGTGTAGCTCTTCATTCTTTTATGTAGTTTATTTCAGAAATTAATCACCATTTAGCGACTGCACTTCATCCTTATATAATGCTTTCTGGTAATGTTGTCATAGACTCGGTACCACCTCGAAAGTACAGTACGTATGTCAACGCAGTTCTTAGACATTCTTTGAATAGATATAAAATATTAAAATAAATGTACGGCAGTCTTCGAAAATGTTTTAGCTGTTTAAGTGTATGTATAATCTGAGCAGGCCGCGGTGGCCGAGCGGTTGAAGGCGCTTCAGTGCGGAACCGCGCGACCGCTACGGTCGCAGGTTTGAATCCTGCCTCGGGCATGGATGTGTGTGATGTCCTTAGGTTAGTTAGGTTTAAATAGTTCTATGTTCTACGGGACTGATGACCTCAAATATTAAGTCCCATAGTGCTCAGAGCCATTTGAACCATTTTTATAAACTGAACAATATTCACCGCTAACCCGTCAGTTGTTATACTGGTATATAATTTGCTCTGACATTTAGGCAGGTCGATCATTTTGTGATATTTGAATTTCCACTTGAGGATGGCTACAAAGCCGAAATAATGATTGTGTGAATAAATAAATAATAATTTACACTTTAATCGCGGAAATTTATTTTGAAGCGGTTGCATACATAGCGGGAATGTCGTGAGTCCGCGGTTATACTTGCGGATTCGTGTATTAGCTTCGCTTTCAGAGCGAGTCAGGTCAACTTCTCCCTTTGTGCGACTCGGTGGCGACTTTCAGCTAGTATACGGAGCTCATTTCTGATAATATCTAGTACACAATACCATGAGCGGCCGCCATAGACTCCAGGTCGCTAACGAGAGAGCACTCACTACAGGTCTGCATAACACCGCGCCATCCCATCTCCGCCAGCAGTTTGCAATATTTTAAAAATGTATTTCTAATTGTCCCTGACGCGACAGACCTGGTTCCTGTCCGAAAAGACATTGGTGCGAAAGCCCGCACGCTGGCAGAGCCATCCTGCCCACGTAAATATCGACAAATAAGTCGTAGCACGCCGCCGGAAATACGTGGGCGGCTATGCGGATAAGCGCCATTCCCTCCCCACTTCCTCCCTGGACCATTAGCAATAAAGCTCCCCCACGAATCCTTATTTTAAAACTAGAGAAACTGCGTGGTCGACATCAGTCTTAGTCAGCCAGCTCTCCCAGGCTGAGTGAAAAAGTGTAAGAAGACAATTAATTAACCTGCCACATCACAGTACTTTGCACAAATAAATCTTCCGTTATTGCAGGCCGGTGTGGCCGAGCGGTTCTAGGCGCTTCAGTCTGGAACCGCACTGCTGCTACGGTCGCAGGTTCGAATCCTGCCTCTGGCATGGATGTGTGTGATGTCCTTAGGTTAGTTAGGTTTAAGTAGTTCTAAGTTCTAGGGGACTGATGACCTCAGATGTTAAGTCCCGTAGTGCTCAGAACCATTTGCACCATTTTCTTCCGTTGTTAGTGTATGACATCACTTTAATAATCGTAAATACCTACGGAAAAATCCGAAGTATGTGTACATCCAAGCAACACAGAAATGAGACTGTGCAATGACTACAGCGCAGCAGTAAACTGTCTACGTGCCCAGTCATCGAATGTCCGAGGTCCCGGTGCCTCTGCCACCATTTGAGAAATGCAATAGCAGACATACGTGGTTTTCCCGTGCCGCCTGTCGATAAGCTGTCACGATGCGCAGTCCCCACAAAATCTCATGTAGAGCCACCTATCTCAAGAGACGAATGCGCCGTTACCACACATATACAAAGCGTTTAGCCGGCGAAATACTGCCATCCTGACAACATACGCACGTTGACTGTTGGGAACGAGTTCTACATTTGACTCACCCCCGTCTGTTCGCGATTCCCACCATCACCACACGAAAACATGCTTCCGCCGCGACAGGGCATTCTCCGCCACGGTCACTCCTATCTGAAACGGCCAAGGCTTTTATGTCTTGCGTGTACGTTAACAAATGGTTCAAATGGCTCTGAGCACTATGGGACTTAACTGCTGAGGTCATCAGTGCCCTAGAACTTAGAACTACTTAAACCTAACCTAACTTAAGGACATCACATACATCCATGCCCGAGGCAGGATTCGAACCTGCGACCGTAGCAGTCGCGCGGTTCCAAACTGCTGCGCCTAGAACCGCTCGGCCACTCCGGCCGGCGTACGTTAACAGACTAGCTGGGGGAAGCACTGACATTCCGCTCCATGGAATCGACGGTATTCAAATTACGGACACTGCGCGCTCATTTGCAGTCGGTAACACCTGGGCCATATCGAACGGTAACTCGCAGATGCCACTCTTCGACGCTCTGTCCGCTCTCCAGACTTGTCAAACAGGTGGAGATACCAGTAATACCTACGCTCACGTATTATCACTTGGGGGCGGAAGGTGAGGAAAGTCGACATCGACCAAAGCGTACTGCAGCAGTGCTATATTAAACACACACTATTATTTTTATTACATACCTCTCTAATTCATGGAGCACAATGCAAGGGAATGCGGAACCGTTAATTTCCTCCGTGTTCATTATGCCGGATTTAAATTTTATGTAATCTTTCTGGGTGCACTTTGCTAGCAGTAAAAATTTTTTGTTGCCTGCAGAAATTTGAAAATACTGTAACAGTAACGTTGTAGAAGCCTTTCTCGACATCATTCAGTACTAGATTTGTTACCTGGAGGTCCAGTTAACATACTAGTATTATGGAGATGCTTCATGATCCCAGGAGGGGAAACGTCTTTCTCTTCAAGAAAATTTATCAACCGCCATCCGCAGATGACTACATCCGTTTCGCATAAGATGAAGAGAAACTAGATATCATACGGAGGCAGATGGGCAGTGGTTTCTATCGATTGAACCTTTTTGCGGATGGTACGATGTGCCCTCCACCAGCCACCATATGGCGGTTTTTACAGTATGTGTGTTCTGAAAATTTGGGGATATTTCTCTATTTAACACACTACAACACGGAAACTAATTACCGTACGATTACCAAACTTGGTAGCATTAATGTCCACAATACGGGTTGCATGGTTTACATACGTCACTGCGCCACAGTCCATTTGCAACTACGGTCAGTAGGTGCCGTGATCAGTCATCGTGATTCATAGCCTCACACGCCTGACTAGTCGCAGTGCATTTGTTGATATGTCGACATGAGCATGCACAAAAAGAGCAATACATTATTGATGAAGCTCTGTCATCAAAACAACAGCAATGCTTCAGCTGCACTTCAAGAATATCGCCGGCTGGAAGAATTACGGAAGAGTCCTCTTTCTCCACCTAGTATGCGGAGCATCATGAGGATGTTCGAATCAACTGAAGAACTGGGCGTCGCTCCGGGAAGAGGCCAATGACCGGTTGCCACACAGATGGTTGATGAAATCGCTGTTGCTATTGCAGACAACGCCGCGCGCAATTCCCGATCGTCAGGTAATGCGCGTGCTGTGTCATCACAGTTAAACATACCGTGGTTCACGGAAGGTGCTTCGAACTATTCTCAAATGGTATCCGTACAAGATTCATATCGTACAGCAGCTTGCACCACAGGACGCACAACGACGTATTGACTTCGCTCTTCACTTTCTCGCAAGGATTGAAGTTGGCAAGGAATAGCCCTGGACCATTCTATCGACAGACGAAGCTCAGTTTTCTCTGGCGGGTGAGATGAACACACAGAATTGCCGAGTGTGGGGATCTTCACCTCAAGTCACTGTGCATGAAGTTCCTCTGTATGGTGAACATGTCACCGTATGGTGTGGCTTCATGGCTACGTTCATCATTGGCCCATTCTTTCTTGAACAGGTTGGCACTTGAGGACCAAAGACGTACTATGTGACTGGCCAGCGTTACTGCGATACGCTTCGCCAGCATGTCATACCCGCTCTACAGGAGGGAGACGCAATGAACTCAACAGTTTTCATGCAAGATGGGCCCCACCGCACATCCCTCCTGAAGTTCACCTGCTTCTCCGAAACACATTTGGAAACGATCGAGTTATCAGCCGCTTGTTTCCTAATGCTTGGCTAGGACGATCACCTGATCTCACTCCCTGTGATTTTTGTTTGTGGGGCTTCCTGAAGGACAAGTTTTACCAGGGGAACATTTACACATGTGCTGATCTGAAGCGCAGCATGTCAAGAGAGGTAGGCAGCTTACCTACGGAAATGCTTCGTACTGCTGTGCAGAATGCAATTCTGCGCTTTCAGACTCTTCTGGACACTGGTGGGGGCCATATTGAGCCCCTTTTGTAGCAGTAATGGTACTCGTATGTAATGGTATGATGTACCGTAGCAGCACATTAAAAGTGTTTCAATTGAATTGATTCTGCGTTATTTCTCTTCTCCATGTGCTTGACATTAATGCTACCAAGTTTGATGCTCGTACGGTAATTAGTTTCCGTGTTATAACGTGTTAAATAGGGAAAGTTTAAATAGCTGGTATATCAACATAGACTATGAAAAAAAAAAAGAAAAAGAAAATGGAAGCATCTGCTGCATCTGTCCTGAATCCTGAATTTTCGAGCATCCGACTGTTCCACAGTTCGCTACGGTAGTTTTTCAGACATATGCATATATAAATCCAGGTCTGGCTCCCATCTCCGCCATAAAACAGTCTCGGTCAGTTTTTGCGTGACGCCCTCCTCCAGCAACCATCGGTGGTTTGCAGAGTGTATATGTTCTAAAAATGTATGGCTCATAATCGGGAGTGACATGATCACGTGGTCAGCTTGTAAGCATACGGTGACCTGAAGTGCATGGAGTACACACCAGCACAAAAAATAAGTAAAAATAAAAAAACGAAAAAATCTTAAACATGTGCATAGAATTAGAGAGAGTTTCAGTCTGATAGAGACATGCATATGTAAACCCTGGTGTGGGTTTTCATCTCCCCAGTAAAATAGGCTTCGAGGAGGAGCTAGAACATAGTTCTCGCGACACTCTGCTGGATAATTTTTTAAGGAATATACGTTTAGGTTAGCTTCAGTGATAACTGTATACTTCAGCCTTCATGCAACGTAGTAATTGTGCCAGGGAGACGACCAAATCTCGTTACCTCTTTTATTTACCAAAAACACCACGGAAATCTAAATCATTTCCCGAAACTTGGAATGTAAATCACAGATTACTGTAAATTAGATATATCATGGCGGGTAAGTGTCATTAGCATAGAGGGGTGGAGCTTTGACACCCGTCCAGGTATAATTTTACTTTCTTGTAGCGTTAGAGCAGCGGCTATAGTCCAAATCTAAACACCGCGAACCCACCAATCACTTTATATGATTTTTTTATCTGTAGTGTCAATACGTATTCTAATTTTTTAGGTTACTTCCCAGTAGACAAATCACAAAACTACACATGTTTGATTTAAAGGGTAATGACTTCAGTCTGCCTGACAGAGTGGTTTCAGCAGCTATCAGGAAGACCAAATTTGCTCAATACCTATGTCAGCAAGACGGTGAGGCCACTCTGTTGCTACAGAGAAGCTTCGCTGTTCATTTCACTTTGAGTTTTGCTGGCATGGTAGACATTTTCATCTTCTTAACATTGGCAAAAACCTCTGGAAGAGTCTGCCAGCTATGATCGCGAGTGCATAAGTGTAAACAATAAACATGTTTAACGGTATCATCAATCTACCTAGTCTTGGAACGATCAATATCGCTGTTTGGTAGTTTGTGTAATCGATTTCTATCTAAAAGTATAGATATACAGAGCATAGACTCAGAACTCATTATCGGTCCTTCTTGCATGGAATATGTGTACTTCTATGTAACGTAACAAAAATAATCCCTACTACCAAAAATGCCTGTTACTGATGACAACTTTTCATAATTGTAACAAAAACCATGGGGTAAAAA
Source organism: Schistocerca piceifrons (assembly GCF_021461385.2). Taxonomy (NCBI): domain Eukaryota; kingdom Metazoa; phylum Arthropoda; class Insecta; order Orthoptera; family Acrididae; genus Schistocerca; species Schistocerca piceifrons. Next base: position 735,513,906 of record NC_060149.1, on the reverse strand, counting down.
CCAAAACGCCATCATATCCGGTTATACCTTGTAAATATGGTTGTAACTGCAATCTTGTCACACTAATGTGTGTGTGTGTGTGTGTGTGTGTGTGTGTGTGTGTGTGTGTGTGTGTGTGTGTGTGTTTCGATGTTTGTAACAGGATAAAATAAACAATCTACGTCCTCAGGAATCCATGCATCTGTGTGTGTTTTGGCACTGGCTTTGACATCTAGTAGTATGCGGGATGATATTTGGAAGAAGTACTGTTTGCTGATACTCCGTAATATTTGGATGGTAAAAATAGCTTCATATATCTGGTAACGTAAGCAGTAAGAGCATATATATAGTTGTGCATGTACACATGGAATATGGAAAATATTGAAGAATCGGAAAAATGGAAAAAAATGTGAAAACATGGAAAAACATGGAACAATATGGAAAAAACGGGAAAATGGAACAAATGTGAAAAAAAATACGGAAAATATGGTAAAAACGGAAAACTGGAAAAATGTTTAAAATACCGTAAGATCCGGATACTAAATGATCACTTAGGAAATCTGAATTAATACAGAGGGACTAGCCGAAATTTGCGTCATAAGTACCACATCAGAGTGTCTGGTGGTCTGAAACTTCCTGCCAGATTAAAACTGTGTGCCGGACCGAGACTTGAACTCGGGACCTTTGCCTATCGCGGTCAAGTGCTCTACCGATTGAGTTACCCAAGCACGACTCACGATCCGTCCTGACAGTTTCAATTTTGCCACTACCTCGTCTCCTGCCTTCCAAACTTTACAGAAGCTCTCCTACGAACCTAGCAGAACTAGCACTCCTGGAAGAAAGGATATTACGGAGACATGGCTTAGCCACAGCCTGGAAGATGTTTCCAGAATGAAACTTTCACTCTGCAGCGGAGTGTGCGCTGATATGAAACTTACTGGCAGGTTAAAACTGTGTGTCGGACCGAGATTCGAACTCCAGACAAAGGTCCCGCCAACTTGGTGTAAGCGAAAGAACGATTATGTGTAACCCACGTGCATTGCATCCCTTAGAGGCTACTTTGAACATCTGTTGTGACGTGGATGCGATGAAGCTCTGTACTGTGTTCCAGGACGATTTCTTGTCGTTGCACGCACACTGAGCGTTCCTGGACACATTTTCATAACACTTTTCTCGTCCATTTCTACATATGAAATCCGGCCCTGCAGTTCGTCGGTTTTTTTAATGTTCGCCATGTACACACTGAAATAACAAAACGCATGAGATACTTCCTAATATCGTGTCCGACCTGCTTTTGCCCGACGTGGTGCACCAACTCGACGTGGCATAGACTCAATAGTTCGTTGGAAATCCCCTGAAGAAACATTGAGACATACTGTCTCTATAGCCGCCCATAATTGCGAAAGTATTGCTGCATGTTGTGCACGAACTGACCTCTAGATTATGTACCATAAATGTCCAGTGAGATTCACGTTGGGCGATCTGGCTGACCAAATCACTCGCTCGAATTGTTCACAACGTTTTTCAAACCAATCGCAAACAATTGTGGCCCGGTGACATGCCATCATTGTTTAGAAATATGTAGTCCATGAATGCCTGCAAATGGTCTCCAGGTAGCCGAACATAACCATTTCCTGTCAATGTTCAGTTCAGTCTATTCCATGTAAACACAGCGCACGCTATTATGGAGCCACCACCAGTTTGAACAGTGCCTTGTTGACAACTTGGGTCCATGGCTTGGTGGCATCTGCACCACAGTCGAACCCTACCATCAGCTCTTACGAGCTGAAATCGGGACTCGTCTACTTAGGCCGCGGTTTTCCAGACGTCTAGTGTCCAACGGATATGGTCACGAGCCCAGGAGAGGAGCTGCAGGCGATGTCTTGCTGTTAGCAAAGGTACTCGCGTCGGTCGTCTGCTGCCATAGTCCAATGGCGCCATATTTCGCCTCACTGTCTTAACACATACATTCGTCATAAGTCTCACATTAATTTCTTCGGTTATCTCATGCAGTGTTGCTTGTGTGTTAGCACTGACAACTCTACGCAAACGCCGCTGCTCTCGGTCGTTACGTGACAGTCGACGGCCACTGCGTTGTCCGTGGTGACAAGTAAAGCCTGAAATGTGGTATTCTCGGCATATTCTTCACACCATGAATCTCGGAATACTGAATTCCCTAACGATTTCCGAAATGGAATGTCCCTTGCGTCTAGCTCCAACTACCATTCCGCGTTCAAAGTCTGTTAATTCCTGTCGTGCGACCATATGTCGGAAACCCTTACACATGAATCACCGGAGTACAAATGACAGCTCCGCCAATGCACTGCGCTTTTATACATTTCGTATCACCATCTGTATTTGTGCATATCGCTATCCCATGACTTGTCACCTCAGTATATATGAGAGACATGATGTCACACATTCATAGAAATAAAGAAGCATTACATAGATGGAGTAATGGGAATATCCGGTAGAGAGGGGCTGTAGGTCCTTAATGTAACGACTAGATACAAGAGAGGGAATAATACCGCGAATGCTTTAATAGTGGATCTACAGTGCATTCTAGAGAGACTTCGTTACAAGATGAGATCGTCATACTTCCACTAGTCCTGTGTGCGTGAGGAAACGGTTATGTTAGTATATGGTATTGTCTCCCATTACTCCCATTACATGCGAGTTGCAAGTCGTGTCCATGTGGAATCGTAATATGTGTGGATGTAGAAACGGAAGTATAGCTTCAAACAATGAGTTAGGTGTTGTACAGCATTTATTGCGATGACTAGTTTCAGAAAACTACGTTGCCATCATCAGTTCTGTAAGCATAGATGAACATATTCAAGCACACTGTGATCATTTTTTACGTAAAAATGGACTATACCATGGAATATAAGATACCTTCTACAGTACATTTCACTGAATCTTGATCAAATGCATATTATGCTGTGTCATATATCGATACTTCATGAATATGATAGCTACAGTATATCAGCAACTTAAGCATAAAATAACTGTTACATTAAACATCATACATACTGCACTAATTATACAACCTCATGTTCGTACGTTAGCAGAATGAAGACTGAGAATTTCAGGTAAACATCATAGACGCTACAACCAGCCACCAGGTCGCACTGTGGTAGTAATTAGAAACAATAGTACGTCGTGTTATATAAAGTATGAAGGCAAACCGACCATCGAAGAATGTTACACTGCGCACATACAAAGAAAATAATCCAAATCAGAATACGTTACACTTATAATAATTTTAAATTAATTTATTTAAAATTTAAAACCATCTTAAAAACATAAAAAAAGCACTGCACCTTCAATATGTCGTTTAAAACACAAGTAGAGAAGCCAGTCAGTTGGCTTATTCGTATTATAAAAAGAAATACAATAAAAACATGCATGTAATAATATGCAGACAATATAAGCTTTGACAATCAGACACTGTTGTTCGATACCTCGGTGTAGTTAAACAAACATGAAGCAACTACAAAAGGAACATCAAGCGTTCCACTCATAAACACTAGAAACACGTAATTACAATTACAGCAACCATATAATGAAATCATTTAGCTGGCTTTGTACAAATCAAAATATTTACTGTACAAACATGTAGCTCGGCGTTTAGGTTCTAGCATGGTGCTCGAGGTCTTGTTGTGAAAGACACGGATGACAAGACCACAGGAATAAATTGCGTAATTCTGAAAAGTGAGCTACATGGTCCATTTGTATAGCTGCTACGAATGTAAAAATTTGTTCATAGTTTTTACTAATAGAATAGTTGATCATATGACATAGCAGGTTTTTGCTATTGTTTTACACAGCAATTATCAGAAATACGCTATTTATTTCTGTGTTCTTGTCATCCATGTCTTCCGCACCAAGACGTCGAGCACCATAGGAGTAGTGTCCAAACGTGAGAAAGAACAGTGACCGCATATATAATTAAGATGAGGACGGCCAATCGATCACTTCAGTGCAGATGCACACCACACTAGAACGCTTGCGAAAATCGTGGAAATGCTGCGAATAATGAGGATAATAGGCAAGGGGCACTACATTAGTTCTGTATGGATAATTTGAGAATTTGGGTCTGACGGGAGGCATCCTAGGGTAGTGTGTGCAATTGCGATGACCATTGTGTCTCGATGGTACAGTGATCAGCGGATCTGCTAGTAAGCAGGAGACCCGGATTCGAATTCCCGTAGGGGCACAAATTTTCAACTTTCCTCACTAGCAGCTAATGTCATTAGTTTCTTTGTGTCTTGATGTATAATGGCTACGGGATCAAAATGTGTCTGTTCTCTGGGACATGTCTGACAGTACGTACATCACATATCCCCCAAATTTGACTGTTTTGGAGGACAGTTACCACACATTGGAGGGAGATGGCCAGCGACATGGTCAGCATGAATATCGTTTGTCGTAACGCTGCTGTGGGAAGTTTAGGTCCATCTCTGCTAAATTGTCGGGGCCACCTGGTATAGTTATGTCACCCAATGGGTGTTTGTCATTTTCCTATGGTATTAATGTTTAACTTTCGACTGCCATGCGTTATCGTATTTTTATATTACAAAACAAACACACTCTTGCTATAAAGTGTAACCAGTTAGCCCGCCGGAGTGGCCGAGCGGTTCTAGGCGCAGCAGTTTGGAGCCGCGCGACTGCTACGGTCGCAGGTTCGAATCCTGCCTCGGGCATGGATGTGTGTGATGTCCTTAGGTCAGTTAGGTTTAAGTAGTTCTACGTTCTATGGGACTGATGACCTCAGAAGTTAAGTCCCATAGTGCTCAGAGCCATTTGATCAATTTTTGTAACTGGTGGACGTTAAAAGGAAATGAGTGTTCAAATGGAACATTTCAATAGCATTGTGTTGATGATATACGTATTATCCATATTCGTCATGTCATTATTAGTATAATAATAATGATAGTAATATTAATACTACTACTACTACTGTTACTACTACTAAATAATAATAATAATTATTATTATTATTAAAAATATGGTGAAATGTATTCATTTGGCTCAATATACACTACACCAGGGATTGTAAGACAATTATTGCAGAAAAACTGTTTTTGACAGGTAGGAATCTAATACAAACTGTTGTCTACCTCTCTATAGTTTTAATTAATCAATTACAGAGACTCGTGTTGGCGAAGTCATATTAGATAATGTACTCCGAGACACTTACTACTACAGAGGATGCCTAAGCGTATTGAGAACCAAAGTGTATAATGTCCATATTACTTTGTCAAAATACACATCTTAGTTCTACTTAAAACAATTTCAAAGTTATTCATTTATCATGACGTCCGTCCATGGCAGGAAAACATTATCACATTCATCAATACAGATGTTGGGGTTGGGCAGTATTGCTCACTTGAGTGTGACATCTCGCAGTTCCTATGGACTTGGGGGCTGATACTTTAACGTACACCACTAAGTATGCATTTTGGTGGGTGCAGAGTAACACAATGTCTACAAGCAAACACTTGTATATTACCTTGTGTTGCTGAAGCATCCGCTCCTGCACTCTACTACTGACCCTTCGGTAGCCACGTCATGGTACACACAAAACCATGTATCTGGATTGCAGTTACAATCACAGTCAGAAGGTATGACTTGATATGATGCCATCTTGAGTCTTTACCCAGTGGTTTTTGCCACTGGAACGAAAAATTGTCATTAAGAACAGCTATTTTCTGCTGGTAGAAATTCTGATGATATTGGTATGATAAACGCAATTCGATGGTTGTCCTACACATACACTAATAAGAAAAACTATATTCTGAGCGTATATATTTTTAGATATTTAATGTGGAAATCGATTACACATAAATGTCGACAGTTCAGGATGGACTATATATTGTTGCTCATCTGAATGACACTTTGTCATTTGCAAATTACATTTCGAAATAAGTACAGGACGCATTGCATGACAATAATGTTGGTCCAACGGAACATTTGTTAATGGCGGAAGGGGGTGGATGACTGGCAGATTGGCTAAGTGGAAGTTTGTCAGCCAAGCTACTAGGGTCAGATACCTGCTACAGAACCAAGTCAGTCGTGTGAGATAATGGTGCTGGAAAACATGTTAATCATTTACAGTTATGTACTGGAAACCATAATTAGCAGAGGTTTTTGCTAGCGTCAAGAGTATGGAAAAGTCTAGTCACAGTCATTGTCTTCTTCCCGGTTAATCTGAAAATGAAACGAACGACTATGCTTCTCTGTAACAACAGTGTAGCCTGCCTGACTTGCTGGCAAAGAAAAGGAGGGAATTTATTTTTCCTGTTACCTATAGAAACAACTCTGTCAGACAGACTTAAGTCATAACCCGTTAAATCACGTACATGCAATTCTGTGATTTGCCTGCTGGGAAGTAATACGAGGTTGTAGGCATATGTATTGGCACCACAGATAAAAATATCACTTAACGTGACTGGTGGGTCCGTGTTTTTTTCGACTTGGATATTGGGCGCTGCGCCGGCCAATGTGGCCGAGCGGTTCTAGGCGCTCCAGTCTGGAACTGCGCTGCTGCTACGGTCGCAGGTTCGAATCCTGCCTCGGGCATGGATGTGTGTAATGTCCTTAGGTTAGTTAGGTCTAAGTAGTTCTAAGTTCTAGGGGACTAATGACCTCAGCAGTTAAGTCCCATAGTGCTCAGAGCCATTTGAGCCATTTTTATTGGGCGCTGCTCTAATGCAACAGTAAATAACATTATACCTGGATGTGTCTCATAGTTCCACCACACTATGCTTATGACAGTATCCTATCGTAAAATACCCATGATGACCCATCATGATGGATTTAATTATAATTACATGTGTCTTACATTGCAGATTTCGGGAAATGATTCGGATATTCGTGGAGTATTACATAAAAAAATGAAGTTACAAGATTTGCTTGCCCACCTGAAGCAATTACCGAGTTGGATTAATAGATGCAGTATATACACTGATCAGTCAGAACACAATGACCATTTGCCTAATAGCTGGTAAGTCCATCTTTGGCAAGGATAACAACGGCGACGCGTCATGGCATGGAAGCAATGAGGCCTTGGTAGGTCGTTGGAGGGAGGCTGCACCAAATCTGCTCACACAAGTCATCAGATTCCCGTAAATTCCAGGGAGGGGGGCGATGAGCTCTGGCGCCATATTTAATGACGGCTCAGATGTGTTCGGTCGGGTTCAGATCTGGCGAGTTTGCGGGCCAGTACATCAGTTGGAACTGCCGCTGTTTTTCTCGAACCACTCCATCACACTTCTGGCCTTGTGACAAGGCGCATTATCTTGTTGAAAAATGCCACTGCTGTCGAGAGACGTGACCTTCAAGGTCTGCAACCAGTGCAGCATCAAGCTGCCTTGAATGAGCTCGACTGGAGCCATGGATGCCCACGTGAACGTTCCCCAGAGCGTAATGGAGCCACGGCCAGCTTGCATTCTTCCCGCAGTACAGGTCTCAAGGAGCTGTTCCTCTGGAAGACGATTGATTCGGGTCCTCCCATCGGTATGATAAAGGTATCGGGATTCATCAGACAATGCAACGCTCTGCCACTGCACCAACGTCCAGTGCCGATGATAACGAGCCCATTTCAGTCGTGCTTCCCGATGTAGTGATGTTAACATTGCCACATGTCGTCGGCTGGGGAGGCCCATAGTTGGGAGTGTTCGGTGCACTGTGTGTTCAGACACACTCGCGCTCTGTCCAGCACTGAAGTCTGAAGTCTGAAGTCTGATGATAGTTCCGTTTTACCAGTCTTCCCAGCGTACAACACTTGACATCTGTAATGAGAGGTGGCCGCCCAACCCCTCGAGGTCAGGACGTGGTGTCATCTTGGTTTCGCCACGTGTTGAAAACTCACCAGAGCAATCCTCGAAAACCCGACAAGTCGCGCAGTTTCGTAAATGCTTGTGCTGAGCCTCAAGGCATCACAATCTGCCTTCGGTCAAACTCAGACAGATCGCGCGCCTTCCCCATTCTACACACGGATCGCACGCTCACTGATACAACATGAACCGTGAGTGTGTCTGACTAGTCTGACTAGCAGTCATTCCTCGCCAGGTGACGCTGCCATCGCCTGGACCTCTGAGGACTTAAACGTTTCTACCACCCCTCCTTTTTCATGGTTCCCCATGAATTAGACAGATATGTAATGAAGAATAGTAGAGTGTGTTTATTATAGAATTGCCTGCAAGTGGTAATAATTGAGCATGGGTAAAACTGGCATCTCAAATTGTTTGATGTGTCCAGAGAGAGGACAGACCGTAGACTGGTGATATCTGCAAGTCACTGCCCAGCCATTACTGGCAGCCAATGAGAACATTGTGTCCGCAAATTGAATACCGTCGGTTGCATAGAGAATTATATCGGTAGTTGCCCAGCTGGACGATTAAGATATAAGGCTAACGTAGAGGGTTGGTATTCTGAGATAAAAGTGACTGTGGCGGAGATTGCACTGATGAGGTGGGAGTATATCCTCTACTGGAGACGGCGGGAATACACAAGACATGGCGGGGGTTCTATGATTATCAGGTAAGTATAAAACCCTTTTCAACAGCCAATGTGCTTGTGTTGTCCGTATGGCAGTATTTCTCCTGCTAAACTGTTTGCATATGCATTTCAACACTTATCCATCTTGACAGATAGGTGGCGGAGAGCCCGCTGTACATGAGACTTTGTGCGGACTGCGGACCATGACGGCTTATCGACAAACGACACGCATACACCGTATATTTCTACGGCCGCATTTCACATACACTATGTGATAAAAAGTATCCGGCCACCCCCAAAAACATACGTTTTTCATATTACGTGCATTGTGGTGCCACCTGCTGCCATGTACTTCATATCAGCGACCTCAGTAGTCATTAGACATCGTGGGAGAGCAAGATGGGGCGCTCTGCGGAACACACGGGCTTCGAACATGGTCAAGTGCTTGGGTGTCATTTGTGTCATACTTGTGTACACGAGATTTCCACACTCCTAAACATCCCTAGGTTCACTGTTTTCGATGTGACAGTGAAGTGGGAACTGAAGGGACCCGTACCGCACACAAGCGTACAGGCTGACCCCGTCTGTTGACTGACAGAGACCGCCTACAGTTGAAGAGGGTTGTAATGTGTAATAGGCAGACATCTATCCAGACCATCACACAGGAATTCCAAACTGCATCAGAATCCACTGCAAGTACTATGGCAGTTAGGTGGGAGGTGAGAAAACTTGTATTTCATGGTCGAGCGACTGCTCATAAAACACACATCACGCCGGTAAATGCCAAACGACGCCTGGCCTGGTGTAAGGAGCGTAAATATTGGACGATTGAACAGTGGAAAAACGTTGTGTGGAGTGACGAATCAGAGTACACAACGCGGCGATCCGATGGCAGGTAATGGGTATGGCGAATGCCCGGTGAACGTCATCTGCCAGCGTCTGTAGTGCCATTATTAAAATTCGTAGGCAGTGGTGTTATGGTGTGGTCATGTGTTTCATAGAGGGGACTTGCACCCCTTGTTGTTTTGCGTGGCACTGAAGCGAATGCCACGAAGTGGTTCCTTCATCTTCGGAATCAAATCAAAGTCACAAGGACATAACTCCGGGGAGTATGGTGGATGGTACAATACTTCCCAGTCTCATCGACCGAGCAGAGCAGCCACAGCCTGCGCTGTATGCTGCCGCGCATTGTCGTGCAAAATGATGGGTGTATTGCGCTGAAAGCGTCGCCGCTTCTTTCGCAAAGCTGGTCGCAAGTGATGCTCCAAAAACGAACATTAATACTGTGCATTGACGGTCTGCTGCGGAGGAACGTAATGAGTTAGGATAATACCGTCAGAGTCGTACACGAGAATCACCATAACTTTCACCATACTGGTACTCTGATGCACTTTCGACTCTCGCAGCGACCATAATGACGCCATTCGTTGGACTGGCGCTTCAGTTTTGGCTTCGTGGCATTCGCTTCAGAACTGTTCCAGAGATTCGAGAAGCAGCAGACCGCTCCATTCGCACCATCAACAGAACAGTCTCTGCTAACGGTATACTACGCCTTCCATATCGCTGGCAACGGGTTCTACGCAACGCTAGTGACTACTTTGAAGGACAGTAACAGGTGCAAACATGTAACTCGTTTGTATCGGTTGTGAGTAAATAGTTACCCCTATTTAAGTTCCAACCCTCGTATATGTACTTCGGCCTTCCCCCTCGTTATTTACGAGTGTTAAAGCGATGTCACACATTAATAACGCAAGATATATTTGTTTAAATTACAGTAGTGGAAATCAGTAAAAAGGCAGGTTCCTAAGAATGTTACAGTACAATGTTCTGAACATAAACGTATCGAATTTACTATTAAAGTACTAGATACGTATAAAACATAAACAATCATGACGGAATTACGTAGTTTCTTTCATAATACGAGTAACAAAAAAAGGCGTTTTCTGGATGGAAGTTGGTATACAGGCACTCGCTGTTCTGTTGTGTTATCGCAGCGTTAGTACATTGTCCAAACTCCGTTCTTCTTTATTATCTCAAAAATTCTCTCCGGCATTTATTTTGTTAGGGTCTGTAGTTCTTGCAGTGCAATTGTTGCCCACGCTTCTCGTATCACCCTTCTCAGCTTACATACGGCCTAAAATTGCTTTCCATTGCAATAAACAGTATTCTCCAAAGGTTTTCCCAGGGGTTCAAATCCAGGCTACGTACAGGCCAGTGCAAGACATCGCTATCTTTATCTTCTAACCACTTTTTGGTTATAGCAAAAACATGCACAGATGCATTATCTTATTGAAATGTTAGACTTTCGTCCCCTAGTCCTCATATTTTCTAATCCTATTCTGAAGCTCGTGACATACGTTAGTCAGCAAACTCCAAGCTAGTCTGTTTATGTTTTGGTGTTAGAGCAGGTTTCTGCAGTCGTTTCCTGAATGCAAAACGTTTGCCATGTGATAAAATTTGTCGTACACGTCTCACAGTTACTGGTAACTTTAAACCAGAAACAAGTTGAGAAGAATACCGGTCTGTGGCCCTTGCTTTACTGCGATTGTCGATGTACTAGATCTCATACCACTGCAGATACACTGTGCCAGAATATTTCAATCGACAATGTTAATTTTCCTACGTGGCTTTGTACTGATTTCCACTAGTGTATTGTGGTTAATTAGTTGTCTTCTTAAATGGTTCAAATGGCTCTGAGCGCTATGGGACTTAACATCTGAGGTCTTCAGTCCCCTAGAACTACTTAAACCTAACTAACCTAAGAACATCACACACATCCATGCCTGAGGCAGCATTCGAACTTGGGACCGGAGCGGTCACGCGGTCCCAGACTGAAGCGTCTAGAACCGATCGGCCACACCGGCCGGCAGTTGTCTTCTTACTCTATTTTATACAGCTTGGGAGCACTAACTGACGAAGACTGACGTCACCCAGGCAGTTTCTCTAGTATTAAAATCAGGATGGTTGGGGTAGTTTGTCCGGTATTGGTCTAGGGAGAAAGTGGGGAGAGGATGGCACCTGTTTGCATAACCTGTTGGTCGATGTTTACCTGGGCGGGATGGCTCTGCCAGGGTGCGTGATTTTTTGCCAATGTCTTTTCCGTCAGTAACCAGATCGATCGCGTCGTGGGGGATTAAACATACAGTGTTAAAATATCGCAGACTGCTGGCAGAAAGGGGCTGGCGCGGTGTCCGGCAGACAGGTGGTGCTCGCTCGTCCCCGGCCTGGGGAAGACGCCGATGACGCTCGAAGTTCTGCATACCCTACTGCTAGCTCGTTACCAGGGGAGTTCCTCATAACCTAGGTGTGTGTTTGTAGCAGTGTATTTGTTATACATCCCATATAGGCGTCTTTGAATTCGGTCAGTGAATTTCATCAGTGAAGTCGTAAATGTTAATTATATTTACCGAGATATTTCCCTGACGTCATTACGTTTACCAGTAGGAACATTAGCTCATTTTAGCACATACACACGTAAGTAATATAGGGCTGGCGTAGTAAGAGTTTATTTTGTCTGTCGCACTGTGTTATTTACTTAACATGTAAAGTCTTTGCAAGAGCGTATTCGTTGCTAAATATTACGTACTTTGTTAATAAATCGCTCTGTGGTGTTTATCTCTGCAACACTGGATTTATTTTTAGAACAATTCGTTGCGGTAATCTGCATCAACTGCATATGTTGTACATATATCTCTAGACGACAGAAAACATGGAAAAACGCAGAACGTGTTAAAAACGCAGGAAGTGTTAAAAATGTGTAAAAATATGTAAAAATGATAAAACTGTGGGAAAGTATGAGAAATATGTGAAACGTGGAAAAAATGGAAAATGAAGGTAGTTAAATGTCTGCTATTACACTCTCTGTGGTGCACAGAGCAATGGAGGATCCCACACAACTGACCAGTAATAAAAGGGGTACGAGGGGAGAGGAGCATTAATCCCAATTGTCCAGGGAGGTGAGGGTGTAACCTGATACTCATGTCAAGGTCATCTAGAACTGACCGTATCTCGTGTGGAGCCTGGTAATCATCAGGTTCCTGAGTGGCTTGTATGCTGAATTGCCTCAGCTGTAATATAATACCCTTGCAAGTAGGCTGTTTAGGTTTTCTTATTGGTAACGCCACGTAGCGCTCTGTATCAAAATCACTGGCTGTGCTGTGTGCAGTCTGTGGCTAGTTTGCATTGTTGTCTGCCATTGTAGTGTTGGGCAGCTGGATGTTAACAGCGCGTAGCGTTGCGCAGTTGGAGGTGAGCCGCCAGCAGTGGTGGATGTGGGGATAGAAATGGCGGAGTTTTGAAATTTGTAAGACTGGATGTCATGAACTGCTATATATATTATGACTATTAAGGTAAATACATTGTTTGTTCTGTATTAAAATCTTTCATTTGCTAACTATGCCTATCAGTAGTTAGTACCTTCCATAATTTGAATCTTTTATTTAGCTGGCAGTAGTGGCGCTCGCTGTATTGCGGTAGTTCGAGTAACGAAGATTTTTGTGAGGTAAGTGATTTGTGAAACGTATAGGTTAATTTAGTCAGGGACATTCTCTTGTAGGGATTACTGAAAGTCAGATTGTGTTACGCTAAAAAAAAATATTGTGTGTCAGTTTAGGGACAGTCATGTATAATTTTTCTAAGGGGACGTTTCATATGTCGACCCTTAGCCGAGGATACCTCACTGGAATCTTCTGATTTTTTCTTGTAGTTTGTGTAATTAGTGCAGCTTTTGTTTACTGCTAGCGCGTAATCATAGAGAGAATTTGCTTTGTAGTTGCAGTCTTTCATTGTTGCACAGTAAAACAGTTGAGGCATGCATGTAGATTTGCACGAAGTATTTGGCAGCTGCGCTTGCAATTAACTAGATACTATTTTCAGTGCTATGTTAATGTGTTTTCTTATTTTGCTCTTCAAATTGTGCTTTTCTGTGTTGTTGTGTGAAATATTGTGATAATTATGGCGTGTGAAAAACGTAACACTAGGCTCCAAAGTAAACTGAGAAATAATAGTGACGACGAGCGTAGCTTATCAGCACCACTGTTTAATGAATTAACAGACATTCAAAGTAGTAATTTGGTAATTGTGCCTAGGGAAATGGAGCGGGCGGCAAATAATGGAGTAGACAGTGAAACAAATAGTGAACAGGTAAGCATTATCGATCGATCGGTCGGCAATAGCTCGCCTCAGGAATCCGAAATGACAGGGCACAATCTTGCAAATACTGTAGATTCAGTTTTTGCGTCCTCACCGTTTTCTCAAATAAGTCAAGACACATTTCCTGCTTTTCAAAATGCGAATATTGCCGGTTCAAATGCATTGCCGAATAGCACTGAGGAACATGTTTCTGACACCAGTGCATTGTTATTACAATTAATGCAACAAATGGGACAAAAGCTTCAAAAGTTAGACACAATGGAACAACACCAGAGACAAACACAGCAACAGTTAGACACAATGGAACAAAATCTTCAATAGTTAGACACAATGGAACAAAATCAGAGATAACCACAGCAAAAGCTTCAAAAGTTAGACACCATACTTGAACAAACACGTGAAGATTTAACTACTGAGTTACATAACATTGAATCGAAATGTCAAAAAGTCTGTAATGACGTAAAAACACAAATTTGTGAGCATTTCCAACCTATTTTTTCGCGTCATGAAAATGCATTACAGAATCACGAAGCAGCCATAAAAGAACTGCAAACAATTGTTCATGAAAATCACGACACCTTGCAAGCTAAAATTGACTCAGTTGCATCTACCGATTCGGTTACGCAACTTGCAAAAACTCAGGAAAACTTAAAGGACACAGTAGATACGATTTCAACACAAATGGACACTCTGAAACTTGGTTCAGAAAAACACACAGAGGAAATAATTTCACTATTGGATAAAGTAGCCGAACTTTCAGATCAGTTCACTAACTTATCTACAAAGGTAGATGATGATCTGAATGACACAAAACCTGTAGCCTTCACGGACACTGAAGAGTATGAACAAATTAGAAAATTCAAACAAAATCAAAATCAAATCAATACACAGTACAAAAGAGAAATCCGGGAAGTAAAAGATCAGCTGACCCAGGTAATACAGGAATTACGTATTTCAGAGGACACTCGCGCCCCAATACGGGAAGAGGGACATAGAAATACGGAACAGCCACAAAATAATAACACAGCGCATTTCGGAAATTATGAAAGAAATTGGCAAGGTGCACCGAATTTTGAAATGGAACCGCCGAAACGACGTAACAATGACCGATATGCGACTCGCCGACATGATGATTTTGACTATAAGCTGTTCATTACTACACGTAAATTTAAAACATTTAAGAATTCTGGCAACGACATTCATCCACAAGCGTGGCTCCATCAATTCTCTCATTGTTTTCCTTCCAACTGGTCATTAGAGCATAGATCAGAATTTATGTGTGGCTATTTAGAGAATGAACCAGCTGTAAGAATGCGATCGGTCATTCACGATTACCACAGTGAAAGAGAATTTTATCATGCCTTCCTCTCAGCATATTGATCTCAAGCTACACAAGACCGAGTAAAACATAGCATCATAATGATGAAACATTTCGAACAATCCGAATTTTCCAGTCTTGTCAAATATTTTGAAGACATGTTGCACAAGAATCAGTACCTGTCAAACACATACAGTCCCTCAGAACTCATCCGCATTTGCTTAATCAAATTACCTTAACATTTGCGACATATTATTTTGGCAGGACGTTGCAAAGACGACATTGAAGCTTTTCACGGACTCTTACAAGAATTAGAAATTGACACTGACAATCGCGGAACGCGAAAACAGGAACACAACAATTACAGGTCACATCCGTCGCAATTCCGCGATGAAAGAAATAATAACTGGACACGACAAGGCTATTCTGACAACACAAATCGTGACCAAAACAGACACCACCCGTATGACAACCGTTGGCAGAGTAGTAATAATTACAGAGAAAGATCGCATTTCCGTAGTAATGAATATGACAGAGATAACCACAGACACAGACAATATGGGAACCAAAACAATTATTATCAAGGGAGACAGAATAACTTCAGACACAATGGTCCTCCACGCAGTTACAACTCAGAGAGAAGTTCTCCACCACGTGACCGACAAGAAATTAATTACAGAAATTACCGACGTGACGACAGACGATACAATCGTAACAACAGACCAGAATTTAAACAGAACTGGCGGGATCCAAACTGGGCAGGGCCCTCTCGGCAAGGTGAATTTGTAGAAGTTAGACCTCCAAATCCCAATAACGACGCGCGCCAACAAAGAGACGGACAAGACTTGCACCGCAGGCAGTCACGTGCACCGGCTGGCTCAGAGAAAAATAACATAGAAGCTAACATTGAGAAAAATTTTAGCATTCCTTACCGACGTATACTGCATGATAATTGCATTCAAGTTCAAACTCTGAGTACCATGAAGAATAAAGGTTTACACCACATTTCACATGTAAAACCGTTTATTGAAAGATAATCTGTTTTTTAACTTAGTCTTTGCCATAAAATTTTTCACTTCACGCTACTAGTACAATTTGTCACACTGAGAAACTGTTAACATGCATCAATGTTTTGAAGTTAACTATCCAGTCGAGAACCTAGGGAACATTTTTAAACAGAAATTATGAATGCATTGTTATAGTGAACAGACGGCATGATGTTGTTATTTGTACATTCTTGCTTGTTAGTTGCATGATTACGTAACGACTATCAGGCTTACATACTTAGAACATTTACCAGTAGTGCTAATGAGATTTTAATGCAACATTTTGGTTTACTTGAAAATACATTCTGGATTTAAAGTACTTTCTGTGAGATACCAGATGACACAGTGGTTAGTTTATGTGACAGCTACACGATTTTATCACGACGCTTCTACTGAGTGACAATTTACAAAGTTGCTTTTGCGGTGTATCTGTTTTATATCTGCACAGTTTTTCTGAACTCTTCTGGAAAGTAAAACATGTTTTAGTAGTAACTTTTGTGGTATAGCTACAAGGAGACAGCCTTTTCCGTAGCACAACAATACGTTACAGCACAGTACTTTCTTCATCACAGCAATAAGCGTAATAACTAAGATATCTATATGCAAAGCATTTCACTTTTGTTTATCATGAGGTAAGTACATTGACTTCTGCAGAACTTAGCTTTCGGAGGACGATAACTACGACACTTCCACAGAGATTATCTTACAACAGGACGCACAGTTTAGCGCTACAGTACATGTATTTGAGTGATTAATTTTGTACTTAAAACATTTATTTTTAAAGATATTTGAAGTGCAATGATACAAAGCTTTTCCGTGATACATTTCATTCCATTGCTGTAATCTGTAACACCTGAGGGTATAATTACATTAATCCTCAGGGGGGTACAGGCTTACTTTGTGTACCATGTGTTTGGCAAGCACAAGGAGCCCTAGCTAACATAGTATTTGCTTATACAACTTTAAACATCGGTACCATATTTCTCTCACACACAAATTACACAGCTATCTGATCATTTAACTGAGAGACAAACTTTTATTTTTGCTACATCAGTGACACATGTTTATGCAATTACACAGTTGGATAACTTCACACTTATGAAATTGTATTTTGTCTGTACTTTGTGAACTGTTCATATTTTTTCGGAACCATTGTGATACTATGAGAGCTTTGAATGATGTATTTGGTAAGGGAGCATGATTTTAAAGTACGTTTGAGGTAGATGACACTATGGAAATGAGCAGAGAATTTTTTTAGGTTTTGAAATTATTGCAGAAAGCTACGATGTTTTTGAGATTTGACTGAGGTGTTATGATGTTATTATTACGACGACGATGTGTATTATGCTGCTGAGGTATGTTTATGATTAATAAGCTGATGCTGTATGAGGAATTTGATTATGCTACATATTTATTATGATGAAATATTGCAGAAGTGTCGACGAATATGTATATGTGTAATAAGGTAAGGAATAATGAGTAGTGGTTAGGGACTCTGACTTGTGAAAAAGTATGTTGGAAACCAAGAAACGTACTTTAAGAGTTATGAAATGCGTCTAAATGCGTGAATGTATCACAATGCCGACGAATATTTTTTGGGCACTGTTACATTTATAGGACTTTGTTTCTACAGATTTGCAACGCAAATTCTCGAACTGTGAAATTTTTATATTAGACTGTCACTGTAGTGCAAACTGGTGTCGTAAATATTTCGGTAAGAAAGTTAATTGACCACCTGCACGTAATGCATCGTGGGCACCCAGCTGCGTGAGTCGCCTGGAAAAAAGCATTAGTGTGTGCCTTTCAGAGGCACAGGTGGAGAAAAAAAAGAGGCCATTAACCTCGCTGTTAACATTCCTTTGTAGAAAGCATCGCAAATACGACACACTCAAACTTGAAAACATATGATTACACTGTGGAGCTCTTAATTTATGATATTTACTGAAATGCCTAATGAAATGATAAGAAACATTTTACATTTATTGTCTTTCTAGTTGAGAGATTCTTTTGCCTTTGGAGACGCCATTTGCCTAGTGAATGACGTTTCATGCATTGCTCTATATAGACTATATATATTTGCTCATTTCGTTTAATATCTAGTTTCTAGCTGCACTGCAGCATTGGTTATTATAAAATTTAATAGATGTACTAATATCACTATTTTCTGTCTACAGACCCAGGAAAGAATACATTTATGATGTACTTTCTTAGAAAAGAGATCATAAATAGACATTTCCCTTCACAGGAACTGCGTAAATAATTTTTTAAACGATTTGGTAACTTGTCTGCTACAGTAACTTATCGTGATGCATCACCCTAGTATTAAGATGTAACATAGGTATTAGACATGGCAATCTTTAGTGTAATATTTTTTCTGATTGAGCTTTGTCATGTTTAGATATAAGTTATTGCATTTGCTGCTGCTGTTTGCCAGGCATAGTGCTACTAAATTTCACTTTCTATTACTCTGTTAAGCTAGTTTTACTACTAATTTATTTTTCTTGTTGCTGCACATTGGCTCATATTAGTTGTAATGTTGCATTGCTTGGTAATTTAGATTTACTGTAGCTTGCTTTGACAATTTCCATTTTTTTTCATTGCTGTTTGTATTTATTGTTTTATGCTGCTGCATTGCCTCGTCCCTTAGTTTAGCTTCTGAGCTCAGTAGATTTAAGTTAGCTTAAGAGGGGGTAGACTATATAAGAGAATGAGTTGCGATGAATTGGAAGAAATGCATTGAGAAGTTATACGAAATAAATACAGAAAGCATGCTTGAATAGGATTTTTTTGGTGGAAACAAATGTTGAAATAAGACGAAATATCTATGGAATGAAGTTTTGGGTTGGACTGCAGTAAGAAATGTTACACTGAAAACAAACCCTGTCCTGTATTTTTGTGTTATTACACTATGTGAATTTGTGTTTTTCCTGTCTTAATGTGTTTAGATAATAAGAGTTATGTTGTAGAATTTTTCAGATAATATGTTATTTTCTTTGTAAAGATGTTTAGACATTATTTATTCTGTTCTGTTTTAATGCTCATGTGTGAAGTTGATGTTTCGAAAGTTATTCTGATCTTTTATGTATGTACTCATGTCATAATTCCTGTAACACTGATGTATATGTTATTCCGATTCTTTTGTAAAGCCTGTACTACAAATGTTATCTGTATTGTTATGTTCTTTAATGATGTATTTTGTACCTTTGTAATTGTATTCTTATGTTATAAAATTGTAATTGACACCAGTTCCTCATATTATTAACTTGTAAGTTACATTTCACTGCACACGTTTCTGTTGGTCACAGTAAATGGACAATATGTGAGAAGTAGGGACTGTTAGTGTTTGCACGTGTGTTAATAATTCAGCAAGGGACTGGATAATAGCATAGCTGGTTCTAAGGACAACTCCAAAAACTTCGTGAGTGCACAAGTGGTGGTTATGGACTTGCTATATTATCTGCAAGACTCTTCAATGGTGATTGTGCACCTGAACAGTCACAACAGATGGCTGCTGGCCATCTCTACAAGGACTACAGTGGGTCTGCATCTTTGATGACCCACCAATACCATTATTTCTACAAGGACTACAGTGGGTCTACACCTTTGCTGACTCACTGGTACCATTATTTCTACAAGGACTGCAGTGGCTCTGCACCTCTGGTGGTCCACCAATACCACAATCTCTACCAGGACTACAGTGGGTCTGCACCTCTGGTGGCCCACCAATACCGTAATCTCTACCAGGACTACAGTGGGTCTGCTCTGTGATGACCTACCTACCAATATTCTTCAAAACTTCGACTGACTCTGCTGTAGGTTTGCTCTGTTGTGGCCCATTACCTGTCTGCATGTCGAGAGTCAGCACTGTCTTTCCGTTGGAAGGACAACACTACTTCTTCAAGACTGCATGGAAATCCACTACTTCCGTGTGCATTTTCCTTTACTGCTCTGACTTTGAGGAACAAAAAACACTGCAATTTTACTGTGATGAATGATCAGGACTGTCTTTATGGACTGTGACAAAATTTTAGCTTTTGACCAACATTGTATCAATAAGTGTGTGCATTTGATTTCTTTGTTATTGTAATTATGAAAAATTTTTTCAAATCTGTATTGGCCACTGCCCAAAACAATTTGTAAATTTTTTTGTGGGGAGCATGGGGGCTATGTAAGTAGGCTGTTTAGGTTTTCTTATTGGTAACGCCACGTAGCGCTCTGTATCAAAATCACTGGCTGTGCTGTGTGCAGTCTGTGGCTAGTTTGCATTGTTGTCTGCCATTGTAGTGTTGGGCAGCTGGATGTTAACAGCGTGTAGCGTTGCGCAATTGGAGGTGAGCCGCCAGCAGTGGTGGATGTGGGGATAGAAATGGCGGAGTTTTGAA
Source organism: Schistocerca piceifrons (assembly GCF_021461385.2). NCBI lineage: Eukaryota > Metazoa > Arthropoda > Insecta > Orthoptera > Acrididae > Schistocerca > Schistocerca piceifrons. The sequence continues at coordinate 735,493,525 of NC_060149.1, read as the reverse complement.
ATTTGTAAGACTGGATGTCATGAACTGCTATATATATTACGACTATTAAGGTAAATACATTGTTTGTTCTGTATTAAAATCTTTCATTTGCTAACTATGCCTATCAGTAGTTAGTACCTTCCATAATTTGAATCTTTTATTTGGCTGGCAGTAGTGGCGCTCGCTGTATTGCAGTAGTTCGAGTAACGAAGATTTTTGTGAGGTAAGTGATTTGTGAAACGTATAGGTTAGTTTAGTCAGGGCCATTCTCTTGTAGGGATTACTGAAAGTCAGATTGTGTTACGCTAAAAAAAAATATTGTGTGTCAGTTTAAGGACAGTCATGTATAATTTTTCTAAGGGGACGTTTCACCCTCAAGGTAAGTGTATCCTGACACCTGAATAGTCCTTATCAGGTGTGCTGGCCGTCCTGGGAGGGAGGGGGAAAGGGGATGGCGTCATCCTTTGTTCCTGAAGTCACACAACTGTGTAATCCAACACTGGAAGTGACGTCATTATAGTGAGAGGTCAACGTAACATAGAGGGAACCTTGTATAACTACTTGTCAGATACAACGTTATCTTCTCAGTGGCCCTATCATAAGTACTGAGAGTTAGAGTATCCAGAACCCGCCCTGCGTATCTACTTTCAGACACATATTTGCCTCATTTATTCAAATCCAGATTACATCTAGGAATTTAAATCAAATCTTATGCATTACTGTAGGGAGCAAATTCCAATTGGAGGAGCAAAACACACTCAGGCTGATATACTTGCTGATCTTATATTTACTACTTCCAAGTCATACTGTGGTATCCAGGTGGTAGAGCACCATGCGTAATTCGAAAATCAGTATTTTCACTCTTAATTCGGCCATGTCTGGCGAATATAGAGGCCAGGACATCATTACAGTATTGCGTGATGCGTTTATTAACAGATCTGTCACTGTTGCATTACATATATTTGGCGACTAGTTTCGAACCACCTGGTTCATTCTCAAGCCTGACCTTCTGAGGCTGCACTGAAAGTACCCAATCTTAATAAAGAACATCGAAGTGGCAACACATGCTTTATAAATTGATTGCAATGAATGCCACAGTGAACATGTGCTAACTTAGCAAGTAAGAAGAATTTGAGTCTGACGTGCTAAAGAGGCACGTGTTGATTGTGACGGGCACCTGCAATCACTTTATGAAGCAAGTGATGCCATTTTGATGTTTGTTATGAAGCTCAAGCACATTTAGTGCAGCCCCAACAGGTCAGGCTTGAGAATAAACCAACGGTTCGAAACTAGTAGCTAAATTTTTGTACTGCAGCTGTGACAGACCCGTTAATAAACGCTTCATGAAATATTAAAAAGGTTGCTGGTCTTGCATCAACAAACTATTGAAACTGAAAAAAAAATTACTGTACTGTTTTGACTCAAATTTCACGAACAAACAATGAAGTGTGCGTCGGTACTTCATCGTGGAGCAAAATGCATTAATTTTGCCTCTACCTAGTACTGTTTTCTCTTTCGAGTTACTTACAGCCAACGACGCTGAACTTTTAAATAATATTCCACCTTGTGGAAAAAATTTGTGATTTATTGTACCGTTAAAATCTAACAACACCGAAAACATAATCTTCACATTTGATGGCACTTGCTTAGCTTTTATTCATCTGAGCCATACGGAATGCTTCCACTGTTAGACTGAGCATTAGATTAGACTTCATAGTGTTAAAACTCGTTTCATCTGCTATGACATATTTTGGTAGTTCTGCATCGTTGTTTACTTCATCCAACGACTTCTGAGCAACTTGCATTCGCTGCTCATTTCGTTCGAAACACAACTATCTCCCAACAAATCCTTCTGCCACACCTTGCATACCCAGATCATCCAATTCGCGCCCAGAGACGTACTCTCCGAGTTTTTAACCGTCATCCTACGATGGCAAACTGCATTCATTATAAACAGATGCGTGCAAAGTGCCGTCGTGTTCCACGGGGTAGCAGGAAAAATATGCTGGATTTCATTCACTAGTTCTTTTACTAATTCCATTCCCTCTTCCGTCGTGTGACCCAACCTCCGACTGTCTCTGGGAACAAGACCCATTTCCCTATTTCCGGCTTGACAGTAGCAGACGATGTAATCGTGGACCCTATTGCTATCTCCAACACCTTGGGCCGCCATTTAGGGGAGATTACTAGCTCCTCCCACTATCACTGTTCCTTCCTCGATCCGAAACGAGCGGATGCGGTTCGGGTGATACCCTTCTCTTCTCCGAATCGTGGGTACTACAATTCCTCCTTTACTATGAGGGAGCTAGATCTAGATCATGCGTTCACTTCATCCCGATCCTCCACCCCAGGGCCAGACTCTGTTCGCATTCAGATACTGCAGCACCTTTCTCTTGCAGGCAAGCACTTTCAGCTTAATACGTACAACCACATCTGGGCAGAGGGCACGTTTCCCATACGCTGGCGTGAAGTCACTTTCATACACATACCTAAGCCCAGTAAGACAAACACCTTCCTTCTAGATACTGCTCCATTTCTCTCACCAACTGTGTTTGTAAGGTATGACTCCAGCACTGCTGGTATGGTGGCTCGATTCTGGCAATTTACTAACCACTGCACAGTGTGGATTTCGAGCGCGGCGTTCTGTAGTTGACTATCTCGTCACTTTGTCCACCCATGTCACGAATGGTGTTCTGCGGAAATACTAGACTGGCCGTGTTTTTCGATTTGAAGAAACCTACGACACCTGCTGGAGGACTGGTATCCTCCGTACACTCTACAAGTGGGGCTTCCGTGGCCGCCTGCCCCGTTTCCTTCAGGCATTTTTAAAAGACCGAGTTTCCAAGATACGTGTGGGTTCTGCCTTGTCGGACACCTTTATCCAGGAAAACGGTTTGCCTCAGGGTTCCGTCCTGAGCGTCGTTCTCTTTGCTCATGCCATTAATCCTATAATGGCCTGTCTCCCGCCGGGCATTTCCCACTCTCTTTTCGTTGACGATTTTGCCGTCTATCAATTCTCCACGGACTTGTCTCATTGAGCGGCGTCTTCAGCGATGTCTTGATCGTCTTTACTCATGGAGCATCGACAGTACCTTTCGTTTCTATACTGACAAAACAGTTTGTATGAATTTCTGGTGCCGCAATTGGTTTCTTCCACCGTCTTTACATCTTGGGCCTGCTGCTCTTCCGTTCGTTGAAACTACGAAATTCCTGGGGCTCATGATTTATAGGCAACTCCTTTGGTCCTTCCACGTGACTTACCTGCCAGCCCACTGTATGCGGTCCCTCAATGACCTACGTTTCCCCAATAGTATTTCCTGGGGTGTAGATCGAACCACCCTCATTCGTTCGCACCAGTCCCTTGTCCTTTCGAAACTAGACTATGGGTGTTCAGTTTACACATCTACACGTCCGTCCCTCTTACGCCATCTCTATACTGTCCACAATCATGGCATCCGTTTGGTCAGTGGCACCTTTTGCGCTAGCCCAGTTGAGAGTCAATACACAGAAACTGCGGAACTACCGCTGTCCTACCGTCATGACTTTCTCCTCAGCAGATGTTCATACAGTTTGTCTGCCATGCGTGGCCACCCATCCTACTCCTCCTTCTTTGATGACTCCTCTGATCGCCAGTGTGGGGCACGTCCCTCTTCTCTGTTATCTCCTGGAGTTCGCTTTCGGCTATTACTCCAGCAGCTTAACTTCACGCCACCTGCAATTTTCCCGGTGGGTATGAGTCCCTCAGCACCTTGGTTTCGTGCAGCGGTCGGCGATCACCTTGGCCATCATTCGCTTCCTAAGGACACTGCTCAAACCTTGCTCTATCACCTTCAGTTTCACGACCTTTCCATGGAATTTCGAAACAATATCTTTGTGTACACTGATGGCTCTGACTGACTGTGGTGTCGGGTGCGTCTTCGTCGTTGGCGCCGACGTTTTTCAGTATCGGCTTCCGGAACACTGCTCAGTATTTAAAGCAGAGCTCTTCGTCCTGTATCAGGCCACACAGTACAATCAGCGACAAAAGATTATCAATTGCATGGTCTGTTCCGACTCTCTCAGCACCTTTCAAAGCCTCTGCATGCTGCACACCGTCCATCCCTTAGGGCAGCCGGTCCAGGAGAGCTGTCACTTGCTCACTCTTGATGGAGCCACTGTGATGTTTATGTGGGTCCATGGTCACGTCGGTCTGACAGGAAACGAGGCCACTGACGCTGCTGCCAAGGCTGCAGTACTCGTACCTCAGCCCGCTAATTCTTATATTCCCTCCGATGATCTCTTTGTTGCCGTCTGCCAGCAGGTGCTGTCAAAAAATGGTTCAAGTGGCTCTAAGTACTAAGTACTGAGCATCAGTCCCCTAGATTTAGAATTACTTAAACCTAACTAACCTAAGGAAATGACATATATCCATGCCCGAGGCGGGATTCGAAGCTGCGACCGTAGCAGCAGCGCGATTCCGGACTGAAGCGCCTAGAACCGCTCGGCCACAGCGGCCGACCAGGTGGTGTCACTTTGGCATCACCACTGGTCCTGCCTTCATGGGAACAAGCTTCTGTTTATTAAGCCTCTCCCAGCGGCTTGGACGACATCCTCTCAGCTCTCTCGACGCGAGATCATTTTAACTAGGTTACGTATTAGACACTGTCTCTTTAGCCATTTAGCCACCGCCGTTTGTTAAGTGGTGATCCCCTACCATTTTATGCACATTGCGGCCAACTTTTGACTGTCCGCAATTTCCTCGCGGAATGTCCATTTTTTTAACCGCTTACGTTCCCGTTTGTGTTTGTCATCTGAGTTATCGGCTTATTAGCGAAATAGGCGCGCGCTGTCGACCGCGTTTTGCTTTCTATCAGTTGCAACAATGTGGCGAAGGACATTTAATTTTTACTTCTGGACCTCGGTTTCTCTATGGCGTATTTTTTAGACCTTTCTCCACGCCTATGTTTTTAGCTGTCTTCTCTACCGTCGATTGGGATTAATTTGTTGTCGTTTTTACCTCCTCTTTGTCTTCGTGTTCTATAGTTTTGACATGGGCGCGTATGACCCGGGTTGTTTTTGCACCCGAAAACGAAACAAACAAACTCACAGAAAACTTATAACACATTACTTCAACAATTTTATGTTCCAGTGGATGCAAACTGATTTTATGCATTTTCTCTTAATGAAATGCACATTTTACTAACTTTCCTTCCGCTAACGGTTCTACACATACATAACCTATATGGGATATTCATACTCATGTGACAGCCACTACTGTGTACGATCAGCACTGCACATCTAGGCAAGCTGAATAGTACGCTTTTCATAGATCTCTAATTTGTAGTACTCTACAAAATAAGTTTGGTAGGACACGTGGGTGGATGCTGGAGCGCGAAACGACGCGTATCCGTTTGCCTGGCTTCCAATAACGTCGCCGGCCTTTCCAGCCTGGCTGTAGTAATCGTCCCCGCCTTTAGACGTTTCTCTTTCTCAGCAGTGGTACTGATAGAAAGTCTAATTGTAGCCACTGCAATGCTGCGTAGGTGCTTTCCCAATTTAAGCTATGCTGAAGTGGGTACGCATTTCAAATTTGTTATAGAATTTCTATTAAAAAGCGAGTACGTCTTTCCCTATTAAATTCTTCTGGCGATACGCAGCATGTAGTTTAAGAAAAATTTAACCGAACCGTCAGAAACATTCTGCAAAGACAGTTAGTATGCTGGAATATTATGGATGAGTTACGTACTTTCCAGCCTTTCTACAGTATAGAGTTTCGTAATTATAGAAGATATATTTCAGAGACCAACAACATTTCTACACATGAGGTTGTGAAAACTGCAACACCAAGAACAAACTGATACGAATTTTAAATCATGGATTAGTTACGTGACAGTACACTAATGAATATAATTACAGAATGTGAACTCAATACAATGTTAAATTACCCTGTGCTGCAAGTAGAGGGTCTTCGAAGATTTCGTTTGAATTTAATAAGGTGTTGATATGAGAATATTTTATCAAATTTCTGTTTGGACAGATGTTTCTGTAGATAACACGGTAATGTTCAGCAGTTTAGAATGATAGATGGGGGGCAGTCTAGTCATATGAACGTTTTGGTCATTGTCATGAGTTGTTCACACGAAACTTCTAAAAAAATCTGATTCTGTTGGATAGTCAAAAACCAGAAAACTAAAGACTATGACAGAGCATAGTGACCGAGTGATACGGACTCCTCCTGCTTAGCGTTAACAAATGGCTCTGAGCACTATGGGACTCAACATCTGAGGTCATCAGTCCCCTAGAACTTAGAACTACTTAAACCTAACTAACCTAAGGACATCACACACATCCATGCCCGAGGCAGGATTCGAACCTGCGACCGTAGCAGCCGCGCGGTTCCGGACTGAAGTGCCTAGAACCGCACGGCCACCGCGGCCGGCTAGCGTTAACAAAAAGTATTAATAAACTTCGTTGGTTGCTAGGGATGGGCCGATATAAGTAAATGCAATACAAATCGTTGAAATGCAAAGTCGCTGTGATTTAGGTTACAATATAACACCCTCTAAGACAAAAAAGTCACACCATCGAAGAATTATCCCAATAGAGATGACATCAACAGATGCGATGTACATGTACAAGCAAACAAATGACTACGATTTTAGAAAAATTGAATAATTTATTAAGCAGAAAGAGCTTGCCAAACTGAGCAAATCAGTTAGGCGTTGGTCCATCTCTGGCCCTTATACAAGCAGTTATTCGGCTTTGCACTGATTGACAGCGTTGTTGGACATTCTCCTGAAGGATATCACGCCAAATTCTGCATGACTGGCGCATTAGATCGTCAAAATCCCGAGCTGGTTGGAGTCCCTGCGCATAATGCTCCAAACGTTCTCAATTTAGGAGAGATCTGGATACCTTGCTGGCCAAGGTAGGATTTTGCAAGCACGAAGACAAGCAGTAAGAACTCTCGCCGCTCGCGGGCGGGCATTATCTTGCTGAAATGTAACCCCGATATGGCTTACCATGAAGGTTAGCAAAACGGAGCGTAGAATATCGTCAAGGTACCGCTGTGCTGCAGGGGTGACACGGATGACAACCAACGAGGTCCTGCTATAAGGACAAATGGTACCTCAGACCATCGCTCGTGGCTGTTGGGCCGTATGGCGGGCGACAGCCAGGTTGGTATACCACCGCTGTACGCGCCGTCTCAAAACACGTACTCTGCCTGGAGTCTCATTTACGGAAGTAGAATTGCCTTCAGCACTTAGTCTCCCTTCGAACTGTGCCCAAACGACTAGCGAAGACTTTTCTGGAGACGACCAATATAATGGTGGGCTGCCAACCTGTCGCCCTCCTGCCATATGGCCTGACAACCAGGATTGAAGGTCTGGGAAGCCATTCCTCTTCTATCACGAACTCTTTGGTTGTTATCAGCGGCACCCTTACAGCACAGCGACTCGACGAAGATATTGTAATCCCCGTTTCGTTGCCCTTCGTGATAATCTATCCTGGGCTTACATTACAGCAAGACAATGCCCGCCCGTGCGCGACTAAATTTTCTGCTGCTTGCTTTCGTGCTTGCCAAACGACATCTTCGCCAGAAAGGTCGCCGGACGTCTCCCCACGTGAGAAAGTTAGGAGCGTTATGGGCAAGCCCCTACAACCAGCTCGGAATTTTGACTATCCTACGCGTCTATCGGACAGAATGTGGCATGACATCCCTCAGTAGACTCTGTATCAATCAATGCAAAGCCGAATAACTCTTTTCATAAGGTCCAGAGGTGGACAACGCGTTATTGACTTGCTCAATTTGTGAAGCTCTTTCTCTTGAATAAATCATCCTAATGGAAGGGGTTTATATCAATAAAATGATGATTAGGGACCCTAGGCGGGTCAGCCAAATGTCGGGGGGTTTTAACAAGAATGTTTTTACTTGTTCACTTTGCCTACTGGATCGAGTCGTTGGCTCTGGCTGAAGGCCTGTTATGAGACCCAACCTGTTAATTAAAACTGCCCCATCACTAATTTTGATTAATATTTAATAACTAAATAGTGTTCAGGGAACTGATCACTACTAAACAAACAAGGATAGCATTGAACAAATTTATTCACCAATCTTCCTGACATCAAACTAAACAATGACATACATTTATAAGTGATAAAATTAAGCTAGTAATGGCAATGGCCCTTAAATTCAAAAACTAGCTCTTAAGGTCGGATAACGTATCTGTACTTGTTGTTTACTACTCTATCCCCTTCTCAGACGGCATAAAATACGTCAGACAAACCTACTGCAATTAACAAATTCTCAATAAGAGCGTGGTTGGAAAACTGAGCTCTCATAATCACAGGCGTCGTAATATCACATTAAATGCCGAAACTGAGCATCACGTTGCCAAATGCAGCATTGTGGACAGGTCAGCAAGCTGCCGATGGCGTCTGCGTCGTCGAGGAGCCCCAATTGCAACAAAATGAATTTATTTTCGCGAACAGGCTTCCTGTTCGTAAACTCCTATTCAAAAGCTAATTCTGCTTTCTTTCCAATCGTCTCGGACTCGTTAAGACGGGACTCACCAGCCCAAAGGCGGAATCCAGTAACGTCTTTAATAAAGTGTGGCTCAAGGAAACTGCTCTGCTCCTGTATGCTTCCTGTGAGAGAGTATTCCCAACCGTAATTAGCGAAATCGGCCTGTCTCTAACAGTAAAACATGACAGTACCCCTAACTGAATACTAATTTCAGTTGCAGCTGGCAGACTTATTCAAAGTTCTGCACAGCACACTGAAAAGAATTTACTCTCGTACAGCAGAGCCGAAAGCACGACGTCCGCTCGCTACAGGAGCTATGACGCTTCTCCTCGATAATAGCTCCAAAAGCTTCCCTCTGCAAAAATCAGCACCCCCACGCTATTTTTCGAGCTGGCCAATCCCGTAGCTCTAGACCAGCACAGTTCGCTCCCACTATTATTTCCTGGCTTCTTCCAGCCAATTAAAACATTCTGCGCCTTACTTCACCTAGGATGTTCTGGAACAAACTGGAACTCCGTTCAAAATTGAACCCACCAATCGTGTGTCTGTTCGCCCTCGCGCGGGAAAAGATCATTGCACTAGCTTAACCGCGTTTCTTAGAAAGCCCCAGAAAACGTTAAGATTCGTGGGAAGGCTCCCTTAGGCGCCAGATCATCTCGACATAGTGGCGTCGGCGTAACGCCCAGCGCCAACGAGGCGCCGTCCCTCGAAGGCCTGCCTGTGTTGTCCACGCAATGGGTGCCTACCTGCTCTGGCGGCGCGTCTCCCCCAGTGGGACGCTTTCGCATGCCGACTCGTAATGGTCGGTTGTAAACTTCCGCACCCCTCTGCCCTGCCTTTGAGCAGTGCCGCTCGCCCGCTCCAGCTAAACTCGGAGAAAATATCACCTGCACCCCGACTTCATGCAACATGCGAATTTCTTGAAGTTGATACGCGACTTATGCCGTCTGATACTCCCTATATTAATTTCAATAGGCTGGTATATGTATATAATCTACCGATTTACGTCACGTTCGGATGACTCTTCGTAGTGCGTCGTTTTTATTGTCTTAGCGTGTAATGAAAAATACTGAGTAAATCTCACTCTTTCGCTGAATGTCCCGAATTGACAAAACGAAATCCAGCGAAAAGATAATATTAATATATTAAGAGTTTATAAGTGCGATCTGAGCTGGGGAAGTGGGTAGGAATGCCATTACACGCGCTTAACGTCGCAGTGTTGGGTGAAAGCAATTTTTGTGGGGCTTTGTGGGAGGGATGAAGGTTGCTAGTAGCTCATGATGAGAGTCATCTATCACTGAAAGAGTGCCCAGGCAGTTGGCAAAATTCTCTCTGGTAAAGAAGAACAAGATGTGAATTACCAAGTCAGTGACTTATGATCGGTGATGATAGGAACTTTGCTCCATAGAAAAGAACATGAAACTTTTTAACGCCGAAAATGATAGCCATTACCTTCTTTTCCACCTGCAAATTGTTAATTTGCACCATTTAAAACATCTTAGAGGTGTAAACGATGGGATGCTCAATGTCATCCAGGTTCCAATGTAACTAATGGCGCACTGGGACGCATCACAGAACGGGGATAATAACTTATCCAGCGCAAAAGTAGGCACACAGTCAGCGGGGCACAAAAACTGATTGAGGAACTGAAAAGCGCTATGACAGTTCGGAGATCACACGAATATGACGCTCTTTCTGCGGAGTCGGTTAAGGGGATAGCAGGTGTATGCATCCTGGTGAAAGAACGAGGCGTAATAAGAAGCCTTGCCAAAAAATGACTGTAGCTTCTTCTGATTCTTTATGGTCAGCAGTTTGATTATGGCTCTGATGTTTTTGTCAGTAGGGACGCGGCCGTCTTCGCTAAGCACATGTACCTCAAAAAGCACCTTTGTGATAGAAACACAGCATTTTTCCAGTTTGCAGCATTGGCCATTCTCCATATGACGTTGGAAAACTGCCTGCAGATTCCGTAAACGTTCCTCATGTCTCCAAGGTAGCTGACACAACACTCAAGTACTCCAAATACCTTTGACAAATTAATGGCGTAGACGAAATTCCGAAGGGAAAACGATTAAACCGGTAAAGTACAAAGTGGATGATGAGCACTAAGAAACGCTGAGAAGTGGCGTGCAGTGGTAATACTGCTATGCGTCCCACATGTCGACGCGGGAAGTATACTGGTCCCCTTACCACTACTGCCAACTAGTGAGAGCAAGCAATGGAATTCGAGTCTATGACGCATTCTGCGCTAACCATCTGTTTAAACCGAGCGAGGTTGCGCAGTGTTTGGCACACTAGACTCACATTCTGGAGGACGACGGTTCAAACCCGCGTCCGGACCTTCTGATTTAGGTTTTCCATGATTCCGCTACATCGCTTCAGCGAAATGCCGGAATGGTTCCTATGAAAGGGAACGACCGACGTCCTTCCCCATCCTTTCCTAATCCGGTGGGACCGGTGGCCTCGCTGTTTTATCCCCTCCCTTAAATCAAACAACCAACCAACCAACTAACGAACTCTTTAAAACCACTACCGAGGCACAGTGCGTCGTCTGGATTGTTAATCACCACCAAAGGGATGACCCACTGGCTAGACGAAATAGGAGAACGACGTCGCATTCCTGCTAACGCTGCAACTTGGCCTAGAACTTGTAATGCATGGCAAAGTTAATGGGGTTAGGGCATCTAAATACAGGTATTGCTGATGGCTAAAGGAGCACATGGCTGTCGGAACTTTGCCTGACCGAAGGTATTTCCAAACAGCCGGTTGCACAGCTGCTGTAAATAGCCTAAATCTTTAAAGTCGGCTTACTCTTACTGTAATTTGACCTTTTCAATGATCCGGCAGCCAAAAATAGAATCAGCTTCCAGCCGAAAAATATTTTGCGCAACAGCGAATTTACACAGACAATATAAATTATTTCGTTTCACAATCTTATAAGGTGCTAAGGTTGCCCAGCAATGGAGTACGCTGTCTATTATAAGGTACTACTTGTTGTAATGGTCGTTGCAACACAGGGGCCTTCGATGACCATACTGCGGCTCGCTGATCCTACAGCACTAATGCCGAATGGCCTTTTTTCTGGCACACTCCACACATGATTTCTGCGTATGGTCAGTCCTGTTTGATATACACCAAATGAAAAGTGGTTCAGGATCGACAACTTGCCCATTAAGTGGTTTCAGATGTTGAAAGACAGCGACACGAGAGCCAGAAAAACGTCGGAAGCGCGGATAATGCATCAACGACTAAATTATAAACATCGAATTCGCTGCTAACGAAGACAGACAGTGCCCTCATGTCACCACGGTCTCGAATCGTCGAAGGCGTCAATTCATGATAGCTCAGCGGGAGGCAACGTCGTCTGGTCAACCCTTCCAGGCACCAGTGACTACCACGTGCGTCTAGCTTAGCAACCTGAAGACTATGGGAAAGTATGTTCCTTGCCACAGCAGTGATAAGTTCATATTAAAGGGTTGAACAAGGCCAGTGCCTTAGTTTGAACTATGAGGTCGTGTTCTAATCGGGCGATCACAACCTTAATCAACGAGTCCGCCTACAAGGTAGCACAATGCGTACACTCAAAACGACACCTGCCTGTAAGGCCTTGCAGTTCGGGGATCCAGGCTGCAAACAACTGCCCGGGGAGCTTGCGGTGCGGGTTAACACGTTCACTGCCACTGTAATTGGCCTTGCTTTGCCACGTAACCAATATTTTTCTTAATAGAATCTGAAAATATATTGCTAAAAGTAATATAACATGTATTTATTTTATAAGTACACAATCAAATTTACTCTCGTGAATCAAAGTTGTTTTGGGGCGCACTAAGGCGTCAGTGGCATATCAGGCCATATTCTGTAGCGGGTGGCCGTGGACGCGCCAATGCGTCTAGTGTATTGTTCCTGGTTAGTGTGACAGTTTAGGTTACTACAATTTCATTTTATATTCATAAATGAAACGAAACATCCTACTGACAAACGACATATTTATTGGACAAAAAATATAGTAGAAACATTCAAATACAAACACAAGATCTCGAAGAAACTTCTGAAATAAAATGTATGTCAAATCTAAGAAAAATACAATCTAGAGCTTTATCCATTACTCTCAAACAAATAAAATAAATACAAAGTTTAAGAATAGTACCGACACATAACTGTCGAAAAATAAATGAGCAACGAAAGTGCTATCTGCCTTTAGAGGTGGTGAATAACACAACAATTCAAACAATATCCTGCTTTATTTGGGCAATCTAGGCACTCGTAAATCGTGTCTGTTCGTTGTCCACGGCTGGCGCATGATCTGCACTTTTTTCGCGGTGTTTTTGATTTTCCATTTGATTCTCGTTTTACCACAACATGTTGGGGATTTCTGACTGGCCGTTCTACCTGCTTTCGTGGCAATAGTGCTCTTATAATACTGAGTCTAAATTCTTGGAGGGGCATTTTTGTGCCACAATATTTATTGTGTAGGGCATGTGCGTTTGTCAGTATCATTTCCACAACGTGGATAAAAAGTTTCTTGTACCAGCGTATGGTTTTGCGTTCCGAGAGGTAATATGATAACATCTGATCGTGCCGATCAACTCCCGCCATAAATTTATTGTAGTTTACAATGGCCAAGGGCTTAGATTTCTTCTCCTTTCTTTTGGTTTCAACCTCAACCATTTCATTTGTAAATGCATTAGAAATGTAGCAAACCTCCCTCTTATCACGCCACTTACCTATCATAACTCCTTCCGCAAATCTGGCAACGGCTTCACCTTTTCGTAGTTTTGCTTCCTGTATTTCCTTGGGTGTATCCTTCCTATTCGCCCTCAGAGTTCCCGTGCAGTGGGTCTTCTTATCCAGGAGCAGCTTTGCCAATGCGAAGCTGTTATAGTAATTGTCCATGTACACATGGTGACCAGCATTCAACTTTTCATCTAGTAAATGAAGAACAATTTTTTGCGCATGGCCTCTTCCTCCTAAATCGTCCAGCATGCCAGTGTATACCGCGAATTTTAGGACCATTCCAGTGGGAGTTGTCAAAATATATAGCTTTATGCCATATTTGTGCTTTTTGTTTTTGATGTATTGGCGGAAAAGTAATCGTCCACGCCAAAGGATCATTGATTCGTCCAGAGACAGTTCCCGTCCAGGGTAGTAAACTTGGCACATCCTTTCATTGAAAAAATTGATAACGGGACGTATTTTATACAACCTGTCGGATGGTGTTGGTTTGCCCTGTTTTGGATTTTCAGAAAAGTGTAATGCACGTAGTATTAGCAGAAAACGATTTCGTGAAATACTATCGGCAATTCCTTTCACGTTGAATAAAGCGTCCTTTTTCCAATAGTCCTGCAAATTCCTCATCTTTACATTTCCCATGTGCAGGAAAACTCCCAAGAACACTAACAATTCGCCAACAGTCACATCTTTCCAACAGTTTATTCGTGATTGTCCTTTGGTTCCCGCAGAAAGGAATAATTCAATCGCGTTTCGATTTGTTTCTTCTACAACTGTCAATAGAAATTCGTCCGTCAGCAAAAGACGAAAATAATCTAAGGGAGTGTTTTCCGTCGGTTGAATAAGCAGTCCCTCATTTTTTATAAATGGGCAATTTATCATTCCAACTGGCTCTCTTTCCCACGCAACAGTTGTATCAGCTGCGTTATCTCTTGTTACCACTCCTTCTGCCATTTCCCTGTCGCTAGGATTCACAGCCATTTCTACAGTCTCATCTAAAACAAACTCGGCTCCGTCAGACTCTTCACTGGATTCCACGCCGTCCTCCTCACTGGCCAGTTCCGTTTCCGAATCGCTTTCTTCTAATATTCGTAATAATTCCGCATCCGTTAGTTTTTGTACGTTTCTTGTGTCCTGTGTTTTACGTTTCTTAGGTTCTGAAGGGCCCGCCGTGTCACGATTGTCTTCCATTTTCAGTCCCACAACAGAGAAAAACTGTAGGGAAAACACACGAACCGCACCCGCAAAAATTGAAAACAATACGTTCTTAGAGTGCCTGCGCAATGAACCACACCGAATGGCTGTGCCCGACTAAACTGTGGCGCTGAGAAACAGCTGAGTGTCTCGCCGCGCAGGCGCGTCGACGGCATATGCACTAGTATCGGCCGGACGCGCTGGTGCGCCGATGGCAGTGAACGTGTTAAACTGTAACTGCACCACAACCAATTGAGTTTGATTCCCAAAATACTGCTTCAACCACTGACAGTGCACCACGAAGTTAAGTTCCCTTTGTTTAGTAGAGCGCTTTCGTTTTTGAAGGGTTTCGTACAACCACACATGGCTGGACAATGGCAAATCCATGGTGGCCACGAATAACACTTTCTAGAAAAAAGCAAAAAAGAGTCACGCGTGTAACAACGCCCTCCGTCGCCACTCTTGCATCTGCAAGGGCGTGGGAACGCTGCGAAACGCTCCAGTCATCACAAACGTCGCAACTCTAGCCGACGTTGAGGAAATACGGCAGCGGGACACAGCAAGAGGAAAAGACTGGTCGTAAGAGTCAATCTGCTGGGAGCAGAGTGTCCAAACACCATGAAACCTCGAAGAGATTGGTACGGAAAAAAAGCACAAAATGTGACCAGCGCGATGACTGGAACAACTAGCTGGTGAACCCAGAGAACGGCACAGTGCGGAAAACAAGTCCACGTCAGACGATAACAACGTGAAGTCACGCCTACCGCTGCCAACAAATAAACACTTTTTTATTATTTTATTGGTCTTTGGCGTTAACCATTTACCCAGAAAAGTGATTAATGTCAGATTTGTATCACATTATCATATAAACAACTTTGGCATTGCAAACAACATTAACACTAGTTAAACTTCATTGTACTCTTTGAACATTCACACACTGAACGCAGTCAATGTATCACAATTCTCACGCTGGATTCTTTGTGTCCGAATTACAACTGGATATCCGCTTCTTGCAGAAACAGGCAATACTGACACAGTCCGTTGTGGACAGATGCCGAAACAGGTCTGTCATATATGTTGGTTGCGGAATTCCTACTCTGATCAAAATCCTCAGAAACTTGCGACGTTGTCTGTTTTACCGTGAACACCCTAGTAGTACATGGTTGAGGACTGAAACCTCTGTTCGGTGGACTTCGAAGTAGAGAGATGGGTGGACTTTCTTCCTACAAAGATGTGAAGGATAACAGCTGTGACCTATCCAGATGCTCTTTATATTAGTAGTATTACGTCTAGATAGTTTGATTTGGGAGAACCAAGGTTTTTGCGGAATGCTTGGCTGTACTGCTGCATAATGTCATCCTTTGAACTGTTGTGAGATCCCCGACGCCTTTCACCATTCTTCATTAACGTTCACGCAAGCAACAAAATCTTTATGTGGAAGTAGTATGGTTGGCCATCAACCACTCTTCGTTTCTCCTGGTGGTCCGCTAAATCGTTACATGATATACCAGTGTGTCCCTTGATCAATAATAATTGGACACATTTATGTCGATTTTCACACTGGTAGATTAACTTATTGACATCGAGCACATGGCGGTTAGTGTTAGTGCCCCATTGTTGAATTTCCACATTTTTCAGCGCACTTCTCACACCTGTGACAATAAGGATGTCATAGACCTAATTTGCCACAGATCGAAGGACCCACTTAATTGCAGTAACTTCAGGAGTGACGACGTTGGCTTCATGGGGAGCTTAAACGTAGCCCAAGGTCGTATATCCATGCAGATGAAAGCAAAGCCGGTGCCCTCTCTTGTTTTGAAGCCATCAGTGAATATTTTGACCAATTTTGGCCACATTCATGCAATTAGCTAGGAAACGCAAGTAAAAGTAGTCAACATTGGATCTGATCCTCAGGGCTGATAGAAGATTTTGAGTCAGTACTTCGTATTCTAGGATAAATGCAGAAATCAGAGAGTCTTTTCATACGAGGGCTATCATATATTTGTGCTGCCCAAAACTTTGAACTGATAGTGGTGCCATCCTCCTTCAAATCCTATTGGCATAGATGTTGAGTAAAAGTCCCTGGATCGCCTGTCTTATTCTAATACTCGCCAAAATCATGAGGGACTCAATCCAGTGTCACTTCCTTCAACTTTTGCTTCTGATACATGCTTTCCTCCTCCTTCCTCTTCCTTACCCCAGCTCCATCCCCTCTCCTCTCCCCCTTCCCTGTAGCTCCCACGACCTGCCCCCTTGGGAGCTGCTCCCCCTCCTCAGCCAAAGAAGTGCCCCCCTTCTTCAGCACCTGCAGGTGATGGGGCTTCCCTATTAGACACCTCTCCCCGGCGTCTCCCAGGCCGGAAGCCTACCACCACAACTTGGCCACGACACACCATCTGTGTGCCTCAAGGTCGCCCACTCTCTTTCAGTTACGGATCTTGCAGATACCTATACTCCCTCTATGCTCTCCTCCTCCTCCTCCAAAAAAGAAGAGGAAGAAACTTAAGTCCCAAGACAAGGACACCCTCCCCGCCCCCCCCCCCCCCCCCGGTGCCCCCAGAGGTGCCACTTACCCCTCACAACCTGAGTTTGACATCATATTTGTGGATGTCACCCCATCCTTGTCGGTGACAACCACTAACTGAGGGACACGACCTCCTCCTGGCTTCTTTATGTCTAACCTGGACACTCACCACATGATAAACCAGTGGAATTGCAACGGATATTATCGTCACCTGCCGGAAATACAACATCTTCCTTCTATTCTGCATTCTGTCTTGCTATTCAAGAAACGCATTTCTGTGATAACCATCTCCAACGTTTCGTGGTTATCGCGCATTGTATCAGAACCGTTACAGCGCTGGGGCAACATCTGGAGGAGTCTACAATTCGGTTCGCTCTGATGCCATTAGTGACTGGATGCCCCTTCATACCAACCTGGAAGCAATAATGGTTAGAGTGCAAGCGACTCCAGCAATCACCGTCTGCAATGTCTCCCTCCCTCCAGGCAGACCACTTAGTCATGTTGAACTGTCTACCGTAATACAGCAACTCCCGCGCCCGTTACTCCTTCTTGGGGACTTCAGAACCCATCACCCTCTGTGGCGGAGTGGAACTTCAACCACTAGGGGACTCCTAATTGCCCAACTTATTACAGACTTTGATTTGGGTCTCCTTAATGACGGTTCTCCTACCCACTTCAGTGCCGCTTATGGCACCTTTACTGCTATCGATCTTATGATCTCCTCCCCTGCTCTCGTGGCTTCCCTACATTGGTCACCCCATGGTGATCTTTGTGACACTGATCACTTTCCGGTGATTCTATCACAATGGACATGAACGTATGTAGGTGATCAGATGCTTATGTACGTGTCAAAGTCGTACCTAGACGTATCAGGGGTTTCGTAGAACTCCAACTACACACGCCACACGCTATTACAGAGCCTCCACTACCTTGAACAATCCCCTTCTGACATACAGGGCTCATGGATTCATGAGGTTGTCTCCATACGTCCATCCGCTCGACACAATTTGAAACGAGACTTCTCCGACCAGGCAACATTCTTGCAGTCATCAGCAGTCCAGTGTTGGTGTTTGCCTGGTCCATGCAAGGTGTAAAGCTCCGAAAGCCCATATCGATGTTATTTCGTTGAATAGTTCGCAGCAATTTGCGGAAGGGTTGCACTTCTGTCACATTGAATGATTCTCCTGTCGTCGTTGGTCCCGGTCTTGCAGGATCTTTTTCCGGCCGCAATGATGTTGGAGATTTGGTGTTTTACCAGATTCCTGACAGTCACAGTACACTCGTGAATTGGTCGTACGGGAAAATTCCCATTTCATCCCTACCTCGGAGATGCTGTGTCCTACCGCTAGTGAGCCAGCTATAACGCCACGTTCAAACTCATTGTAGCGACAGTAATCGATTTAACAGCGGCGCCAGACACTTTCTTTGGAGCTTAAGTGTATATCCATCAGGCAACGCATCCCGTTAATTGCAAGAAAGTCTGGCAGTACTTTCTATGCAAAGTGAACCACACACAGGCCAAATGGTGCGGTAGTGGTAATGTTGTCCTTCATCACCTTTCCTGACATGTGGCTAACATTCAAGATGGTATATGGTGAAACGATCGCATACATGCAAGCTGGTGTCAACTTTTCGAATTACATCTTGGTGCATAATGTCGTGACTTGGTACATGCGCCTCTATTTTGTGAGCAGAAAATACCAGGGGCTCTACCAGTAAGTTAGATGCTCTGGAAGAGTTAGGTTCAATTTTGATTCTGTCCCGTTCTACTGATAAGATATTCGTAATGTCTTGCCTCCACTATGAATTTGTCTTGTACACAAGATTTTCTGATTGCCATCAGACGCAGCCTGCCAACATTTCCTGCACGTCCTTTCACATTTATACATAAAGGGCCAACGTCAGTGTCTCGATAACGGTTACTTTATTTACTGCATAACCTGACCGACCGGAGCGACCAGCATTGTTTTTGTCACGAGATGATGCGACAGTAGAAGAGCTTTGGAAGTGCTGATTGAGGCATGGGTCTACAGCAGCGGGGCACTCTAATTGCAAAGCTTTATCTCCGTCACTGCTTCGATAAGCTGGCAAGTTCCCTTGGTTGGTTGCCTATTTCACCATGGCGAATTTTTCTCGTTTGTCGCTCTTTGTTCTTCCACACAGACCAATGTCTGCTTCTCTGCGACACCCGAAGCACCGATGCCGGGTGACGTGGTGATGTCGTAGCTGGAGTAATCACTGAGGACTTGCATGGCTTCCGCGAACGCGGAGTTTATTGGCGGCTGGTCGACTGTCGACTGACACTCGGCTGTCGGCAAAAGGGCAGGGTTGCTGCCTTCCCCGCAAGAAAATCAAAGTAAACAACGCTCCACAACTACATTGAAGGTAACTTCTCGGTGCACATTGTAGTAAGCACGTGGATTGTCGGTTCTATATATACGATGCTCCGGGCGCGCCGACCGTGGTTTCCGCATGCGACCCACGTCAGCTCAACCTTGTCCATATGTGTGTCCACTGGCAGGGATACTAACGTCCCTCTTGCTTCATCCATCAAACGTTATTTTGTTTCCAAGATAGCAGAATTCCGTCGCTTCATCTACTTCATGATCCATAATTCTTATGTAAAGTTTCTCATTAATCTCATTCCTACTACACCTTACATTTTTCTTCGGTTCGTATTTTGTGCTCGGCGGAAGACTTCATTCAATTCAACGTGCCCTGTAATTCTGCGTCACGTTCATTGAGAATAGCAATGTCATCAGTGAATCATATTACTCATACTCTTTGACCCTGAATTTTAACTACACTCTTGAACCTCTCATTTGTGTCTGTCATTTCTCGTCGGATGAACAGATTGAGCTGTAGCGAAGATAGACTACATTCCTGACATACATCTGTTAACACCCTAGCCCATCGCTCTCGACATTACGCACTTATTGTTCCCTCCAGATTTTTAAATACATATTACTTGCCTTTTCCTACAGCTTACACTTGTGTTTCTGAGAATTTTGAACTTCTTGGACCATTTGACACTGTCGAACGATTTGTCTACATAGACAAACCCTATGAAGGTGTCTTCGGAACTGCCTCTCTGGTGTCTTTACCTTTCCTAAACCAAACTGATCGTCAGCTAGGGGATCATCAATTTCCTTTCCGATTTTTCTTTCTATTATAGTTGTTAGTAACTTGGATGCATCAGTTATTACGCGTTGGATATTTTTCCAAAATTCAGATGGCGTGTCTCCAGTTTCGTGGATACTACACACCAATTTGAATAGTCGTTTGGTTGCGGGTCGATTTTTATAAATTCCAAAGGAATGTTGTCTACGCCTCCTGTCTTATTTGAACTCAGTTTCTCTGCAGCTTTGTTAAACTCCTATTGTAATTTTGCATCACCTGCATTTTCCAAAGCGACTTCTTGTATCACGTCAGTAGACAGTTTCTCCCCTTTGCAGAGATCTTCAACGTATTCTTTCCAGCTGTCGGCTCTCCGCTTGGCTTTCAATGGCGGAATTCCTTCTGCGCTGTTAATGTTGACCCATTTAATTTTAATTTGACGGAAGATTGTTTTGACTTAAGCTGTCCTTCCGACGACCATTTCTTTTTCCATTTATTGACATTTTGGCCTTAGCTTGCCTGTACTTTGTTTTTATTACATTCCTAAGGGACTTTTACTGCCGTACTCCTGCCTTTTCCTGAGCATTTTTATACTTCCTTCTTTGGTCGATCAATTGAAATATTTCACTGTTAATGGAGGTTTCTTCGCAGATACGTCTCTTTTACCTGTATTTGTCTGTGCTACTTATGTGATTAGCTGTTTTAGAGAAGTCCATTCCTCTTCAACTGCAGTAACTACTGTGATATTCACTATCGCAGCATCTACGGCATCAAAAACTTTTAAATGCACATATTTATTCCTCAGTAATGCAGTATCCCACTTCTTACCACCTTAATTTTTGCTGACGGTTTTCTTAGAGTTCAGCCTACTTCTCATAAACACTAAATTGTGGTCTGAATATCTCTCTGCTCTTGGAAACACATTGCAAAGGAATATCTGATTTCGGAGTATCTGCCTCATATTCATGTAATCTATCTGTTACCTTCCTTTGCCTCCAGGCCTTCACCAAGTATAGCTCCTCCTCTTGTGATTTTTGAACATAATATTCATTATTACCAGTTGAAGTTAACTGCGGACCTCCATCAGACTTTTTCCTGTCATATTCCTACCACAAAGCCCATATCTTTCCGCAACACCGTCTTCAATCCCTTCCTCAATCAAGGCGTTCCAATCCCCCCTAATTATTAGATCATTATCTCTCAACAGATACTGAGTTACCCTTTCAGTGCCCTGATACAACATACTCTTCCTGTCACTTCATCTAATTGCTGTTGTTGGCGTTTGTTTGCTGTCGACTCTGATAAGAATAATCCTCTCACGGTATTGTTCGAAGTAATTCATTCTCTGAGCTACATTCCTACTCATAACGAACCCTGCTCCTGTTATACCATTTCCTACTCCTATTGATATTTAGTCTATATTCATCTGGCCATTTCAGTTCACTGATCACCACTATTCCTAGATTGAACCATAGCATTTCTCTTTTCAGCTTTTCTAACTTCCTTGCTATAATTATACTTGGGATATTCATCTCTCCGACGCATAAAATGTAAACCTTTTTTAAGTTATTTAATTTTATTCTCGTGGTTTCCTCCCTCTTGACAGTCTGCAGTCCCTTCCCGGAGATCCAACGATAATTGTAGAACTCCATTTCACAGGTAGCTAGGAGCAGCATGTTTGAAGCTGAAATGGTATGATGAAAAGTCTTGTGTCTGATTAAGAGTCGAAATCTGGCGGTTCACAGTTCAGGATATTAGTATATTATTGAGTATTATTCACTCACAAGGAGACTGCACTTACTCGTCATCATAGATTTCGTCCATATTTTCGCCATGTAGATGGCTTGAACAGAAATTGAAGTTACAGAAGTGAAAGCTTCAGGTTTCTACGAACTTAGAAAAAACAAATTTTTTTTTGAACTATTCATGTTGGCGTAGTTCCAATGTGCTCGGTGGAGCAGAGGAAGATTCGGAATGGTAAACTGAGGGGTGTGCAAATAAAGTAAAATAGTACTAAATATGTTGCATTTATTAATTTTTTCATAAAGGGCATGAAAGGGAAAGGCAAAGGAAAATTTGCGATAGCAAACTAATTTCCAAAAAACGATTGGTTCAAATGGCTCTGAGCACTATGGGACTTAACAGCTGAGGTCATCAGTCCCCTAGACTTAGAACTACTTAAACCTAACTAACCCAAGGACATCACACCATCACACACATCCATGCCCGGGGCAGGATTCGTACTTGCGACCGTAGCAACAGTGCGGTTCCGGACTGAAGCGCCTAGAACCGCTCGACCACACCGGCCGGCTAAAAAAAAAAGAAAAAATGGATTGATCTCACAGCATTCTCGAGGGCTCTGCTAATAAATTTGGAGCAAAGGGTTGCCCTACAAGTTCTTGCATAAGATTAGATAATTTTACTATTCGACAGTTGGTGATTTACACGTCCAGAGGCTATCGTCATTGTGAAACAGGGGAAGCCGTAGTTTTCTTGGCATCTTGCTCGCGGTGTGCAAGCTGCATTTTTACAGTTACATGGTGTGTTTTGAAGTTTTTATAGAAAAAACAAAAAGACACCTTATAGGGATTCAGCCCCACGACCCTTGGATTATCGTTCCGTAGTCTTTCCGTCGCACCAACAGCTGGTTGGAAACTAACATAAATAGCTTGTACGTCACCCGACCCAAGTAACACTGGAAATTTACTGGAAAAATAGAGCTATGTTTTTTCCTTTTTTCTCCTTAGCAAGTAGTAGCTGCATATAGGCATGTGATAAAACCATTTTTTGGAGAACACTGTTCTCCCAGCAATCCACCCAACACTTCGTTAGGTCGAGGGATCGGGTGGGTATCTGTTTCAGAATGAGCATTGCCACTAGATTTGAAATGATAACAGATTCAATAAACAATGAGATCACTTTCCAGGGACAAAGCGAATATTGTAATTAATATCCAGATAAAACAGCCACATGTGGTGCAAAATTTGATTCAGCAACCCCTTAACGTGTCGCCCCAGGGCAATGATTATCTGATGATGGTTGCGCCTGACGAGCGAAACCGCCAATAGGGATCAAATTGTGCGTGACCATTGACTGTTTTATCAATCGCACATTCGTAATTATCCAATTGGTTTCGAATGAAAACCAGTAGTTAAGCCCACTGGCTTGATGAAATGGATGTAATAACTGGCCGATCTTATTCTGTCTCAAAGGGCGGGTTGACCTGTGCTATCTCTACAAGAACATGTTAACACTCGTGGTTACGATGTGACATGGCTTTAGAGTTTGAGGCCAACATTATGCTTGTTCCAAACAAGCGGTGTACTCTTGATATCGCCTTCTAATTCTTTAAAATGAATTATTTCTGAAGCAGTATTTGCAGAACGTGAAATCAGAAACCGAATGGTGAGAAAGCTTTTAATCTGAATACGTTGAAATCCATAGTATGTGAAATAATTAGCAAAGTTAATTTACGGATAACATTTTTACAACTTGCTGTAACAGTAATTTTTTGTATTGGAAGACATACTATCTTACAAGGAAATAGGGTTTCAATGGGAACCCCAATATTAGGAAGACCGGCAAATACATTCATCAGCGATATAGGAAACACAATCTTTGATAGTCATCAAAAAGAAAGTACACAAAATTATTTACTGGTACAGAATATGTGGATGACATAATCTGTATGTTGGATGATTAAACAGAAATAATTGATAAATTTCATACAGACATAAACAATATACATAAAAATATTCAATTCATCATGGAAAAAGAAACATAAAAGCAAATACATTTCTTGAATATAACAGTGAAGTGAAACAACAATAAGCACGCATTTGATATCTTCAGAAAGTCAACAGCTACAGACACAATTATACATGCTTCATCCAACCACCCGAAAAATCAAAAATTAGCGATCCTACGACACACGTTACACATACTAAATAACATCGCACTCAGCAAAGAAAACTATGAAAAAGAATTGCAAATAATACAACTCATAGCCACAAACAATGGTTACGATACCCATATAGTACAAAAACTCAACCAAAAAATTAAAACACAATTAAAGAAAAATGAAAAAAAGCAGATACCATAAACACCAAAGAACCCCACAGACACTACAGCACAAACGGAAACACAAAACAGTAACACTCATGAATAACAGAAGAAATAGTACACTTCAACATACAAATACAAAGCAACACACAAGGTAGCAAATATACTAAAGAAACAGGGATTAATGATCGCTTGCAGAGCACGAAACACGCTCCAGTCACATTTGGAAACAGACAAATACTAAGGAGTTGGTATATACCAGTTAGAGTGCCAAGAATGTAAATCGGTATATCTGGGGATGACAGGTAGGAACTTCAAAACTAGATACAAAGAACATATAAGAAATTGGAAATAAGAAAATAGCCATTCTATCTTCGCTGAACACATGATGAAACATCGACGTGAACGATCCGGCATGGAACGTGACATGACAATTATTAGACTGACTAATCACAACAAAAAGTTCCTGACATTGCAAGAAAACTTTCACATACAAAGAGCTATTGCAATGAAAAAAGGAGATACTCAACTATCAAATCTATACAAACAGTAACTATCTAATCATGATATCCATTAAAACAATAACAAACAGAAATCCGTAACATAACCAGAAAAAAAAATAATGAATCTTCCTCTCCCCCCCTTTCTCTCTCTCTCTCTCTCTCTCTCTCTCTCTCTCTCTCTCTCTCTGTATGCGTTGCGCTGGATCAAATTTGGGTGAAAGAACGCCGGGAATCGGCCAGATGGAGCAGGGAGACTAATGAACACATCTCCAGGACCAAACATACGGACTAACAGCGTTCTAAACCGTAAGTAATAGCGAGCGATAATCTCACATCACGAAATTTGTGCTAACCTAAAAAACAAGAGAAAAAAGCAATTAAATATAACATACTGTAACTACCAGATAATACGTTGATGGAAATGGAAATGGAAATGTCGTGTGACTAGGGCCTCCCGTCGGGTAGACCGTTCGCCTGGTGCAAGTCTTTCGAGTTGATGCCACTTCGGGGGCTTGTATGTCGATGGGGGGATGAAATGATGACGATAAGGACAACACAACACCCAGTCCCTGAGCGGAGAAAATCTCCGACCCAGCCGGGAATCGAATCCGGGCCGTTAGGTATGACATTCCGTCGTGCTGGCCACTCAGCTACCAGGGGCGGACACTACGTTGATTACATGTAGGAAGAGAAACATGTATTACAGGCCACTGAAGATGCTTCACAAATAAAAGAAGCGAAATGCGTATGGCAATAACCAAACTGCCTTCAAGTAGTTGCATAAACATAACATATTTCCACGAATTTTGAAGCAACTAAGGAACGACGGAAAAGAGAAAAAGTGGCAAGAATAAGCAAGTTTCAGACTACGAAAAAGCAGTACATCTCAGATTCTCAATCAGACGAAACTTACTGAGGACGGCTTTGAAGCCTAATAAATTACAGTAGTAGCTTTTATCGATATGATGGCTGGTTACGGTACTGTCGATCACCGTGCATTGCCACAGATCTACGGGCAACTAAAAGATCTTATTCAAAGTTTATTACAAAGTAAGAGATTTTGTATGGACTTCTCGGATCATCGAAATCGCCGGAGGTGTCAAAGAATGCCTTACAATTAGGTGTTCTTTCACCAATGTTCCACATCTGTACCAATGACCAACAGCTTCTGGCGAATACAGGGAGTTTCCTTTATGTCAAAGATTTGGCATTCGTAAGTTAAAGGAAATCATTTCATTTTGTTGAAGCCCTACTGACAGATGCTTTGGGAGAGGTGAGTGTCAGCTACTTAACGACCAACTTCTTCCAAACCCAGCTAAAACCCAAATGTGTACATTTCGTCTTAAGTATACTCAGGCATGTCGCATACTTCACACCGCATAGCAAGGGATGCAGTAGTAAATACGATCCTCACAGAATATTTGGGAGTCATAGCAAGGGATAAAATAGCAAATACGACCCACACAGAAAATTTGGGAGTCAATCTTGTTCGCACGCTGACGTACAAAAATCAGTGCATGAATACGAGAATAAACCTGGAAGCCAGAAATATTATCCTTCGAAAGATCGGTAGTAGGCTGAATCTAAAGCAAGGAAACAATTGTCACTTCCTTGACTCCAGAGTAACTCTGTCTGGCCTGTTGTTGTTGTTGTGGTCTTCAGTCCTGAGACTGGTTTGATGCACCTCTCCATGCTACTCTATCCTGTGCAAGCTTCTTCATCTCCCAGTACCTACTGCAACCTACATCCTTCCGAATCTGCTTGGTGTATTCATCTCTTGGTCTCCCTCTACGATTTTTACCCTCCACGCTGCCCTCCAATGCTAAGTTGGTGATCCCTTGATGCCTCAGAACATGTCTTACCAATCGATCCCTTCTTCTAGTCAAGTTGTGCCACAAACTTCTCTTCTCCCCAATCCTATTCAATATCTCCTCATTAGTTATGTGATCTACCCATCTAATCTTCAGCATTCTTCTGTAGCACCACATTTCGAAAGCTCTTCTTGTCCAAACCATTTATCGTCCATGTTTCACTTCCATACATGGCTACACTCCATACAAATACTTTCAGAAAGGACTTCCTGACACTTAAATCTATACTCGATGTTAACAAATTTCTCTTCTTCAGAAACGCTTTTCTTGCCATTGCCAGTCTACATTTTATATACTCTCTACTTCGACCAAAATCAGTTATTTTGCTCCCCAAATAGCAAAACTCCTTTACTACTTTAAGTGTCTCATTTCCTAATCTAATACCCTCAGCATCTCCCGCTTTAATTCGACTACATTCCATTATCCTCGTTTTACTTTTGTTGATGTTCATCTTATATCCTCCTTTCAAGACGCTATGCATTCCGTTCAACTGCTCTTCCAAGTCCTTTGCTGTCTCTGACAGAATTACAATGTCATCGGCGAACCTCAAGGTTTTTATTTCTTCTCCATGGATTTTAATACCTACTCCGAATTTTTCTTTTGTTTCCATCACTGCTTGCTCAATATACAAACTGAATAACATCGGGGAGAGGCTACAACCCTGTCTCACTCCCTTCCCAACCACTGCTTCCCTTTCATGTCCCTCAACTCTTACAACTGCCATCTGGTTTCTGTACAAATTCTAAATAGCCGTTCGTTCCCTGTATTTTACCCCTGCCACCTTCAGAATCTGAAAGAGAGTATTCCAGTCAACATTGTTAAAAGCTTTCTCTAAGTCTACAAATGCTAGAAACATAGGTTTACCTTTCCTTAATCTAGCTTCCAAGATAAGTCGTATGGTCAGTATTGCCTCACGTGGTCCAATATTTCTACGGAATCCAAACTGATCTTCCCCGAGGTCGGCTTCTACTAGTTTTTCCATTCGTCTGTAAAGAATTCGCGTTAGTATTTTGCAGCCGTGACTTATCAAACTGATAATTCGGTAATTTTCACATCTGTCAACACCTACTGAAACCCTTCCACACGAGCACGAACAGAACTGAGCCGTGTGGAGGTCACTCAGCCGCCTCCGTTTTGGGTTGGAAGTCCAGGAGAAAATTCCGGAGATGGCTCTTTCCTGTGGCTACCGCCAGCAGTGACAGCGGAGACCCACAGACCACAGAGTGCCTAATGGGTTATCAAGAGTGCCCTTCATCTTTCACAGAAGATCTTCTGCTAGCGACTCCGAGCCCAACTGAAGTTGCAAGCGTTTGGTCAACAGTAGTATGACTTGATGATTCCTTCTTTCATTTCATTTCTTTGGTAATCACTACATTTTGTATTTGTTCCTGATTCGAATAAAAACAATTACCTGTTAATGCATATTCATATGACTGATGGAATAATTAGCCATCTTTCACCTGACCAAACGTTGGAAACTGCAGTAACACTCGGGTTTCAGTCGTTTTCTGCTATTTTTGCTGTTACAATCCTGATATTGCTAGATGTTGTTTGAGTAGCAGTTGCACCAGGTATTGTTGCACTGTAGTAATTATAATGTTGACTATTCTGTCACAATTTTAAGCAGTCGGAATCAATTCTGGCTTTCGTGTCTTTGCCTGTTAAGAAGCTCATAATTGTCACAGTTCTCACGTAATGGACCCCGCCGCCACTTTTATGATGACAGTAATACAAATTTGGCAGTACACTTCAGTAGTTCCTCGAGGTTAGTAGCAACTTCTGAACACTGTCAGAAGTAGTTTAACTTGTCGCGAAACTGAAGTAGATACATCCTGTGAGTTAGTATGGGCAAAGGTCATTGTTGGAAACCGGAATAATATAATAACTGGATCCTTCTACCGACCTCCCAGATCAGATGATACAGTTACTGAAAGGTTCAAAGAAAACTTGAGTTTGATTTCAAACACGCACCCGCTCATACGATAATAGATGGTGGTGACTTTAATTACCGTCGATATGTTGGCGAAAATACATGTTTAATTCCGGAGGTACGCATAAAATATCATCCGAAATTGTGCTAAACGCATTCTCTCAAAATTATTTCGAGCATTTAGTTCATGAGCCCACGCGAATAGTAAATGGTTGTGAAAACACACTTGACCTATTAGCAACAAATAATCCTGAGTTAATAATGATCATTAAAACCGATATAGTGATTAGTGAACACAGGTTTGTTGTAGCGAGATTGAATATTGTAATCCCCAAATCCTCGAAAAATAAGCGAAAAATACACCTATTCAAAAAAGCAGATAAAAATTCACATGACGCCTTCCTGAGAGACAATCTCCACTCATTCCAAATTAATAATATAAGTGTAGACCAGATGTGGCTTAAATTCAAAGAAATAATATCGGCAGCAATTGAGAGATTTATACCAAATAAACTAACAAACGACGGAGCTGATCCTCCTTGGTACACAAAACGGGTTAGAACACTGTTGCAGAAACAACGAAACAAACATGCCAAATTTAAACAGACGCAAAATCCCCAAGATTGGCGATCCTTTACAGAAGCTCTAAATTTAGCGCGGGGTTCAATGCGAAACGCCTATAACAGTTTCCACAGCGAAAATTTGTCTCGAAACCTGGCAGAAAATCCAAAGAGATTCTGGTCGTATGTTGGCAGCAAGAAACAATCAATGCCTTCTCTGCGCGATAACAATGGAGATACTATCGAAGAGAGTGCTGCCAAAGCAGATTTACTAAACACAGCCTTCCGAAATGCCTTCAAAAAACAAGACGAAGTAAATATTCCAGAATTCGAATCGAGAACAGTTGCCAACATGAGTAACGTAGAAGTAAATATCCTCGGAGTAGTGAAGCAACTCAAATCACTTAATAAAAGCAAGTCTTCTGGTCCACACCATATAACAATTAGGTTCCTTTCAGAGTATGCTGATGCATTAGCTCCATACTTAACAATCATATATAACCGTTCGCTCGACAGGTCACACCAATCTTCAAGAAAGGTAGTAGGAGTAATCCACTAAATTACAGGCCCATATCGTTAACGTCGATATGTAGCAGGAGTTTGGAACATATATTGTGTTCGAACATTATGAATTACCTCGAAGGAAACGGTCTATTGACACACAGTCAACATGGGTGTAGGAAACATCGTTCCTGTGAAACACAACTAGCTCTTTATTCACATCAAGTGCTGAGTGCTATTGACAAGGGATTTCAGATCGATTCCGTATTCCTGGATTTCCGGAAGGCTTTTGACACTATACCACACAAGCGGCTCGTAGTGAAATTGCGTGAAGATGGAATATCATCTCAGTTATAAGACTGGATTTGCGATTTCCTGTCAGAGAGGTCACAGTTCGTAGTAATTGACGGAAAGTCATCGAGTGAAACAGAAGTGATTTCAGGCGTTCCCCAAGGTAGTGTTATAGGCCCTTTGCTGTTCCTTATCTATATAAACGATTAGGGTGACAATCTAAGCAGCCGTCTTCGATTGTTTGCAGATGACGCTGTCGTTTATTGACTAATAAAGTCATCAGAAGATCAAAACAAACTGCAAAAGATTTAGAAAAAAATATCTGAATGGTGCGAAAAGTGGCAGTTGGCCCTAAATAACGAAAGATGTGAGGTCATCCACATGAGTGCTAAAAGGAACTCTTTAAACTTCGGTTACACGATAAATCAGTCTAATCTAAAAGCCGTAAATTCGACTAAATACCTAGGTATTACAATTACGAACAATTGGAAAGAACACATAGAAAATGTTGTGGGGAAGGCTAAGCAAAGGCTGCGTTTTATTGGCAGGACACTTAGAAAATGTAACAGACCTACTAAGGAGGCTGCCTACACTACGCTTGTCCGTCCTCTTTTAGAATACTGCTTCGCGGTGTGGGATCCTTACCAGGTAGGACTGACGGAGTACATCGAAAGAGTTCAAAGAAAGGCAGGACGTTTTGTATTATCGCGAAACATGGGAGAGAGTGTCACAGAAATGATACAGAATTTGGGCTGGAAATCATTAAAAGAAAGGCGTTTTTCGACAGAATCTTCTCACGAAATTCCAATCACCAGCTTTCTCCTCCGTATGCGAAAATATTTTGTTGACACCGACCTACATAGGGCGGAACGATCACCACGATTAAATAAGGGAAATCAGAGCTCGTACTGAAAGATATAGGTGTTCATTCTTTCCGCATGCTATACGATATTGGAATAATAGAGAATTGTGAAGGTGGTTCGATGAACCCTCTGCCAGGCACTTTAGACAATACAAAGTCATCAAATTTGAGTTGATTATAAGCTAGTTGTCAAGTTCCTGAACGAAAATAAAACTCCCTTGCAAAAGTTTGCCCAAGCGGTATATACGGGAGTTGAAGAATAATCCTACTTCTTCTAAAGTCCATGAATGTGGCCTGAGCTGGGAATGTCAACATATACTATCTGATCAAAAGTATCAAGAAACACATTACTAGACATTAATATGGGGTGTGTCTACATTTCGTCCATTATGACAGCCTGAACTCTGCTGAGGACGCTTTCAATAGGTGTCAGATGTGTATGAATCAACGGAAGCTGTTCTTCCTCAAGAGCCCAGACGAGAGGAGGTAGTGATGTTAGATGCTGGGGTCTGGAGCGAAGTCGACATTCTCACTCACATCGAAGGAGTTCCATTGGTTTCAGATCGGGACTCCGGGCAGGCCACACAATTTCAGGAGTACTGTTGTCCTCGAACCCTTTCCTCACAGGTGCTGTTTTGTGACAGTGTACATTGCAATGCTGATACAAACAATAATCGTCATCGAAATATTCCTCGACTGTCCGCGGTATACAATGCTGTAAAATATTTTCTTTTACTTCTGCAATTAGTGATTTCTTAAGCGCAATAAGCGGATCACATCCCATCCAAGAAATGCACCCCAATACCATAACACCACCTCCTCCGTACTTCACTGTTGGCAGGGAATGTCCCCGCCCCCCCCCCCCCCTTTCGTACAAAGTGTAGCCTTCCAGATTCCTTGTCTTTAATATCAGCAAACCATTCACGGATGGTTGAACTGGTCCTCAGTTTCCTTCTTGAAAGTGTTTTTTTTTTTTTCACTTGTAAGGTTTTGCTTTACTTCTGGAGCAGGGGCAGGGTGATTATGGTTGGGACATTATGGTGTCTAGCGGAAGATACTTATGGTGTCTTTTACCCTCTTCCTGTTCCATTCGCGAATTGTATGTGGTAAGAACGATTATCGGTAAACCTCCTTATGAATTCTATCTTCACTGACTGGATCAACGCGATCGTTTGGCGCGTATGTGGGATGGAGTTACATGTCGGCTGACTCTTTTTCTCTCTAGTAAACCTCTGCGTTACTATATTAATAAAAATGTTCCCTCTTAGACGATCTGTTGATGTATAACATTGAAAATACGATTTGCTGTCATCAACTTAGACCTCGATTTTTGAAAAAAACTAGGGAGTGTCTAGCAAAAAGACGAAACATGTTTCCCTTTATTTTCAGTATAGAATGTCCTTCAAAGACGTGTTCAAAATCGGTGACTCACATGTCTGACAGTCGCCTTGTGGGACACTCTAGAACCGCAGATGTCTCAAGATACTACGGTGCGCTTTCTCATTAGTGGCACGACAGCAACCCACAGTTAAAGTTGCTAACTCTCCTTCAGACATACGTACCATGGATTCGCTGAATAATTAATTATTGAAAGTCGTTACCTCATACTTTGTGGAGTGGTATGTCTAACATTGGAGCAATGGTTAAATTAAATCTTCTAAGAAAATTCCATACCTGTTCATAACGATTTCAGCTGGATGACCACGGTATTAGATTCATACTTCGCCTTGCAGTATGTCGTCTGTCAAGTCCACAGCGACAGCCACTATCGCCCAGTAAAAGCAATGAATAGCCAGTCGCGCCAGTATACGGCAGCAAAAAAGTCGATGATATTATCTAAAGGTTACAGTATAATCTTATACCCCTCCCACGCTTTTGGAGTACTTTTGTGTGATACATTCAAGGTCAGGTTGTACGTGTCGCGTGTCCATCCACGCTTCATGGGCAATTTCTTGAAGTAAAAATGGCAGTAAATTATGATCATCCATCCACTGTGGGCATATGTGAACGGATAATGATCTATGTGTAGGTCACTGTTCCCCAATTGATGTAGGCCAATAGAATTGATTAAAAAATGGCGGGAAATCCAGCTCCACTACCTCTCCCACCTTTTTTCTTATTAGAGCAGTTGAGTGAGTCTTGTCATTTATGGTCTCTGACCGTAGTGAAAGGATGAAGTTTGGTTCTGATCAGGTTGTGGTTCTTATGTATATAATAAGAGGGCTATAAAAATTAATTTCTGGTTTATTAACAATAAATTACTTAATTCCAATAAAGTTTTACAATACATATTTTATTTCTAGTTTATTAACAGTATTTTTATGTGCCAAAAAAATCCAATTTATTAAATTTTTTTGCCAACAAAGGTTTTTGCAATAGATTTTTGTTAATATTTTTTATAGTTTAATGATGAGTAGAATGCTTATATACATATATACACAGAGATACTTCTTACAATAATGCTTCAGTTTTTGTACAGAGATAAATTTATATATAGAAATACTGTTTATTTACGCTAATGCTACTACGTTCCCCGTCACAAAAAATTAATCAATCTCCTTTTTATTTCTTATGAAATTCAATTTTTTACAACAATAATTCCTTTTTATACGTAGCTATCATTCTTCTATAACACCGTTTCATTTTAACATGGGAAATAATAAATTAAAAAGCAAACGTATAAAATATGTTCTATAATAATTGGTTGAGAACAGGGGACAAACATGAAGAACCTTGTATTTTAGAATGAATAGAAAAGTACCTCCACAAAAAGAAAAATGAAATCTGGGAAGATAAATACGAGAAAATCGATCACTGCATGGGGGACACAAAAGTGGCTGCAGCATGGAAAATGGTTGCACGGCTGAGGAAAGAAGTAAAAGAAAGAGAAAACGTGCCCATTATCAGTGTAGTAGATTGAGAGGCATTTTTAAGGCCTGCTAACTGAAGAAAGGACAGAGTACACGGAAATAAAGTTGGAGGTACGGGAGAACGAGGAAGGTGAAGAGGTAGAGAGAATAACTATGAAAGAGGTATGAAAAGCAGATACACAAATTAAAATTGGGAAATCATCAGGACGTGGAAATGTACCAGTAGAATTAGCGAGGTATGGCCCAAGGATTCTGTATGAATGCCTAAGCAACTTATTTAATAAATATCTGTGGTATGGGTAGGAAATTCCAGTGGTGTGGGAGCTAGATTATCTAAGCCCTGTACATCAAAATAGAATGCAAGTAAATGTGTAACACTTATCGTGGCACAAATGTCACGAGTTCAATTTACAGTCTGTATGGGACGACTTCAGAATCAAGAAAGGAGAAGACTGTAAATGAAATGGAAGAACAAAGTGGATTTAGAAGAGCCAGGTCAAGTGTAGGTGACATCTTTACCCTATGGCAGATCATGGAGAAGATATTGGAAGGGAATTCAAGCAGGCATTTCGTCCATTTAGATCTTGAGAAAGCATGTAACACAGTGCCACAAAAACTATTGTTCGAGCTGCTGTGATCACGGGAGTTGAAAAAAGAAGTAAGAAGAATTATAAACAACTGTAAGTTGGCAGAATGTGTCATTATCGTTGGAAAATAAATTTCCAGAGAGGCGTTCAGAATACCTAATGGACTGAAAAAAGGATGCTGCGTTGTGTCTCTCCCACACTCTGTAAGATGTATGTGCAGAAGGCACTGGATATACGGTGCAGAAAGTGCATGGGCATAGGGACTGAAGTACTGAACTAGTGTACGGAAACACTTTCCTATGCTGATGATTAGGTCATTGTAGTAGACTGTGAAGATGATATTCCTTACATGCTTAGGAAGTTGTTGAAGGAATGAAAATGTGATGCCTGAAAATTAATTTAGAGAAGACAAAAAACTATGTCGCGAAGAGGAGGGAAGTAACTTGGATATTGGTGGACATTATAAGGGCGGCTATCCAAAAATAAAATCTCGAACACCTGCGTCTTCGGGCCTAACGTATCTACTAGTGCCGCATCAGTGTCCCATTGTGTTGTTGGGAAAAATCGTGAGTAAAAATATATAGAATGTTAATAATAATTAGTATTGAGAGAGGTAGATGGGCTAATACTTAAAGACAGACTTCTTATTATTTTTATTCTGACCAGAGGTGATGACAGATTTCTGCTGCTGACGCTTTATGATATTATCACTAGGGTGTACACCAGTAGTAAAACTCACACAATTGGTATAAAAATAAAAGGGTCGAATGGAGTTGGGGACGTGGGATGAGGTGAAATCCAGCCATTTTTAACTAATACTATTAGTCTAGAGAGAATGGTAAGATATCCCGCCTTTTTTAAGCCATCTTATTGGCGTAGATCAAGTATGGGCAAATAGCGGCCCGGTGATGGTTTTTGTGTAGTCCTCAAAGTCAGACAGAATATTTTTGCAACAATATATATATTTTCAGAAACGCGAAATTGATTAATGGGAGGCTTACTATCTTTTGGTTCAAAAACTCGATTTTTTCTAATTGAATTTTTGGATCCATAAAAGTGTTTAAAATCTACCCCCGAAACGGTTTTTCCGAATACGGAACGGAAATCTTTGTTATTCGCGGTTGAACAACAAAATGCACCTGCCTGAAATCGGCCTTTTTCACGCAAGTTTTTTTTTCTTTCGGAGGACGAGTTATTGTACCGGTGCTTGGGAGGAAACACAAAATTCAAATGAAAGTTTGAACGCGTGTTTTTGGAAGTTCGCCCCCAAGCATCTGCATTCTGGTGCGAAGACTGTGGAGATTGCGACTTGCCTGGCAGTGAGCAGCTTCAACGAAAGGTATTCAGCAATTCTGAAGACCATGACAGCGATGTACGTCATCCTGGGACTCTATCCGATGCAGTTCGCTAAGCATTCGGACGACCACCGGATTCAAGCGGTCGAAAACCGCTTGTCACCGGCCGTACGAGCGGCTCTGGAGCAGCGCTGGACGGTCCAGATCGAGCAGAACGCCCTCTACGAGGAAGAGGAAGGACTAGTTTATGGACCCGGGTAGCAGATTGAACGTAAATTGCATAATATTGCATTTATAAGTAGTCAAAACTTCCAACGAGTTTTTCTCGAAATGACTTTTTTTTTTATCGCGCGGTATGGTAACTTCAAATCTACTGAACCGATTGGCATGATACTTTGTTTCCGACGAAGTTAACTAAATTGTCTAGGAGTTGTATCACTTTTATTCCGATCCATCAACTATGAATATTTCTACTTAGCCAACGAAGTCGAAAAATCGATGAAAGAACCCTATTTTCTCAAATGGCCGCCATTTTGTTTCCTATGGTCCAAATGACTTAAGCGAGGTACAACTCCTAAAGAATCTTATATACTTCGCTAACGTCAACTCAATTTTCATTTCAGAAGAGCCGGCTGACCTGTGACATACCGGTCGTGGAGGTTTACATCGAAATTTTGTTCCGTTCCGACGACAGTTCCACCTTTGCTCTTCGACATTTCCGGTCCAAAAAATTCCAGTTTGTAGGCGAAATATCAATAAACATTTTGACCAAGTTTGACACTGACATCTATAACACATCAAGAGAAAAAAATTCTCTAGGAACATGCTTTTTTCGGGCCAAAGATAGTAAACCTCCCCTTAATGCATGCAATCATTTTAAAAGGTGTGGTGCTCCGGTAACCTCTGCCCCACAAAGTGGCCCTCGAGCCGAAACTATAGCGGAACAGTGGGGGGACGAGAGCCAGTAACCTTCACGTACAGCATTATCTGTTCCTGCATGGTCACAGTGGATGGATGACCTTCATTGTCCTACCATTTTTATGTCACGCAATTGACCGACAGGTGAGGACACGTGACACGTATAAAGTTATATCTTGTCCTTGAATGTACCACACAATAATGCTGCAGAGCCGTTGGACAGGGTATCAAATTACTCAGACACAACGAGACAAGATCGTTATCTGTTCCTGAACCGGCCCTGACTCATTACTAAAAATACATTTTCTCTTATTTATCACACATATTCCAGTAGAATAATTAAAAATTTTACTCCAGTTACAAAATATTGAAAAATTAAAAAATGAAAGTAGCATTGAACCACAATCAGTCTTCTTCCCATTCATGCTATTCCTATCAGCCTGGAGTGGCTGTGTTGAGGCAACCACGCTGACATTGGGATGAACTGTGAAATGATGATAAAAATAAATTAGGGCAGACCTGACGGAGCTTTCTAACTACATACCTCCCGTATATGTGTCCAGTGTTAAACACCGCGTCAGCCAAGTCTGACTTGTTATCAGATATCGAAGCAATTTCGTGAAAAGTGCACTGTTTTCAGAACATAAATGTAAAGCACATAGTGCTAATTCTGAATTTTAAAATCTCTTAAGCAGCGTTCGTGGTTAGGCTGCACATGACGATCCGAGGTTCAGGTTTGGTTGCACGGTTCCCTTGGTTTGCTCTTTTGATTTCGTCTTCAGTGCAGCCCTTCCGTCACCGCGACCCGCTTCTTTTGTGTGGAGGAGTGCGTGAAGAGCTGCTCAGTGTTGTGTGCCGTCCTTTCGCGTTTCCACTTCACCAGCCTTACCCACGTAAGTATCGACCAGCTTCTTCCAACGGCTGTCCTTTGCCCTCTTGTTCTCGGAGGACTGTCCCTTCTACATCTGCACCTGAAATCTAGACAGCGCGCGCCGACAACTTGTTAAAATTACAAAGGAAGCTATGTAGTCCTTAATTACGCTGGTTGTGTGTTAGGTAGCTTTCTAACAAGTTCTCGGAATGGATTATGAAGAACGTTGTAACGGAGAGTATCTGCATTACCATGATTTTCATAGTCCGGCATCTGAAGTGAATTATCGCTGAAAGCAAAGTGCAGTTTGCAGCTGATCACGTTGCACGTATCTCGAGTTACGAGAGAATGACGTTGTGAATTCGTGTCCAAAACCTCACGCAAGTTATTTCACTGACAATTTTAGAGCATTTATGTCCTGTTAGTGTAAGGTGACTATTACTTCAGTATTAAAGAGAAAGATGATAGTAAGTATAGAAGGTCTCAGTTTTCATGTCACGGAGAAGCGGCCTAGATGATTAGGGGAAATTACAATGTGGAGGACATACCATCTGAAATCCAACATTCTCTAGTGTTTTGTACTATATTAATGTTGTTGATGCATGTAATACACAGCAAATGTTAATGATCGTAGCACGTTTACAGAACTCGTTGTTTAATGTAGTTCTTCTGTAATTCTCTTCGATATTGGTATAAGAACTGGAAAGCGTCGGAATTGAAAGCATTTCGTTAAAAAATATTTCGGAGTCTGTCTCATAAGGTATTACGAATATTACGGCGTGATGTTTGACACAGCCAAATTTATATAGTATTCTAAAAAGAAACGCGAATGCTTTCGGAATGTATGCCTGCAAGGCATTCTTATTAACATGTTGACATTTCTGTAAGGAGAAAGTACGAAGGGGGTAATACAACCTGTGGATGACGAGGTATCAGCTCGGACTGGAAAAAATGGAGAAGGAAATAGCCCATGTTCTTTTATTGTTTTTAAACGAAAGATTCCGTCATTCGTCTTAAGAGATTTAGGAAAACCAAATTAGTACCACTGTCGGTTGATGATTTGATCTATGCCCGTACCAAATGGGAGTCCACTCCATTAGCCACAGCATCACCTCACCCAGTATATCGCCTACTACTTATGAACACACATTTGTAGTACATTTCGATACAATATTAACGTTCTTACCATACTTACGGACGTTTCGTAATTTTAGTGCTTCTTGTAAAAAAGACAACAATTAAGACCGCTACAACAATCATCAATTCATAAGGTGAGGGAGTCATACGTCTTAACGCGTGAATAATAGTGATGTATAATTTCGTCATTTCTTACACTTCTAGAACGAATATAGTATTAATATTGTGTACCAACATTACACTCAGTCTCATTCTCTACTCCTCTAAATCTAAAACAAACTTCCAAATGGGCTTTTAAATTACTAAACGGGACCGACCGGCTGCCGTGTCATCCTCAGTTC
Source organism: Schistocerca piceifrons (assembly GCF_021461385.2). Lineage (NCBI taxonomy): Eukaryota > Metazoa > Arthropoda > Insecta > Orthoptera > Acrididae > Schistocerca > Schistocerca piceifrons. Next base: position 735,454,878 of record NC_060149.1, on the reverse strand, counting down.
ACAGGCGTCACTGGATGTGGATATGGAGGGCATGTGGTCAGCACACCGCTCTCCCGGCCGTATGTCAGTTCAAGAGACCGGAGCCGCTACTTCTCATCAAGTAGCTTCTCAGTGTGTTTCACAAGGGCTGAGTGCACGCCGTTTGCCAACAGCGCTCGGAAACCGGATGGTCACCCATCCAAGTGCTAGCCCAGCCGACAGCGCTTAACTTCGGTGATCTGGCAGGAACCGGTGTTACCAATGCGGCACGGCCGTTGGCAAACTGACTGCGTAGAGTATTAAATAGGTGACGTTGTTCTCAAAGGTCACAGCAACTTTGTCGAGAGAATGATGAAAAAAGTTGCAGTGAAATGCGTCACTACTAGTTAAGTATCATTTTACAACTGCGGTGATAGTCATTTTTTCCGTTTCCCGTCGTTTCTTAGTTGCTTCAAAATTCATAGAGGTATGTTCCGTCTTTGCAACTAAATGAAAGGCAGTTTGCGTTTTGTCATACGCATTTCACTTCATTTGTGCAATAGTTAGAAAGACGTCGCTGTGTTACGTTTTCCCATTTCTTCTCATGTTTTCCAGATTAGAAACAATTTTTGAAGAGCAAGTTTGGTGAGGTTAAATTATCATTTTGTATTACTTAAGTTGTGTTCCTTAAGTTGCTAGTCCCTGTGTGTGGTCCTGGAGATGGGTTCATTCGGTCCCCATACTCCAGTTGGTCGATTTCCGGCGTTTTTTCACTCAAATTTGTTACAACACATCACACTGCACCTTTCATTGTGTGATCAGTATACGTGTATTTTCAGTGTGTAGTGTTGCCAGTTGTCGCTGTGTGTTTATCTTTCGTCTTTCGGTTTTGTTGTGTGTGGATTGATATATTTCATTTGTCTTGCATGTGTGTGTGTGTGTGTGTGTGTGTGTGTGTGTGTGTCAGCGTGTATTTTTTGTGTGTGAATGTGTCATTCCTTGTGTGCACGGTTTTTTATTTATTTTCTTTTTACATGTTTTATTCTTTACATAAGTGTATCTCTCTCTCTCACTGCCGTGTGTGTGTGTGTGTGTGTGTGTGTGTGTGTGTGTGTGAGAGAGAGAGAGAGAGAGAGAGAGAGAGAGAGAGAGAGAGAGAGAGAGAGGCATATGTTTCAGATTTTCAGGAACACTGAAAAACATATTTATCAGCCACATAGAAAACACAATCTTCAATAGAATCATCGCAAAGAAAAGATACAAAATTGTTTTCTGCTTCAGATATGTGGATGACAAAATCTGTGTGTTAGATGAACCAACAGAGAAAATAGATAAACTTCATACAGACATAAACAATACACATAAAAATATTCAATTCACCACGGAAAAAGAAACACGAAAGCAAAAACATCTCTTGCATATAACAATAAAGGGAGACAACAATAAACACACATTTGACATCTTCAGAAAGCCAACAGCCACAGACACAGTTATACATGCTTCATCCAAGCACCTGCAAAATCAAAAATTAGCGGTCCTACGACACATGTTACACAGACTAAATAACAGCCCACTCAACAAAGAAAACTATGAAAAAGAATTACAATCAATACACTTCTGGTCACAAACAATGATTACAATATCCATATAGTACAAAGACTCAACCAAAAAAATCAAAACACATTTAAAGAAGAATTAAAAGAAGCAAAGAACACAAACACCATAGTGCTCCACAGCCACTACAGCACACAGAGAAACACAGCACTAACACTCATGAAATGACTAACAGAAAGTAGTGGTACACATTAACATATAAATGAATAGTGGCAGCTAATAAAATATACCTTAGGGGTAACGACCTTGAGAGTTACCTTCGTCACGCACTAGGGTGACACCATACACACACTCGTTGGACTCAGCATAAAGAGAAATATCAACGGAAATAACACACCAGGTGGTAACCAATTCACCCCCAGTCGTGATAGGGCAAGCAGGTCATCGGATTCTGGGGAGCCTGCACCTTCATGTATTCCACCACTACTGACATCACATAAACAAGAACAGAAAAAGAAAAGGAACATCACTTACTTAGCTACAGTGAACTTGAACTCCCTGTTAAAGGTTGGTAAACTCAAACACACCCTTGATGTGTTGGAGAAGTATAACATCAAGACAGTGGCATTACAAGAGACTTGGTTCCAGATGAGGATGCAATGGAATCCCAAGGATACAAGATCTATAAAGGAAAACCAGGTGAAAGAGTGATGAAGACAGTTCGACACCTGGGTACTGACTTTGCTGTACATCAGACCATGTTTTAGAATTCACATCCCCAATGGCAGAATCTCCTCGTTATCCTTGAGGTTCCACAGTAGAGCATACACACTACTTAATTTCCATATACCTACATATGTCACCAATATGAAAGATCTGGAAGTAGTAAATACCCTTGAAGAGACCCTCGACAAGATCCCTAATCACCACACCATCTTATTCATGGGTGACTTCAACGCACAAGTTGGCAAGGAAAAGAAGTACTGTACGATAGTAGGCGGCTACGCAGCTCACAAGAGGACCAGCAGAAATGACGAGCGCCTTATACACCTTTGTGACAACTAGAACCAGGTCCTAAAATCAACTGCGTTCAAGCGACTACCAAGGAAGGCCATGACCTGGAGGACTCCAAATCACATGCTGGGTGAATTTCAGATAGACCATGTGGCTATTGACAAGAGATGTCACAAGGAAATACAATACGTCAAGGTATTGAGGGGAGCAAACCTCGACTCTGACCACTGTCTCTCCCTAGTTAAGACCATCCTACAACCTTTGAGAAGAGCTCACAATACCCCAAAGGTTTCGAGAATACCAAGGTTGAACACACACAGGCTTAGCCATAAGGATTGCGACTTCCAGACCGCCATTGAGAACAATACACATAAACAATGCTGGCCTGCTCTTCAAAAGGCTCTACTGGATGCCACTCATGGAACTATACCTGCTTCATCGAACAAAGGCAAGCACCGCTGGTGGACCACATAGCCTGGATCAAGTGGAATCAGCGCAAAGATGAGCCCAACCGTCAGGATTCATGGCGCAAAGAAAAACAACAGCGAGCATCATCTGCAAAAGCAAGAGGAACTACAACAGGTCTCAAATACTACAGGCAAAAGAAGGCTTTAAGAAAAACAATTCAAGAGATCTCTACAAGCGACTCAAGAAACAGACTACTTCATACACGATCCCAAACCTACATCTCTGAGGGCCAGATGGGAAATTCGAAATGAATAACAGGGACTGCATAAAAACCGTTCCAGAAACTCCTCAATGCAGAACAACCGAAAGGGAGACTTGCTTTCGCCGAGCCCACTATCAGGAACAAGAACTCTATACTACCCAACAGGGAAGAAATAGAGATCATCAAAGACCTTAAGAACAACAAGGCCCCAGGTGAAGATGGTATTGTTGCAGAAATGTGGAATCATGTAGATGACCGGTCCCTGCAGAGTATCACCCAGATCATTCAGGACATTTGGAGAACAGAGGTCTTTCCAGAGAGATTAACCTCAGCTGTGATCCATCCAATACACAAGAAGGAAGTAAGACCGACCCCAACAACTAGAGACGCGTCTCCTTGTTGCTTATTACCTACAAGATCTTCTCTAAAACCCTGCAAAATAGAGTCACCAAACAGATAGAATCCTAACTAGGTGAATACCAGGCTGGTTTCCATGCAAGTAGGTCCTGCACGGAACAGATTCAAAACCTCAAGAGCATCCTCTCATATAGGAGCCAAGGGGGGACATCCCTGGGTAGCCATTATGGTAGACTTCCAAAAGGCATATGACTCAACAGATCGACAGATCCACAGAGCCTTTTCTCTACCCTGTGGGAACTAGGTCTAGATGGGAAGACTGCTAGAATGGTGCAAGATACCCTGAAGAACACCACCTCCAAAGTCAAGTTCAGGGGTGAGCTCTCCACGAACTTTCCCATCCAGACCGAACTCAGGCAGGATGATGGCTTCTCTTGCATCCTCTTCAACTGTGTTCTGGAGAAAATCGTCAGAGAATGGACCTCCACATTGTCACCAGAAGCAGAACTGAAGCTTGGGTATAAGAAAGACAACCTCAATGTACACTGTCTAGCCTTTTCTCGTGATCTCACTCTATTGGCCAACAGCATGGAGGAGGCTACTCACCAACTACAAAGCCTCTAGAGCATTGCGGCAAAACCCGGCTTGAGGGTCAACGTACAGAAGACTTAGTTCATCAACAATATTAAGCAGGCTTCGTCTATAATCCCACAAGGAAACAACACTATCTGTAAAGTTCCTGCAGCCAAGTACTTGGAAGAATGGATCTCAACAAGCGAGAGGGAAACCTTGACCATAGATGCTAGGTACACCAAGTTAGAGAGGGCCTATCATTCCTGTAAGAACATCTATACCTCGAAGTACCTATCCAAGAAAATAAAGCTCAAGCATTACAACTCGATAGTAAAATCCTCTGCCTCTTGATTGCTCGAAAGGGCCACTCAGGAAACTAGAACTTAAAGAGAGGAAGATCCTGAAGAGAATACTAGGACCTATAAGAGAGGAAGACGGTACCTACAGTATCAGGCAAAATAATGTGCTCTACAAACATCAGGAAGACAAAGTCACATGTATGAGGCAAAGGCTACTGACCTTCTATGGGCACATGACCCCCTGAATCACTCCAGGCTCACCAACAGGTCTCAATTAGGGGAAAGGCTTGCAAAGCCAAGTGGATCACCTCTGTTAAATCAGACTTAGAGGAACTGTAGATCACATTAAAGACAACCGAGAACCGAACTCAATACCTACAGGCCGTCCTGCAGGGAGTCTTCCCACTGTCTCTCACGAGCAAGAAGTGTACAGGCACCACCAGACCTAAGTGGATAGATGATAGGAAGCAGGCTAACAGCCAGAGAATGAAGGAATACTGGGCCAAGAAAAAGCAGAAGACCCTAGCTGAGAATTAAGATGAGCCCCGTGGTCCCTAGTAGGCCGAAACGAAGAAATACATAACAAGGAGCAAGTATATACCTGTTAGAATGCCAAGAATGATAATCAGTATACCTCGACATGACAAGAAAGAATTTCAAAACTAGGTATACAGAACGTATAAGGAGCAGGAAGTATGAAAATAGCCATTCTAATTTTGCTGAACACCTGATAAAACATGGACATGAACCGTCCAACATGAACAAGGTATGAAAATTATTAGAGTGAACAATCTCAACAAATAACTTTTGATATTAGAGGAAAACTTCCGTATACAGAGCCCTTGAAATGAAAAAGAAAGTAATTAATGACCAAATCAATGCAAGCAGTAATTCACTGATCATGTTAGCCACTAAAACAATAACAAACAGAAATCTGAAACATAACTAGAATAAACTATAAATGTGTCTTCCCCACTCCCCCCTCTCTCTCTGACTCTCTCTCTCTCTCTCTCTCTCCACCTCCCTCGCACACACACACACACACACACACTCACACCACAGAAAGAGACAGAGGAGGAGACATATCCACTCACATAAAGAGTAAAACATAACAAAAAATAAAACAAAAGGAACCGTTCTCACAAGGAACGACACATTCACACATAACAAAAAATACACACCGAGACACACACACACGTAAAATAAATGAAAAATATCAAACCACACACACAACACAAACAAAAGACGAAAGATAAACACACAGCAACAACTGGCAGCACTATAAACTGTAAATACATGTATACTGAAAGGAGCAGTTGTTGCATTATAATAAATGTGGATGAAAAAACGGCAGAAATCGGCTAAATGGAGTATGGGGACCGAATGAACACTTCTCCAGGATCACAAACATGGATTAGCAACATTTGAAATCGTAAGTAACACGAAACGATAATTTAATCCTACGAAACTTGCGCTACTAAAGTTGTTTCTAATATGAAAAACAAGAGAAAAATATTGAGAAAACGTGCCGTAGAACATATTTGTAACTACTACATAATACGTTTGTTACATATATATATATATATATATATATATATATATATATATATATATATATATATATATGGCTGATTTCTACTCACATCGTTGCCCAATCAAAGCTTGTACTCTGATTCTAAAGACATCGTTAACCGAAGGACGTCACTTCCTGTAGAACAAAAGAAGTGGACGCAGATTACTTGAGAATAAAAACTAGTAATAATCACAACTGCTGAAAGTAGACTATGTACTTAATTGGTTCAAATGGCTCTGAGCACTATGGGACTTAACTTGGTTCAAATGGCTCTGAGCACTATGGGACTTACCATCTGAGGTCATCAGTCCCCTAGAACTTAGTACTACTTAAACCTAACAAGGGAACATCCCCATCGCACCCCCCTCAGATTTAGTTATAAGTTGGCACAGTGGATAGGCCTTGAAAAACTGAACACAGATCAATCGAGAAAACAGGAAGAAGTTGTGGAACTATGAAAAAATAAGCAAAATATACAAACTAGGTCGTCCATGCCTAAGATAAGCAATATTAAGGGCAATGTGAGCCGAGGAGCGCCGTGGTCCCGTGGTTAGCGTGAACAGCTGCGGAACGAGAGGCTGCCCACCTGTGAACACGTGTGCCGCTCGCTATTGTGCGTCCCAGGTAGCAGAGGATTTCCCGGCCGCCCCGCCGTCGCCGGCCGGCCACGAGACCGACCCCGCACCGCGTCCGCCGACTGAGGTGGACGCCGAGCTGCAGCTACTTCGCCTTGGCGAGTATAAAACTTTGTACCTTTAACGTTTAAAAATCGGAAAATCATGGCGACGCTCAATCGTGAAGACACGATCCAGTGCACGTTTGATAGGAATTTGGAGAAGCCGACTGCTTTCGACATCCACAATTGGATAGTTGATGACGTAAAAGTGCCGATAGAGGACATTCTTGGAATTCAGCTGGACTTTATTCTGTACGCTCTGTTTATAAAAATAGGAAATCCCGCAGAAATTGACAGACTGGTGAATACAAATGGGGGAACTTGGAAATTTAAACACCGAGATGGGTCACTAAGCAACGTTCAGATGCAGCCTTCTGGCTACGGGATCCGTAACGTCAAAATCTACAATTTACCGTTTGAAGTACCGGACGAAGAAATCATTAAGAGCTGTAGGCTTTATGGGAATGTTTTTGGACTAACAAGAGAAAAATGGGGGAGCGCTTACCGAATACAGGTGGACTCGGGCGTCCGAACGGTAAAAATGGACCTCAGAAAACATATCCCGTCTTTCATTAACGTTTGCGGGCACAGGGGTTTCGTTTCGTATACCGGACAACCGCAGGCCTGCTCCATCTGTCACGCTACAGGACATATGAGAAATGAATGCCCGCGAAAAAGACCACTACAGCTGCCCCGAGAAGATACATACGCTGGGAGAGCACAGAATCTCGCTGCCGAATTTCCCCCGATTAGGGACGCGGACGCGCCACAGCAGGAGAACGCGGGCAGCGGCAGCCCAGCCAGGGCGGAGACAACGGCGGCGGCCGCGCAGCCCTCCCCCTCGGGCGAGGGTGAACCGGTCCCTGTCCCCGCCACGGGCCAGCCGGCAGGAAACGCAGATAAAAGGCAGATTAGCGACGCCAGCTCGGACGAGGCGGAGCAGCAAGGTCAGCCGATGACCGAGCGCGCGCCACAACAACAGGTGCAGGAGGAACTACGAGAGGAGCAGGCCACCGAAAATATGCAAATCGACGCGACGACGCCCGCGGGCGGGAGCGCCGTCCCGACCGTGGAGCAGACGCGCGAACAGTGGATAAAGGAGAAGAGTAACCACATGAGAAAAGTTTTAAAGCTCAACCAAAACGACGATGTCACCGCAAAGTCCTCCACCAGGGGAAGCAGTGACAAACCGAAAAAACAACACAATACAGACGACGAACAGACACAAACGACGAAAACGGTAAACAAATCCGCAAAGAAAAACAAGAAAAGACGCAGCTCCAACTCGTCACAGGACCGAAGAGAAAACAACCAGAGAGATGTCCGCATGGACACAGACTACAGCACCGATTGATAAACTAAATGAGCAGGCAGGCAAATACAATCTATAAAGTTGTCACAGTTAACATAAATAGAATGAGCACATCTTTAAAAATTCGAGCCCTCGCAGACTTCCTACGCCATAGAAGAACAGATGTTGCACTATTGCAAGAAGTGGTTACGACTAAAATAAACCAGATACCAGGATATGCGGCAATCACAAATATAGACCCAGAATCCCAATGCGGTACGACAATAATGGTACGGAACGGGATCGACTTTGGCGGGACTAAAATGTTGTCAAGCGGCCGAGGGATAGCGCTAAGCATAGAAAAGACGCTCTTTATCAACATATACGCACCTTGTGGCACAGACAACAAGCGAGCAAGAAGCACCTTCTATAATGAAGAATTAGCCGAACTGCTGATGCAGAACAATAACATCATCATCATTGGAGGAGATTTTAACTGTGTCGCCGCAGCTGAAGACCAAATATCTGTAGCAAACATGTGCCCAGAACTGCAAGAACTGATCCGACGACTGAAAATAGAAGATTCGTGGCGCCTTCTCCATCCAACACACACTGAATTTACATACCACCACAAAAATGGTAAAAGCAGACTGGACCGTATATATATCAGCAGAGCAGCAACTAAAAGTGTTGCGCACGTCGAAGTATATCCTGTCATCTTTTCGGACCACTGCAGCTACGAATGCAGCCTGCATCTCCAAAAAGGAAAGAACGTCAGCAAAAGAAGCACGTGGAAGCTAAATACGGAACACCTGCAGGACGCGGAACTGCGCAAGCAAATAGTGGAAACGTGGCAAGAATGCCTGGCACAGCGCGCACGCTACAGCAGCACGACCGAGTGGTGGCTGGCACGAGCGAAGCCGACAATGCGCAGCCTGTTGATAAGATACAGCGCGGAAAAGTCATTCTGGAGGCGAACCACGGCCGAATTCTACCAGCAGTGCCTGAAAGACGCACTCGACGCACCAGCAGACGACCAGCAATACCTGCTGCGAGTGAGGAGAATCAAGGCAAAACTCCTTCAAATAAAGAAACAGCAAATAAGAGGCGTCCTCACAAGAAGTAAAACATATGGCGATGTGGATGAAGAGCCACTCACCATGCACCACCTAAATAGGGAAAGGGAGAGAGGCGCAGGAAAGTGCGTAAATGAGCTTCAGGACAAGCAAGGGAAGACGCTCACGACGAAAACGGAGTTAACAAAACACGTCGAGGACTATTTCCGAGACATATTCCGTCGAGAAGCGACAGACGACGCGGCAACTGCTGAAATCCTCCAGCAGACGAGGAGCGTGCTCACAGACGCAGACAGGGCGGTGCTGACAGAAAATGTCGACGTGGATGACATCAAAGAAACGATGAGGACCAGCGCAAGAGGAAGAGCACCCGGCGCCGACGGCATCCCGCTCGAGTTCTACCTCGCATATTGGGACGTGCTAGGAGAGCAATTCACGGAAATGGTGAATGAGATACTCGATGGGGCGGAAATTCCACCTGGGCTGACCGAAGGGACCATAACACTCATCCCTAAGAAGAGAGCCGCCCGCCGCATTGAAGAGTTTCGTCCGATTACGCTCCTCAACGCCGACTATAAAATAATAGCGAAATGCATCGCAAACAACCTGAAATCGGCGATGAGGAAAGTCATCAGTCCGTGGCAAACATGTGCGGTACCAGGGAAAAATATATTTGACGCCACATGCACCTACAGGGACATAATAGCACAGGCAGCCACCACCAGAAGCGCAGGGGCCATAATTTCGGTGGACTTCAACAAAGCCTTCGACAGGATCGACCACAAATATCTCGTAGAGACACTAAATAGACTCGGGTTTGGGCAAAAATTCATCGCAATCATCCAAAAGATACTAAGTACTGCAAGATCGCCAGTAATAATCAATAGTTGGGAAACAAAACTGATAAAACTGGACAGATCCGTGAGGCAAGGCTGTCCATTGTCAATGGCTCTATTCGCTATAGCACTGGACCCACTCCTGCGGAAACTCACAAACGACATCAGAGGCTTCTCCGTAGGAGGCAAAGCAGTAGCATGTATAGCCTACGCTGACGACCTAGGCATCTTTATTGAAGACCAGGAAGATATTGGGAGAGTAGAAACCATCATGAATACATTCCAAAAAGCGTCAGGCGCCCAAACCAACCCCAGAAAAACAGTGCTACTGCCGATAGGGAATCAACGACTCAAACCAGACAGCCAATGGTATAAAATAGCAGAAAGCCATAAAGTTCTTGGAATATATATACAGTCTTGTCCACTTAGAATGGCCGCATACAACTGGAGGGACGTGCTACACACCATAAGAGGTCTCTCCAGACAGCACGCGAACCGGAAGCTAACAATCCACCAGAAAACAGAACTGATAAACACGACGATCCTGTCGAAAGCTTGGTACCTGGCGCAAATCTTAAGCATCCCGACAGAAATTGCGCGAGCACTAACGAGCGCAGTGTACTACCTGTTGCGGCGTCGAAATATATTCAAAGTGGCGCAAGCAACGTGCTCGCTGCCAACAAATGAAGGGGGACTAGGTCTAGTTGATATAAAGACCAAATGTGCAGCCCTTCTACTGAAACGAACGCTCGCCATCCAGGACAAAAACCCTGACAGCGTCACAGCCAAGATAATTGGAAGATACAAGCCCGCATCACAAGAAGCGCCGGTCGACACGAGACACATTCCCTGCAGAATGCGACACGTCAGGCTGCACTACGCCAACAAAAGTTACGTTCTGGATACCGTGGCGAACCCCAGCCACAGAACAGCCAAGAGAATATACTGGGCCCTCAGGGGGAAGCCGGAAAAAAACAAAATTGAACAAAAACTCCCGCAATACAATTGGAAACAAATATGGGGGAACGTCTCAGAAAACGTGTTACCTAAACATGCGAAGGAGACATGGTACAAAATAATTAACAGAACGGTACCAACCAACCAAAGACTGGCGGAGATAAAACTCGTCGCAAGTGACAAGTGTGACGTATGTGGCATGACCGGCACCCTCGAGCACCGATTCACGTGCAGGAATGCCATCAACATCCGGGAAGCGTGCCAGCAGATGGTGGCCCACATCAACAGAACGGCGCCGGGAAGCATCACAGTGGAAGCAATCACCGCCCCAGACTGCAACCCATTTCCACGACCCAAGCGACTGGCGACTCTCTGGATCCTCGCCATGACGGCACACGCCATCGTAGCGCGGAGGCAGACCGACCGGCTGGCCTTCCTGATGGACCTCTGGGAGGAGAACAAGACGGCCCAGCAGCACAGGCGATACCACGAGAACTTCAAAAACTTCCTGCAGATTCCACTGCAGACAGCAATCGCCAGAGTCCTCCCCAGCATGTGACCCTCAGCACCGACACCAGCCACCTCACCACACTCACCACACTCACCACAAGAATAACGTGTGCAGTGATAGTGAACAAGTGCAACACAAAAGATAAAGAGCTTTCTCTTCTCGCATCAAATAGTGAAGTACAGTAGTATAAAGTGTTTCTTCCTAGTGGAATCAGTGACACAAAGTGCTCCCTAGTGGAAAGTGCCAACTACTCATTATTATTAGATATTTTGATTTCCTTTACTTTGTGCCTATAAAATTCTATTGATTACTCACACTATCCTTTCTGCTTCTCTTATGTAATATGACAAAATTTTCTCTCTTCTTCAATTAGGTATATTCTGTAGTAAATGTAAAAAAAAAAAAAGTTTCTTCCACTTCTGCTCCACCTATCATGGTGACGTTCCTTCATACTGTCCCACTAAACAGTGTAACTAGAGGAAGAGATCAAACCAGAATACACAATGTGCCTGTGTCATCACAAGTGCATCACATACAGAAACATAAACTCAAATCAATGCAACGATGCCAAATATAAACTGTTATGCCTGTCCTGCAATGTCTACCCCCCTCAAAAAAAAAAAAAAAAAGACGACAAATGGCCATGTAAAAGGGTTTAAGGAACAAACAATAAGAGAAAAACGAAACAGGAAAATATAAAAACGAAAACATATAAAATGACAATAATATTAACCATCACTAGGATAATAGATTAATAGAATAAAATGTCTTTTTTTTAAATGTATCGTTGTTAAAATATTTAAATAAATATATATGGTTACAAAAAAAAAGGTTCGAATCTGCCCTCGACTGAAAATTTTGCTTTCTTGATTTTCGCAAAGTTATGATCTGTCCGTTCGTTCATTGACGTCTCTGTTCACTGTAATAAGTTTAGTGTCTGTGTTTTGTGACAGCACCGCAAAACAGGGCGATTAGTTGACGAAAGGACGTGTCTCTCCAATGGGAACCGAAAACATTTGATCGCAAGGTCATAGGTCAACCGATTCCTCCACAGGAAAACACGTCTGATATATTCTATACGACACTGGTGACGGCATGTGCGTCACATGACAGGAATATGTCGTCGTCCCACCTAACTTGTACACTTGGCGAATGGGTAAAAAGATTCTTCTACCTTGCCCGATTTAGGTTTTCTTGTGGATGTAATAATCACTCCAAAAAAAGTGATGAAAACAAAAGGGTTTGTCACGTAAACTGAAAATAAAAAGTTAATATTTTCGGTCGAGGGAAGATTTGAACCAAAGACCTCTAGTTCCGCAGCTGTTCACGTTATCTTAGGCATGGACGACCTAGTTTGTATATTTTGCTTATTTTTTCATAGTTCCACAACTTCTTCCTGTTTTCTCGATCGATCTGTGTTCAGTTTTTCAAGGCCTATCCACTGTGCCAACTTATAACTAAATCTGAGGGGGGTGCGATGGGGAGGTTACCTTGTAAGTAACCTAAGGACATCACGTACATCCATGCCCGAGGCAGGATTCGAACCTGAGACCGTAGCGGTCACGCGGTTCCAGACTGTAGCGCCTAGAACCGCTCGGCCACTTTGGCCGGCATATACTTAATTACATTATACCTTATATACTAGTAAAATTACAAGTATCTGTGCTTTGGGTCATTCTTAGTGGGTGGTCCTTACTTAATGATGTGAAATTTTGTTTATAAGACATATATAGAGCATAGAAAACAATTAACTGGCAGAAATCAACTCCAGAATTAAAGTCCTGAACAGAACTGACGCGAATGAAATTCAGCATTCAGTTTTTCGGTTCGCTGTATCGGTAATGCGAACTGTTATCAGCCATAATGACCCCTTCTGCCCAGAATAGAGTGTGCAGGAGCTGTGTATTGTGTTCTACCAGTACCCCGGCGAGCGCGGAACTAAGAGAACTCATTTAGTATCAACACTGTTTATTTTGAAAGACTTCCATACAGAGGTAGCTGTCAGTGTTCAGCTGCTTGTGTGACCATCCGGGCAGCGGGTTGCTACCTCAGCATAATTCCCAACGGTGTGCTTGAAACCGTGGCAGATCGTGTTTACACTACTACTTTATGGGATGCTGCCTCAGCGGAAGAGCTGTGGCCAGCGAGGCGATCATGCTGCGGCAAGGAAAGCGCCCTTCCCACCCAGCAAGCTTAGTCGCCGGCGACTGTGAACAACAGGGACGTTCGGAGTCGCCCAGAGCGCCAGACGAAGACACCCTAGAAGAGGTCTTCTCTCAGTGGCTCCGGTTCGAAATGTGGTCTAGTGGCAGTTGCAGACCAGCGGTCAGCTAGTGACACTGCTCGGCGAATTTGAAAATGCTTGGCCCCACATTGAACCACGGCTGGCTTGGGCACTAACTCGGTGTCGGTGGCAGTCAGAAGTCACGGAACCGGTCGTAGTACAAATACAAGTGCTGTTAAGGACTGAGGGGCGAATATTTATAGTTGCACTGGTCAACTCTGTTCTGACACAAGCCTACATACATTCGTGTCACACTGACTATGGGGCCGCAACTTCGTGCCACCGCCTGTGAAAACAGTCCACTGCTACGGCCGGATGTAGCATTGCAGCATGATTTGCCAGATTAATTCTAGCACATGGCGCCAGTATTTGGTAGTCAGTTCACTTGCATGCCCCTCGATGAGTTACGAAGTCTGGACTGCAGTAGTTGCCACAAAACTATATTGATTGTTGGCATCACCCTGAAGATATTATGTCACCTGAAATCTTAAAGAAACGGTCTTGTCAGCATTCTTGACGTACATCAAGAAGATACAATTTTTCTTCTGCATATTGAATACCTCGTCATTATCTAAAGTAACGCTGCGTAATAACAGAATTGGACTGCACTCCCTGGTTGTTCGTATAACTTGAGACACGCCCGTAATCGACGTCCCACCTCATTTTTCTGAAATTCTCTAAAATTCGACTGTCCTGAATGTGGAAAATATGGAATTGGTTATATCATTGGACCCAGAATAATGCAAGTGAAACTGCTCAAACTTTGCGAAATGTTGCAAGCTGGAGTACGTAACTGCAGTTCTGCATGGTCTACGCAACCAAATCTCTGGAAATTTCAGCAAAACGTTACTATGGACGTGTTTCAAGCTGAATGGACAATATCGAAACTGTCAGTGGTGAGGCATAAAGGTTGGGGTGTTTTTTTTATCACCATTAGAGTTAAATTTTTGTGACCTAACAACTGAATTATTATAATGCCCTCTCTTCTTTCTAGACTGTACTAGACTAAGTCGCCGGCCGAAGTGGCCGTGCGGTTCTAGGCGCTGCAGTCTGAAACCGTGAGACCGCTACGGTCGCAGGTTCGAATCCTGCCTCGGGCATGGATGTGTGTGATGTCCTTAGGTCAGTTAGGTTGGAGTAGTTCTAAGTTCAAGGGGACTAATGACCTCAGAAGTTGAGTCCCATAGTACTCGGAGCCATTTGAACCATTTTTTAGACTAAATCACGGCAGCCCACCCTGGCCTTATAGCTGTGAAAAGTTAAGCCCATGTGACATGCTGCATACGCCCCTTACGGCGATCGTCACCCACGAGCTCTAACGTCTTGAATCTACGATCGTTATCGGCCATTGTTGAGCAGTACACCCCGCCAAAGGTTCCAGAACCATGTACTTGAGTCCGTCCCACCCAGGTGACCTGGCTGAGAGCAGTGAGGGCAACCGATGTGGCAGTGTGCGTGAAACGGCAGACTACACTGGTGCTACAAGGGTGTGAGAAGGACTTGGAAGAGGGAGGAGTTCCACCTTCATAGGCTCCCTCACCGTGCTCTCGCCACCCACCAACCTCCTCGTGAGTGGGGCGGAAGTCATACTGGGACTGGGAGGCGTAGAACAAGGGCGAGAGGGATGGCTGTTGGGGGCCCTGATGTCCGGCCGGAGCTCGTAAGCTGCCGCAGTGACGATGGTGCGAATGGGGGCACCGACTGCGACTGTGGAGCTGGTTGCAATGACGGGGCACAACGACATGCCTGGCCGTGACGTCAAACAACAGACGCTCGCTGTGGCCAGTGGTGATCCCTTGGGTCCACCCCGAGCACCAGCTGAATATGAGTGCCCAGACACTTGGACCCTGCATGTACACTGACCTGTACGCTGGCTGGACATGCTGCACGGGACGCGCGAGTTCTAGCAGCGACGAGGCTGTCGCCCAAGCGGTATTTCAGCTAGACTACCAGTGTTGTCGCGGATGGACTGAAATATTGCAAGGAAGCTGTGTAGAACCTCCTTTGTAGATAACAACTGCAACATCTTCGACTTCTATGTTTTTAACGTACTGACAGTCTGCTGACAAATGTTTGGTCGGCTGATCACTGCACCACGGATGCAGATTGGTGAAGTTAGTTTTCAGTACTTCTGTGGAATATCCGGACAGTTCCCACATTTAGTTCTTATTCTATTCCTCAAGGTCAGTACCTTCTGCAGTAAGTCAGTGACTATGGGAGTCACAGTAATGGACAGAACTTGCTTTATTCGTTTCAGTCACTTTCAAGGTAATGGTTTGCTGTTCTTTTTTAATTTGTTTTTAAAATTTTTGACTGGTATGTGTGTGTTATGAGAAACTGGTCATCTTGAAAGAGTCTGGAGTTCCTGGATTTCTTAATGAAGTTATAAGGCTTGACAGCCCAAGAGTTCACTGTTTCCTCCAATGGGTGCATTTGTTTGGAGTAAATAGTTCAAATGGCTCTGAGCACTATGGGACTTAACTTCTGAGGTCATCAGTCCCCTAGAACTTAGAACTACTTAAACCTAACTAACCTAAGGACATCACACACATCCATGCCCGAGGCAGGATTCGAACCTACGACCGTAGCGGTCGCGCGGTTCCAGACGGTAGTGCCTACAACCGCTCGGCCACTCCGGCCGGCCTTTGGAGTAACTTAGGCGGGGTTATCCGAATCAGGATAGACAAAACATGTGATAGAGGTGATTTTATGACGTGAACTGAGTGCACTGATAAGAACGGTAACCTATCTAGTACGAGTTATATGGATTGACGTAGCTGAGGCCTCTCGTTCAGCACCAGTTGCCTATGATGAATTTTATTCAGGTTAAGGTATTTACTTTATTAACTATATTTTCAGAATAATAATAAATAAAATGTTTGGGTGTATCAGTTGTAGGACTGTAAATAGATAATGCAGTAACGACGATATCTATGTGTATCGCGCAAGGTGCACCACCCATATATCAGCATTTACGGACGGCCTGATGGCGCCACCACAGGTCACGCCGTATCCCTATGGGTGACGCCACAGGCGCCACGAGAAGGCGACACTTTCGATTCCACGTGATGCGTCCCGATATATCCGTCCGCTCTTCTTATGAAGACGCTGCTCACAGCGTTCCACACTCAGTTTTCGGAAGATTCGCAGTAAGGTACAACGAACAGTGGTCGACGCCACTAATCTTCAGTCCGTATTCAGAATTATTGTTCAGTACTCTGCGACTGATAGACGTGACAGGAAAAGACTCAGATCTTCACTGCCTATCTCATATTTTAAATCAAATTGATATTGTTCTATTTATCCACTAGAAAATGGCTGAAATGTCTGTAGTTAGTAAGGCCATCCCGTTCCAGTTACGGACACAGTAGATAATATGAATAGATTATGTTAACATTAACATTTATTTCCGCCGAAAAGGTGGTTAGAACCACAGTTATAATTTTCACACCACTGTTACAAAATAACTACTAATGTAATAATCAACTAGTATGGCCATTTCAGATGCAAATTTCTAGTTACTGTTACTAAGAGATAAATGGAACACTCACAGACTGACCAAGAAGAAAGTGCATTAGTGAGTGTGATTACCAGACGGTGTGAACTGCATGCTGGCGCTGGGAACGAGAGTAGTTTGCCGGGTGACGTTCGTGGCAGTAGCTACGATGTTCCTAGTCCCTTTGAAAAGGGCTTCTCACGTTAGCGGTAGAGTGTTCCATCAAGTCCCACCGTTCAGGCGTTGTAGTCAAGTACCTATTATGAAGCCTTGAAGTAAAATGCCATACTAGGACGATCTCTCTCCTCGCCTTCTGCAAAGATTTTTTTCTGTAGGCATGTCAGTGTAAACGCCCTTGGCACCCTGTATGGCGTAAAGATTCCATAGTTCCTGACTCAAATGACGCAAAAATTTATAGTACCCAGAATTCCTTGCATTGCAATGGCAGTGCCATTTAATTTTGCACCCAGATGAGGAACCAACGGCATAACAATAGACACATATCCTATGCAGGCACAGGGTGATAGACGCCATAAGGCCATTCAGTAAAATGGGCAAGATGGCTACCACCCCAAGATACAGGGGACCGTGGCATCTTAGAACCTGTAGTCTGCAACCGGAGAGAGGGACTACGAAAGCAACCAAGCAAAGGGAGGTTCTGAGAATGTCATTGTCTGACAAGAACCATAGATTAGGCACACAGTTCGTGCCAGACCGGCTACAGACACTAAGAGATTAACACAGTAACAAAACACTTTGAAAAATAGAGCTGAAGGAATGAAATATTAAACTCTGGACACAGATTTTTTACAGGTATTGAATAAAACGCAAATCGTCTCAACGAAAGAAAGCTTTACGAAAAGATGAAGAGAACAAGAAAAACCTTTTCTTCGCTTGTGTGTGCATGACACTTTTAGCGCGGAGTAGAAAGAGCGTAATACAATTAATATGAAAATTGTTCAGAAATAATTTGATTGCCGAGGAGAAGAACGTGAGCTGCCCACACGGAAGTATGCGGCATCCTAGGGGAGAGATTGTCCTAGTGTGGCCGGCCGGAGTGGCCGAGCCGTTCTAGGCGCTACAGTCTGGAACCGCGCGACCGCTACGGTCGCAGGTTCGAATCCTGCCTCGGGCATGGATGTGTGTGATGCCCTTAGGTTAGTTAGGTTTAATTAGTTCTAAGTTCTAGGGGACTGATGACCTCAGCAGTTAAGTCCCATAGTGCTCAGAGCCATTTGTCCTAGTGTGCTAACTACGTACGAGACGGCAGAAGACAGAGTTGACTGTGAGTCTCTAGAGAAGACTCTTCACTGTTAGATTTCAGTGTAGAGATGTCAATGTTATCCCTAGGCAGACAGCTTGGAGGTCGCTCAAGAATGTTTTCAAGCGGAATGGCAATCAGTGGGAGTGGCCACAAGCCGCGCGCTACCTGGGGGGAAAGCTATCCGCCTCCTGTACGCCGACAGCAGGACAGTCCTCGTCCGCCAAGTGACTTGAACTACAGCACTCCTATCAGAGTCCGCCTGCTCTCAGCAATCCCTAGTACAGACCCTGAGAGAAGTTCATTGATAACTGACGTGTTATTATTTTATTACTTCAATAGCAGTGGAAAGCTATCAAATACTTTGTAGTAAATGTTTGTTAAGAGAAACGTAAGTTAATAGCGCTGCCCCGAAACACTTTGTTAAATAAATTATTGTAACACAGTTTTTTTTTACATTCATGAAGCTGGAACATCTATTACCTTTATTTATTATTGTTTTATAAACGCCACTCTGAAGTTCAATTAAACTAGCCAAAATAAATTAAAAATCTTTAGCGTAATAAATCCACCACTGTAACAGGCACCCAGGATGGGGACTAATTAAATCCTTCATTATAATTTACGTACATGGATCCTGTACATCAAAAAAAGAACTAGTGTTACGCGGTGGCCCTTATAAATTATCCTAATCAGTGTCCCATCACTATTTTTATGGTGGGCATTGTGTTTTCCAAATTCGATCTTAGACGTCTATTCAGAAGACTGTTATTCAGACGTAAAACTTATAAGTGTGTACGGAAAGCCCTGGGTTTAATCTGAACAAGGAGACAGTTCTTGTAAGTGTTGAAAGGGAGGTGAGAATAGAGCTGCCAAATAGTCATTATGATGTACTGGCTATACATTAAGGCAGAAAGTTATTATTGGTAATCCATAAACTCATTTGAATACAGAAAGTGTCCTATGTAAAGTCTGCATTGCTGTGTTATGTTGTGAACTCTAAACAGTATTAATAAAACGATCGAGCGGGTTGGGTACTGTACCATTTCTCCATGCAGTCTTTCAAAATTTTGAATTCGTATACACAAAACTCATAAGACATTTATTACATGTCCTTGATGTGTTTGTTTTGATGTTTCACAAGATATGAAGTTTGTAATAAAGGAAATCTCAAACACAGCCTACGTAACGCGTGCATACGTATGGATTCGCTCGAAGACATTATTGATTTTAATAGATCTGTTAGTAAAAGTGGCACGAATACGGTAGCTTTCAAGCGGCCAACAAAAATTCGTATTAAGTTGGGTGACCGTCAAGGCTGCAAAGGAATTTAATCTGCTTCCTGCTAGACCATTGTTTCTACTTTTCAGTTGTTTGTTCAAGAATTCAGAAATATCGCGATAGAAGTGGGGTAGAAGCGTATAATTTACCTAGTTGACGTCCGTGCTGCAGGTATCTCGTAGCAGCAAAAAGTTTTGGAGCACTTTTAGATACACATGTATTTTAGTAGTCTAATAACTACAATAAAAGGAGTCCTGAAATCTGAAGTGTGAAACCACACAGGACACATTAACATTTAGTCAGTCTCGTGTGACCTACACAAGTGTGTGTGGATTTTCCGTAATTAACATGTGTTTACTGTAACTCCTATTAGTAAAGTTGCTTCAAAACTGAAGATACTGTTCTTACGCAAACCATCATCTTCTATATGAGGTGTTTAACATATATATAAATACATACCTATATATGTACTGACCTCTAGTTTTATAATATGTGTGGATTACAGAGGGAACCAAAGGAACGCCGTATTTCCCCAGTAGCTTACATCATCTTTCTAATTTATACACGACAGTAAATTTCCAGGCAACAACAGTATAATATATTGCAGAGAGAATGAAAGGCTATAACAGTTGTTGCTATGAGGCAACTATATATAAAAATATTTTAGAGAGAGGATGAAAGGATTAAAATTTAACCAGCAAGTTCCCACTGTGAAACTGCAGAAGATGACAATGTTTCAAACTGATTGGTAGAGTAAATAACCTAGCTGGGGTCACTGTGACGTTTGACTAACTTTCATATTAGAGAAGTTTTTGACATAGGAATAATATCCTTTGCTATAATAATTCTCGTCAACAACAGCACTTCAGACTGTTAGTTAGATGAGTAGCAGTGGCCACGTGGATTTTGCAACCAATTTTTATGCATTGAGATGATTTTAATGCATGGTACAGAGATCAAACTATGGCTGTTTACTAACCTATAAATTATTTTAGTTGTGTCAGTTAGCGAAAAGTGTTTTTTTAATAAGTTCTATAAATTATTGGTAGGAATATTTAAATTGAATGATCATGTCGCTTGCAAAGTGTGGTACACCAATCGAACTTTTGTTGTTAACAAGTGCTGTTTAGCCTATAGGCTTTATCAGTAGTGTCAATATACAGTTGTACGTAATTTAACAATTGGATCAAAATGTCTTTTTGCGTCCACAATGTCCTTTCACAATATTTGCTCTGTTTGAATCTGGGCGGTTAAGTCAAAATCTCCATTTTCTGTGACACGCGATGTGCCACTGCTACACACACATCAGTCGCTGATATATGATTAACGGCTTTAGAGAACTGCCAGCACTCGCTAGAAACTGCGGATTCGCCAAGCTTGTATACAGGAGATACTGGTCGACGTCCTTGAAATGCTTTCCATTAAGCTCAGGTGTGGGGTGTCGGATTTCACGTAGGCTACGAGCATTACTTCCAGAGGTATCACAAGATATTTCTTGGCCAGATAAGATGGTCCTAAAAATGCTTTATCCACGTTATGAATCATCAGATAAAAGCGGTACTTTGTAATATCACCAATGAATACATTATTACTAGAAAACGGTAATTTCAGGCTGTATCCGGTCGTAGAAGCACTTCTCCGAAGAAGATTCCATACAGAAGAGTGAGCACAATAACGTACTTTTAAATACACCACTACAGCTGCTCACACATCATAGAGAGCACGTGGGATGCCACAAAAATAGCACTACACGGCTCAGGAGAATGCAGCGCTCTTCTCGTTAGAAGAAAGTTGGAGGAAATATTTTCAAAATGTGGTAAACTTACTAATTTATATCATGAAATTTGTTACTTTACCACATAATCGTAATGAGTAAAGTCGGTTACACTTTCGTTCATGTCTTGCTTTCATACTTCAAAATCTTTATTGCTGCCATAGATTGCCTACCGCCACCTCTCTGAATACGTGGCACAAACCAAGGATGTTGTCACGTACTGACATAAAACAATGAATTAAATTGCCACCTCGGCAGCATCGGTATTTTACACTACTGTTTGGAATGAAGGTTGTGGTGACATGCATAATGGGGCGTTGTACATGTGAACTGGAACTGTTAGTTTGTTTGTGAGATGACGAAGCCAACGAATGTTACATCACGAGAAGAAACTCAGATATTGTTACCAAACGCTTCAATTAGTCATTTAGATGACAGTCTGTAAGCAGAGGTTCCCGACATCTCGTATTAATTCCTACTGAAATTTCAGTTTATAAAATGTACCACTATAATATTTTTTACAAATGTTGTGATGTCTCGTGAACTTTTGGTATTACGACTGCAGTTCTTTCGAAAACATTGCGCATGCTGTGATTCAAGTACCTGATACAATTATTTCAGCTTCTTGCTTCGAAACCGCTGTAGAAGTTTTACTGTACTATGAATAACCACTTCATAGGTCAGTAAACGCTTTGACACCATTACCACATGAGATAAAACAATCAAAGTTAATTACGGCAGAATACGCTACTGAGCATATCTATGAGCTGTGATGGGTAGGGCCAAAAAGTAATCAACCCTCTTTGTATATGTCGAAGTCGCTTGCGGGTTTGTCTGATCATCAAAGAAACAACTGTCTTTTCCTCTCCGCCTGCCTATCGCGGCCATCAATACCTGTTGTCTAATTCTTTTTGTGTTGCCTTCATTTGTTCCATTGTTCTCATTTTTTCTACTGGGCTTCCATTATTAAAATGAGGTACAGAACTGGGAAAGACAATTACTAGGAATTATAATGTTACGACTTTCTTAAACGGGTTATTATTATTTCTCTCAATAAGAGACTTAACATAAATGAAACTTATTCACATACACAGAATGAAGTAGTAACGTTAATTTTCTTACTTTATCTTTGCTCAAAATAGTGACAGATTAATTTCTGTACTTTCAAGATATCTTTCTCACGTTTATGGTAAGCCTAAATAATAGATTCCTTCTGCCTTGTATAAGAAGTGTTGAATCACGTTTGAACTTAACTACGTATGAAATTTTGCCATTCCCTTCGCGCAGTAACCCATACATTATATCGTAACAGGAGACGTTTGATAGGAACTCCAGATACAAATGGATTAATTTCTCTAAAGCAGCAAACAATTAACATGTCAATCAAAGAATGTGAGGAATCAGCAATAACAGTTCTGTATATTCGTCGTTCCTATCACCACCGATTTGGAAGTATTTGCGAGAAATATTTTCGTCGTAAAAAGAAGGAACTGCGGGTGTTAGTGAATAGGTTCAAGCATCATAACATAACCCTGACCGTCATTGTTTAGAAATATGGAAATCAAAGAAGCTCCCGTATAATCGGTCCCTATTATTGAGTTTTTAAGTTGAAATCTGTGCTTTACTGGGGTCTACCCGGTTTAAGCCATATTAGTACTATATTTAGGCTTATTTTTTTAAGAAGATTATCTTGGGATGTTTTGTTATAGAAGGTAGAAGGTGACTGATACAGCAACGAAGGCGTAAAATATTTATGGCATATTTTTATACGTTCAAGGTCGTGGACTCTAATGAGACAGAGAGAGATACCGTGGTTTAGCTGACAAAGGTAGATCTAAAATTAAATTTACTTTAATATATGATCATTTATTGATTAAAAACGTAACAACTAATTGCTGTTGATTTGTTCGTGTAGTAAAATAATATCAGATGAATATATTTGCATCGAATTATGAAAAACTGGTAGTGGTTTTCACTTTCATTCAGATACTCATATTGTCAATCGATTACATCCTTTAAAAGACGACAATAACGCATATTATTGCACATTATCTGGAACAATGATATCAGTAAAAAATCTGAAATAGCACGCACAAGTAACGTAAAGTATCCACGATTTCGTTGTAACGTCTATGTGTATGAGAATTTTGGCGTTCCATTCACGTCCGCTGAGGGTTTTTAGATTTTTACTCATCATTCCGAGGAATACATCCATTCTATTCTATTCTCAGGACTACTGGCAAAAAATTTGGTGATTAACTTAATAATGATAAATGAAAATTCAAAATTTACTCGCCTTGAACACCGAAAATTTTCGTACTCTAACGAAATTGTTTTGTGGCAGTTTTTGTAGATAAAATGTCCTGACACTATTTCGAAGCTTCAGAGCTAAATCTGTATTTTGTTTTCAGCTGATGCTACCACGACACCTCCAGAATTGAGCTGTAAGACTTCTACTGCACATCAACAAATTTTAACTTAGCCGGCGGAATGGCTGAGACAGTGGACTTGCATGCCGGGGAAACGAAATTCAAATCGTCATCCGGGCATGTGTATGCTGGTTTCTTCTGTTTTTCCTAAACTGCTTAGTGCAAATGTCGGAATAATGTCGTGTGAGGAGAGCCTCCCGTCGGTTAGACCGCTCGCCTGGTGCAAGACTTTCGATTTGACGCCTCTTCGGCGACTTGCGCGTCGATGGGGATGAAATGATGACGATTAGGACAACACAACACACAGTCCCTGAGCGGAGAAAATCTCCGGCCCAGTCGAGAATCGAACCCAGGCCCTTAGAACTGACAGTCCGTCGCGCTGACCACTCAGCTACCGGGGGCGGACAATGTCGGAATAATCAGATTGAACTGTGTCCTTGCCCATTTTTCTCCACTCGTAGCTTGTTTTGTGGCAGTTTTTGTAGATAAAATGTCCTGAGACTATTTCGAAGGTTCAGAGCTAAATCTGTATTTTGTTTTCAACTGATGCTACCACGACACCTCCAGAATTGAGCAGTAAGACTTCCACTGCACATCAACAAATTTTAACTTAGCCGGCGGAATGACGATTAGGACAACACAACACACAGTCACTGAGCGGAGAAAATCTCTGGCCCAGTCGGGAATCGAACCCAGGCCCTTAGGACTGACAGTCCGTCGCGCTAACCACTCAGTTACCGGTCTAATGCCTCAGCTAAAGGGAAGTTATACGATAGTCATTTCTCTTTTGTTTACGGCATTATGATCATTTCATTTCCTGGGGGAAGCCTGAAGAAATACGAAATGCTTCGCAGAAATAACTCAGTATATTTCCCGTTTACTGTAAATGAGTTTTCAAAATATTGCTTAAGTTAGTATAGTATTTATAGTTTTCTTGTGGCTCCTTGTCTTCTAGAACAAAGAAAGTCAATTATTTAACCGTTGGTCTGGTAATGCTGCTAACACCTCTTCTGTGATTCTACATAACCGGAAACCTGCGAACAGCTGAGTGCGTACGCTGGGTCGCCTGCAGCGTCTGCCCAACCCCGCACTAAGCTCTGAAAGGCCCAGTGGCCCAGAACAGGAGGTCGCCTCCACAGCGTGCCACGTGACAATAAGCCCTTCGCCGATTGGTCTGTGGAGAAGCCTGTCAGCGCCAGGAGGCAGTCAGCACGAGTTCTGCGTCGGATGCTAAGATAACGGCTGTATACCGAGCGCACGAACGCGAGCTGAGAGGGGACGGTGAAGGGTTCACAGATGTGGAAATGCGCTATCGGCTGGGAAGCTCGCGACCTCATATTGCCGCACTACTGCCGCCCACAGCCCCTGCGTGCAGACCTCCTGCTGAAACTGCGTAGAGAGTCGTCTTATCTATTCCTTAATTCAATTAAATGAAAACAGTCGACTAGAAAACGTAATAAACAGTCCTTTGTAGTAGCCCTGCTCGTTGTTATAAAGCAAGAAAACCTCACAGAAGAGAACTTTTCCAAAGGGATGAGTAACTGTATCGGGAAACAGCGTTATAATTACAGCTAAAATCAACACCACGTATGACAGACATAGACACTGAGAAAGTAAGACAAGAACTATAGATTGTTTGTCTGGCCTCCATGCTGACCCAGTCACAGAAAAATTTCGCTACTCAAACACGTACGAGGCATCTTTTGCACTTCACTCCCATCAAAACTGACAAACGTTCTCCTTCATAATATTCTTATTATCAGTTTGTGATTGAATAAAATTCCAACATTCGAGCCGATATTACTAACTAGACATTATGTGGGACATTAGGGAATTCTGCAGAGCCAACTTATCTCAACAGGAACGATCCAGTGTACACCTATTCTTTAAAGACTCGAGATCCAACGCATAAAAAAGCTTCAAGCGTTTTATTGCTTTAGGGATGAGTTAATGTTCGAAAAATTGTTCAAATGGCTCTGAGCACTATGGGACTTAACTTCTGAGGTCATCAGTCCCCTAGAACTTAGAACTAATTAAAACTAACTAACCTAAGGACAGCACGCACGTCCATGCCCGAGGCAGGATTCGAACCTGCGACCGTAGCGGTCACGCGGTTCCGGACTGAAGCGCCTAGAACCGCACGGCCACTCCGGCTGGCCGTAGTCTCCGCTAAAGAAACGACTTTGCTTCCTACAGCGTGTGTCTGTGCTTTAACCTCTATGACCTCTGTTTCCACGTAAAACAGTGACTGTTGTGCTTCGTGCCCGAAGACGGAAAATATTATTGCCTTTTTGTAGGTGAGAGAACTGTCACATTACCCCATGACGTACGTGACTTAGTTTATATGGAGCGACAGTGTAAGTAGCTCTCATACATAGAGCTCAGTGGAAGCTCCGATTGCCTTTAGAATTACAGTATTGACAGTAGCGATCGTAGTTTCCTCATTCGGATTCATAGTCACGTGCTTAACCGCAGAGTAACAGTAGTGGTAGTTCTTTGCGTTTGGGCGGAATAAGGAAGAAATGTAGGATGAATTTTAAAACTACCCTGGCTTTTTGTTCTAGTGAGGCACAGTAGGCAAGCGAACAGACGGAGTTTGCTGTAGGAACACACAGTATCGTGTGACACTTTATTACTTATTAACGCGCCACACACACACATATTCACCCATCCACAAATTTTTACCAACTGACAAGATCATAGAAGCATATGTTTAATTTATGCATTTCGGGTAATTTGAAGACAACGGGTGGACGGACAGAAGAAGACATAAATAAATAAGCAAAACTGACCACTTGTGTTTTTGTAGGCTGAATAAGGTTTTCAACGCACAGATTCCGGTGTTTTTAATGCTGAAACCTTGCAGACACTATTTATTGCCAGGAAATACCGGTGTCATGATGCTGATGTTCGGTCTGTAGGATGCTCAACTCGCGGTCTTCAGCACACGCACGTAGTCCCAGTTTTTACACAGTCAATTTTTTTTACACAGTCCAATCGAGCCACGAATGATGACGACGTTGATGAAATGATGAGGACAACACAAGCACCCAGTCCCTGGGCAGAGAAAATCCGCAACATGGCTGGGAATTGAACCCGGGACTAAAAAGCAATGTGATGACGTAGTAGGAGGGTAGGTGACGGCAGAGGGTATGCAGGAGTAAAATAAATGCTTGGATGGAAGAGACCATAAGACATTGAGGACTGTATAGCAGTGGATGGCGAATAAAAAAAAAATTCTCTCTCTCTCTCTCTCTCTCTCTCTCATACATACACACACACACACACACACACACACACACACACACACACACACACACACACACTCAGTACCTTACAGCGCGATTATGGTCTTTAATTGTGCACCAGTGCTCTCATTGCACAACATTCTATATTCTGACATTAATATAATCAGAAATCTAGAAACAATATCTCATTCATTATGACTCCAAATTTAACTTGAGCCGTTTTCATTGTGTATGCTCGTGGTCGGAACCGCAAACGAACGTAAAGAACACGTTGCGTCGGAATCATCCGATCTGCTAGATAATTTCGTTGCGTGATGTATAATAATAAATCGATTAGTACCAAACACATGCGTATAGTTCATAGCAAATACAGCAGCGCTAATACAGTAATTTTTAGGCACACATAGTTAAGCATGTTGTCCTGAAAATAGATGGAGAAAGCTAAAGGCGAAATATTGAGAGTACAATTACATTTTTACAGAACCTTAGTTTTCTACTGTACTTTGAGACCTATTTTCTAAATGTTGTACGTAGGTAGTGTTAAAATACGATTTTATACATTATTTTTGGCAAATTTAAACAGTATTTACAATCACTTAATTTGTTCCGAAATTTTGAGCATTATGTTAGTAACAAGGTGATTTTCTATTTACTTCTCTTAAAAGTAATTTTTAGAGCACTATCGAAGGAAGGCAAGAATCCCGATAACAACTTGATATAGTTGTGAGCCTATTTCTGCCTTTTGTCAGTGTATGACATGAAAATATGTCCTGCACCTCAGCGAACTATTCAACTATATTTCCTTACCTCTTACTATAAACTAGCGTGTTCCTTTCGGGACGGACACGCTCTCCTGGCCACGATTACAAAAGTACTTTTTTTACGATACAGGTAGCTAATAAACACAGATTTTGATACTGCATATTTATTTAAACGTAATAAAGTACTATGAGTACTGTTCGTTGCAGAAAATCCAACAGGCATCAGTAGTCTAAGCCCTGGAACATAATACAAATTAGTTTACATAAGAAATTACAACGATATTCCACTGGAGTACAAAATGTTATAACTATGTACCTACACAAAGGTTTTCTCTCAGTTCCGCATCACATTGATAACTGTACTCATATCAGTGGTTGCTGAACCACGGAAATACACGAAACTCCACGTTTTAGTCGCTGCGCGGAGATTAAATAACATCATGACCTCAGCGTGTATTTGGTACCTTAACATTCTACTTACACATCACATCAAAGCGTACCTAGTACCCAACAGATCTGTGAGAATTAATCTAAAATTTCATACAAATTCTTACCAAAAGTTCCAGATTTATCAGAGAATTTCGTTACTAGCTTTTAATAATAATTACGCGTACACGAGCACCTCCGAGTTATGCCAGCACAGCTTCGCGGTATTTGACTGTCTCCTTATACTTACTGTATGGTACTCAATGAGTAAAATCTGATTTTAATGCCATAAGGCACTGTATCTAACCTAGTCGATCGATGAGATTGGTTTTAACCCACGTGGTTGGGAGTGTCAGGGATCTTACTTGCCGGCCGGTGTGGACGAGCTATTCTAGGCGCTACAGTCTGGAACCGCGCGACCGCTACGGTCGTAGGTTCAAATCCTGCCTCGGGCATGGATGTGTGTGATGTCCTTAGGTTAGTTAGGTGTAAGTAGTTCTAAGTTCTAGGGGATTGATGACCTCAGAAGTTAAGTCCCATAGTGCTCAGAGCCATTTGAACCATTTTTGGATCTTACTTGTTTTAATTACTTGTGAAGAGACAGTCACGAACGCAAAATATCATTTATTTAAAATGACCGGTTTCGTCACATTCAGTAGGTTATCTTTAGACTGAGTGCACTATTAGCTGGAGCTGGCGCCGTGCTGCATGTGGTCAAGGCTTGTCGTCTTGACACGCTCAGCTGCTCAGCAAGTCCCCAGCTTCAGCAAATGGTGTAATCAATCTGTAGATGGCCTACATTATGTGGCGAAACCTGTCATTTTAAATAAATGATATTTTGCGATCGTGATTGTTTCTTGACAAGTAAGAAGCAACCGTCTTTGCGTCTTTAGTGCAGGGCCTTCAGTTTTAACATATTGTTTTTATATTTGTTTTGATTGTGATTTGAAATGATGCATGTACACATTATTCACCGTAATAAAGCTGCAGAACAAACTCGGTTGTATTCTATTGAAAATAGCCATATATTATAAAACATCAGTTACACTAACCTTGCAAAATTGTTTTCGATTGTTAGATCTTCATAAAATTTGTATCGCACAATTTGTGTTGGTATGCCTATGGCTTCAATTATTTCTTTCTGCATTATTCGTCAATAATACTGTTCCATTTTGTGCACTTTGTCTGTATTTTCCATCCTTGTTTTCACTTTTAGGGCGCCATTCACGTGGATTAGCTTCAAGAGAAGAACGGTCACCTGTGAATTCAGCGAAGCCCGTAGAAACTATTGAAACAGAAAAAGTAGTTACCTTCCAAATTTTAGCCACTGTGAGTGAATTTCTTTGGCGATAAACTGCCCAAAGCTAACAATTTCGTGACGATACGTTATTTCAGTTTGCATATAAGGACGAAAACGTCGAAAAACATATAGCGCTCCTTCTTCAAAAAACTATATAAACCAAAGTTGACCCTTCGGTGATGTTAATGAGCGAAAAGTAAAACCATAAAAATACGTTTGTATCAGCGTTCTCTCAGTGCTAAGTTGCGATCGCTTCAAAATGCACTCCTATCTTATTCCGCAAATTACGGCGATCATGTCCTCCACAACTCAGATTTGAGACAGTTTCATAGAAACCGTGGCTGCCTGCGACGCGGCTGTAGGTCCCTTACGAAAGGCAGAACTGGAGGCGAACGCACCCGTAAAATGCCTCATTACACGCAGAGTACAAGAAGACCGAGATAAGGATATTAAGGGCTCAAAGGAACATTGTCAAACGTTTTCATGTACTTAAATAATCATTGGCGGGTACCTCAGCAGACTGACTTATTTCACATTTCACCGAAGTGTCCATTAAGATACTTTCACAACAAATTAAATTAATTAACTGGATCAAATCTAGGAATTAATTTTGCTGTCTGCTCACAGTTAACAAACAGCATAAAAACGCTAAAAGATTTGGGTCATTTATGTCCCGAAAGAAGTTGCTACTGACAAAAAAGATTAAATTTTAATTGGAATCCTTCGGAACAGTCAGATATATCCCAATAAAACTCTTCTTCAAAGAGATTAGTTTCAAACCTTTGATAAATCGTTTGTTGACATTTATAGAATGCCGTAATTTTGTATTTTAACTAGAGAGGAAGGGTTTGCACGATGTGCCATGAGACCCCACGAAAGCCTTTGTAGAGGCATCCGGTCAGCCAAGGTCTCGCCCGTTACACTGGCTAATCGATTCACTTTAAATTTCAGATTTCTCGGTACAGGCCTCCATCCTACCAGCGGGTGGGGCACCGAAAGGGACTGCTGGCTTTAACGGGAATGTTCGGTTCCAATTCTGTCCAGCCGTTTTTATCAAAGTGTATGCTTATCCATTACGGATATTTTAGAACCTTGATTGTGTATTGAATGTAAATAAGTTATACAGAACTGCAACCAGCCACTTTTTTGAATAATTATGTTTTATTCGATGAACCGGTTTTCGAACCTTTTCAGGTTATGTTAGGTTATAATTATTCAAAAAAAGGGGCTGGTTGCAGTTTTGTATAACTTATTTACATTATCAAAGTTTTCATGATCTTTGTAGATGCACTTGAACGTTGAAGAGATCTTTAGAAGGCTATAAATAATTCCGTTTATATGTGACCTAGAGGAATATTTCCTATAAACTTTCCTTCAAGAGCAAATAAAACTCTAAGTAACATCATTCACCAAAAATGCCGATGATAATTCGTTTTACTTCTCAGTTTAATTTGTTCTGGTGACGTTTATGAATCTGAACACTTTATGATGTTTGATTTTAGAAACTTGCTTCCATATTCAGTCCCTTTTATAGCTTAGAGTAGCTGGTCGATTGTTAAGCGCAGTATATATATAAATTGCCCCATTACGTCTTTCGGGCATTGCCGGCCGGAGTGGCCGAGCGGTTCTAGGCGCTACAGTCTGGAATCGCGCGACTGCTACGGTCGCAGGTTCGAATCCTGCCTCGGGCATGGATATGTGTGATGTCCGTAGGTTAGTTAGGTTTAAGTAGTTCTAAGTTCTAGGGGACTGATGACCTCAGAAGTTAAGCCCCATAGTGCTCAGAGCTATTTGCACCATTTCGTTCGACCATTATTTTACAGTTGCATTCTCACAGAGTCCAACAATTGTAGCAATTTTGTCCACATTCATCATTCATTCCCTTTAATATGTGTCTGGGCGCCGATAACCTCGCCGTTGAGCGCCCATAAAGTAAAACACACACACACACACACACACACACACAGATATATATAGCAATCCATGGAGTGGCGTCACCCCAACTCTCCTCCGAAGAAAAAGTTAAAAGCCGCACAGTCAGCTGGTAAAATCATGGCGGCTATCTTCTAAGACTATGGAGGGATTATTCTGTTTGATGTCCTCCCTTATGGTGCAACGATCAACTGTAAAGTGGATTATGCTAACAGACTTCAGGACGACCGTTACCACGAAAATACATACTAATTTCTCTTTCTTCATGACGACGCAAGTCTCTCGATCCGAAAGGAGCTCACAAAACTTCAAAAATGGCTCTGAGCACTATGGGACTTAAGTTATGTGGTCATCAGTCCCCTAGAACTTTTTTTTTTTTTTTTTTTTTTTAAAAAAAAAAAAAAAAAAAATCTTTATTGACAACAATATTATTTATACATGTTTAGCCCACCTCCTAACATGATTAGTGGGCCATAATGATTATTACATAGTTTAATATTTTGCAGCTAATTTACAAATAGTGTTAGTGAGCTACTTTCTAAGTTCTTAGGTAATATTAAATTCCTACAGTTACAATAATACTTTAGTTTACCTATGCATTCTATTTATGAGATACTACTTTAGGTTCCTGAGTTAGTGTTAATTTCTTGCAAAAGCAATGAGCAGTTTAATTTACCTATGTCTAATCTAGAATGACTACTAACTGCAGCGTCACAGGTGTGCCAGTGAGTATAAACCTACTTGGAGTGGCCAGGCTCCCCGAGCTAACCCCGAGGAGCGTGCCCCTGGCACTGGGCCGGCCGAGGTTAGTAATCGCTGCAGCTTCCTATGTTAGTATTCTAATCTAATCCTACTCTACTAACTTAACCTACGTCTTATTGGTGCTTTGTCGTGATCGGTTTGTTGATCCCATCCCCCTAATCCCGCACGTGGCGGTTTCCAACTACCAGAAGTCGGCCATTCCACGCACAGGCGGTATGGGACTGAGATCAAGTCCTAATCGGTTGGTTGTTCGAGAATTAGGTATTTGATATTTACCCTAGATCCCTTAGGTACTCTATTAAAACCTTTCGTGATACCTCTTCTGCCAGAGCATTCAAGGTATGAAAAGTGTCTTCCTGCCTTAAAAGGTCGTATGTCTGGTTATGTGGAAGTCTGTCTCTGTAAGTTTCCGCCACGTCATTGAAGAGAGGGCACTCGAAAACCACATGTTCGGGAGTTCCTTCCGCTGCGCCACAGTCGCACTCGGGGGTTGCCCTTTTCCCAAACCGACATAAGTATGTCGGATAGGGTCCATGACCAGTGAGGAAGTGGATGAGTCCTCGTGTGGGTTCAAAATACTTCATTGTACCACGTTCTTTGACATCAGGTAAGAACTCAAATGTTCTTCTTCCCGTTTCATCCTCCTCCCAGTTCCTTTGCCACAGTTCCTCCCCTCTGTTTCTTATCTCCCTTTTATCCTCTACTCTCACACCCATGATATCTATTATTTTTTCCCCATCTCCTTTTTTCACCCAATACCATGCCGCTTGTTCTCTAATTTTGATGTCTAGCGGGCAGAGCCCCATTATAACTAACAGAGCTCCCCCCGGTGACGTCCTATAGGCCCCCACTGATCTTAGTATCATGTTTCTCTGGACTCTTCTCACTGTCATGGCGGGCACGACCCGCGTGAGCCTGTGCGCCCAGACTCCCGAGCCGTAACCCACTACTAATGTGAGGATGCTGTTGTGATAAAGTCTGATAAGATGAGGGGGGAGATGAAAACGTTTATGTCCAATGGAAATGAGATTGTTTAATATTTGTAGAGCTTTCTGTGTTACGGCTTCTATGTGCCTTCCGAAGTTCCATCTCTCGTCAATTATGACTCCCAGATATCGTGCCTCACGTCGCCGAAGAACTGGTGAGCCATCGATTCTCACTGTAGGATTTCTTATTAGCTGACCTTTTAGTAACAGATAAGTAGACTTGCTTGGGGAAATTTTCATTTTCGTTTTAAGACACCATTGGTGTAGTCTTTCAATGGCCCTTTCAATTTTTGGTTCTATATCCTCTCGGCTACGACCGCCGACCAGCAGGAGGAGGTCATCTGCGTAGGCTATCACCTCTAGCACTTCTTCACTTTGTTGTAGTTCGTCTAACAAAGGTTCCATATGCAAGTCCCAAAACAGGGGCCCCAGTACTGAGCCTTGGGGACATCCCTTACTAATTGTTTTTCCGATTCTTCCGCTAGGGGATGATAGCCAAACCTCCCTATCCTTACAATAGCTCCTCAGACACCCATATAGCGGCCCTGGACACTCCTTCTCCCGTAAGCAGGGAGAACTTAGAACTACTTAAACCTAACTAACCTAAGGACATCACACATACCCATGCCCGAGGCAGGATTCGAACCTGCGACCGTAGCGGTCTCGCGGTTCCAGACTGTAGCGCCTAGAACCGCTCAGCCACCCCGGCCGGCTCACAGAACTTCATTGAACTGTTCTTCCTCATCCACCTTACGGCCTGGATCTCACACATTCCGGCTTACAACTTTTTGCCCCACTGAAGGATGGATTCCGAGAGAAGCAGTACGTGGATGAGGTGGAGGTTATTGATGCAGCTAGACGTTGGCTCTGACAGTGAGCAGTAGAATGGTGTCATGCAGGCATACAAGCCCTCCCATGTTGAAAAATAGGGTTTTTAGCCAAAAGAGTGGGAAATAATATGGTCTATTGGAATTCTGAATGAAACCAACCTGCTGAATCTGTTGCATTACTAGCTGAACGCCCCTCATAGAAAATATATATATATATATATATATATATATATATATATATATATATATATGTATATATGTATATATGTATATATATTTTCTAAGGTTAGAAAATTTAAAAAGGAAAATGGATAGGTTGAAGTTAGATATAGTGGGCAGGAGGAAGAAGACTTCTGGTCAGGTGACTACAGGGTTATAAACACAAAATCAAATAGGGGTAATGCAGGAGTAGGTTTAATAATGAATAGGAAAATAGGAATGCGGGTAAGCTACTACAAACAGCATAGTGAACGCATTATTGTGGCCAAGATAGATACGAAGCCCACACCTACTACAGTAGTACAAGTTTATATGCCAACTAGCTCTGCAGATGACAAAGAAATTGAAGAAACGTATGATGAAATAAAAGAAATTATTCAGATTGTGAAGGGAGACGAAAATTTAATAGTCATGGGTGACTGGAATTCGAGTGTAGGAAAAGGGAGAGAAGGAAACATAGTAGGTGAATATGGATTGGGGGACAGAAATGAAAGAGGAAGCCGCCTGGTAGAATTTTGCACAGAGCACAACATCATAACTAACACTTGGTTTAAGAATCATGAAAGAAGGTTGTATACATGGAAGAACCCTGGAGATACTAAAAGGTATCAGACAAATTATATAATGGTAAGACAGAGATTTAGGAACCAGGTTTTAAATTGTAAGACATTTCCAGGGGCAGATGTGGAGTCTGACCACAATCTATTGGTTATGACCTGTAGATTAAAACTGAAGAAACTGCAAAAAGGTGGAAATTTAAGGAGATGGGACCTGGATAAACTAAAAGAACCAGAGGTTGTACAGAGACTCAGGGAGAGCATAAGGGAGCAATTGACAGGAATGGGGGAAATAAATACAGTAGAAGAAGAATGGGTAGCTTTGAGGGATGAAGTAGTGAAGGCAGCAGAGGATCAAGTAGGTAAAAAGACGAGGGCTACTAGAAATCCTTGGGTAACAGAAGAAATATTGAATTTAACTGATGAAAGGAGAAAATATAAAAATGCAGTAAGTGAAACAGGCAAAAAGGAATACAAACGTCTCAAAAATGAGATCGACAGGAAGTGCAAAATGGCTAAGCAGGGATGGCTAGAGGACAAATGTAAGGATGTAGAGGCCTATCTCACTAGGGGTAAGATAGATACCGCCTACAGGAAAATTAAAGAGACCTTTGGAGATAAGAGAACGACTTGTATGAATATCAAGAGCTCAGATGGAAACCCAGTTCTAAGCAAAGAAGGGAAAGCAGAAAGGTGGAAGGAGTATATAGAGGGTCTATACAAGGGCGATGTACTTGAGGACAATATTATGGAAATGGAAGAGGATGTAGATGAAGATGAAATGGGAGATATGATACTGCGTGAAGAGTTTGACAGAGCACTGAAAGACCTGAGTCGAAACAAGGCCCCCGGAGTAGACAATATTCCATTGGAACTACTGACGGCCGTGGGAGAGCCAGTCCTGACAAAACTGTACCGTCTGGTGAGCAAGATGTATGAAACAGGCGAAATACCCTCAGACTTCAAGAAGAATATAATAATTCCAATCCCAAAGAAAGCAGGTGTTGACAGATGTGAAAATTATCGAACTATCAGCTTAATAAGTCACAGCTGCAAAATACTAACACGAATTCTTTACAGACGAATGGAAAAACTAGTAGAAGCCAACCTCGGGGAAGATCAGTTTGGATTCCGTAGAAACACTGGAACACGTGAGGCAATACTGACCTTACGACTTATCTTAGAAGAAAGATTAAGGAAAGGCAAACCTACGTTTCTAGCATTTGTAGACTTAGAGAAAGCTTTTGACAATGTTGACTGGAATACTCTCTTTCAAATTCTAATGGTAGCAGGGGTAAAATACAGGGAGCGAAAGGCTATTTACAATTTGTACAGAAACCAGATGGCAGTTATAAGAGTCGAGGGACATGAAAGGGAAGCAGTGGTTGGGAAGGGAGTGAGACAGGGTTGTAGCCTCTCCCCGATGTTGTTCAATCTGTATATTGAGCAAGCAGTAAAAGAAACAAAAGAAAAATTCGCAGTAGGTATTAAAATTCATGGAGAAGAAATAAAAACTTTGAGGTTCGCCGATGACATTGTAATTCTGTCAGAGACAGCAAAGGACTTGGAAGAGCAGTTGAAGGGAATGGACAGTGTCTTGAAAGGATGATATAAGATGAACATCAACAAAAGCAAAACAAGGATAATGGAATGTAGTCGAATTAAGTCGGGTGATGCTGAGGGAATTAGATTAGGAAATGAGGCACTTCAAGTAGTAAAGGAGTTTTGCTATTTGGGGAGCAAAATAACTGATGATGGTCGAAGTAGAGAGGATGTTGTGTCGGTAGCTGGGCCGACACCGTGAAGTTGAGATGGCTGAAAAGGCAAGCTAGACTAACGCAGACGGGCGTGATGTACTGGAACAGGATACGTAATTAATGTTAGGAAGAAAAGTACGGAGCAGGATTAATACTTATCTTTAATATCATTGTGGTACATCGATCTTGACGATACACAGGAGACTTTAAGTTCAATCATTGTATGGCTAATGGCGCCTTGCTAGTTCGTAGCCATTAACTTAGCTGATGGCTATTCTGTCTCTCGGCTAATGAGAGAGAAAGGCTTCGTACATCTGGTCGGTAGCTAGGTTCTCGTACAACTGGGCGGTAGCTAGGTTCTCGTACAACTGGGGCGAGTGCTCTCTCGTATCACGAGACCTGCCTTGGTGGTGGCGCTAGGTCTGCGATTACACAGTGGCGACACGCGGGTCCGACATGTACTAAATGGACCGCGGCCGATTTAAGCTACCACCTAGCAAGTGTGGTGTCTGGCGGTGACACCACATTCCTCCCCCGCAAATCGGCGAACGGTCGTGTGATAAGGCTTCCGCCCGCCGTGGGGAGGACCACATGTTGACGTATGCGATGAGGTG
Source organism: Schistocerca piceifrons (assembly GCF_021461385.2). Taxonomy (NCBI): domain Eukaryota; kingdom Metazoa; phylum Arthropoda; class Insecta; order Orthoptera; family Acrididae; genus Schistocerca; species Schistocerca piceifrons. The sequence goes on along the minus strand of NC_060149.1, from coordinate 735,417,616 downwards.
GGGAGCCTAACAACAGGCGAGGCTGTGCCACCCGCACCCGGCCATTCGGTCCGAGGGGAGCTAGGAAACGCCTGAAAAACTAGTCCAGGGTGCACGTCAACATGCGGTGTATGCGCCCGTAAAGAGACAGGAGGGACCGAAGGATCAACCTCCATTGCGTCGGGGTAGCCGACGCGCGATGACGTCATGTGGTCCGGAGCGGGCGGGAGTTCCATGGCGGAGGACAGCTGGTCACGGGAAGCGATCGGCGGCGCGTGACCCTGGGAGGCGCTTGGCGGCTGCAACGAAGCGTCGAATGCGGGCGGCGCCGGCGGGAGAACAAGCGGCGGCGGCGGCGGCTGCTGCTGCTGCAGCGGCGGCGGCGCGTCGCCATGGGGCAAAATGGAAGGCATCGTCGGGAACACCTGGGGATGAGGCGAGCCAGTAGATGGGTCCCCAGGGCGCTGACCGGACGGCACCGTCGCTGAAAGCAGACGGGGAGCGGCAGAACCCGAGCGACGACAGAGGCGCAGCTGATTGAGATGCCGACGCACCTCACCAGAGGCCCCCAAAACCAAATACATCGCGCGGCCGAGGCAGCGAAGAATGCGCCCTGCGAGCCAACGCCGTGAACCTCGATAGTTGCGATAAAATACAACGTCGCCTGGAGCAAAAGCAGGAGTCTGCCGCTGCACAGGAACCTGATGCGGCGGATGCAGCAAAGACATCAAGGTGCGATGAGGACGACCGTGGAGCAACTCAGCCGGCGAGCGACCATCTCGGGGCTGAGAGCGATACGAAGACAAAAAGAGCAACAATGCGTCCTCCCGAGAATGCGACTCTTTCAATTTCAACATCTGTGACTTGAAAGTCCGGACCAATCGTTCAGCGGCACCGTGGGACTGAGGCGAAAACGGCGCGGATGTCAGATGTTGAATACCATTGGCCTGGCAGAATGACTGAAATTCTGCGGACATGAATTGTGGGCCATTGTCGGAAACAATAGTCTGCGGAAGACCTTCAATGCAAAAGATAGCAGACAACGCTTGGATGGTGGCGGAGGACGTCGTGGAAGACATCCGGACAACAAAAGGAAAATTACTGAAGGCGTCGACCAGAACCAACCATCGAGCATTCCAGAATGGACCAGCAAAATCAATGTGCAAGCGTTGCCAAGGGGAAGTGGCTTTTGGCCATGCAAAGACTTTCCGCGGCGGTGCGGATTGTTGTTCGGCACACGCCGGGCACGAAGAACACATATTCGTAATCGCAGCATCGATTCCGAACCAAGTACAGTGCTGACGAGCAAGTTGTTTCGTTCGCACTATACCCCAATGTCCTTGGTGAAGAAGCCGTAAAACAGAGGACTGTAACGAACGTGGGACGACGACTCTGGACTGATCATTATCAGAACGCAACAACAAAACACCACGTCGAACAAAAAGTCTCTCCGTGTGAGCAAAAAATCGGCGAACCAACGGATCCTCGATCCGAGACTTTGACAAAGGCCATTGCGTAGCAACAAAACGTAAAACAGTAGCAAGGACAGGGTCAGCAGCTGTGGCTGTAGCGACACGACGAAAATCAATCGGAAACGATTCGACCACTTCATCGGTTTCCGAATCAATGAACATGCAAGCAAGTTCGGAAGAATCGAATGCTTTATCCTCAGCAACAGGCAAACGGGACAACGCATCGGCGTTTCCGTGCTTAGCAGTGGACCGATACAAGATATCGTAGCGGTACTGCGAGAGGAAAATAGACCAGCGAATGAATTTCTGCGCTGTACGTGGAGGTACAGGCTTGGTCGGATGAAAAAGCGATGTCAAAGGTTTGTGGTCTGTGATGATGGTAAAGTGACGACCATACAAGAAATCATGGAACTTAGTAACACCAAACACGAGAGCCAAAGCTTCTTTCTCTATCTGTGAATAATTTCTTTGCGCAGACGAGAGCAATTTGGACGCAAAGGCAATAGGGCGATCATGGGAGCCAACTTTGTGCGCAAGCACAGCACCGATCCCGAAATCCGATGCATCTACCATCAACAAAAGGGGTTTCTGGGGATCGAATGGCGTAAGGCAAGTATTAGAAAGCAACGCCGCTTTCAACTGGCGAAAGGCGCGTTCACAGTCCGTCGTCCAGACGAACGGAACACCTTTACGGCGTAAGCGATGAAGCGGAGCTGAAATGGAAGAGGCATTGCGCACATATTTATTGTAATAATTAATTTTACCCAACACACTCTGTAGCTGTTTCACATTTTGAGGGGAAGGCAATTCTTGTATGGCACGGAGGTGCTCTGGACTCGGATGTATGCCTTGGGCATTAATGACATGTCCCAGGTATGGTAAGTCACGAGCAAAAAACACACATTTGTCCTTCCTCAAGCGAAGACCATTTTGCCGCAAGACCTGAAATAATGTTCGTAAATTCGCAAGATGATCTTCATCTGTCTGTCCGGAGATCACTATATCGTCCAGATAGTTTGCTGCAGTAGGGACCGACGCACAAATAGTTTGTAAATATTGCTGAAACAAGGCAGGGGCGGATGCACACCCGAATGGCAGTCTTTTGAAGCGGTACAATCCAAGATGCGTGTTAACCACCAATACGCGCTGGGATTCGTCTTCCACCGGTATTTGCAAGTACGCATCGGCTAGGTCCAACTTTGAAAAATATTTTCCCGGGCACAGTTTAGCAAAAAGATCTTCCGGGCGGGGCAAAGGAAAAGTAGCAGTCACTAGCTGTGGATTCACTGTGGCCTTGAAGTCCACGCAAAGTCTCAATTTTCCGGAAGGTTTTGGCAAAATTACTAAGGGTGAGGCCCAGAGAGAAGCTTGCACACGTTCAATTACACCCTGTGATTCGAGATCGTGTAACGTTCTTGCGACCTCATCACGCAATGCGTGGGGAACATTGCGCGCCCTGAAAAATTTCGGTTGCGCGTTACCTTCAGTTCTAAATGTGCTTCATAGTGTTTAGCGCAACCGAAGCCCGGTGCAAAAATGTCTGCACATTCGTCACACAGCCGAGAAACACTGTCGGTAGGCACAGTCTGATTCACTGATAGGACCTGATTTACAATAGACATGTTAAACAACTGAAACAAGTCTAGACCAAACAAGTTCACTGCAGAAGAAGAACGAAGAACGTAAAATGACACAAGTTTTGTTTGTCCCTTGTATGTTGCAAGAAGGCTGCACTGTCCTAACACAGGAATTTTCTGTCCGGAATATGTAGTTAGCGTAACTTTTGCGGAACGCAACGGAGGTTTGCCCAGTTGTTTGTACGTGTCATGATTGAGCAATGAAACTGCAGCTCCGGTATCGAGCTGGAATGGTATCACTTTGCCTTCAAAGTCTAAGTCCACAAAAAGTTTATTGTCCTGCTGACGACAAAAGCGACTGTTTTGTGCAATGTGAATAGACACTGGTACAGAATCACTTGCTAATTGACGTGATTTCCGGCGACGTCGACGCACAGTTTTTGTGGGACGATCACAGTCACTGTTAGAGAAAGTGTCACTGGACGAAGCGGAATTAACGACATGAATGTCCATAGGCGAAGGTCCACGAGCCTGAGTGTCCTTGGTTCGATTCCGGCGCGAAGCAAAGGGCCTGGAATGATTGTGATTGTCTGATCTGAGCTTTTTCTGGCAAACACTTTGAACATGTCCTTTCTTATTGCAGAAAAAGCAAATAGCTTGGCGTGACGGGCAATGTTCACGCGAATGTCTAGTAGCACACCGCGGGCACGATTTCACTACATTTGTGGGCTGGCGCGGCACACGTGGCTTAGCGCGCGGCTGCAGCTGTGCGGACGTGCGCGAGGCCCGGTTACCGGGCCGCGCAGCGCGTCCAGCGGGCCGGTTAATGTTACACACGGCTGGCGAAGTTTCAAAAGATTCCTGAGCACAGTCAAGTGTGTCCTGTCTATCCAATATGTCTATCACTTGTTGAAGGGAGGGATTAACTAGTTTCAAAATTTGCTCCCGGATGCGAACATCAGAAACGTTCTGTGCAATTGCATCACGCACCATTGTATCTGAATAAGAAAGACCACAGTCACAGTCAAAGGCACAGTCCCTAGTAAGTCCTTGCAATGTTGCTACCCACTCCCTATTAGTTTGACCGGCCGTACGTTTTGTACGAAAGAACGTATACCGTTTTGCAACCACATTAACTGTTTCTTTGAAATAGGCATCTAATGCAGACAAAACTTCCTCGTAGGACAGAGTTGCTACGTCGCGTCTGGGAAACAATTTCACTATCACACGGTATGTGGACACACCGACACAAGAAAGCAAAAACGGCTGCCGGTCATTACCTTGAATTCTGTAGGCTGCTAGATGAAAGTTGAACTGGCGAGACCACTCGTGCCAGGTCTCATCGGCTGCCACGTATGGTCGAAAGGGAGGTGCAACAGCGTTTAGTGGCAGCGGTAGCGAAGAAGCGGCGGCGGCCGCATCGGTTTGATGGTACGTTGACCCTGGACGAGCTGTCCAAGGGCATCCAGTAACGCCTGCGTCTGCTGATTCTGCAAGCGATAAAATTCGGACAGTACATCTGGAGAATGTGGCGAAGCCATGACACAATTAAATGTAAGCAATCAGAAAGAACTCTTTTCCCTCGTCGCCAATGTTGTGTCGGTAGCTGGGCCGACACCGTGAAGTTGAGATGGCTGAAAAGGCAAGCTAGACTAACGCAGACGGGCGTGATGTACTGGAACAGGATACGTAATTAATGTTAGGAAGAAAAGTACGGAGCAGGATTAATACTTATCTTTAATATCATTGTGGTACATCGATCTTGACGATACACAGGAGACTTTAAGTTCAATCACTGTATGGCTAATGGCGCCTTGCTAGTTCGTAGCCATTAACTTAGCTGATGGCTATTCTGTCTCTCGGCTAATGAGAGAGAAAGGCTTCGTACATCTGGTCGGTAGCTAGGTTCTCGTACAACTGGGGCGAGTGCTCTCTCGTATCACGAGACCTGCCTTGGTGGTGGCGCTAGGTCTGCGATTACACAGTGGCGACACGCGGGTCCGACATGTACTAAATGGACCGCGGCCGATTTAAGCTACCACCTAGCAAGTGTGGTGTCTGGCGGTGACACCACAGAGGATATAAAATGTAGGCTGGCAATGGCAAGGAAAGCGTTTCTGAAGAAGAGAAATTTATTAACATCCAGTATTGATTTAAGTGTCAGGAAGTCATTTCTGAAAGTATTTGTATGGAGTGTAGCCATGTATGGAAGTGAAACATGGACGATAAATAGTTTGGACAAGAAGAGAATAGAAGCTTTCGAAATGTGGTGCTACAGAAGAATGCTGAAGATAAGGTGGGTAGATCACATAACTAATGAGGAAGTATTGAATAGGATTGGGGAGAAGAGAAGTTTATGGCACAACTTGACCAGAAGAAGGGATCGGTTGGTAGGACATGTTCTGAGGCATCAAGGGATCACCAATTTAGTATTGGAGGGCAGCGTGGAGGGTAAAAATCGTAGAGGGAGACCAAGAGATGAATACACTAAGCAGATTCGGAAGGATGTAGGCTGCAGTAGGTACTGGGAGATGAAAAAGCTTGCACAGGACAGAGTAGCATGGAGAGCTGCATCAAACCAGTCTCAGGACTGAAGACCACAACAACAACAACATGTATATATATATCCTATGCTCCAAAACCTCGACCCAAGAGAGTGTGGACAGATGAGCAGAGACGAGCAGTTGGCGAGAAAATGAAGAAGTACTGGGAAGAACGGAAGAAAAAGAAACACCATAAGTCTTAAGTTGTATGCGGTCCATAGCTGGCCAAATTCATAATTAAAAAAAAAAATATATATATATATCCTATTTCAATAGACGTCCTACTTCATATGAAAGAAAATTGCAAGGAAGGCACTACCACTGGTTGACGTCCACCTGGTAAGTAAGCAACATTTGCTTCATACTTCGTTTATTTTGCTTCTGGGAGAAACAGTTATTTGGGACGGATTGTAAAAATAGCAGACACTGTGAAGCGCAGAGGTAACTAACCTGCTACTGTGAAGTTCTTTAATGTTAGATAACTGTTATTACTTTGTTAGAATAAATGGGAACTCATTACAACGTCTTTTTGTGAGAATAACGAGCTTTACAGCACGCTAGGTGGTGACTGGTGGGCGCGGCTGGCAGCTAATTAAGATGGAGGCGGCAGCGGCAGGCAAGCAAACACGGGGGATGCCCCACCGCTGCCGCCTCCCAACATTTGCCGCCACCAGAGGATCCGCCATCTCAGCAAGTCTGCATGCATGATTTTTCTTAGTCCCGTAGTGAAAACTAATTTTTTTGGCAGACGTTGAGCTGTCGATCTTCCACTGGTTGTCTCATATTTTTTGTATGTTATCTCGTTGGCTCTGTCTATGGAAGTCTCGCAACATAAAATTTATTCTTAGCAAATAACCTATCCTTTAAACTTGTCCAGAAATAAGTATTCTAGCAAAGTTTCAACAGGTCGTACATCATAATCTACATTTGTATCCTAAAGCCACCTTAGGGTGTTGGGCGGAAGGTACGTTTTTTGGTCGCTATATAAAGTCGAATTTCTCTGGTTTTACCGATATGGTGAACTCGTGAGATACATGTGGGATAAAGTAAGATGTTGTTTGACTCGTCTTGAAACGTAGACTCGCTGAATTTTTACAGCAAGGCCCTCTGTGCTACACCAAGCATCTCTTAAAGCGTCTGTTTAACTCGTAAATTTTTTGGAAAAGTAATTGAGCGGGAAAGTTATTAACGGTATGTACGTTAGTGTGTAGATAGTGGTGTGCACCCGTATAACTTTTGTTAAGCAACAGATTGGGAATTGGTGTTTACCGTACTGTCGACGATTTGGGTAGTGGATGATTACCAGATGGAATTGCACAAGGCTGACGAGAGAAATCCTCCGTTGTCCTTACGTAAGAATTATCACGGTATTCGCTCTGGACGCTTTAGACAGATTACAAAGAGCCAACTCAGGATGCCCAGATGAGGAATTGAACTCCAGTTCCAGAAAATTCGAGAACCATTGGGCATCTGAATTGGTCCTGTGATAGGATGATCAATTTCACGGCCTTAATAAAAATTCCAATGCGCGTTTAGTTTACGACTAGTTCTCTACAACAAGGACTTAAATACCGTTATTTGGGGGAAAAAATGTGATATTTATACGGAGCTGGATCCTAAAAACTAAACTTCGTAGAAGTGATAGCAATAATCATACAGTGATATTAATTTCCAACTGTGCTTATTAAAACGGTACACAAATTCACCATCAGTCGAAAGCATTGTACACAATTCAGTGTAAGACGTGTTAGTACTAAGCAATGCTCTCGTTTTCATACGTAAAGGTGTAGAAAATCCGCGAAAAAACAGACGTGGAATGTGCGCACTAAAAGGTCCCGTGTCAATATTCTGACACTTGACACAGTCATACACAGATTGAGATATGTAATACAACATGAATCAAAATAGAGCCACAGATCAGATAATCTCGATGTGATTGTCCTCCACGTCTTGGCGTAGCTACCAGAGATATTTTACAGAGGGAAACACTCTGGTCAGTGTAGCTGCAGAGATTTGATCAATCTCTAATTCGTTGTTTCAGTTGTCGTATGCTGTTAACTTTCAGTCGGTACACTTTAGCCTTGATAAACTGCCACAAAAAGAATCTAAGAGGGGTAGGTCCGAAGAGTGAGAGCCTCAATGCCTTCGGCACCACGTTCAATCCTTCTACAGAGAAATGCAGCATCCAGATAATCATGGACAACTAAGACGAAATGCGGTGGTGCCCCTGAGTCCTTAAAGCTATGTTGTACCGATTGTGTCTCCAGAAAGGCTTTCAACATATCGAGATACGTGTCTATTTAATTGTTTTCTCTGCGAAGATAAAGATTCCATAGAATGCAGTTTATGTCATTCCTAATCAAACATTCATTTTAAGGATGTTTAGCTGCTATTCTTGCATTGTGTTCGTTTGCCTAGAATAGGCAAATATGCCTAACTTAGTGCGATCGTATCCTCTGTTCGTTCGACCGGTCTGTGGCCGCGGTATTGCTGCTGAAATACGTTAGCCTAGAGCACTCCATCGCTTTGTAATTCGATGTGACACTGGGGAATGAGTTGGTCCCTGTAGAAGTGTGATATCGTGATATTGCCCATACTCTTGCGCCAAACTGTCTCTGTGTAGCCGAGTATTTTCACACTTTACAAAACTCCCCTCCTTTTTCACCCACGAAAAAGGCACACACGGTGATAGATGATGTCATCTCTACATACTATCGTCATCACAATACCGCTAGGCGACACATTTTATGGTGGATGTTCTCCTAGCATGTTTCCACCTAACACTGCGCCGCGATATTGATTCCTTAGTATTGCCAGGGTTGTAACATGTCCCAAAAAAACAACACTCAGCATCCAGGCTAAACCACGATTGATATGTGAATAGGAGATTGCACCACCGTGTCCATTCAAGGTAGCTAAGAGACAACACACGACGAGCCACGGAGTGTTTTAAGTGAGGAGAAACCACCTCGTGGGTCTCAGAGTAAGCTATAGAAGGTACTGTGTGGTGTGAGATGTATGGTCCAAAGACTGCCCAGAAATTTCTATCGAAGATAACTGCTGTGCTTCTTTGGACACTGTCGGGATTCTAAGGGAGGATTACAAACTTGAAGCAGGTTAGTGACATGTGGTACGTCGGAGAGCTTCTGTGAAGTTTGGACACTGGAGCAGAGGTAATTGAATCTGTGATGATGGGTCTACGTATTCCCTGGATAGCTATTTATGTTACATGCGATCCATAGTCAGCCATAGCTGACACGGATTATTGTTTTGTGCAGTCCTGTTATATCATTCACCACACGACGTTTTATAGTAAAATTAAGTTACTGTGTCGATATCGCGGATATTAATGTTACAATAAAACTTCGCTCATTACTCGTATTCTGATTGCCCTATGTGACTATTCATCACTGCGAAAAAGAATCGTAAGTATCTTTAATGTATCAAAAGACTTAAGATGTAAGAGTTAAAACATTACACTCTATAGTCCTAAAATGATTTGGTGAAAACAGCTAGACAATTCGAACACATTTCGAGGAACAGTTCTCACATAGGTACTAGCAGTTTTCTATAACAAAAATTCAGCGACGGTACAGTTTTGTCTCAAAATTTTAATGTTAAGGTCGTTTCTAATTTCCTATTCGTCTACTGCTCTTGAACGGGTGAAAAAGTGCGTCACACGGTTAGATGAACCTGTCAATGAAAACTTTCGTTGGTGAAATAATAGCTGTTTCATCATCTGTATATGTGTATAGTCAATTTACTATGTGTTCCTCTAATATATATATAGTCGGATGATTATTGACTTACAAATCATTTTAAGGGTACAATGTTATTTGACAGTGAAGAAGTGATTTATGTGTTTTTAGTTTACGTTGAATGTCACCAAAATGCACTATCAGCAGCATAGCAGCTTAAGAATGTTGTGTGGTTGGATACTATCAAACGTGTCCCACCTCTGTCAATACTGTGAAAAGGCTTCGTGAGGTTGGTAGATTTTCCTTGATGTTGAAATAGAAGCATCAGTTCTTTCAACTACTGCACTAGCACAAAGAGAGTCAGTTGCGTGACAAAGAAGTGTTCTATCATTCTTGACAAATATAAGCAGCATCCTTCACATGATTCACTGCGTAAAGAGTTATAGGGTAATGATTTTCCAAGCCGTTTGCAGTACTGTCAACGGGTTCTCCAGCAAGCCAGTCTCCACCAAGACAGTTATTTTATGTCTAACACACTGTACACGCATTTCATTATACCTCACAACAAAACTGGTGTACGTATTCCGCGTACCGCTGCATGTTATTCGAGAACTATCTGAGTATCTGGCATTGCACGTGTATGTATTTACACTAGTGGCTATTAAAATTGCCACACCAATAAGAATTGCAGATGATAAACGGGTATTCATTGGACAAATATGTTATACTAGAACTGACATGTGATTACAGTTTCACGCAATTCCGGCCGCGGTGGTCTCGCGGTTCTAGGCGCGCAGTCCGGAACCGCGCGACTGCTACGGTCGCAGGTTCGAATCCTGCCTCGGGCATGGACGTGTGTGATGCCCTTAGGTTAGTTAGGTTTAAGTAGTTCTAAGTTCTAGGGGACTGATGACCACAGCTGTTAAGTCCCATAGTGCTCAGAGCCATTCACGCAATTTGGGTGCATAGATCCTGAGAAATCAGTACCCAGAACAACCACCTCTGGCCGTAATAACGGCCTTGATACGCCTGGGAATTGAGTCAAACAGAGTTTGGATGGCGTGTACAGGTACAGCTGCCCATGCAGCTTGAACACGATACCACAGTTCATCAAGAGTAGTGACTGATATATTGTGACAAACCAGTTGCTCGGCCACCATTGACCAAACGTTTTCAATTGGTGAGAGATCTGGAGAATGTGCTGGCCAGTGCAGCAGTCGAACATTTTCTGTATGCAGAAATGCCCGTACACAACCTGCAACATGCGGTCGTGCATTATCCTGCTGAAATGTAGGGTTTTGCAGGGATCGAATGAAGGGTAGAGCCACAGGTCATAACACATCTGAAATGTTACGTCCACTGTTCGAAGTGTCGTCAGTGCGAACAAGAGGTGACCGAGCCGTGTAAACAATGGCATCCCATACCATCACGCCCGGTGATACGCCAGTATAGCGATGACGAATACACGCTTCCAATAGCGTTCACCGCGATGTCGCCAAACACGGATGCGACCCTCATGATGCTGTGAACAGAACCTGGATTCATCCGAAAAAATGACGTTTTGCCATTCGTGCACCCAGGTTCGTCGTTGAGTACACCATCGCAGGCGCTCCTGTCTGTGATGCAGCGTCAAGGGTAACCACATCCATGGTCTCCAAGCTGATAGTCCATGCTGCTGCAAACGTCGTCGAACTGTTCGTGCAGATGGTTGTTGTCTTGAAAATGTCCCCATCTGTTGACTCAGGGATCGAGACATGGCTGCACGATCCGTTACAGCCATGAGGATAAGATGCCTGTCATCTGGACTGCTAGTGATACGAGGCCGTTGGGATCCAGCACAGCGTTCCGTATTACCCTCCCGAACCCACCGATTCCATATTCTGCTAACAGTCATTGGAACTCGACTAACGCGAGCAGCAGTGTCGCAATACGATATACCGCAGTCGCGATAGGCTACAATCCGACCTTTATCAAAGTCGGAAACGTGATGGTACGCATTTCTCCTCCTTACACGAGGCATCACAACGTTTCAGCAGGCAACAGTTGTTTATGTATGGGAAATCGGTTGGAAACTTTCCTCGTGTCAGCAAAAAATGGTTCAAATGGCTCTGAGCACTATGGGACTTAACTTCTGAGGTCATCATTCCCCTAGAGATAAACTACTTAAACCTAACTAACCTAAGGACATCACACACATCCATGCCCGAGGCAGGATTCGAAACTGCGACCGTAGCGGTCACGCGGTTCCAGACTGTAGCGCCTAGAACCGCTCGGCCACCATGGCCGGCCCTCATGTCATCACGTTGTAGGTGTCGCCACCGGCGCCAACCTTATGTGAATGCTCTGAAAAGCTAATCATTTGCATGTCACATCATCTTCTTCCTGTCGGTTAAATTTCGCGTTTGTAGCACGTCATCTTCGTGGTGTAGCAGTATTAATGGCCAGTAGTTTATTCCACTCTTCTACTACTCAATCTCTCTGTCCATCTCCTCCTTCCCCTATCCGTCTGTCCATTTCCTCCACACCCTTCTCTCTCCACGTTATCACCCGCACAGCAATAGGACACTGGTGGTTCTTACCACCACAATATTTAATTTCAGATCGTAACTACTACATATACGAAATATGAATGAAATTGGTCCATGGACTTAGGATGAACTTTTTACTCGTGGAATTGCCTGCGTGCGCACATGTGTAATATATCTCAAATACATTATACATATTTCACTCGTATTTGTTCACACATTTCACCTTTATCTCCTGCGAATTACGAGCTGCAGTTTTATTTTCACACAGCTTCATGTTAATAACGTCGTATCTCTTGAACTATATGCTGTAGAATGATTTATTTTTCTAGGTACATTCAGTGGCACATGTGGATACTGTCCTGCGAAAAAGTTGTGAATGGAGTTAATAGAAAATAAGTTCTAAATTAAAACGTCATACATGGTGCCACAATTTTTCATGCATCGAAATATTTGACGTCATATCTCAACAACTTTATGTCGAACCATAATATATTTTTGTAGATACATTCGGTGATACACAAGGATACTCTCTATGAAATGCGTTTTGAACAGAACTAATAGAAAAGAAGCAATAAACTAAAAAATAAAGCACGATGCAGCAGTTTTTCACACTTCTCAATGTTTATGAAGTCATATCGTCTGAACTATATGTCGTACGGTGACACAACTTTGCTGGTACATTCAGTTGTACTCTATATGATCAAAAGTATCCGGACACCACGAAAAACATACGTTTTTCATATTAGGGACATTGTGCTGCCACCTAAGGCCTGGTACTCCATATCAGATACCTCAGTAGTCATCAGAAATTGTGAGAGAGCAGAATGGTGGGCTCCACGGAACTCTAGGGCTTCGATCGTTGTCAGGTGATTCGGTGCAACTTGCGTTATACGTCTGTACGCGAGCTTTCCACACTCCTAAACATCTATAGGTCCATTTTCCGATGCAATAGTGAAGAGGAAACGTGAAGGGGCACGTACATCACAAAACCGTACAGGCCGACCTCGTATGTTGACTGACAGAGACCGCCGACAGTTGAAGAGGGTCGTAATGTGTAGTAGGCAGACATCTATCCAGACCAACACACAGGAATTCCAAACTGCATCATGGTCCACTACAAGTACTATGACAGTTAGGTGGGAGGTGAGAAAACTTGGATGTCATGGTGGAGCGGCTGCTCACAAGCCACACATCGGGCTGGTAAATGCCAAACGATGCCTCGCTTGGTGTAAGGAGCGTAAACATTGGACGATTGAACAGTGGAAAAACGTTGTGTGGAGTGACGAATCATGGTATGGCAATCCGATGGCAGGGTGTGGGTATGGCGAATGCCCGGTGAATGGTCATTTACCAGCGTGTGTAGTGACAACAGCAAAATTCGGAGGCGTTCGTGTATGGTGTCGTCGTGTTTCTCACGCAGGGGGCTTGCACCCCTTGTTGTTTTGCGTGGCACTATCACAGCACAGGCCTACTTTGTTGTTTTAAGCACCTTGAAGCTTCATACTGCTGAAGAGCAAATCGGGGATGGTGATTGCATATTTCAATACTATCGAGCACATGTTCGTTATGAACGGCCTATGGCGGTTACACGACAATAGCAACCCTGTAATGGACTGGCCTGCACAGAGTCCTGACCTGAATCCCGTAGAACACCTTCGTGATGTTTTGGAACTTCGACTTCATGCCAGGCCTTACCGACGGGCATCAATACCTCTCTTCAGTGCAGCGCTCATTAAAGAATGTGCTGTCATTCCCCGAGAAACCTTCCTGCATCTGATTGAACGTATGCCTGCGAGAGAGAAAGCTGTCATCAAGGCTAAGGGTGCGCAAACACCATACTGAATTCCAACATTACCGATGGAGGTCGCAACGAACTTGTAAGTTTTTTCTGCCAGGTGTCCGGATCCTTTTGATCACGTAGTGTATATGTGAATACTACCTCCAACATTTCTCAAGAGTACAATTAGTAGTGAAGAACTTATAAATTAAAACGTCATGCTACGTGTACCAGTTTTGTACTAAGCGATAAATTACTTTCCTTTCCTCATTTTGTGGGGGTTGTCAGAGGGGAAAAGTTTCTTAAAGGTTTGAAATTATATGTAAAGTTTGTTACAAGTCACCAAGTCATTCCAAAACATCCCAAAGGTATTCTGTAGCATTCAGGTCAGGACTCTGTGCAGGCCAGGCCATTACAGGGATGTTATTTTCGTTTAACCAACCAGCCACAGGCCGTGCATTATGAACAGGTGCTCGATCGTGTTGAAAGATGCAATCGCCGTCCCGAATTGCTCTTCAACAGTGGGAAGCAAGAAGGCGCTTCAAACATCAGTGTAGGCCTGTGCTGTGATAGTACCACGCAAAACAAGAAGGGATGCAAGCCCCCTCCATGAAAAACACGACTTCACCGTAACACCACAGCCTCCGATTTTTACTGTTGGCACTATACACGCTGGCTGATGGCGTTCACCGGGCATTCGCCATACTCACACCCTGCCATCGGATCACCATATCGTGGTTCGTCACTCCACACAACGATTTTGCACTGTTCAATTGTCCAATATTTACGCTCCTTGCACCAAGCGAGGCGTCGTTTGGCATTCACCGGCGTGATGTGCGGCATACGAGCTGCCGCTCGATCATGACATCCGAGTTTTCTCCCCTACCGCCTAACAGTCATAGCACTTGTAGTTTGGAATTCCTGTGTGTTGGTCTGGATAGATGTCTGCCTATTACACATTACGACCCTCTTCAACTGTCGGCCTCTGTCAGTCAACTGACCAGATCGGCCTTTACGGATTTGTGCTGTACGTGTCCCTTGACTTTTACACTTCACTATCGCATCGGAAATAGTGGGCCTAGGTGTGTTTAGGAGTGTGGAAATCTCGCGTACAGAGGTATGGCACAAGTGGCACCGAATCACCTGACCACGTTCGATGTCCGTTGAGTTCCGCGGAGCGGCCCATTCTACTCTCTCACGATGTCTGATGACTACTGAGGTCGCTGATATGCAGTACCTGGCAGTAGGTGGAGAGAAAAATGCACCTAATAGGAAAAACTTAGGTTTTTCGGGATGTCTGGATACTTTTGATCTCATACTGTATGTATGGATTTCGATTGGCAACACAGAAGTGATCGACTGTTTATTATCTCTGTGACGCATATTTCTAATGATAGTGATGTGAGCTTCAGGGTAGTGCCCCATTTAATTCTGTCAAAAAACCACAGAAGGATACCATTATTAAATCAATTCCACCTGCAGTGTGTTTTCCTGTCTACTAAATAATTGCACTACAGCAATTTTCTCACTAGCAACTTTCCTTTTGAAGCATACACGTTTAGTTTTCTGAAAGGAATACATCACTGCTGTGCTCAGGTTACAAAAATATGTTGTTCAATGTGTGACGAGATAACAAGCCTGTTCGTCAGTGCGGAAAGAAAGCGCCAATATTTTAGATTTGTTAAAAGAACGAAATGTAAATGTAAAGTGGAATACCCAATATCTGTACAGACATGACTCTGCAGCAAATGTTCAACTGTATTTGATGCTATGACTTTCTCTCTGAATGACAAAGCTAGTTTAAAAACTATTTGTAGAGGGTAAGTGAGGGGGGGAGGGGGGGTAGCAATACCGCCTTTTTTTACTATCGTCTCTGTGCGATGAAACGATCATTACGTATGCTAACGCAGTTATTTATGAGACTGGAGTATGTTATAAGTAAACATGGTTTATGTAGAAATGCTTGGAGGGATCTAAAAAAACTATTCGGGGATGTTTATGCAGTTTAAAGCCAGCTTCCACTTTTAATATGTGTAACAGGTATATTTCGCTGCTAGTCAATTAAATTGTAAATGACGCATAGTCAATGAGAGATAATTATATCTGACACTATTAATGGTTATAGCTGAACCTGATTCGTCATTAATTTCGCAAATAAAACATGATTTACATACAGTCCAGGTGGTTGCACGTAATCAGAAGTATGCTACTCGTTTAGTGCTCGAATCACACGTCAATATTACGTCAAGGTCGCTCTTCCATTAGGTTTATAGTAGTCGTTCAATTGTAACGTCTCACGCGGAACATCAGCGAAAATTAAAGCAACATGAGCTATTAAAATCGATTCGCGCAGTGTAGCAGCTTATTATCTCGTTAAAAGACTGGATACGTTTTTTATTATCGGCTGAGAGTTCTTTACAATGAAATATGTCTAAAACCATGATGCTGTTAACTCAGTTCGTTACTTATCTATCTAATAAGTCATTTGCTTCTTTGCAGGGAAGGGGGGGGGGGAGATAAGTAATCTTCCTTTCCCTATTTACTCTGAGTTTCTCATTTACAACTGAATTTATATTTTTCTTGTTCGTTTTCTAGCTAGTGCTACAAACTATTAATACTACTGACATATATTAGGACAGATAATTCTCTCTAACATTAGGCATTTATTAGCTCCTTTCTTATAATCATTGCTTTCGATATTTCTGTTGGGACCGTCTGTAAGCAGCAGTGCATTTACGTGGTAAAAGCTAATATTCTTCAAATAAAAATGTTTCATTCACTTTGAAATTCCGGTCTGAAATGATTCCAAATTAATTTTCTTCCTTAAACCACACATTATTCGTTGATGATTTGAAACTTCCAGAATATGTAATAGTGATTGTCACTGTTGAAGGCACAGGTAATTTAGCGTAATCTACGTACACACATTACTTAAACTACGTGAGAGCAAGTCACATCAAGACACATTACACGGGCCTGTTCAGAGAAACCATTCCAGGTTACATATTCTGGAAGTTTCAAATCATCAACGAATAATGTGTGGCTTAAGGAAGAAAATTAATTTGGAATCATTTCAGACCGGAAATTAAACACACTTTCCATAAATGGGGCTTAAATAGTATGCTGAGAGTGCCAAGCAAAGTTTTTCACAAAATCACCAATGCGAAGAATATACACTATCAGATCAAAAGTGACCGGACACCTAGTAGAGGACTTTAATATAGGGTGTTTGCCGTTCTGAGAGCTTTAATTCTGCTGGAGCCCGTCCAGTGACGTGTCTGAATGTCTGTGGAGGAACGGTAGTCAATTATTTCTCAGGAATCGAAACCAGGGAAGGTAGTTACGTAGGAGATCTAGAGCTAAATCGAAGTTCTAACTGATCCCAAATGTGTTCCATTGGGTTCCGGTTGGACTCTGGGCAGGCCGGTCCATTTCAGGAAGGTTGTTGTCTGTACGCAGCACACAGAGCTGTAAAAGGCGTTTATATCCTTCCACATTTAGCGTTTTATTAATAGCAGTAACGGGACCACACCCTAACCTCGAATAAACAGCCACATACTGTAACACCACCACCATCACCACCAGCAGCAGCACCACCATCTCCTCCTCCGTACTTAACTGATAATACATGATGGCAGGAAACGTTCTCCACGTAACCAGTAGTCCAGTTAACGCAATGACTGTGCAGCTAAAACAAAGGCTGTACGTAGGAAGTTAAAACGAATAGTGCACAATGGTGAAGCAGTTCCTCATAAGCCACACATATCTTCAGGCGTTATAAAGAACGACGCCATTGGATGATTGGAAACGAGTGACTTGGGGTGACGGCTCAGAGTGTAGCTACCCTTTAGCAACCCAATGCAAGGATTTGGGTTTTGCGAATGGCTGGAGAACGTAACCTGCCGTCATGTGTAGTGCCAACATTGAAGCATGGAGGTGGCGGTCTTACGGTATGGCGGTGTTTTTTGAGGTTACGGTGTGTTCCCATTGTTGCGCTAAATGCGGAGGTATACGAAAATATTTTACTGCATGGTTTACGGCGTACAGTATAGGAACTGCTCGCAGACGATGATTGTTTGTATCGACCTGATAAATGAACATCTGTGAGGCAATGGTTCATGGAAAATAAAATTCCTGAAATGGACATGCCTGTCCACAATTCCAACCTGAACTAAACACCTTTGCTATGAGTTAGAAGGTCGACTTCAGACTCCTGAGTCCAGCATCACTACCCTCTCTGGTTTCGGCTCTTGAGGAAGAGTGGGCTGTCATTCCCCCAAAGACATTCAGACACGTAGTCGAAAGTGTCCTCAACAGAGTTCAAGCAATCGTAAGGGCTAAGGACGGCCACATCACATTTTAATGTCCACTAGTTGGTGGTCGGCTACTGTTTATCAGATAGTGTATTTCATTTCCCTGACGCATATTTATGAAATATTATGGTGTAAGGATTATGAAACTTGACGTTTGGTCAGATGGCTATAACCGGGATATGAAATTGATTTTTCACTGTCCTGAGACGTGACGACGCAAAGATTATTTTATGTTTCCATAGGGTTTTATTCACATGCTGTAATGGCCATTTCCTTGCTGTCAACTTTTTATCGGGTACATTTCTCTCGTCATTCTGCATTTATTTCTTCTGAAAGTAGCCTTCTACATGACAGAAAGATTTCACGCTCACGAAAGTTGGCAGTGCACATTATTTCAACTACTCATTTAGTGCAACACTGTCACTGTTGGAATTTAATGAAGAAAAAACTTGACCGCTTTTCATTAAGAACCCCTTGTTTATCCTTCGACTTGTTCCATAATTATCCTCCATCTCTGAAAGGATGATTCGTGCTTGCGACACTACTTTTTTATGTATCGATCATGTTTTCAAAACCTCACCAGCAGCTGTAAAAGTGCGAAATCTTTGAGTCTTTTACTATCCATCCATTCGTTACTGACGACTTTTGAATTTCACTTTCGTGAAATGCATCGAACTCTATCACATTTTTATCTCTGTTGCACGTGATTATCCTTTCCGTTATTAGCGAAGGCAGCATTAAGTCTCAGTGTATTTTGGCTGTTTTCCTTGGTATTATACACCGATGAACCAAAACATTATGACTACTGACCATCGTGCCCCGAATGACGCCTGGTGGCGTCTTGGGCACCGGACGCGGAAGGAAAGGTATGTAAGCGGAACAGAGAGGCATGAGGAATAAATTTAACGATACAGAACAAAAGTAGGAAATCTACTGACGTACGCGCCTTTGACAAAGGTCACATGGTTATGGCCCTGCGCCTGGGAACAAGCATCTCGCAAACAGCGAAGCTGTTCGCCTGTTCGCATGATACTGTTTTGAGTACGTACGGAAATTGGTTGAAGCACGGTTATATTACAAGTATGTGACATGGTGTTGGAAATCTACGTCCCATGATGGAACATGGAGGTGCTCGCTGTGTACACCAGCGTAGATCAGCTCTGATACATGTAACTTCTACGGTTACAATGCGACCACTTACCTAACAGCGGTATGTCCACATTTGGCACGGATAACAGCGGCGACGCGTCTTTCCATGGAAGAAATGAGACCTTGGTAGTTCACTGAAGGATACTGGCACCACATCTGCACACACACAAGTCAACCATTTCACCTAAATTCTGGGGAGGGGGGGGGGGGGCGATGAGCTCTGCCGTCACGTTCAGTCATATCCCAGATTTGTTCGATCGAGTTCAGATCTGATGAGTTGGGAGGGCCAGCACATCAATTGGAACTCGCCACTGTGTTCCTCGAATCACCCCATCACACTCCTGGCATTGTGACATGGCGCATCATCTTGTTGAAAAACTGCACTGCCGTCGGGAAACATGATCGTCATGAATGGGTGTACGTCGTCTGCAACCAGTGTACGATACTCATTGACATCATGGTGATTTGCATTGGACCCATGGATCCCCACGCGATTGTTCCGCTGAGCATAATGGAGCCACCGCTAGTTTGTCTCTGTCCCGTAGTACAGGTGTCAAGGAGCTGCTCCCCTGGAAGACGACGGATTCGTGCCCTCCCGTCGGCATGGTGAAGAAGGTATCGGGATTCATCAGACTATGGAGTGCTCTACCAATGCGTCGACGTCCAGTACCGATGGTCACGTGTCCATTTCAGTCTAATTGCCGATGTTTTGGTTTTACCATTGACACACGCATGGGTCTTCGGCTGCGGAGGCCTATCATCAGGACTGTTCGGTGCAATCTGTGTTGAGACACACTTGTTCTGTGCCCAGCATTAAAGTCTGATGGGATTAGCCGAGCGGTCTAAGGCGCTGTAGTCATGGACTGTGCGGCTGGTCCCGGCGGAGGTTCGAGTTCTCCCTCGGGCATGGGAGTGTGTGTTTGTCCTTAAAGTAATTTAGGTTAAGTACTGTATAAGCTTAGGGACTGATGACCTTAGCAGTTCAGTCCCATAAGATTTCACACACATTTGAACATTAAAGTCGCCGTCTGTCCTGATTTACCAGTCCGCCCAGCCTACGACGTCCGACATCTGTAGTGAGGGGTGGCCGGCCAAACACACGATGTTTGGAATTGGTTTCACCTTGGTTTCGTCACGTGTTTAAGAGATCACAGCTCTCGCCGAACACCCGACAAATCGTGCCGTTTCCTCAATGCTCTTGCCGAGCCTCCGGGCTATCATAATCTGCTCTCGGTCAAACTGAGATACATCGCGTGACTTTCTCATTATACATAGGACAGCACGCTCACTGTTACTAAATGCATTGCGCGTGTGTCTGACTACCAGTCATTCCTCGTCAGGTGACGCTGCTATCTCCTGGTCGGTGGTCTTCATTTCCTGGCTGATCAGTGTATTTCACTGATTTATATTCATGAAAAGTGGATGGTTTGATTTATACTTAGAAACTAACAATTTTGATGTTTACAGTTGGATATAATTTTGAAGAAACTTGTCATTATTCGCAGATGCTTACTGATATGTATAGTTTTTAATGCACGAGATAGTTATGTATAACTGGTTTTTCGGCACTGCGGTGAGCTTCGGGCTTAACATCTCGTCTGAGTTACAGAATGAAATAAAAGAATCCTGTTGGCAAGTACACTAAAGTTTTGGGGACCGGCTGGATACGAGGATAAAACGAAATACTACTTTTACCTGATCTTCATCTCCTTATTTTTTTGATGTGCAGATTTCGCGAAGAGTATAATTAAGCGCCCCAGTACGAGTAGAGATCTTCCACGCTAACGTGACACAACACGTACCGCTGCGTCCGTCGGTGTTCCAGGTCTCATGCGTTTCCATTTGCAGCACTCGTTATTAGGAATTTAGGTGTTACTGACCTGAATGATGAAATGCAATTGTCTTCGCAGGCTTAGCGTTTCAGTGATTCACGTTCATTATAGTATGAGTGATAAGATTCTGTTACTTACAGAACAGCATTTTTCGTTATTAGAATGGCGGAACTATTACAGAAGATGTAAATACTTAACTACAAGACAGTCGATAAGAAAAAGTATGCAGAATACGTATTTAAATAGTTCATAAACTAAAGATAAACAACAAAAGATGTAAAACGTGAAAAAAGTTTCCTTAACATGGAAACTGTTGATGGTCTGTATGATTTTCCCTACACGCCTGACTTGCTTATTTGACACGCTACGAGACGGTTCAAGAGATCTAGTAGCAGTCGATTCCGTACCTGAGAAATAGTTTGCCTGCTCTATAAGAACAGTTACTGGTGTGTGATAGGCTACGTTTAGTTTCACCTGTATGTCCCAGATATGCTCCAAAGGATTAAGATAAGGAGATTTCAAAGGCTGTTCCATCAGCTACAGCGCATTTCTTTTATTGTTGTTTCCTTTTTGACTTGAACTAACGGAACTACGTGTATTGTTCAGTGAAAGAACGACAAATAAAATCAGTTGGGTCTTTGAAAACGGTACAAACTTTACTGATGATTTTTTTTTGTCGCTTAGTTACAGTCAGCATTCGTGTAAATCAGCACACAGGTTGCTCAACGTTGTCTCGCAGTAAACTCCTCGTGCGCAGTGTACATCAGTCTTTCATTAGACGTGGCACCGACTTCAGTAGATCAGTCCCATGTATTACACTTTTTGGATGTTCTTGTCCGTGTTTGTCGTTTTGGGACGTAATTCAACACAGTGCTTCTTTAAACAGCCGTAAAAAGAAATCGGTTCCTCGCATCAGCTTGAAGCAGCACGTATTGCGTAACAAAACTAAAGATCATTGACAGAAGGCCGTCTCATGGTCAGGCAGAAAAGTTTCACCTTCATCTCGTATTTGGTGAGACGTTCGAACACTAGGCTGAAGCGAGAGTCGAAGAAACTTCGCGGTTTCACACTTTCTGCAACCAATTTGATAATTAACTAGATAATTCGTTTGGTAAAATAACTTCAGCAAAAGCACAGATGAAGAGCGAAGGGGTTCAGTTCACAACTGGAGAAGCGCACAGCATGTTACGCGACTCTGTACATATTGGAACGCTGATCGCGCAAAGCACTGTAAGCCGTTGGCAGTGCAATGCAGTTATGGATTGTCCGAGAATTGTATCCACGCCTTACCGGTCTGGATAATATGTGACGAACCGCTAATGAATTTAACATTAGACTGAGCAAAGTAATTGGTACTGACACAGGCTGGCCTCGTTATCTACGTTTCCACAGCAGGACGTTATAATTACATCTGCATTATCTCGAGCCTTTCTTAAAGAAAGGATATTAAAATACAAACGTGTGTCATGTCCAAATGAGTACCGATTAGAACAGATGTGTCAGCAAAGTTTTGATGGGATTTGGAAATGTGTTTTTTCATAATCCAGTAATCAGGTGGAAAACTTCTTTACAACCGACACAGAATTACATAATACCACAAAATATTCTGTTAAGTTGAGGTGTAGTTTTGAAAAACTACTGACTTCGTTGCTGAGTGTTGTGCTTAAGCACTGGACTCGCATTAGAGGGACGGTGGTTCACACTCGAGTTTCGCCACCCAGTTACACGTTCCCCGTGGTTTCCCTGTGTTAGTTAACAAGAAAGTCGGGAAGGTTCGTTTGTAAAAGACTCGGCCAGTGTCCATCAGCTGTCAGAGGTTCTGCTTCATGTGCAATAACATCGACGTAGACGTGGCGTAAAACTATGATCATTCGTTTCTATAGCAAACCCTGTTTGAGTTAGAAACTGGCATAGAGCTAGTCAGTTAATCCCATGTTCCATAGACAGCTTGCTCTATTTCTAACGAATAGCTTTAGAAGCAACGTACACATGTTTCGGGTTACAGCAGTATGCCGACAGTTTCAAGATTACATCTGCATCTACACCTGCATCTGCATGACTATTCTGCGATTCATACTTAAGTGCCTGGCAGAAGATTCATCGAACCACCTTCAAGCTAACTCTTTACAGTTCCATTATTGAACAGCGCGCCGTAAAAACGAACACTTAAATCTTTATGTACGAGCTCTGATTTCTCTTATTTTATTACAATGATCATTTCTACCTACGTAGGTTGTGTCAACAAAATATTTTCGCATTCGGAGGAAAACGTTGGAGATTGAAATTTGGTGAAACGATCTCGCCGCACCGAAAAACGCCTTTGTTTTAACAATTGCCACCACAACTCGCGTATCATATCCGTCACATTCTTTTTCCCTATTTTGCGATAACTCAAAACGAGCTGCCCTTCTTTTAGATTTTTCTGAGGAAAAATGAGCAGCCAACAGCTGTAATGTGTCATCCACAGGTACTTTGGTGAACAGAGAAACCACGTCGAGGCTGACCATAATATCATTTGGGCCTATCTTCATCTGTTTCATGATATCAACAAACATTATTGAATTCTTAATATGATGTGGGCAGTGACCTCAGAAATTTTGAAGTTGTTCCGGCACACCTCGACGACCACTTACTTCTCATACAGTGGAAATTATTATGAAATGACGGATGGAACAGCCATGGGTTCGCCACTATCACCAGCAATAGCGAATTTTTTCATGGAGGATTTTGAAGAACGAGCGTTGAGCAGTGCTCACCTCCGCCCATTATGTTTCTACAGATACGTCGACAACACCTTTTTAATCTGGCCACACGGCAGTGACACATTGCAGCAGTTCCTCGAACATTTGAATGGTTTACATCCAAATATGAAATTTACAATGGAGGTGCAGAAGGAAGGGAAGTTACCTTTTTTAGATGTGTTGGTGGAGCGAAAACCGGATGGACGACTGGGCCATTCTGTGTACAGGAAGCCAACGCGTACAGACTTATATCTGCATAGCCACAGCTTCCATCATCCTTCTCAGAAGAGAGCTATGCTGAATACTTTAGTACACAGAGCCAGGACTATTTCCGACAAGGACCACCTCGGTCCTGAGATTAACCATTTTACGACTGTTTTCAAGAGGAATGGTTATTCTGCAGGTGATATTAAATCAGTATTGTCCAAGAAAGTAAGACACGATGCCGTCCATAAATAAGAAGAGGACCAATACATAGCACGGCTTCCATTTTGCGGTGCTACAACAAGCAGGGTAGGCAGAGTCCTAAAGAGGCAAGGAATAAAACCAGTTTTCCGACCACCTAGGAAAATTGAGGAAATGTTGAGACCAGTCAAAGATAGTCTCGGCTTAAGGGTGCCGGGAATTTGTAGTATTCCTTGCGAATGCGGCAAGAATTACTTGGGCCAGTCGGTAAGAACCGTTGCCGACCGTTGCATCGAGCACCAGCGCCACCTGAAATACAGGTATTTGGAAAAATCAGCGGTGGCTGAGCATAGCCTGCTTAACAAGCATAAGATTGTATTTGAAGAAACGAAAGTAATAGCCCACGCATCGAATTACTGGGACTCTGTGATCCGGGAAGCAGTTGAAATTAGACTTAGCGGTAATAACTTTAACAGAGACAACGGTTATGCACTTAGCAACACTTGGAAGAGTGCACTGGATAAAGAAAAATCGCAGAGGAAAACTTCCCGCACTTTACCTCCTGATTCAAGGGATGGCGCTGCAAGCAACGCGGGATAGAAGCTACATCTATGGAAGTAGAGGGCACCACTTCACTACGCACCATATCGCTGTTGCTATGACGTATTCCAGCCAATCAGAAGCCGTCCTCTGCATATAAAAGTGGGAGCCTCGTCAGTTTAAGACAGTCAGTTTTAGCCCTGACGACGACCATGGAGTTAGTGGTCGAAAGCTTGGAGATTTATCCTAAATTGACACCGCATGTACACCGAGAGACTTTTATTCAGAAAGAAATGATATAAATTTAATTTTAATGTCAGCTTTGCTGCCCGTCCAAACTATATGTTTAGCAGCAAATAATGAAAGATTTTTTGGTTGCATATTGAAAACGATTCAGGACTAGCGACGCCTATTCCAAAAGTAATAAAGATCATTTCTTCCTATAGATTTGCAGCTACAGAGACTGTTATTCTTTTAAATCTGAAATGTGCTATTAATGACGAATTTTTTATATTGTACATGAAGTTCTTGGACAGTCGCCCATATGATGACCGTGGTGGAAGTCCACATACTACTCGCAATCATCGATTTTGGGAAAGGAATACTCTATTTGTAAGGGATGTGTTACACCATAGTATACGAGTACGAGTACAAGTGTCCCACACACGTTAACTTGCAAATTTGTTTCAGAAACTCGCAGTTATGCAAAGAGAAAGAACTGCTGAAATTAGCTTTTGAGAATCCGTGTAATATACGTCATCTAGAAAAAATTTTCATCGCCATGTTCAGATTCTGTGTCATTAAATAACTTCTATTGATGTGTGACTTTTAACGATGGTACCATTCTATTAATTGTACGGTACAGAATATACAGCGGTTTTCCGAAACAGAGAGAGAGAGAGAGAGAGAGAGAGAGAGAGAGAGGGGGGGGGGAGACCTTTTAAAGAGAAACATTTAATAATTTTTTGAGGAAAACATTATCATTTCCCACGCCCGGGTTCCCGGGTTCGATTCCCAGCGGGATCAGGGATTTTCTCTGCCTTGTGATGACTGGGTGTTGTTTGATGTCCTTAGGTTAGTTAGGTTTAAGTAGTTCTAAGTTCTAGGGGACTGATGATCATATATGTTAAGTCCCATAGTGCTCAGAGCCAACCACATTATCATTTCCTTTGTTTCTTTCTCTCCAAGTGGAGTAATTGTAGAAACAACAATAACAAAAACAAAAGAAAGGAAAGAAACGCATATGAACAATTTCACTTCATTTACAAGTCAATAGATGGCCCTAAGGAAGTGTTAGCAGTTCTATGTTCAGAAATGAAGGAAAATTAATATTAAAGGTCTCGTCACTCTGAGAACATTAGATATCAAACACAAGCCTGGAACTGGTCACGAATTGTAAACGAAGTCAGCTTTGACTTTTGCAAAGGAATCAGGAGAAATTTAAATGTGGATGAAATGAACGACAGGGTTTCGAACCTGACGTAGAACTATTGCTAAGATACAAGGGTAGAGAACCCTGTATCTTAGCAATGGTTCTACATCAGCCACTTGCTACAATACAAATCTTCGAGGCACGGGGAATTCTATTTAAGTATGTTACTAACTTATGTTATTCTGTATCGATAAAACCATGGGTATATAGTTAATTCGCATCGGCCTTTACAGGAACGGAAAGATGTGCAATATTCAATCTTAGTCGTCGGAAACAACCTGGGAAGGTGGTCTGGCAACCTGATAACGGCTTCTCTTTCTTCTCGCTGTGTACGCTACAGACAGACAATAATATTGTTTAACCACAGAAGTTTTCTAAAATTTTAAAATCCATATTTCCAATTAAATCATTTAATTGTAATACTATCGCTTATTTCACACCGAGGAAATGTAAACTTGAGGACAATCATATTTTATTACTCCAAACAATGCGAATTAACTATTCTAGCATCGATAGACTACAAAACGTTTATTTGTTGCTGAAAGTCGTATCGCAAAATGAAAAAGGGGAGGACAGTATTAGGCATATTTTCACCGTCCATTTATTTTCTGCAAGGCTTCAGTAAAAACATAACTTGCTTAGGTACACAACCTGCTGTATAGTTGATCAAAAGGGACAAGCTTGATTGATTAAGGTATATGGCGTTTTCTCTATACGCCCAGTATAGAAACTTAATTAAATTTGGGGACGCCACCTGCCCTCACACGTGAGAGAATTTCTCATCTTCCACGTTGTCACTCACATTTTGTTTTACTTCATTCGCGCTGGGTACAAACGAAGAGATAGGTGGTAGACAATGATGAATTACGTGTCAGCTATTGTTATATGAAAAATATACTCATGATCTTAGCCATGTATTCAACGCTGCCTCGTTTTTAATTTTCTTCAGACCTGTGAATTAATATTAAGAACTCAATAAATGTGTAACAAATGATATCATGACACGTTCAAACGATCTCTTTCAAATGAAAATTCAAGTCTGTTGTCCAATTTAGGGTAGAATTTACAACTTTTTACCATTCTAGCTGAAATACGTTGGCGGAAATTGGTTTGTAGTGCTTTTGGTTTCATAATAATATCAATTTAAAACATCGACTTTATATATGCGTTCTTCAAAGCGATTGATGTGTGTGCTCGTTTCATGCTCTTCAAATAATTGTGCACTCAATCACGTATTTTTATAACAAGTAAGGAAATTTCTGGTAAGAACACGTAGCCTATGTGGATATTCAGTTAATATTTTATGGTAATCTAAGTATTTATGGTATATTTACCATTTAATCTCCTGAATATGCATATGAATGCATGTTTACCCTTAACACAGACACAAAAAGAGCGTGAGTTATAAAGTATTAACTGCATAGGCCTATTCTTTCCTGCACAGGGAGATAAGAGTGCACATTCGATGAGGCAAGCGTTCCCACTGGTAATTCTCCAGCAGTTGTCACAGAGGTAATGTCCTACACCTAAATAATCCGTACAGTCCTCTTGCCACTATTACTTACATTTATTATACCCTACAGAGTCATCATCAAAATGACATCTGCGCACTGGGTAAACATACTTTGTGTTGTGAATCAGTTTCTGCACCTATGAGGAATTTTATTTTTGCAGAAGGAGACATCTCCTATTCTGCATCTGGTTTCCTTTTTCTCCCTTCCCCTCGGGTTTCCTTATTCTCATTATCCTTCAGTTTCTGTTAGAGATCATTCTTCACTGCTAACTAGAGAGGCTGGGGTATTCTATTTTAAGGTTCTTCACATAATTTATCAACTGTTGAAAGCTATGGAAGAGAAGAGACAAGAGAATTTAACATCATCTTGCTCACTTGCCACACTAAATTACAGCACTACCGTATACGTTCCTGGTTGAGTTTCCTTCGCTCGATCAATGTCTCCAGTTTGTTGTCATACTCGATGATCCAAACTGCAGTGGGGTCTGTTGCCATTACACGAGAAGGAACCAAATCATTCGCTCAGTAAACATTAGGATTCTATCGGTATATACCGCCTGCTTAAAGTGCTCGTCTATTGCGTCTCACAATGGACACTCCTGAATAAACTACCATAACTGGGTGTACACTTATCCGAAAGTTCACTTGTTGGCAAATGTATCGTTAGACCCATCTCATGATAGACTAATAGCTGCTACTGAGTGGACATGGAAGCACTATTATTTAGTCCTAACAGCTAATGCAATAAATTAAACTGCAGTGAGATATGGTAAAAGCAGTTAAATTCCAAGGTGCGTATGTCACTTTCACTCCTAATAGAAACGCTTTCTTAACTGGTTATTACCACTGGTATTAAAAAGAACAAATTTCGTTAAATTCATTTATTCAATTAACAAAGGGCTAAAAAGACAGCCGAAGACAAAAAAGAAATAAAAACTGACCCACCACGAAGGAATTACACGAATGACACGGCTATCGGTAGATGTGATGTACACGTACAGACAAATAAATAGCCGGTCGGGGTGGCCGAGCGGTTCTAAGCGCTACAGTCCGGAACCGCGCGACCGCTACAGTCGCAGGTTCGAATCCTGCCTCGCGCACGGATGTGTGTGATGTCCTTAGGTTAGTTAGGTTCAAGTAGTTCTAAGTTCTAGGGGACTGATGACCTCAGAAGTTAAGTTCCATAGTGCTAGACCCATTTGAACCATTTGAACAAACAAATAAATACAATTTCATAAAAATCTGTTGATATATTCAAGAGAAAGGGCTTCACAAATCAAGCAAGTCAATAACGCTTTGGTCCACCTCTGGCACTTCGGAAAACAGTTATTCGACTTGACATTGGTTGACCTAGTTGTAGTCTGTCCTCCTGAAAGGTCTCGTGCCATATTTTGTCCAATTGGCTCGTTAGATCGTCAAAATCCTGAGATGGTTGGAGGGCCATGCCAATAATGCTCCAAACGTTCTCAACTGGAAGGAGATAGAGCGACGTTGGTGCCCAAGTTAGTCTATGGCAAGCACAAAGAAAAACAGTAAAAACTCTCGCCATGTGACGGCGGGAATCATCTTACAGAAATGTAAGTCCAGAATGGCTTGCCATGTAGGGCAACAAAACTGGGCGTAGAATATCGTCAACGTACGACTGTGCTGTAAGAGTGTAGCGGATGACGACCAAAAGGGTCCAGTTATGAAATGAAATGACACCCCAGATCATCACTCCTCACTGTTAGGCAGTATGGCGGGCGACAGATGGTTCAAATGGCTCTGAGCGGTTTGGGACTTAACATCTGAGGTCATCAGGCCCCTAGAACTTAGAACTACTCAAACCTAACTAACCTAAGGACATCACACACATCCATGCCCGAGATAGGATTCGAACCTGCGACCGTAGCAGCAGCGCGGTTCCGGGCTGAAGCGCTCAGAACCGCTCGGCCACAAGGCGGGTGACAGCCAGGTTGGTATTCCACCGCTGTCCGGGGCGTCTACAGATAGGTCTCTGATCTAGAATCTCATTCACTGAAGTAGAATTGTCTTCAGTAATGAGACCCGCTTCGAACTATGCCCCGATGACCAGCGAAGATGTCTGGAGAACCCCTGAGTGGGATACCAACCTGACTTTCGGCTGCCATACGGCCCGACAACCATGAGTGATGGTCTGGTGTGCCATTTAATTCCATGGCAGGATCCCTTTGGTTGTCAGCTGCTGAATCCCTACAACACAGCAATACGTCGACGATATTCTACGCCCCGCTTTTTTGCCTTCATGTCAAACCAGTCAGGCCTTACATTTCAGCAAGATAATGCTCACCTGCACTTAGCGAGAGTTTCTACTGCTTGTTTTCGTGCCTGCCAAATCTTACCTTCTTCAGCAAGGAAGCGGCACCTCTCCCTGGTTTAGAATGTTTGGAGCATTATGTGCAGGACCCACCAATCATCTAGGGATTTTGACGATTTAACTGGGCAGAATTTGGAACGAGATCCCTCAGGAGGACATCCATAATTGCCAAAGGTGGTCCAACGCTTTCTCTTCAGTAAATCATGGAACTTTTCTGAAATTGTAATAATTTGTTTGCTTGTATATGTACATCATATCTATCACTCCCATCCCATTGGATTATTCCTTCGTAGAGCTTTTTTTTCGTCTTATACCGTACACACAGGCTGACAGTTCGTGAACTGTATGAAAAAAGAGTAAATTAGCTATAAACTACGGCGTGCACACACTTTATTCAATATGTAAAGGTCACTACGGATATTCAGATTTAGGTTATGGCATGTTCGATACGCCTGCCGTCATGCTATCATTGAGGATGAAGTGGCGCAGACGAATAGCGAAATTATGCATGACTCACTGAGTACTGGAACATCGGTGCTGTCGGTGATTTCCTGAGTGGCTTTTCTCAGCTCAGCAGTGATTTTGGGGTTATTGTTGTACACAATATAGCCCCCCAAAAAATGGAGTCTCATGTCTTCAGACCCGGAGAATGTGACGCCCAATCGAGGCCTCTGGGTGTCCCACAGCCAGAATGCGGTCCGCAGAGTGCTCCTCCAGGACATCAAACATTCTCCTGCTTCGATGGGGTCGAGCTCCGTCTTGCATTAACCACATCTTGTCGAAATCAGGTTCACTTTGGATAATGGGGATCAAATCATCTGCCAAACCCTTCACGTACCGTTCGGTAGTCACCGTACCATCAACGAATACCGCACCGATTATTTCGTGACTGGACATTGTACACCACACAATCACCTGTTAAGGTTGAAGCGACTTCACGATCATGAATTGCGGATTCTCAGTCCCACACACGAGTATTTTTTGGTTATTGACAGACCCATCCAAACGAAAATGGGCTTGAACAACAAGGCATGGCCGACCGAGGTGGCCGAGCGGTTCTAGGCACTACAGTCTGGAACCGCGCTACCACTACGGTCGCAGGTTCGAATCCTGCCTCGTGCATGGATGTGTGTGATGTCCTTAGGTTAGTTAGGCTTAAGTAGTTCTAAGTTCTAGGCGACTGATGACCTCAGAAATTAAGTCGCATAGTGCTCAGAGCCATTTGAACCATTTGAACTTCAATAATTATCGTGAGCTTTGGAAGTACTCTCAAAATGATGAAAAAGGGAGCATGCTTGCAGAATGAGTTGAAGAGAATAATCTTCATCTAGTGTTTGGTGTCAAAGATCAAGGCTCTTTCAGGTCAGCTGCTTGGGGCAAGGATTGAAATCCTGCCTTACGCTTTGTTAGCTGCAATGAAAGTGGCTTTCCCATCAACGCCACAAGAAAAGTGATAGATGCCTTTTCTCACAGCCAACACAGACCTGTTAATAACACAAATTCGCTGCACGGTTCCTGTCATACGACAAACCACGTATGCTCGATGGAATTTCCAGAAAGCTAATTGGACGAAGTTTTCAACCTAACTGGGTAAGACCATTCGCCGGATCCTTCCATCACGTAAGAACTATCAACGCTTCATTGGTGCAGTAAAAGGAACAGCTGAAAAGTGTGTGCCAAGAGAATACCGAAAAGAATATGTTCCAGGATGGAATGATGAAGTGAAACACTGTACCAACACTTCCAGCATAGTGGTGACCCAGAGATAGCTACTGAACTATTGTTCAGCTTGGACATGTCTCTGAGGCAGAAACGGGCAGGGAAGCCACTCGAGCAGGGAAGCATTGAGTCTTCTGAGAAGACTGGGAGGAAGTGCACCAGCAAGCAGAAACAATTCTGAAGTAACACTAGACCAAATTACCCCCCACGTCAATACTACCTCAAGAGTACCTCCCGACAAGAAACATACAAGACATATCAGACGACAGATTCGTGACCTGAAAAAGACGGCATCTCCGAGTATGCCCGTCCCTTCACAGTTCCAGACATTGACTATGTACTGAAGGACCTTAGACCTCTTTAGGCGCCTGGATTCGATGGTATCCATCCAGAATGCCTAATCCATATAGAAGGAAAAGCTAAGAAATGTCTGGCAGAATTTTTCACTAACATTCTGCTGAATGGTGAACTTCCATTGGAGTTTAAAAAGGTGAAGATAATATCTGTTCTGAAACCTGGCAAACCTAGCAACATGGTAGAAAGCTGTCACTCATTGTCCTACTTAGCTGCTTCTACAAGCTTTTTGAATGGCTAGTATATAACAGAATAAGTAGCGCTATCCTAGAGAATGTTCCAGTTGATCAGCCAGGCGTCAGACCAGGGCGTAGCTGCTGCGACCAAGTATTATTCTCTCACATCATTCATAGAGTCAGGATACCAAATGAAGCAGAAATCATATGTGGCGTTTGTTGATCTAACTGCCGCCTTCGACACTGCTTGGAGGGAAGGCCTTATTTACAAAATTCTCCGCAACATACGGTGTCGAACAATGGTTCGTCTGGTTAACAGCATACTAACCGATCGGAAGTTCCAGATAATCACTGGAAGCAACATAAGTAAGGAGAGGAAGCTAAAACAACGGATTGCCCTAAGGATCAGTTCTATCACCATTACTGTTCAACCTATATCTATCTGATCTACCTGTCACTTCGTCCAAAAAATTCTGCTATGCCAATGACCTGGCTCTAGCTGTGTCATACCAGGAAATGAAGGCAACAGAAGAGATTCTAATCAATGACCTGTCTGTATTGAACAATTACTTCAAAATCTGAAGACTCGAACCCAGTGTGAGTGAAACAGAAGTCTGTTGCTTCCATTTAAATAACGTGTTGAAGAACGTAAAACTGGAAATAATTTCCAGAGGCAGGATTCTTCGTCATAATTGGAACCTAAAATATCTTTGTGTCATCATGGTCCGTACACTTTGCTTCAAACAACACCTTCTTAACTTAGCTCAAAAGTTGAGGACTCGAAACAACACACTCCATAAACTATGCGGAACTACCTGGGGATCTTCAGCAACCACCCTGCGATCTTCAGCTCTGGGTTCGGTGTACTCAAGTGCTGAGTATTGTGCACAGTCGTCATACAAGGCTTGTTGACATCCAGCTGAATACGACAATGCGCATAATATCTGGCACAATCAGATCTACTCCAGTTTATTGGCTTCCACTGTTAACCGGTGTAATGCCTCCTGATCTACGTATATATACTGCCCTTATGAGGGAATTCCACAAGATCTCCAGGAATTCTAACCTACCCATGCATAGCGACCTGCCACTTTTAAATCGTAAGGGACTCAAATCACGCCATCCAACTCTGTGTGATGCTGCTGACGTGGTTGTTAAGGATTTCAAACCCCTTGAAGAATGGAAAGGTCGGCAGCAAGTAGGAAACTGTGACAAATGTGTGCCTGCATAACATCTTCTTAGGTGCTAAACTTCCAAGTGGCTTCGACCTACCACGCAACATCTGGACTACCCTCAACAGAATCCGCACCGGCCATGTCCGATAAGGATTGCTCTCTTTAAGTGGAAGAAGCTGCCTAATCCAGCATGTGACTGCGGGACTCCATACCAGACTGTCCACGACATTGTCAGTGAATGCAGGATTCGAGCCTATCACGGTGCTGAAGAGGACTTCATGCTAGCAACTCCAGATGCAGTGCGCTGGATTGAAGGACTGGATATTCAGTTGTAAAGCCAAACTGAAGTTTCTTGTGTGTGAATATGTACATATGAGTATGTAATTTAATTTTAAGATATGTCTCTATTAGCCATACGCTAAATAAAAAAAATATTTTCAAGTTCTGTTCAGAAAGCATGAAATACAATCTATGTAAATATCAGTCGAAATTCTATTGTTATCAAGAGTATATAGACCAAAAGAAAGCAGAGAAGTTCCTATTTATGCTATGATTTGATATTTATTTATTTTTTCAAACATGAAAGAAATAAGTCCACAATCTATATTGTGATGAGGAGTGTAATTCTGATAACTTCTTCAGCTCTTGAGATGATCGACCTCCATTCCCACTGTTGTCATCGTCAGAGATCAGTTAGAACGTAGTTGGTCGGGAAAGTGTCAAAGTCTGCGACGAATTTTCTCCCTCTCTTTCAGGCAATTCGACGCTCCTGCACGATCTTTCTCGCTCTCCATCTTTCTCTCACACTTCTGTCCCTTCAGTGTTGCTGGAAGACTTTACGAGTATACCCGGCGTATTTGGTTGTTGGCAATGCTTGCACAAGCTCAGGTGATGCTTGATAACACACTACACCTGAGTCAGTGTAACAATATCCTCGACAACTAGTAGTGCTATCGCCAGATATCAACAGTAACTACTGTAGGAGACACATGAGTCTTGTACAGAACAGCAACAAAAAAGCGGCGTTACCATAGAGAAGTTTACAAAATCATTCCTGGCGTCTTCTGTTCTCGAAGTGTCCTCAATTTATTACTCGATTCGAATGAGGCCGTTTTACAGTTAAATACAAGAGCGTGATGAAAAGTATTGCCTCCGAACGTTTTGTGTGAAAACCTTTTAAGGCTTTTTAAATAAATCACACATTATTAGCATTCTAAATCTTTATTTTTCGTGGCTACATATTTGTACCGCTCTGCCGCTAGGTGGCTCCGAACTGTAGCATGTAACAGGGCTGTGAATAACGTAACTATGTCGGTGCGTGAGACAACGACGAAGTGTGCTGTGAATAACGTCATCAGAGGCAATAACGCCCATTCTTCCTGCAGAGCTGCTCACAAGTCTTGGCGAGGGGTTGGTGGATGCTGACGTGATGCAGCCCGTGTCCCTAGCGCATCCCAGACGTACTTTATGGGGTTCAAATCGGGAGAGCGAGCTGGGCGTTAAGCCGTCGGGTCACATGAGTTTGCGACTGTCCTGCTTCCATTCTTGCTGTGGCTCTCCACCGCAGAGTGTCAAATAGGCGTCTTCTCTGTGCCACACTGTGCACAGTTTGTGTTTGTGTACAAAGCGATTGTGGATGTGAGACTACCCGACAAACACGAATCCATTCGATAGGTGTCCTGATGTCACCGTTGGCGTGGTTTTCCGTTAACCGAAATGCCATCTTCCATGCAGAACACGATCGTCCGGACATCTGTTGACATTTTGTATGACTATATCGTGAATTAGACACAGGCCGCGTAAATACCAGTTTGTTGCTTTAATTTTGGACACCAGTGTACATAGGCAGCAGCAGATGGTCGTGAAATATTTCAGTTTTCCCTAAAATCATTAATTAAGTTTTCGTTAATTTCCCTGATTTATTTCAAACAATTAAACCTTCGTTTGCAAAATTAAACCTCATGCTGGTCAATTTGATACCCCAATCATCGTTTGGCTATGAAATTTCGGACAAAGAATTTCCCTCGAATCAGTTATTAAATTTTTCTTAACTTCCTCGAATACATTACAGCAGTTAAACCCTGTTTTGCAAAACTAGACCTCGCGCTAGTCAGTCTGATACCCCATGTGTCCATTTCTCGTTTTCGTTTTGCTGTGAAAATTCGGACAAGAATCCGTTCTGTAAATTATAGGAAGTGGTATTTCTCATGACCCCGAAATATTTGACCAAAAAAAACTGAGAATTATATTATCTGAAAAAAATTAACGTCAAGGAATTTCCTTTTTTCCGTCCTACTGAATAACATGGCGCAGTGGTAAGACGCTGGAACCATATTCGGGAGGACAGCGGTTCGGTTCGTTATCCGGCAATACCGATTTGAATTTTCCGTGATTTCCCTAAAACTCTTAGGGCGAATGCCAAGAAGGTTCATTTGAAAAGGCACACCTGATTTCTTCCTCAATCCGAGCTTATACTCCATCTCTAACGACCTCACCGTCGACGAGATTTTAAACCCTAGTCTTCATTTCTTCTTGCTTCCTTCGCTCTCATCAATAACAGAAATATATGCTTTTCCAAAACGAAATGAAATGATCGCCTGGCTTAGTTGGCCGGCAGGCCCCACCCGGGAAGTTCAGTGCCGGGCTGCAAGTCATATTTCAGGTGACGCCACATTGGACGACTTGCGTGTCGGTGATGATGATGATGATGATGATGATGATGATAGGATGATGATGGACAACACAACAACCAGTCCACGAGCGGAGAAAAATGTCCAGTCCGGACTGGGGTCGAAACACGTTACCACTCAGCTAACCAGGCGGACTGCTTTTCCAACCTAAGGATGTATCGCTTTATAAATTACGAATATTATTACTTAATCTCAGGTATGAAACTTACGAAACGAAACTGTTTAAGTCCCAGGGAAACAACTGACAAGACTACATCATTTACATACAAAATAATTCTTTCATTGTTTGAGAAACAGTTTACGACAGAAGGAACACTCATTTTGGTGCCTTCCGTAGCTTAAGCCAAATCATCTATATAACATTTCATGTCGACCAGGAGCACTTCAGATGCGAGAGACCGAGGGAAGGAAAGCAGAGGTAAGACACTCGTATTTCGTAGGACTGGGAAGCAAACTGCCATCTGGCCATTCAGATTTAGCTTTGCTTGAACCATTTATGGCGATTGTCGGCATATACCTTTAAAGAGGTTGCAGGCAATTTCGTTTCAAATTTGTATTAATTCTTATCTTGTGTTCCGTCCCTGACGACCCAGTCGTCGATGGGACGTTAACCTCTAATCCTCCGTATTTACTTTGGATGCAGAGTGGTTTGCCTATTTAACTAGTAACGACTATGGTATTCCATGTGCTAGAAATCATGCCCTGTCACAGTTGATTCGGGTAGCCGGGGCGACGCTACGTATCGGCGAACAGTTGCGCAGATGTAAGCCGAGGGACTGGCCTACCAGAATAGCTTGTCCTCATGCAGCGGCTCTGTGTACCGAGAAGAGGCAGCGTGCTGATAAATCGAATCCAGAGCTCCACACATGCCCAGCCTGCATTTCGCATTTACACAATTTTCCTGTTCAGGTACAATGTCATTCGCCACGTTCGTTTAGTTTCCAAACTCAGTTCTCAGGCATAATCAAACTGAGGGAATCAGCTCTCAAGCGTAAGCAGTTTATAGTGAAATCTCATCTCTGCATTGCAGCCCAAGCTAAATGCATTTCCGTGTGGATCAATCTGGTTTCTGTCCTGTCCGTTTAATCGATGTCCACTGTTTGATTAAATACCATGGGCATGACACCGAGTATTGGAGCATTTAAAGGTTCCAGCCTACTGATCGCTTTCACTACTAGCAGAATACATATCAATAAATATTACATAGTTCAATAATAGATGGCAACGTAATGTCTTTCCTAGATTATGTTATATGGCGCGTGTATAATATCAGCACTTTCCGAAGAATTTTACGAAACCGGGTAAGGGAGATTAATTTCATTTGAAAATACTAGCTTATTCGGATTAAGAAGTTTGCACTATTTTAGCACCAACAATCACTTCAAGAAATGAGTTTGAAATAAATTTTCTGAGTGCCAATACATTATTTTATATATCGCACCCAGGCGAGAAAAGTGACACAATTTGAAAAATGGCATATTTAGTTAATATCGCTGAAAAATACGTGTGAAGTGTCCGAACGAGCAGGGTTAATATAATGGAATCTTCTGACAACAATACTTACTTGAAATTTAAAGGAAGTATCCATATTAGTATAAGTTTTATAGAATTAATTCTGTAAGTCGTGTTTTCTCAAGTATCACATTTTTGAGTTGTATCGTTGTTCGCGCCGGAGTGCGATGTGTGTTCAGAAAATAATAACTTTTCCTCTTCTAAGCATTCATGTAGTTTCATCTTCACAAAATGGCAAGTTTTCTGTATATTTTAATCATTTATTTCATCTACATTTGCACGACAATAGATTTTTTTGGGGATGAAGTAACGTATCGGTATCTAGTAAGACATAACCATAACCTTCTGTTGACGAGCATTCTCTTATAGGGGGAACAGGACAAGGAGCTTCAATGACGCATTCACTAAGTAAATTCAGAGTCGTTCCCGTAGATATGGAAATTTAGTCTAACATTTTAAAAAGCGGACCGCATTAATTACCTACAACGGTGGGCTACAAACAGATTTCATGCAGACCGAACAACATTGTAGACTAAATTTATACACACCGGACAAAAAATTAGTCAGCCCCAGAAAACACCATGCTGTTACCGCCTCTAGTCGTCATAACGGCCTCAATTCGGGTATAAAAAAGTCGATAACTGTCTTCACATATGCCATATTCAGCTGAAGCTACTCATTGATGACTAGACTGTGTAGAGCTACAGGAATTTGGATTGACACTTTTCATCCACT
The DNA here is from genome assembly GCF_021461385.2 of Schistocerca piceifrons. NCBI lineage: Eukaryota > Metazoa > Arthropoda > Insecta > Orthoptera > Acrididae > Schistocerca > Schistocerca piceifrons. Next base: position 735,379,421 of record NC_060149.1, on the reverse strand, counting down.
GCTCAAAATGTTCCAAGACATTTTAAATGGGATGAATATTGGCTGTTTAAGCGGGACAGACAAGATACGATAGCGAACTGAGTTTTCGTCGCACCAGTAACATATGAGTACAGCGTTGCGAACTCGGCTGTTATCTTAGATGATGAACGCGAGCAGCATATTCATCATGAATATGCAGAAGAAAGGGCAACACTTATTCACCGTGGATGTTAAAACAAACATTCTAGTTCACTTTCACCGGTATTTGTGAGCCGAGGCCATGATACGAGACACACACTAAGAATGTAACGCAGCCACAACCGGCCTGATGTCGACCATCCACACACTGTAGGTTAGACGTGTTATTGTGCCATCGGTGCATTCGGTACCTTGCAGCATTTTAAAACCAGCAACGCTGTCACCAGTGGCCTTTGGTGAGGTATCCAACTCTAAATTTCATGACATGCAACTCCCTTCACAACTTTAGCTTGAAAACTGGTAAAGATGTTATTTGGTGCCCCCTCCCTCTCCCCTTCATCAGTCAACCAACCAACGTTGTCGGTTAGTCTGTTCTGGCGACCACTGTTCTCACTCGGTGTTCTACGGCTGCGATTGAGAAATGATCCCTTTTAGACAAGTTGGAGAGTACTCATTGATACAGCTACAAATCTGGCATCCTCTTTCGCAGTGTGGTGTTCGACACGTCCACAACGATAACTCTTTTCTGTAACTCTGTCTCGTCTCCAAAAATAGTTCAAATGGCTCTAAGCGCTGTGGGACTTAACATCTGAGGTCATCAGTCCACCTCGACATAGAACTACTTAAACCTAATTAACCTGAGGACATCACACACATCCAAGCCCGAGGCAGGATTCGAACCTGCGACCATAGCAGCCGCGTGGTTCCAGACTGAAGCACCTAGAAACACTCGACCACAGCGGCCGCCTGTCTCGTCTTCACGCCCATCTATATTAATATACTAATTCGATACAAACGACAGTCACATGCAAACAACACTTTATTGCAGTAATGCATGTCACGGTGGATGGTCGTATGAATGTCCAGTGCGGGTTCTACTTTATCTGCTGCTTTATATGAAATAGCGTGTTGATCACTTTATGGTTAGTAATGTACTTCCTATGTCAGATGATATAGTATTTCTAGATCTCTTTCTCGACTCGGCCTTTGTAACCAGACACAGTAATTCAGTAATCTTGGAGTTAGAGGTAATTATTTTTACCTTTTATCTGGTTATTAATTTCTTCCGTACGTGTACAAAGTTTAGGGTATCTGGTATAACGTTGTTAATTTCTGATTAAAGATCTCAAAACCTACGATGGGGAACCAGAGATTTCTTATCTGCCGTGATGCACGGTAGGTTGTTGCCGTTCAATTATCTTTTGGTCGTAGCTGGAAAAATGGCGAGTGACTATTACCAACATCTATGCGTTCCAAATCGCCACAGGTACAGGTAAGTGAAACCCTGTCATCGAAGGCACGGATTGTAGCACTAAAAGGGAACGTGGAAGTTGACATATACGGCATTCTAAGTCTGCTATAGCCTACCTCCACGCTGGACAGGCCTGCGATGGTGATGCAGTGACAGGAAGTGTCTGGTGTGTGTGTGCGTGTGCGTGTGTGACGTCATGGAGTAGCCTACATAAAGCGTCCGTAGGCCGTTGGCCGTTTGAACGTGTTTCATCTAGCGTGGGAAATGTGAAAAACCGTCACAGTATAAAACCAGATAGAAAGTAAAAATGACTAACGGCGTTTTAAGGACTTCTTAGCGTAACTGTCAAACGTGATACTTGAATCATGAAAACAGGAGGCGCAGACGGTAAAATATAAAGTACACCCGGAATGGAAGCTGCAAGGGCCTGATGTGAGACGTGTGTTGAGGAAAAAAAATATGAATCTACATCAAAGTTGCAGGTTACCTATCATTCAGCATCTCAGGAAGAAGGTCATCTACTGACATGTACATATTCGGTGGAAATTTTTCATAGTAATTAATTAAACAATGACGATTCCTAAATTATTTACGTATTCGTAGCAAAGTACTGAATTACGTGATAGCAAACAATAATTAGTAAATGTAGGCAGTAGATGTACGAACTCTGGGATAGTTAGACACTGGCAATTTACTGTAATAAATATATATATGACTGATTTTTAAATAAGTACATTGTAGCGTAATACTCATATAATTACATTAAATCTGATGGTAAATTCTACATTAATGTATCAGGCTGTTGTTAGATACTATATGTTGACAAAACAAGCTAAATATATAGATAGAACGGTGGAATATGGACTCACATTTGTTCACGTACGTACCACCAGCAAGTACGGAAATAATTAGAATTCCCAGATTGCCCACCAGAGTGTACTGGTGTTATCTCCTCGGGATTATCTTAAAATATATAGCAGGATATAAAATCGACGTGCACCGCGTTACGTGATTAGTGACGGGGCTAACGGGATATGCGGGCTCTGTGGTGTAGATCACAGCACGTGACGCTACAGGTGTTATAAGTTACAGCGACCATCTCCAGCAGTAAGCGAGTTACTATTTTAGACCAATGTGTACCTTCCCAATGAGATACTGATTTCCCGTCTGGTCCCAGACGAAGCTGTACATTCGTGATGTATGTCGGGCAAGACAACTATTGTGACGTCACAAGCTCGTTGTGGGATCTATATTTCTCGTCTTCGTATGAAGCAATTGTATAACGATCGGAATTCACGATATTCAGTAATTTATGGCGCTATACGACAAGATCGTTTATTTGGATAGGAGCGTATTGGCCCTGAAGATGGTAAAATGAAAAGCCAAAACAGGTTGCTTTCAGAATAAAATAAAATAACTTAATGTATATGGCTGTTGGTGAATTTTACTGACATTGAAATTTTAAGAGAGGTTATCATAGTTGGTCTGCGTGTGGCCGCTGGACGATATTCAGACATGTAGGGCATTCAAATGTGACAGTGGGTCGATGTTGAACTGACTGAAAACGTGAAGGGAATGACATGCATCGTCAACGTCCTAATCTCGCCTTGTTGAACACCGAGAACATTGTAACCCTTTCACATCCGTGTCTTCCATCCGGGCACATGTAATAGCAGCAGAACATCCCGAACCTTCTTACATCATATATCTACATCTACATCAACATACATCCTCCGCAAGCCACCACATGGCGCCTGGCGGACGGTTCGTTGTACCACTTCTAATCATTCCCTCTTCCGTTACAGTTGCAAATGGAGCGAGGGAAAAGCGACTGTCTATATGCCTCCATATGTGACATAACTTCTCTTATCTTCACGGTCCATGCTTGACATGTTATTTGTGGGCGATAGAGTCATTCATCAATACGAATTTCTAAACTATCTCAATAATATTCGGCGAAAATAACGTCTTCTTCCCTCGAGAAATTCCCATTAGGGTTCACGGACGATTCCAGTAGTACTCGGGTGTTGATCGAACCTACTGGTAAAAAATCCAGCACCATGCTTTTGAATTAATTCCGTGTATTCATATTATGTGACCTGGTGGGGATATGAAACAACCTAATCAAACCCGTGTCACTGAAGTCTTCTATACGTGGTCTCCTTCACAGATGGACAGCACTTTCCTAGAATCCTCCCAATAAACCGAAGTCGACCATACGCCTTTCCTACATCCGAACTTACGTTCGTTCCATTTCATATCGCTTTTCAACGTTCTGCTATGATATTTAATCGACATGACCACCACAGCACTAATACTATATCCGAATATTACTCTACTGTTTTCCTTCTCGTCTACATTAACTTATATTCCTCTATATTTAGAGCAAATTGCAATTAATCGAACCAGATAGGAACTCTGTCTAAGTCATCCTGTATCCTTCTACGGTGACTCAACAACGACAATATCTTGTAAAGTACAGCGTCATCGGCTGACAGTGGCAGATTGCAGCTCCCTTATCCGTCAGATCGTTAAAGTACACTACCTGACCAAAAAAGTGAAATGAAATCAAACATCACGGGTTTAGATGGTATGTGATGTTATTTCAGTGATGATAAAATCGAGTCAAATTTACAAAGAAATTTGCAATGAAAGTCCACTTATCACTATGTCGCTGCACGCTGCCTGGTCTGGATGTATGCTCTGGTAATGTTTGGATGGTTGTCATGGAGTTATTGTATCATCTTACTGACCCACAACTATTGTAAATGGTTCTTGATACCGTGGATACTTGCAATGGGAAGTCCAAGCTGGTCCCACACATGTTGTGTAGGGGACAGCTCTGAGACTCTTGCTGACCACAGGGGTACCTCGACATCACACAGACAGTTTATAGAGACACGTTGTGAGTGTGGACCAGCATTGTCCTGCTGAAAAATGACGCCACGATAGCTCCGGTCAGAAGTAACATACGAGGATGTACGATGTACGAGACCGACCGTTGTATCACCAGAGTTCCCTCAATCGCCACCAGTCGTGACCTGAAGTCAGGCCTGACGGCTCCCAACTCCATGGCGCCAGGAGTAGCGCTGTTGTGCTTCTCAAAAACAGTGGAATACAGGGACACCTCCTAGAGCCGCACCGTATTCTCCAATGAAGGTCTTCCCCACGCGGTTAGTACAGAACCAGGTTTCATAGCCGAAAACAGTGTGACGCCTTTCATCAGGAGTTCCTGCCTCCCGGTCACAGCAGCATTCCAAACTTGTTGCAGTAACGGCAGCCTACACAACGGGTCGTAATTCTCTATCCTGGAGGCTGCTAGTGTGCGATGACACATAATGTTTCAAGGACTTCATTACTTGTTCTCGAAAGTCAATCACAGATATGAAGCGGCTGCAACGTGTTTGGTGCACAATATGGCGATCAACCTTTGTGGAGGGCAGACGACGAATTGCCTGTCCTCACATTCCCACTCAGTCCCTATCGGGCCACTGTCACATCCGAACGCTCCACAAATCTACAAATTTGGATATTACACCATTCAATCAGCCGACCAAACGGATAGCCATCATGAGGCCCCTTTCAAACTCTGGCATGTGATCATACTCTGTCTCTCACGGGAACTCGGCATCTTCGTGTACTTCACAATGACCACTCAACATCTGATGCTTATCTCATCATAATATACCCTGTCAGGCCTGTTGATAACACAAAACACGAAATAACACTAATACATTATCGTGACCGTTGTACTTGTCGAACAATATTGCATTTATAAACCCGCCGATGGCGTATATGTGTACGAAGTTCCATTGTCAGCCGACAATGTTTGAGTGCTTCACAGTTATTGGCAGGAAAGGCATATACGGAACAAGAGCGGTCCTATTACATCTCCCTAGGGCACCCCGGAAGACTCCCTCGTCTTAGTAAACACTCGCTGTCAAGGACAACGTCAGAGTGTAGTAGAAGCCGGGATCCTCTATTGCCATCTGATGAATAGGAAGCCACTAGCAAACTATAGAGAGGGCTGCGTTTGGAGACGTATAGTACTTAGAGGTATGGAGTTTTCACGATCGATGTCACATTATATTCAGCGATGAATCTTAGTGTTGCATTACCTTGGATGACCATTGTTGCGACTGTGACGATGAATGGAGAGGACACATTCTGCCAATATGTTGGAGAGATACGCAGGTGCTAACTCCAGCTTCGTGGTGCAGGATGTCAACAGATATGACTTCTGTCACCAATGATAATGAGTCAGAAATCTGGAACTCACGATGAGCATGGGAAAATACTCTGAAACCGGTTCAGTTCCAGGTTTCCTAAGTTTTTGTTTGTGAGTGTGTTTCAATATTATTTTATTCACTTACATGGCCAGTCAATTTGAGAAACATGTTTCAAATAATTTATTTCAGCTACATAAAGAAAAAGTACGACTGACATGCACAATGTGCCAAGATGGCACTTTGCGAGTCGTACGTGGATAACTTTTTCAGCAGAGAATTTTCACGGGAAAGGTACAAAATGTAGGTACTAGTTCCGGTATGGCACACAGTTTCAACCTACCAGCGCTCACTCCACTACAGCGTGAAAATTCATACTGAAAAGAATCCGCTAGGCAGTAGCTTGACCATTTCTCAGAAGTTCTGTCTCCCAGGAATGCTAATCCCATAAGATATGCAGAATTTCTGTGACGTTCAGGTGAGAGAAAAGAGGTACTGGCGGAACTAAAGCTGTGAGAGCGGGTCCTGAGTCGTGCATGGACAGCTCAGTTGGTAAATTGTCCGCTAAAGGCAAATGATCTGGGTTGGAGTACCGGCCTGGCACACAGCTTTAATCTTTCGTGAAGTTTCAATATCATAAGTTCTAATTCGAACACATATAGCAAAAACTAAAGTGTGTACTTGTAGTGTGAATAAAACCGATCTAAATGATGACTAACTGAAAACCTCAGCTGCCGACAGGTGTTGTTGATATAGCGTGCAAGGGATAAGTCCCTGCAGTCGCGCTATTCATCTGTGTCCTCGGTGGCTGAGATGGATAGAGCGTCTGCCATGTAAGCAGGAGATCCCGGGTTTGAGTCCCGGTCGGGGCACACATTTTCAGCTGTCTACATCGAGGTATATCAACAACACCTGTCGGCAGCTGAGGTTTTCAGTTAGTCATCATTTATTCCAGGGAAAAGTTGCACCGTCATCAACAGTAACTGTTCTTTCGAGAACAAGTTACTGTCTTCGTATATACAAAACCGATCTTCCGTTAAACTGGCAACTGCTCACATGTCATTGACGGTGACATCCAAGTGTCTTTCCTCTTCTGTTACTCTTGAGCTTCAATGTGGTGGATAAAATAGAAATATAATTTTCAAAATTATCACAAAACCCATTAATTAAATCGTCATCTTGTTTATAACTAGAAAGTTGTATGCATTCTCACGCCATTCTCATTTAATATTTCTAGGAAAGCTTTAAAAGTCACATAAGGGTTAACGTGGTCACTGAATACATGCCTCTAATTACATTCGTCTTACTTGAAAAAAATAATTACATTAGCGTTATCTGTAACTAACTGTCTCGAAATTAGATAATAGCTGTCTACACCATAAAGAGAACCCATAAAAAATTATCATTAATATGTTCTTGCTTATGAAAAGCAACGTCCTCAAATATTGAAATTGAGAACGGTAGCTATTCATTAAGGATTTTAAATAGTTTACCCTCGAATTCGTGAAATATCTAATGTCATTCAAGAAATTTAGACACGTAAGGGACGATCAAAAATATTCCTTTCCAGTGTCACGCTAACCCCTTGCCAACATGACGGTGCTCATTTATTCACATTGGAGTCGCACTAGGTTGCATGTACGCTGCAGTAACGGCCTCAAACGCGAAATTGTTGATCGCCCCTCATACATGCTGTCTCATAAATGTCGCTATAAACTTCGAAGGGTTGGACAGAGTGTCTTGAGGAACAAATCGAGCATAGGAACACGTTTTCCAAACACGTCATCAGATATCACTATGTAAGTAGGCTGTTTACGTTTTTATGTTGGTAACGCCACGCAGCGCTCTATATAGAAATCACTGACTGCGCTGTGTGAAGGCTGTGGTGGGTTTGCATTGTTGGAGTATATGCTATTGTAGTGTTGGGCAGCTGGCTGTTAATAGCGCGTAGCGTTGCGCAGTTGGAGGTGAGCCGCCAGCAGTGGTGGATGTGACGAGAGAAATGGCGGAGTTTTGAGAGCGGATGATCTGGACGTGTGTCCATCAGAGACAGTAAATTTGTAAGACTGGATGTCATGAACTGATGTATATATATAATGACTTTTGAACACTATTAAGGTAAATACACTCCTGGAAATTGAAATAAGAACACCGTGAATTCATTGTCCCAGGAAGGGGAAACTTTATTGACACATTCCTGGGGTCAGATACATCACATGATCACACTGACAGAACCACAGACACATAGACACAGGCAACAGAGCATGCACAATGTCGGCACTAGTACAGTGTATATCCACCTTTCGCAGCAATGCAGGCTGCTATTCTCCCATGGAGACGATCGTAGAGATGCTGGATGTAGTCCTGTGGAACGGCTTGCCATGCCATTTCCACCTGGCGCCTCAGTTGGACCAGCGTTCGTGCTGGACGTGCAGACCGCGTGAGACGACGCTTCATCCAGTCCCAAACATGCTCAATGGGGGACAGATCCGGAGATCTTGCTGGCCAGGGTATTTGACTTACACCTTCTAGAGCACGTTGGGTGGCACGGGATACATGCAGACGTGCATTGTCCTGTTGGAACAGCAAGTTCCCTTGCCGGTCTACGAATGGTAGAACGATGGGTTCGATGACGGTTTGGATGTACCGTGCACTATTCAGTGTCCCCTCGACGATTACCAGTGGTGTACGGCCAGTGTAGGAGATCGCTCCCCACACCATGATGCCGGGTGTTGGCCCTGTGTGCCTCGGTCGTATGCAGTCCTGATTGTTGCGCTCACCTGCACGGCGCCAAACACGCATACGACCATCATTGGCACCAAGGCAGAAGCGACTCTCATCGCTGAAGACGACACGTCTCCATTCGTCCCTCCATTCACGCCTGTCGCGACACCACTGGAGGCGGGCTGCACGATGTTGGGGCGTGAGCGGAAGACGGCCTAACGGTGTGCGGGACCGTAGCCCAGCTTCATGGAGACGGTTGCGAATGATCCTCGCCGATACCCCAGGAGCAACAGTGTCCCTAATTTGCTGGGAAGTGGCGGTGCGGTCCCCTACGGCTCTGCGTAGGATCCTACGGTCTTGGCGTGCATCCGTGCGTCGCTGCGGTCCGGTCCCAGGTCGACGGGCACGTGCACCTTCCGCCGACCACTGGCGACAACATCGATGTACTGTGGAGACCTCACGCCCCACGTGTTGAGCAATTCGGCGGTACGTCCACCCGGCCTCCCGCATGCCCACTATACGCCCTCGCTCAAAGTCCGTCAACTGCACATACGGTTCACGTCCACGCTGTCGCGGCATGCTACCAGTGTTAAAGACTGCGATGGAGCTCCGTATGCCACGGCAAGCTGGCTGACACTGACGGCGGCGGTGCACAAATGCTGCGCAGGTAGCGCCATTCGACGGCCAACACCGCGGTTCCTGGTGTGTCCGCTGTGCCGTGCGTGTGATCATTGCTTGTACAGCCCTCTCGCAGTGTCCGGAGCAAGTATGGTGGGTCTGACACACCGGTGTCAATGTGTTCTTTTTTCCATTTCCAGGAGTGTAGGTGACTTATCGGAAAGAGTTGAGGAGATTTCAGACAAATTGACAAGTCTTAGTTTAAATGGGGACAGAGATTCAGATGATACAGCACCATTGCCATTTGCAGAAACCGAAGAGTATCAGAACATAAATAAGCATGTTGAAAATCGGGGAAAATTTAATGAACGCGTTAAAAGGGAAGTTGAGGCATTAAGAAAGCAAGTCAAATAAATCGAAGGCGAAATTGTAGGAAAAGACAGTAGAAGAAATTTAGAATCACAGATAGCAGAGGGGTTTGAAGAAAGTTATTTATTTCATTTACGAGAAGCAACAAGAGAGCGCCAGGCGCGCGAAGTTGACAATAATCGACATTGGGACAGGGACAGACGCGGTAGGTCTTTGTCGCCACGAGGCGAAAACTTTGACTATAAACACTTTTTGACTGTTCGGAAATTTAAGATCTTTCGTAATTCTAAGAATGACATACATCCATGTTCATGGCTAGATCAATTTATGTACGCACTTCCACCAAATTGGACACTAAGTCACAAACTGGAAATTATGTGCGGCTATTAAAGTCCTCAGGGGACTCACTACACTAAGTGAATATGTGCCGTAGCGTGCATAGGGCCCCGAGCTGTAGTGGTGCTATTTCCCTTTTAGTTTTCTGCACCGCTGCTTACTCTTTTTCTATTCTTTGCATCTGTCAAAACAACTCTTCGACTATCAATCTATCTAGAGAATCGTTAAAGAATAACCGGATATGACTATTTTACCCAAAAGAGATTTCGGAAATTACCGTTTGGACTTACTCTATCTTCAGCAGCATTCATTCGTAGTTTAAATGAAATTTTACCTGTTTATATTCGTGACAATATTACATAATATGTTGAAGATATTCTTATTACTAAACGTTCCTGGAGTGAGCATAACAAAATTTTGGATTCATTATTACGTATCTTTGCAAGAATTAGCATTACAGTGAACTTGGAAAAATCTGAATTTGGTCGTTCTCAGGTGAAATTTCTCGGTCACATTATTTCTACAGAAGGTATTCTTCCTGATCCAGAGACACTAGACGCTATTCGTAATTATGCTGCACCTACCACAAAACGTGACGTTCGTACTTTCCTTGATGTCTCTAATTTTCCTAGACGATTCGTTAGATTGGACAATTTGGCCACACCTCGTTTTTGCGAACTATCTGGAAAGTTCTTTTTAAATGAAAATCGGTCGACAACTCTGTTTGGTTAGTTTGTATTCCTGATGAGTGTGTTAATAAGCTGATTTGGTATACGCATTTCAGTTATGCACACTTTGGTCCCAGAAAATGCTTTCATAAATTACGAGAAAATTGCTACTTCAGTAATATGGAAAAACGCATTCGATCTGTTCTTGCCAAATGCAAATTATGTCAAAAGGCTAAGCCGCCAACGATTGCTCACAGAGCACCGTTGTTTCCTATCATTCCAGCGAAATTAAAGGACATGGCTGCAGTCGATTTGTTCGGTCCAGTGGTTCGTTCTACTAATGGTTTTGCGAACATTTTCGTAACAGTGGAACTGACATCAAAATATGTGTGTTTTACACCTTTACGCAAAGCAACAGCTCGTTCAGTATCTAACGCTTTCATCAAACATTTTCTTAAGGAAGTTGGTCATGTTGATAAGGTTATATCAGATAATGGATCACAGTTTCGTTCTAAAATTTGGCTTCGTGCTCTACGGCGTCGTAAAATTAAACCAATCTTCATTTCACTTTTTCACCCTCAATCTAACGCTTCAGAGAGATGGATGAAGGAAATCAATAAATTGAGTCGTCTTTATTGTCATCAGAATCACAGAACTTGGGATCAGTATCTTCATATTTTTCCAAACATTCTGAATGAACTTTCTAATGACTCAACTTCTTTACCGCCAATACTGATATTAAAAAACAAAGCACCGACAAATCGCATATCTGAAATCGTTCCTTTTCCGCCTTCACGGAAACTGTGGCATTCTGAAGTTGTCAACCTGGCTCTACAAAATATTGCATCTGCGGCTGCTAGAAGAGAGAAATCAGCTAAACATCCAGCTCGTTTAAAAATCTTGTCAGTTGGTCAGAAGGTGTTAATTAAGTCTCATCGTTTGTCTCACAAAGGAAAAGGCTTCTGTCGCAAATTTTTTCTGCTTTATAACGGTCCACATAGAATTCGCAAAATTATTCATGATAACACTGTCGAAGTAGAAACTCTTAAATCACGACGCTCTAAGGGAATACATCATATATCAAACGTTAAAATTTTTGTGGGACGACATACTTTCGAGAAACCAACAGTTTACGTAAACATGCAGAGGATACAAGGATACCGCGCAGTGTTTTGGCGGCGGCATATACTCAAAGCAATAGTCAAGTCTGCGCGCCGCACAAGGCAGTTGTTGACCGCAAACAATTGCTTCCTACGTCACGCGCCTACAGCTGATCGAGCGCTCAGTGCGAATGCACTGACAGCCGTAAACAAATACACAGTCTAATTTCTCCGACTAAATTCAGTATAAAGCTATAGTGACTTGATGAATTATGTTATTAACGTTCAGTATTTTTCAGGATACGGTTCTATAAAATATTTAAGAACTTCAGGTAAATTCTGTGTGTCTCTGACGTTAAGAGGACTTGCTATCGAGAAATTCTCAGAAAGAATGTAATTTCCAAGAAGAAACTAATAAACTAAAAAGGTAACTATTAATTGAGTTTCTTTTTTCAGGTAACAAATTTCCACTTAGGTACGTACTTTAGACGTAATTTGCTGCTCGCAATTACGTGATTCATACTTTGTGCTAATTTCATGTTCTATGAATTTACTTGTGAAGCGACGTGCTTGCGTACATTTGCTGATTTTTGTCAATGTTTTATTAATGAACAGGGTTGTTATTTGTATATATTATGCATCGCTTGGCTGCAACGCTTTTTCACTGATGTCATTTTTTTTTTATTATGTGCCTGCTGTGCTTATTTATTTAAATTATAATTGTCACCTGATTAGTTGTGCTGATATGTATGTAAGTTATACTTTGTGATTTATCTGCTTGCGCCTTCATGTTTACTTATTAAGATGACATATGAACTTTTATTTGCTTATGCTGATATGATGCTAATGACCTGTTTATTACGTAAGATACATGTTTGCTGCTATGCGTATGGATTGCATATTTATAGATTTCTGTTTGTTGTCATAACTACTCTTTTATTTGGTATATAGAAATGCTGATATACTGTGTACAAACATAGAGTTTAGGTCACACTATTGTATTAATTATAGATTGTTCGCTTGGCAGAGCCTCGTTGTAAGAATTGTGCTGCATCCACTTGTTGACATTCTGTTCTCTACTGGTATATTTACTCGCTATTGCATGTTTTGCTTACGCTCAGTGCCTTATATTTTTAAGATAGGAAAATGAACTGCTATAATTCGACATAAACGACATTAGTACAAGAACCTTCATAGAAGTCACATGAGCTGGAGGTTTTATGGAAGCTGTATAAATTTATGCTAATAGGAAGGAAGCTAACGACATGACATACCAAAACTAGGTTTAGACCATTGACAGTTATTACACTGCATTTTTCGTGAGCAATTGAAATAGGAAGTGACACTTGACACAAGAAATACTCCACATGTTTGCTTCTGTTTGCCGTAATTCTTGAAGTGGTGTACACACTGTGAAATATTATGATCATTCACACTCCGTAATCGTACTTAATTACTGAGAGTTATTCGAACTAAGTCTGTTAGAGGTCATGTATGCGTTTCTTTTATTTAATGATGGACAAGATAACCAAAATCCATCTCATAATTTATAATGAGTAGAAGATTTGGGGCAGATGGATTACACAGAGGTTGTGTGTTGACAGTGTGTCTTCGGATTGTATGGGATGATGAGGTTTGCATTAGGATTTTATTTGTACGTGTTCCAGGAGACTGACTAGAGGAAAGAGTTGTTATGGAAGTGAAATGATATTGCTAATAAGGTTTATATGTATCGACGTATTGAAGAGGTATTATTGAGGTATTGAGATTATGTGAAATTGATGATTATTGGAGTTTTGGTGGACAAGAGGTAAGGTAAATGCTATTGATGATAAGGTTTATATGTATCGACGTAAGAGGTATTATTGAAGTATTGAGATTATGTGATGCTGACGATTATTGGAGTTTTGATGGATAAGAGGTAAAGTAAGTGAGGAGCATATTTTTTTTTGGTTGGTCTATATGGAACAAGGAGGATGACGATAGCAGACTAGAACACTCAAGTAGAAGGAAGATTGTCTACACACACTTTGTTAAATCAATAAGCAGTACATATTTTTTTTTTTTTTTTTTTTTTTTTTTTTTTTTTTTTTTTTTTTTTTTTTTGGAGAGAGGAAACATTTGCATGTCTTGGCACACTGACAGTTGTTCAGCAACCGTACATTTTGATTTGGCTTGGCAGACATTGGTCTTGACATGATGACTATGACGTTGACTAAATATTATTGACTGTTATACATTGCTGCCACTACTACTTGATACACATGATGAACATCAAATTTTGACAGAATTGCATTTACACAGTTAACACTATTCAATTACACAGTAGTACTTAATGTGGATGAAAGATGAGTGAGTGTGTTAGGTGTGCTTTCCTTTCCTAATCCCAAATAATTAGTCCCAACCTATCTCCTAAATATTAGTTTACTTGTTTGTTGTGGCTTGCACTGACACCCATAAATATTATAGGTTTACTGTTATTTGTGTATTGTAATAGTTAATACGAGAATTATCTGATATCATTTGTGTGTTTATTAGAATTTGTATGTTTAGTGTAAGAGCATTGAGAATAATTTTGTAAAAGCATTTGTATGTGCATTCAAACTATTGTTCATACCTGATTAGTGATGGTGAATATTATGAACTGTTACCTGCACTTGTTCAACATTGATGTGTGACACTTAGAAATGTTTAATTTCTGCTGATGAACTGTGTGATTAGTGATAGTGAATATTATGGACTGTTACCTGCACTTTTTCAACATAATGGGTGCCACTTAGAAATGATTAATTTCTGCTGATGAACTGTGTGATTAGGATAGTGAATATTATGGACTGTTACTTGTACTTTTTCTACATCATTGGTGCCACTAGGACATGTTTAATTTCTGCTTATAAACTCTGATGAACAGTGTGATCAATGATAGTGAATATTATGGACTGCTCTCTGCACCAGCTCAACATTACTGGGTGCCACTGATGAACTGCTTCTACTGAAATGATGTCACTTGTTGGTGTCTGCACCTGCTCAACATTACTGGGTGCCACTGATGGACTGCTTGTACTGAAATAATGTCACTTGTTGGTGTCTGCACCTACTCAACATTGCTGGGTGCCACTAATGGAACTGCTTCTGCTGAGAAATGTGACTTGTTGCTGTGTGTACCTGTTCAACATTGCTGGGTGCCACAGATGGAACTGCTTCTACTGAAATGTTGTCACTTGTTGCTGTCTGCACCTGTTCAACATTGCTGGGTGCAACTGATGGACTGCTTCTACTGAGATAATGTCACTTGTTGGTGTCTGCACCTGCTCAACATTACTGGGTGCCACTGATGGACTGTTTCTACTGACATAATGTCACTTGTTGGTGTTTGCACCTGTTCAACAATGCTGGGTGCCACTAATGGAACTGTTTCTGCTGAGTGATGTCACTTGTTGGTGTCTGCACCTGCTCAACATTACTGGGTGCCACTGATGGACTGCTTCTACTGAGATAATGTCACTTGTTGGTGTCTGCACCTGCTCAACATTACTGGGTGCCACTGATGGACTGCTTCTACTGAGATAATGTCACTTGTTGGTGTCTGCACCTGTTCAACATTGCTGGGTGCCACTAATGGAACTGCTTCTGCTGAGAAATGTGACTTGTTGCTGTGTGTACCTGTTCAACATTGCTGGGTGCCACAGATGGAACTGCTTCTACTGAAATAATGTCACTTGTTGGTGTCTGCACCTGCTCAACATTACTGGGTGCCACTGATGAACTGCTTCTACTGAAATAATGTCACTTGTTGCTATCTGCACCTGCTCAACTTTGCTGGGTGTCACTGATGAACTGCTTCTACTGAAATGATGTCACTTGTTGGTGTCTGCACCTGCTCAACATCACTGGGTACCACTGATGGACTGCTTGTACTGAAATAATGTCACTTGTTGCTGTCTGCACCTGTTCAACATTGCTGGGTGCCACTGATGGACTGCTTCTACTGAAATGATGTCACTTGTTGGTGTCTGCACCTGCTCAACATTACTGGGTGCCACTGATGAACTGCTTCTACTGAAATAATGTCACTTGTTGCTGTCTGCACCTGCTCAACATTGCTGGGTGCCACTGACGGACTGCTTCTACTAAAATGATG